>NC_048267.2:22552784-23177784 GCF_005286985.2 Setaria viridis | reverse complement strand
CACCAAGGTACGAGCCCAACATTCTGGCATTTCACACAAGAAACACTCATCCATCTCATCTACGCCTTTCTTGCCTTTACACCCGAAACCTATTTTCTCATTTGAAAACACTCACACATTTATTCTCTAAATAAACCATTGTAGTCATGATTGAAGTTGAGTAACGAGTTCCTAAGCATTCTAGCAGTAATTATCATCTAAACAGAGCAAATCATATTTAGAGATAAATATAGGACAATAAGGAATATCCATAACAATCAAGGGGTGGCTATCCAACCATGTCTTGCAATAAAACAATCAAGGAATTAAGTATGCATCAAAGGGTGAGATTGGACTTGCCGTTCTCAAAGCCCTTCGGGAGCTCCTTCTCACGGTACTGGTCCTCGGGCTCAGGCTTGCGATCGAACTCCTCCTCGTGCTCCTCCTCAGGTAGTCCGTGATCTACGACACACAGAAATGAGCACACAATAAATAAAAAGGAAATAAGATTTTACCCGTTGAGCTCCGAACAGAGAATGCGAACGGAAAATAGGTGGGATGAGTATTTTCATTAAATTTGGATATGCCTCAGCGGAAGTATATGGGAGGAGGACGTGGTCAAATTTGGGATCAATTGGAGGAAGTTTGGCGCATGAAATGACGAGTTAAAGGGGTGCTAGGGCTTAAAACAAGGTCTTAGGACTAAACTGCGAGATCCAGGGACCTATTTGTAATTATTTCTGAAAGGTGGAAGGTGTATTCGCAAAACTTCTCTGAGAGAGGTGGGTGGGCTGGTTTGCAATTAGAGGAAAGGAGGGGGTTAGATCAAAATTGAAGGGAAATTTTCCCTTTTTTCTTCCTTTGTTCAGTACAGGAGGTCGGGGAGGGCCGGCCGGCGGCGGGCCGGCCGGCCTAGCTTGCCGGTGGCGAGGCCGAGCACCGGGGGAGGGGGAGGAGAGTGTGGGGGACCCATTTTGGCCCTCACCTTGGGTGGCTAGCGATGGGGAAGGGGGTGCCGGCGGTGGATCGAGAGGTGGCATCGGCGGCTCAGCGACGGCGCGTGGGGCGGCGGGGAAAGGGGGCGGTGAGCAGGGAGGGTGGTGCCGGTGGTGTGGGGAGGCAGCAGGGGCTCGCCCCCCTTTAATAGGCGGCGAGAGGGGCGACGGCGCATAGGACGGCGGGGCCGGCAACTTGATGGCGGCCGGACTTTTCCGACCGGTGGCGTGCCTGAGTGGACATGCTCGTGGATGGTGTGGTGGCTCGGTCGACGAGGAGGCACAGGGAGCGACGACCTTGTGGGGAGGCACGCTAGGAAGGGACGGGCGGATGTCGGACGGCGGGCGGTCCGGCGCGGCCGACGGCGCGCCGCGCGGCACGCGCAGCCCGTGCGCGCACGGGCTGGCGTGCGCGGTGCAGGCGTGCGGGGCCAAGCGGGCGTGCGGGTGCAGGCGCTCGGGTGGGTGGGCGGCGCCAAGCGAATGGCACCATGCGGGCGGCGCCGGGCGCCAGGCGCCAGGGGGAGTAGCGCCAAGAAGAAAAGAAGGAGAGAGAAGAAAAGGAGGAAGAAGGAGGAGAGAAGAAAGAAGGAAGAAGGAGAAAGGAAAAGAAGAAAAAGAAAACGGGGGAAAAAGGAGGAAGAACAAGAAAAAGGGAGGGGAAAACGGCGAAAGTTGCAGAATTGACCGGCACACGTGATGGATTTGACGGGCACGCGGTGAAAATTATGGGGAACAGAAAAAGATGATGTCACGCTGGGTGACGGGACAACGGGGAGGAAAAGATTTCTCGGGAGCTCAATGGTCGGAAAAATTTTGAAATAAATTTTTAGCGAGTGATTTGAGTTGGTAGATTTTACGGGCGTTAGAAACCGCCACTGGATCCTCACGCCTCCAGCTGCCACATGTTGACGGTTAGTCGGTTACCGACCTCCCAACACCTCCACTCATCTATAAATAGACAGGATCGGTCTCCATTCCAACACACACCAAGAAGAATCACTCTCTCCCTCATTTAGTCTCTAAGCTATTGGAGTCAAGCTAGAGAAGCTCTACTTTGGCTCCCAAGTCCTGTTGGAAGTTAAGGGTATGGCTCTTGTATCTTTATTTCCTTGTGTGACATTATGCTATTCAATGGAGTTATCTTGCTTATATAATGCTGTGCTTGGTTCTTATGCTATGCTTACAGTCATAAGTCATTGCCATAGTTTATACTTATTTCATATACAAAGCATGTTTAGGCTAGTCAATCTATGCCACGGCATCGGTTCCAATGATCATTACGGTTTGTTGCTCCGGACCTATGCTTGTCCATCTGCAGGGTCAAAGTCTTAGGGGGTTTGGAGTATTATTCATCAATGCTAGTGTTGCTTGGGTTGATTGAATGTCGTTGGATGCGGGTGTGCCCCATAGAATGTAGAGGTAGACGCCAGGTGGTGACAACCCTATCTATCCTTCGTAATCCTTCACGTTGGGGTATGACGTAAGAGTTCATAAATTGTTGTAACCACGCTGGTAGACTAGCTGGGGACTGTCTCTCGTTAGTGCCTAGGTGCATAGAACTAAGTCCTAGTCATGTGTGTTGTATGTGTGAATGTGTATGAGTTGTACGTTATATAGGAAGTACATATGAACCTAGAGTTTTCTCATGTCTTTCTCCCTAGTCTTATTTATTTGAGTCCGATTCTCTTGTGTGTCACACTACCTTTATATTATCACTTACCCCTGTTTGTACTTTGGATACTCAATTATGATACATTCATGAACATATATAGTAACTCTTTTGAACGCCGTCTTGCTCTAGGATAAAATAAATAACGATACCCTGAATACTCACGAGTGAAATGCTACAACGGTATATCCATACGCTTGCAGATTTATCTGTGATCATTAAATATACCAACACACCCTGCACGATTGCTCAAGTTTCTCACCACAGATCATCTTCCTGCTACACTGAATGTTGCAAAACTTTATCATCTTCACTGACTGCTACGACATGTCATAACGAACACATCTGCACTTGCATTAGCAATGGCTTCTTCATCTGCAAACACTAAGTATGTACGTGCATCATGTCTGGATTCAATTTTTAATCATATTTTCTAAAATCATGGTTATGATATTCTTGTTGCTTAGTTTGTTAGAGAATTGCATGCAAGAGTTTGTTCTAGTCAAGTTTTATTTAGCTCAGAATTTAATACTATAGTTGCCTAATTTTCAATAGGCGTGGCGGAGGAAGTACGCCATGAATGATAGGAGGGGGGAGTGTGGACCTCTTTCTTGGAGTAGACAACTATGTGCCAAAGCGGAGTATGGCGAGTCTCTGGTAGGACAAAGTGGTTGCCTTTTTGGCTTGGAGTCGAGACTATGTTGTAGTAGGTGACAAAAAGACTGCAATGCTAGCTTATCATCATGGGGTCCATCATTCCAGGCTTTCAGATAGGGAATGGAGGGTGATCTTTCTATTGCTTGCGCTAGACGGTTCAATTCGTTCAAGTACAGTAGTACATTGATGAATAAAAAGTATCATCCCCTAAAAGAACTATTTTAGCGAGATGTGGTTGGGAATTGGGATGTTTTGACATCTTTACAAGACAAGCGTAGTGTTAGATTGTTTTTTACTACCACCATCAAATTATTACCCTCTTAGGTTCTTTTTTGGAGCATGCTCTTATATGATTACAAAGTTACCTGTAGTGGTTTACCTGACAAGTTGTTTAACCAGGTGAAGTTATTGTTTTACGAGTTGCTATGGTTGGTGAGTTATTCTCCAAACATAGTCGTAGTCGTGTAGTTGTGTGGTTTTGCTAGTTTTCTCCTACTAAAAAAATATGTTGATGTGCACAACGATGCATTTTTGAGAAAGTTGTGAGAGTTGCAGTTGAGGTTTGACCCACTAATTGTACATTTCTCAGACCTGGCTTTGTCTAAAACTAGACCACCTCTTTTATGGCAAAACATAAAGTTTTCATTGCTTCTTCGAACAAAAACATGACTACATGCACTAAGATGTTCAGAGTCCTCAATCCATTTTCATTCCTGGCCTACAAATAAACGGCACAAACTACTACATGGAGATGTTCTTCTAGAATCTCATGTATAGTTGTGATCTAGAGATGGTCAATGAAGAAGGTTGATTAGGGTGGAGTGAGATGATGCGATGCCATGAGATGGCCTTGGGCTTGGGCCAACTAGCTCTAGCGGTATGGACCACTAGCCTTACCTTGTTTTCATGATGAAGTGTTGCGAGGTTCACCGAGATGAAGCTACCATGTATTGTAACTCTAGGGACTAGGGGTGGTAGCGGCAGTTCACAGATTAGTCTAGAACATCCTCTATCCTTTCTTCTTTATATAGATCTCACTCGTAGACCTTCCATGCTTCTGACTCCTCACCGCATTTTTAAAATCCCAAATGGACTAATCCATCAAAATCCACTAGTAAATTCAATCTAGGTGTTTTAGGCCAAGATGGATCTTATGTAGTGTGACATAAAGTGGACTATATATTGTTTTAAAAATATTGTTACCACAACCTTTTTAAGATAGACTTCGATAACCATGAATTGTCATAGTGCTTTCAATACTTTTGAGACATGTAGAATTGAATTGAACTATTTTAGCAATAACACAGTTCCCAAAAGAAATGACACAAATTTCTTTGCAACACAGTGCATTTTCGCCATGATTCACTCCTTTGAGATCTTGTTCCAAGCTCATTTTCTACACCTACTACGCCAGATTCCCTTAGTTTTGCATAAAGAGCAAAAACACAAGCTGGGTGCAATCAGATTGCATTTCAAAACTCATTATTATTCTTTTATTTATGATCAGTTTATTCAGTTCAGTAATGAACTTTTACATGAGCATCACATCAAAAGAACGGCGCACGTTGGGGAATTCCCTTTCGACGATGATGAGCAACCCTTTTTGCTGGCGGTTCTTCTTCATTGTTTTCATTGTATATCTCTTTCTCACTCCTAGTATTTGAATCACTACTATTGCCAGAAGCCACATCTTCTATTCGTTTATATTCAGAACCATTTGCAACATCACTTGGCGTCTTCATGTCCTTTTCTATGCCCGTAAGCTGTAAAAATATATGAAATGAATAAAATAGGGTACTTTGGAATGAGTATGGAAAATCTCCATGAATCTTTGCATTTCCTAATTTAGATTAACAAAATGATAAAATAAGAAAGTATGTAAGAACTTACATTGCAACCAAGAGAGCAGAAGCGAAATTCGTTAAGAAGGGCACGGCCACAGGTCTCACAGTTGTATGATGATGATGACAATGGACCACAAGTGCGCATTTGTGGTCGCTCGTTCAAAAACACAACCTTTGCACTATTGATCACATAAGTTTGCACATCACTAATATCAAGGATATCCTCTAGTTCAGATACTTTTATGACATCATGGTACGATGAACGCCTAATCTGAAAATTTTCACAAAAAGACATGAATAATTTTAGTCAAGTTTCTAGAAACATAGTAGTATATTCATCTTTTTCATAGGTGCATGACATGTAAAAGGACAATATGTACATCTACATATAAATTTCATTAATCAAGTAATCTTTAACATAACATACCTGGATTACATGATGATTAGAATGGTGGTCCAAATGACAATGATAGCAGAAAGCATCAGGTGGTGCCTCGCACTCAATGCAAAATAGGTTACACTCACTACGACTAGAAAGGGGATGGTTTTTGCAGGGGAGAAAGAATTGTGTTGTGAGCAATAGCGATAGCCATGAAGGCAATGTCTCTCTTTTCATGGTAAAACCTATAGTCTAGCATTTGCTTTCTTCTAATGTTGGGCCTTGGAATAGAATGTAATGGACATATTTATAGGGAAACATCAATGAGAGAGGTACACATGGTTTTGTATAAAGGTAATGGTGTAGTAAGAAGTTTTGCATAATCTGTGGGTCTAAGGACTGAAATGCTGGCTTGAAACAGTTGTGACCACACTTACTATTTTTTAGTATATCACTATATCCTATCTGCAAGCTTTTTGACAAACTAAATATCTGCAAGCTATTGGACAAACTAAATAGTACTATTTTTTAGTACTATTGCACTGGATTTCATTACTGTTTGATGCTAGCCAAAGGCTATTGTTATTTTGATGTGTTGGGTGGTAATGGCAACTAGTGTAACAGTACATGCAGCCATGCTATCCTCTAACCATAGTATCATCTAGATAGCAACAATGTCCACAATATCCGTCTGGCTAGAAACATATTGAAAGGCAATAATACCAATTCTAGTGCTATATGTGTAGCCTTTCGCGGGTCTTCTACTTCAAAATTTTTGCTAATGTGCAATATACTAGATGACAGGCCCCTGTACGAGGGGTACCCTTGGGGGAGAGCTATGTGGCCAGACTACCATGGGCCGCACAGTCAAGCACCCACTATGCTCCGGAGCGGCCTGCGCACCGATCTCTCAAGGCCGACTGAGGTGAGCCATGCACCCCCCCGACCTCTCTAGTATGGAACCCTACATGAAGGTCCCTCATGGGGTCCGAGGAGCCCCTGATAGCGGGCTCAAGTGCCTAGGAAGCAGGGCGACACATTTAATGTGGGATGCACTGATGGGATGGCCACGCTCCACCTGCCCACATACGGGGGCGTGCCCCAAGCAGGGGAGTCGACCTCGGACCCTACATTACAATTAGGATCTAGGTCTGATGATTTTCCCATCAAAAAATCAACTACCTCAGGGTATCCCTCGGTAGGTTGTTGTTGTTTGCCAGCAGCAGCAACTTTGCGCTTCCTTTTCTTCAGCGCTGCAGTTACCTTCGCAGATCTCGAAACAACGGAGGAGCCACTGGCTTTCGAGCTTGGTTGCTTAGGAACATCGGTGAGCTTCTTGGACGATTTTTTCCTCCTTGTTGTTTTTGCCTTAAGCTCGGGGCCTTCAGAACCAATGTTTCTAGCTAGAACCATTTTCTTGTTGGCTGTGCTGGGACGAGCATGAGGGCCATATGCAACTCCCATTTCATCAAAGACACAATTAATTCTACCGCTGTGCCTCAAAGTTTTCTGAGCCTGTACATGCTCTTTATGTAAATAATTACCGATCAAAGCAACAACTTTCCTCTCAACCTCCTCAACTATCTGTTCATCGGTCATCCCCTCAGGCTTTTTCACTCCAAACTTAGGAAACTTAACAGAGACCATCATCCCATAAACCTTTTTGTCATAAAAGCTCTTAGGACTCCAGCCATGACGTGAAGGCCAGTTTTCGGCAGCTAAAAATTCTTCAACTGCATCTCGTGTAGTAATAATCTGGCTAGCAAGGTAATAAGTATTGCTACCGGAAGAATTGTGACTCTTTTTGAGAATGGAGGTCAATAATCTGCAGCTATGTCCTTAATCTTGCTTGCAAGTGGGTACTCCACAATGGGTTTACCTTCATCGTCACAACCGATGACAACGGGAATCGTCGCATAAAACCAGTACAAATCCCATTTGTCACACATCTGTTTTTCTAAGCAGGTGTTAAGGCAACGGGAACCAAACCGGCGCTGATTTGGCGTGTCTGAAAAGTACAGCATCCGTGTTGAGTCTCTATCTCTTCCTCGCCCACCAATATGTGTTTCTTCTGATGGTGTGATTCAAAGTGACGATAGAAGGAATCATCTTTGACTTCACCTCCGAACAAACGACAACTCCAAATATACTTCGAGATGAGGAATGGAGTTGGGTGTTAACTGGTGCAACTGAACCTTGAAGAAGTTAAGAATGTCTGCAATAACTTTTTCAAGAGGAAACCTCAGACCAACAACAAAGAAGTCACAAAACACCACGGTTTCATTGGTTTTTAGAACAGGAATTTCTTTATCATTTGGGGGTCTGCAATGTCCACTGGCAAAATACCCTTTCTTCAATAAAAGTCAATGTCTCACTGGGTCACTAACGAGCGACCAAAGAAGTAGGTCTTGGGGCACTCAGGGACAAGCTCATCAACATTAGCTTCAGCATTCTCAAGGTCTTCTTCTTCCCCCTCCTCATCCTCTTCGTCATCACCAGTATCCCAGATTTGCTATCAAATTCTATGCCAAACGCGTCATCACCCTCGCGGGCGCGTCGAGAACCACCCAAATCATCATCAGCCACACTCGTATCATGTGCGGCATCTCCCAGCCCAGCAGCGGCTAACTCCTCGGAGCTCATGAGTCTAGCGGTTTGTTTCGTGCGAGCCATGATGAATTTCCTAAAATGAAGAAAAGCAAGGAAAGATCTTAATAAAAAGAAATTCAATAAAACTTACGGAAGAAAGAAAAATAATCAGCACTGCACCTTGACAACAACTGAGCAAGCAATGGCAAGGAAAACACGAATCTCAAAGCAATGCAAATGCAAGCAGCGAAGGTCTCCGAACAAAAGAGAATGCGAAAAAGTTACCGCACTCAATGGTAAAAAAGCAGGGCAAAAGAGACAATTCAGCAACCTTCATGGTGATCTCCGCTCCAGCGCGCAAGGGAGACGTTTTTATCCTTGATCAAGATCAAATGATTTTTCGAGGGTTTGGCCTGCTGGAGTAGGACCTTGCCCACAAGGGGCTACCGTTGGGGATCTGGATCGGGGATACTAAATGCCACCCTCGCATGCCACCCTCGCTGAACTGCCAGTGAAGGTAAGCAGCGTTTACTTAAGCGTGATTGCAGGAAATGATATTTGGACAGAGCAAAGGAAGGCGCGAAGGTTTGGCTTCACTTTGTGGGATCAAGGAAAAAGGCGCGAAGGTCCAGGGCACCTTCGCAGATAGATGTAGAGATCCCAAGCACCTTCGCTATGGAAGATCAAGTTGAGAAGCGCGAAGGTCCTGTGAACTTCCTCGATGAAGAATCCGGTGGCCGACCCAAGTTGCTCAAGCGAAGGTGTGGAAGATTGGGGTCATGTTGCGAACGTGACTCTGGTAACATGAATAGTGTGACCCGTTTAGGGTGTACAACTTGGTTTAGGACTCCTTCTTTACTAAAATATACAGCATATTCCTAAAATGTAGTAGTTGAGTAAGGGTAAATTCAGCACGTAGAAGTCGGTTGGCCTCCCTGTAAAAGAGGAGGCACCATATTTTTGAAAAAATACAAACCCTAAAAGAGTGCTATTTTTATTTGTGTGTTCTTTCTTGGTGAAGAGTTGCTCCGAACCAACACCGGCACAAAAATATAAGGATGCAAGTTAATTTCACATCATAATTTTACGTTGCACCGTGCACCTGCGGAAAGTTAGTCCCCGGCACAGCCCCTTAGATTATGTGTTAGAATCGCAAATCTTCTACCATAGTACTTCATTTAAGATAAATCAACAGAGATTCACACATAATCAGAGCTAGACTAGAAGAGACGGACGTGGCTGGCTTCGCTCGCTCGCTCGCAGTTTTCCAGCCAGCTGGGCGTTCCCCGTTGGTCATGCAGAAAAGAAAGGGAAGGAAAACACAGAACCGTGAGCTCGTCCAGCAGCTAGACGCCATCCATTCCCCATCAGACGGCTTGCAACGCGCACCCTGTACGCCTCCGGTGTCGCCGAGATTTTTGTCACCTGCTGCTCCTGCCTGGGCCAGTGGGCCCTGGGGCACTCGTCTGCTGCCGCGACCAGCCCCACTCCGGTCGGGCCAACCGCCTGCTCCACGACCTCGTCGCCCCGGCGGAGCTCGCGAGGGCGGAGGCCGCAGGGAACGCCAAAGCTGCGGAGCTCCAGCGCGTCCTCATCGCCCTCCTCGACGTCGAGGACGGCCGCTTCCCCGACGCGCTCCACGCCCTCGCGCGCGGTGCCGCCTACTGCCCCACATCGAGCCTCTGCGCCGCCGCGGTCTGCGACATGCTCGGGCGGGCCGACGAAATGCGACCGGTGGCTTTCCGGGATCCCCGAGGTCCCGCGCCCGCGCGAGCAGATGTTCTTCCATGGCGGCGTCGTGACGGCGACGCTCGGCGGGGCGCCGGTCGCAGCCGTTGCGGGCGCCGAGGGCAAGGTGGCCTCTGCTGTCATCCACATCGTCAACGAGAACGTCGCGAATGGTAAGATGTCCGCTTTCCAGATCATCGTCGCTGGGATGCTGAAGCGCGCGGTGAGGAGGGCGGACAAGGGCCTGTCGCTCCATCGCGAGGACGAGGCTGGAATCTTCCGCGCGCTCGTCAAGGTCCTCACCGGCGGCAGCATCCCCGACCCCGAAGACCCCCACATCAACCTCCTCAAGGCGTCCCAGGCGCTGCTGTCCGCTCTGGTGCTCCGGGCGCCCCCTGTTCGGCGAGCGCGTCCGCGCCGCGCTGCGCGTCGCCCAGCGCGACTTGGCGCGCGCCGTGCGGAAAAGGGAAGACCCCGCTGCCGTTGCCGATCTCCGCCTCCTTGTCGCCTTCCTCGCCGCGCGCGACGGCCGCTTCGACGACGCGCTGGAGAGATACGTGGAGATGGAGCGGGCCGACCCCTCTGACCCCCGGCCGCACTACCTCGCGCACCTCGTCTGCCAGTTCGACGGGCGGCCGGAGGACTCCGGCAAGTGGCTCGCCACCTACAACCGCCTCGCCACGGGATCGTCGGTGGACCAGCAAGCCTCGCTGATCACCCTCAAGGATGAGCTTGTGCTCGCACTCGCGCTTGGCGGCTCGCTCTTTGCCTTCAACGACGAGGATCACCCTGGCGTTGTGCGCAAGGTCGTGGGCGCCGCTGCAAGCAGGGTGGACGTGGCGCTGGTGTGTGCTTTGGAGGGCAAGAAGAGGATGCCCGTCATGGACAGGCTTGAGGTCAGGGCTGTCCGCGCCTTCTTGCACGCCGCGGTGTGGTGGCTGCTGAAGGAGTTGAAGAGGAAGGACGGTGGCATTGGCAGCAAGATGGGCTGAAGCTGGAGAGGAGGCTCCATCTTCATGATACCGCTAAGGCCTTGATTGTTGCTTCATATACTGCACTGAAATAGTTAAATTGTTGATTGCACGATGTCGTTGCCATATGCTGCTGTGTGTATTTCAGCATCCTTTTGAAGTTTACTACTTGCAGCTCTAAGTACAAGTTTACTACTTGCAACGTTGTCATATGCTGCCAGTAGAAGTGCTATCTGAAATGCATTCAAAGTTAATTAACTTGGTGCTACATTGACTGCATTAGCATTTAATCGCTCTTCCTGCAGTAATTTTTCACTTGTCGTCAATTACCTTTCGTTTGGGACTGTTCTGAGCTCAATAGTTCAGACAGGGTCACAGGGTGATACCACGCCAAGGCCTTGTATCTGCTGTTTCTTTCAGATTGTTGGCTGTGCTCGGCGCTATTGACGATACTTCGATATGGACGGGTGTTTGCGATATGCTTTTTTTTTGAAACAGTGGCGCTTCTGGTATTGATTGTAGGATACCCTGTTGATGTGGCGGTGTAGCCAGGCCAGTTTCCTTACGTTGCCATAACATTCGGTTAAGCTCCATTTTATATAGCCTGTTTTATATGTGCATCTGTCTCTGTCTTCATGATAGAATCGCATATTCACATATGCCTGGAGAGTGGAGACAATGGACAATGTTCCTTTTAAGAAACTTGAATGTCAAATAAGAATTTCTTAGCTCCTCATAGGTTCCTAGAGCAGCAAAGATCTTGAGGATTTTGAATTTAGGAGACATTTTCCCTTGATTTCTGTTCTGTTCCATTCTATCGCATGTTCTCCTTGGGCTGCAGATTTCTGTTCCATTTTCTACGTTTGGGTTCCTAGAGCATCAGTTTCACTTGATTTCTTAGCTACTCATGTCTTTCGCTGGACAAGTTCAGGAAGGACAAGGAAGAGAGCAGTTGCATGGATTGTAGAGTGGGTGACCATCGATGATGATGATAAAGCATCAACATCCAGTGATGATGATGATTGTTGAGCACTTGCCTACGATGCTCGTATTTTGCCTCTGTTTTCCAGGGTACCAAACAGTGTCAATATTCCTTCTCTGAATTTTAGTTCAATCAAACAATAAACCTTGCGTTGTTACACGCATGGCATGCAACAACTCCAGATTTAGGTTGTTGCTGCTTCAACAATACTCAGAAAGGAACAACAGAAACCAAACGTATTTTCAGACTATTAACAGCACTAGTAGAGAACATCTGCTGTAGCAATTCCTCGAGGCACAAGAACATAATCGAAGAGGAGTATCAGAACGTTTTCTCTCTTTTACTAATCTACAAGCAAAATACGATTGATAGTTTATTTCCTGTCACCAACACTGATGCTGGTGGGCTGCCGATATGCTGGCGTCCTAACTCCAAAAAATGGTTTCTATGCTCTAAATTTCACAGGCACTGCCAGTTGGGTCAGTGTGACGGCTGGTGCTCTGTTTTTCAGCTATAAGGGTTAGCTCTATAATAGCATTCCAACCGGGAATTTGAATTTCACACATATTTGGAGTTCATTGCAACAAAAGTAAAGGTATGGAAGGTCAAGGAGATTATCACAAGGTCAAATTTTGATCAGTGCTAGTTTAGGTCTAGCGTGCATATATTGTTAGTTCTACAGTTTGAATAATCCACATTTGTTACTCTTGGTGCTTTACTGGTACATAGATTGCTTAGAAATTATCACAGGATCAATATCCGGTCTCTTTAAGCACCCGTACGGTCGTACCCAAGCAAAATGGAGATACTTAGGCTCATGGGCATTAAGCAATCATTTTTCAGCATGCAATGTACACACTTCGTCCTAAATTGCAGGTCGTTTTGGTATTTTTAAGTGTATAGTTTTTGCTATACGCCTAAATATAGTGTATGTCCAGATGTATACAAATATCTAAGAACCTAAAAAATCAAAATAATCTAGAATTTGAAACAGGGAGAGTACATGCAACTCCAATTGTATTCAAAACAAGATCCTTTTCCACCTTAACCACAGTACTCTATGAATGCTTTGCAGGTAACACTGTGTGGACACTATAATCAGTCAATAAGGGGAAGGAAAAAAAAAGTGGTCTACACCTTGTTAGACCACACATTTACCTATATGCCACACTGGAGATAGAAGGACCGTTCGTTGTAATGTTTTTTTTTTGTGAAAGTTGTAATTCTTTTTTGTGTCTAGTGTACAATTGGCACCGCTCTCCAGCTGTAATTAAGATCGAGGGCAAAATTAACTTAAAACTTGAATTGCTGCAAGTGTGCTGATTTCGCAGCATAAATACACATTCCACCGTTACTGGCAAAATGTCCCAACCTCGCAGAACCTGTTATTACGCACAAATTCTGTAATTTTCGCCCAGTTGTACAAAATTTGTGTGACTTTGTAAAGGACATCTCCTTGGTTTATTTGGGCCCTCATCGCACGGCTTGCCTGTGGTCTCCAAAAAAAAAAAAAAAAAACGCACGGCCTGCCAGAAAGACGACAGGCGTCGACGCGTCGTACGCAACGGTCCCACTTCCATTCCACCTCGCCGCAACCAGAAGAAGCCAAAAAGATCTCCGCCGCCATGTCCCGCTTCCTCCGCCGCGCCGCCTCCCGGGTGCTGGGGCGCCCCTTCTCAGGCCTTTTCCTCGCCTCCGCCTCCCCGCCCGCCGCCGGCCACGTTGGCCTCGTCCGCGCGCGCCCGGGCCTCGGCAGGATGCTCACCCCGGAGGCCCTCCTCCTGGACGCCACGCACGCGCTCGGCGCCGCCGAGCTCCGCGACCTGCCCCACACCGGCAGGGCAAACCGCGAGCTCCACGACGTCATCACCCCCGCTGACCTCGCGCGGGCGGAGGCCCGGGGCGACGCCAAGGCCGCGACGGTCCACCGCCTCCTCATCGTCCTCCTCGACGTCGAGGACGGCCTCTTCGACGACGCGCTCCCCGCCCTCGCGCGCCTCGCCGGGGAGAGCTACTCCCCGCGCCTCTGCTACGCCGCGATCTGCGACCTCATCGGACGCACCGACGAGGCCGACCGCTGCCTCGCGTGCTTCCCCGAGGACCAGCGCCCCCGCCAGCAAATTTCCTTCCAGATGGGCATCGTGTCGGTCACGCTCGGCGGGATACAGGTTGCCAAAGTCGCGGGCTCTGAGGGCCGCGTGGCCTCTGCTGCCTTGCAGATTATCAACGAGAGCGTCACGAAGATGTCCGCCTTCCAGATCATCGTCGCGGCGATGCTGAAGCGCGCGCGAGGAGGGCGAGGAGGGACCTGGCGGCGCTCAACGGCGATGACGGAACTGGAATGTTCCGCGCGGTCTTCAAGGTCGTCTCCGGCAGCAGCGGCCCCGACCCCAAGGGTCTCCGTTCTTCCTTCTCAAGGCGTCGCAGGCGCTGCTGTCCGCCGTGGTGCTCCGCGCGCCCCCTCTGTCCGGCGAGCGCGTCCGCGCCAGGCTGCGCGCCACCGAGCGCGAATTGGCGCGCGCCGTGCGCAAAAGGGAGGACCCCGCTGCCGTCGCCGACCTCCGCCTCCTTGTCGCCTTCCTCGCCACCCGCGACGGCCGCTTCCACGACGCGCTGGAGAGGTACGTGGAGATGGAGCGGGCCGACCCCTCTGACCCCCGGCCGCACTACCTCGCGCACATCGTCTGCCAGTTCGACGGGCGGCCGGAGGAGTCCGACAAGTGGCTCGCCACCTACAACCGCCTCGCCACGGGATCGTCAGTGGACGAGCAGGCAGCGCTGATCGCCCTCACGGATGAGCTGGTGGTCGCGCTTGCGCTCGGTGGTTCGCTTCTAGCCTTCGACGCAGAGCGTTACCCTGTCGAGGTGGGCAAGGTCGTGGGAGCCGCTGCAAGCAGGGTGGACGTGGCGCTGGTGTCTGCGTTGCGTGACAAGAAGATGTCCATGGTGGAGAGGCTGGAGATCAAGGCTGTCCGTGCCTTGTTGCATGCCGGGGTGTGGTCCCTGCTGAAGAAGTTGAAGAGCAATGACGGTGGCAACGGCAGCACAACGTCGACGGAGTGAAACAGAAGGAGGCTTGATCGGCTAGAGTAAGCAGTATGTGCAATCCGTTGATTGTTCTTCATATCCTTTGTGGCAGTAGCTAGATTGTTAGTTGAACAATGTCATTTTCATACGACTCTTTTTGCAGAATCAGCGACTCTGTATTCAGGCAAACTAGTCACTACTCACTAGTGGTTGCAACATTTGAGAATTCAGAGTAGAACATGCTATCTGAAATGCATTTCATTTGAATCACTTTGGTGGCGACGCTACATTGACTGAACTAGTGTAATTGCTTGTTTTCTGTAATTGTTCCATGCATTGTTCGTCAGTTTCCATGGTCGTTTGGTAGTGATTAGTCCAGACAGTGTGCTAAGTGGTACAGTTTTTATGAAATGGTAACGTTACTTGCCCTAGCATATGCCAGTCTGTGCTAGACTGGTACTAATCAAGGGCCATGTATGTGCTGTTTTCCTTATTCTTCATATTTAGAGTGTTAAGCCCGCATTGTTCAGTTTCTTTACTTCCATTCAATCGATGTGATACTGAATGCAGGATGGCAGTTTGACGTAGCATGTTACCTTACATCACGATTATAATTTAGCTATGTAAGCTCCATTATAATGTAGATGTTACATTTTTCGTCTGCATCCTGATCGGATCACATATGCCCACTGGACAGAGTTTTCTGTTTTCCTATTTTTAGTTTTTTGTTTTCTTTAGAGAACCTGGATGATATTTCTAACCGGTGTCTTCAGCTTGGGAAAGTACTTCCCCGATCTGAAACTAAATAACTATGGTTAGGGCCGGTTTTGCAGAGTGAACTGTTAGCCAGCAATGCCATCCAGAACAGGGTCACGCATTGCAGGCAATTTTCAAGGAGACCCTATTTTTCCTTTTTTAGATAATGACCGTAGTTTTCCTGGCAGGATTAGAAAGATTTTTGTAGATTGTAGGCCTATTTCTCAGTACCCTAGTCCTTACTGACCTACATTCACAAATCAGGAACAGGGTGAAGTCTTTAAGGTGGGTAAAAAGGAAAGAGAACTTGAGAGCACATTCGTTTTTCTGCATCTGATTATGAATATATTTCTGGTGAATTGACATATGTGCAATAACTTTTGCTAGACAAAGCACCACATTTCTGTACATTTTTAGGTTGCAAAAAGGTTTACCATTGTTTTCAACCTTCATTAGAGTACTTGAACTAGGCATGATCGCTCTGTATATTGCCATTAAGCTTGATCATATGTTTGAAATATCAATCAAATGAATAAAACTGTCAAGTTGTTTTATACAGGAGACATGGCATGGGAGGTTATTGATCTCTGGTAGTGCTTACCGTAGTCCTCATGTTTTGAACTTATGTTCGAACACTGTCTATTCTACTGTAAGCAGCATTCATAACTTGCATTTTCTTGGCAGAAAATCTAGTTTAGAACTCTTTGTATGAATTATCCGATGAGCAAATAACTTGAATAGGAAACAATTGCAGAAAAATTCAGTTCTCTGTGCAGTGCTCAAGTATTCTGCAGCTGTTGAGATCGGAGAGCTATTTCCTGGAATATGAAAAATACGGTTTGCCCATGCAATGATATACTACTATTTTTGCCTCTGGGACTGCAACTTCATGCTTTTCGCGCACTACTGAAAGTTACATTTGCTTGTAGACTGCTGGACAGTTGAATTCCATACCACATCAGCATTATATTGGTTGTCAACGTGGACGCCATTTATCTATAATCTTGCTCAATTAGCCTAGATCTCAAATTATTACAGGGTAGTTATCTTTTCAAACACTGTTTTCAAATTTCACTTGTTTACAGTTTTACTTTCTCACTGTCACTGAGTGTATGAGCTGCACCATCAAACAATTGAAATCAGCCCCCTCTAATCTCTGTTGGAGGGCAATTAATAGCAGTTACAAATCCTTATGCGTCAGATTACCATTGCTTTAACAGTTCCCCTGTTCAAAATATTTTGGGTTTTTTGCTACTCTATGTTATTGGCAGTAGGGATACCTTTAAAGCAAAAGGTTTGACTACCACTTGAATCCGTGTCCTGCGTTGCTCAGTATTTATCCGGGAATATATATCAGATTGTAATACTTTTTTTATTAAGTATGGAAAAGGAAAAAAAATATTAAACTACTCCAGCAGACAACCAGGGCACACTAAAGTGCAAAGCTTAATTGGGAACAAAATCCAGTGCGAGAAATTTAGCGTATTGCTTTTGGGGTATGGCTAGGGTAATGCTAACGGGGGTGCGCGCGCCTGGAGGCCTGGTAGCGCTTGATTCCTGACATCCACTCCACTCCCACAAAATTTTCAATTTTTGGAAAGTTTTAATTCCTGCAACTTTCCATTTTTGAAATATCGTAACTTCTACACATACCCCGACACATAATTTCGTAATATAACTTCTTATGAGATAAATTTTTAGCACAACCTTAATGGCATGCAGAACTTATACGTACAACTTCTTAGTACAATTTTTGAATAACTTCAAATTTTTATTTTTAAAATACTGTAACCTATACACATGATTTATTATAACAACAACTATCAGCACCAAGGGAACGGGGTCTCCTGAGAAGGTGCTTACAAATGAGATCTACCTATGTTCGAGGGTTCCCTCCTAAAGAGTCCCAGATAGGAAGGTGGGCCTAAATCTTAAAGGCCCAAAAAGATGAGGAAGCCATCGCATCCTTGCTGCATCCTCCCCCAGGGGAGACCCAAGAGGGGCCTACGCACAAGTGCAAGATGCCCGCAAAACCCCCTCCCGGGAAGGCTCATAGTAGAGTTCGCTTCGAGGCGAAGCGAACGGTGGCGTACCCAGGCACGAATGGGCACAACAGTCGAGGAGATCAGGCTGTCGGTCGCCCCCTCTTGGTAAAAATGCCATCATTACAGTTGATGGGACGTGCCTGTGCGCCTCGGTGGCTGGCGGCTTCAACCGTCCCATCCAACAGGCAGCGAGCGCCACCCTCGTGTTAGGGGTGTTCTCCCGGCTCTTTGTTGTCCTCTGCCAAAGGAGGGACCCACGCCACGACCCCGGAAAGCGGCGAGGGCCTCCTGGGGAGGAGCCCGGAGGCAAGTTTCAACGCACCCCGCCCCGGGATGGTGGGACTGAGCAAAGAGAGGAAGGACTTGGCGAGGAACGAAAGGATTGCCCAAGGTATAATGGTAAAGATTGGTGATTGACATACAGAGGACCTAGTCAAACGCCATGAAGCCGTGCACGTCAAGGTGAGGGGTGTCAAGGCAAGTGGTCAAGGAGGGCAGCCATTGGATCACCGCATTCACACACGAGAGGCGGAGGGAAAGATTGGGATGCAAGGCTTCCCCTGGTCGACCTAGCCATGGGCCTGGCCATAAAAGGCCAGCTCTTGTACTAAGAGAAGGAGAGATTCAAGTAACATAAGATACAAGATGTAAGGTATTACGCTTCCGAGCGGCCTGAACCTGTCTAAAAATTCCCTTGAGCGTAACCATCCACAAACCTTCCTCACCATCTCTCGAACCTTTACGCACGAACTAACTCCCAAGCTGGATCCCTAAATGGGGATGCCATCGGATCCTTGCTCACGGTGATCGACCACCGTCAGCTAGCGTGCTAGGAAGGGGCTAGTGGTGTGTTGAGTTTCGAGGCATTCCTGCCAAGCAGAGGCAATGGGAAGCCGTTTCGATCGTCGCCATGCTCACCGCAGTGAGTCGAATGGTGAAGCTAGCGGCGGACGAGAGCCGCCTCGCCAACACCCGGCAGCACCACAGCCACCACGCTCGGCTTGCACGGCCTCCCCGCCCAAAGGGAGGTCGACTACGCCTGTCCCTGCTGTCGGTGTTTAGACCTGGCAACCTACCGGGGGGTGCCCGAGGTAGTGTTTGGTTTGTGGGGCTCGCCGAGATCAAGAACTCGAAGGTGAACACAGATACACGATTTAGACAGGTTTGGGTCACTAGATTGCATAATACCCTACGTCCTGTGTGTTGGTTGGATTGGATTGCTTTGGAGGAGGTCCCTGCCTCACCTTATATTGCTGGAGGCAGAGTTAAAGGTTGGTTGATTTACAAGGATACTAGTCAGATTCGACTAGCGAGTCCTACTCTGATTGCTACGAGTACTTTTCCTAATCCTCGACTAATTCTTGTCTTGCTACGTAGACTACACCACTCCTACGCCATAGCCTCCATGTCAGATACGTCTCAGTGTCCAACCCTGTATTTAGGACTGTTCAAACCTTCTGATGGGTCTATAGATGTATGTACGGCAAGCCCTCAAGTACTTTTTAGCCAAATGCAGCAGTTCCAAGTACTTTTGTAGACTTCACCGACTAGTTTTGGTATTCTTCGAGCACTTCATCAGGTTGAGTCTTCAAACTTACTCGAGCACTGCCATGTGGCTAGAATTGAGCTCAAGCCTCATTTAACTTGGTCTTGAATCCTTCAACCTTGATTTTTATATGGACGTGCGATGAAAGTCGCACTCCATATGGAGTAGCCCTCGAGCCTTAGGTTGAATCGAAGAATTAGGCTGAGGGTTAACTTGTAATTTACATCATTTTCCCTTTTAAACCTAGAGGAAAAATATTTTTGCTGATGGGCACGAGGCACACAACCCTCGAGCTGTTATCCGACTAGTTTGGTGGGTATAAGGGTCAACCTTTTGGTCAACGTGACCATCTCTGAACAGTAACATTATCTCTTCCAAAAATAGAGGTACTGCCAATTAGGTGCGTAATCTTTGGGTCCATTAAACCTGAATATTCCTTTATTCCCGCTACTAGTACTGCGCCACGGTTATAAATAATGGAGGAAAACATCCCTTCCGTTTTACCTTTGCCATCTGCTCTTTCAACTTCCTCACGATAGCCCTAGCGTCGCCACCTCCCTGATCTTCGAGCGTTAGTATCGCCATCGCCCACCACTCAGCCCCTAAGCACATGTGAAAGAAGACACTCATGACAATGAGAATGGGAAAGAAAGCATCTGCATCCAAGGCGATTGAGGGTGGGAAGAAGAAGGTGGACAAGAAGAAGGAGATTCAACTTCCGGCCTCAAAGTACGAAAAGATGGACCAAGCTGTGCCACCGACTCCTGCATGTGCCTTGAAATGATCATCGCTGATGGAGGAAGACATCAAGGTGTTGGTAGCCGCCAACCTCCTCCAAGAGAAAGATGTCATCAACTGGAGACCTGCCTTCGGCAACCCGTGGCACCTGGAGGAGTACCCGGAGGAGATGGTAATCTTCGCACATTTCATTGAGCGCGATCTTGCATTACCTGCCTCTGACTTCTTTCGAGGTTTATTTGACTACTACAAGTTGGAGTTTGTGCACTTGAATCCTAATGGTATTCTGCATGCCACAATTTTTGTGCATTTGTGTGAAGCTTTCTTGGGGATCCAGCCCTACTTCCAATTGTTTTGGAAGTTCTTCAGCGTGAAGCCATAGCCTAAGAGAGAACACACCGAGGTAGTCGGAGGTGCCAGAATTCAAATGAGGGAGAAGCTCAAGGGCCTCTATCTGGACTATGAACTGATTGATTCACATTCTGGATGGAAAGAGAAGTGGTACTACATCAGCAACCACGACCCCAAGCTCCCCAAGTTAAATGGACATCACCCAACCTGGAACAATAGATGGCTGGATGAGCCATCCCATAGAGACTGCCTGCAACTACCCGAACTCTTGGACAGGATATCCAAGCTCAAGCAAGAAGGATTAACGGGAATCGGAGTAGCTTTTAGCTTAATGAAGCGACGGGTTCAGCCCTTGCAACTGCGATGCTGCTAGGACTACAAGTACTCAGGTATCAATGACCCGTCCAGGTTGTCTTCGGAGGAACTCAGTGTAGACGTGGTCATGGCGCGGTTGAGGCGCATGTTTAAGAATGCAGGTGAAATCCCCACAATTGTGCGAGAGTTCTGCGCCGCCAACCCGCTAAAAGCTGTAAGTACCCATGGCCGCAGCCCTCGAGTACTCATTTTGGTAATGTTTAGTTGTACTGACTTGTCTGTATGTGTAGGAAGATGTGCATTTGTACTGCTCTGCTCCTCCTCCTCTCGGATCAGAAGACATTGAAGCTGCTCCTCATGTCCACATGGTAGAAAGCGTGGAGAGTGAAGTGGAGGAGGAGGAAGAAGAAGAAGTCAAGGCCTTCGGCAGCTCTGATTCTAAAGCTATGGGGGACTTTGAGATCAAGGCCCGACCATCTGATAACGTTGGGTCATCCTTTGGATCATCGAAGCACGTAGCTAAAGATGATCTTGAAGCTGTGCTTGCTTCGCCGCCAAGGAAGAAATAGACCGTTGCTGCGAAGCGTGCTGTGAGGAAGCCTCTTACTGCAGAAGACATACCCCAGCGGTAATAACATATGAGGATGGATAAGATCCTGAGGATCGAGTACTCTCAGTAAGTAAATCCAATACCACCATGTCTACTCAATATGGTATTGGTGGTTTGCAGGTAGTCGGGGAGGTGCCCGAGGTGGAGAAGGCGAGTGCTGAAGTCGCACAACACAAGCTGCCAACCATCAAGGAGGTCATTGAGATTGAAGATGATCTGAAACCTCTCATTGCTGGGGTGGATCCTGCCGGTGCAAGAGCTACTTGAGGAATAGAAGCAGCATCGAAGGCTGGCAAGGATCGTACTGCGACTCAACAAGCCACACCAAAGAAGCCGTCTTTGGCCGTCAAGACACTGTGCCTGACAGGGGAGCCTTCACTGAAGCTGAGGCGATCTTCGAAGTAATTCTTGCTACTCCTTTTGAGTACTAATTGCAGCTTGTGATCGACTTGTTGTATGTCTCTGAAAACTTGTCTTATGTAGGAAATCTTCTAATGTGGAACTTGGAGGGCCGAGCTTGAAGCCCATGATCGATGGCAGTAGCCCCTCAATTTAGGACATTGCCCCGGCGCCAACAAGTCTGCAGTTAAAAGAACATCCTACTCCGATGAGTAACCCAGGTGTCATATCTCTTGTAGTAGAGTTGATGCAAGATGTAATATCTTTGTTGACTGACGTTGTAGTGCCATCCCCTGAGCAACCAGTGCCCGAAGCTGCAGTGGTGACTACTTCTGGCGTCGTGGCTACTCTCGTAGCCCCTGAGCTGGAAGCAGAAACCAAAGTAGCGGGAGTGCTGGAAGTCATGGCGGCCATCCAACCTTCGGAGTTAGGTCCATCGACAAGTCGTGCCATGGTTCGATTTAGCATGGTAGATGTTGAAGCACATGGGGAGCCGCTGGCAGCTGGAGAGCTTAATATTGAAGACATTCAGTTGATCGACGACCCGCTGCTAGACATGGAAATGGTGGCCGGAATGATGGAGATGTACCGCCGTGTTGGTGTATGTTCAGAGGTATGCTTTGGTCCTAGTTATTCCATTACTTGAAATCAGCACTCGTACCCTAACACGAGTACGTATTCTGTGGTGTAGGATGTCATCAGGCGTTCCCGACGGAAATCTCAGATGCTTCAAGGCTATGAGGACTCAGTACATCGTGCAGAGACCCTTGCCAAGGAGAGGGAGTACTCCTCCTGGCTACTGATGAAGTACAACGGACAAGCCGCCGAGTATAGGAACCGCGTTGAGTGGTTGGAGGAGGAGAAGGACTGTCTCAAAGGTCGCAACAAGTCTTTGAACCAGCAACTGAGAGGTAATTGATCTTCTCATTTGGTCTTAGAGTACTTATTTTACTTGCACTACTGAACTTCTTGTGTATTATTCCTACAGTGCTCGAGAAATTGAAAGAAGATCTCCAGGGCCAAGTCGTTGACTGGAAGAACTCCTACTATCGGGTGATGGACCAGCATGATAAGCTGACTGCACTATATGAAAAATGAAAAGAAGATGCGTGAAGATGGTGAGGTTGACTTGATCAATACCATGAAGACCCTCCAGGAGTGCGAAGCCGAGCTTGAAGCTGCGAGACTTACTCTAAAGGAAATATCCGAAGTAGCACAGCAAATTGCAGACATGGTGGAGCCCCCGGTTGAGGGTGTAGAGCCCCACCCTCTGCTTGAAATACTCAAGGAAGTGCCAGAAAAGTTCACTGGCTACATCCAGAAGATAGCAAAGTCTGTCTCCAAGCAGCTGCTGAGCTTTGTGAAGTCCTTCTACCCACAGGCTGATCTAACTCATGTTGTGGAAGGAATAGTGGAGGACTGCTCAGATGAGCTTTTCCAGCATAACCTGCAATAGATGGACCCTATCGCGGAGGAATTAGCAAATCATTTAGACCTTGAGTAGTCTTGTACAAAAAGCAACATTAGTTCTTGTAATGTAAACATGATATGAATGCTCTGAAATGTAAATAATTCTAAGTCTTGTTGCAATTTTTATTGCTTTCGACTTGTTGTTTTAGTGCATCTTACGAACTACCCTGATAATTTCTCATACGGTAGATGTAAGTGTCTATGCACATGGCTTCTTTGATGAGCCTCTTCAGATACGTGATGTAGAGTACTTTAGAATGTGACTCCTTTCTATAGAGTACGAGTACTCAAGGCATCTGGGTAGTTAGACCTCTTGGGCGAGTAGTCTATCTTTACAACTTATTTGGGTTGTATTGATGTTGTGCTTTTAAAAATCTGGAACTGCGAGCTTGTTATTACAAGTCGCGACTAGATAGACTTATCTAGTGGATGGTATTTCAAGTAGTATAGGTAACTCCTGAAGTGCTGACGACTTCTACCAAGGGACAGATTTGTCCAATGAGTTAACTAACTCATGAATTTAACTGTGGACTTGTCTTTGCAAGCTACTTTTGGACAATTTTGTCCGGTGGGTTGAATAACTCAAAAAATTTTGCAGACTTGTTATTACAAGCCGCATGTGGGCAATTTTACCTAAGGAGTTGAATAGCTTGCTGTAGTTATGTAGAATTGTTATTACGAGCTGCGAGTTGGGTGATTTTGCCTAGGGAGTTGAATAGCTCTGCGAACTTATTTCTGTAAGCTGTAGTGTAGGACAAAATAGGTAGTCATATTACGACAAAAAAGAAGTCTGCTTTATTGAATTATAATTCTACAAGTAAGGTCGGTGGCCAGTGTACATGAATATTTAAACTAGGGATAAAATCGACGGAGCTGCTCGGTGTTTCATGAGTTGTCGACGTCTTCACCAAAGAGATTTTGGAACTTGTACGACCCAGGTCCAGTGACCTTGGAGACGATGAACGGTCCCTCCCATGGTGAATTTAGCTTGTGCAGCCCCTTAATGTCTTGGATACGCTTGAGGACCATATCATCAATATTGAATGAACATTCTTTGACATTGCGACCGTGATAGCGATGAATTACCTCAAGGTACCTTGTAGACTAGACGAGTGCTGCACAACGAGCTTCTTTGAGGCTGTCTAAGTTTAGACGTCTTGTTTCTTCTGCTATGTCCTCCTCGTACTGCTAGACTACTGGAGATTTTCACATGACGTCGGCAGGGAGGACAACTTCGGATCCATAGATCAAGAAATAGGGTGATTGCTCTGTAGGCTTGCATGGCTAGGTACGGAGTCTCCAGAGGACATTGGGTAGTTCTTTGAGCCACTTGGCTCCTATCATTTTTCTGATATTATGTAGCCTTTTCTTGAGAGCCTCCAGTACCATCCCGTTGGTGCGCTCAACCTGGCCATTGGCCCGCGGATGAGCGATAGAGACATACCGAACGTCAATCCTGCTATTCTCACAATATTTCCAGAACTCGTGATTGTTAAAGTTGGAGCCCAGGTCTGTGATAATGCGATTGGGGAGGCCGTAGCGGTGGATGATTTCATCGAGTAAGTCGAGTACTCTGTCTAGTTTGGGTCAGGTTACTAGCTTCACTTCGATCCACTTAGTAGACTTGTCAATCACCACCAGTACTCGATTGAATCCTCCAAGCACCGTGGGTAGTGGGCCAATCATGTCGAGCCCCTAGTATGCATAAGGCCAAGAAGGTCGTCTGGTATCAGCTTGTAGGCAGGGACGTGTTGTTGTTTGACAAAAATTGACATCCTTGGCATCGACGGACTAATTCTTCGGTGTCAGCGAGAGCTGTAGACTAGTAGAATCCTGCTTTGAAAGCTTTGCCCATGGTCGTTTGTGAGGATGCGTGGTTGCCGCAAATACCTTTGTGAATTTCCTTGAGTATGTCCTTGCCGTCTTGCTGCTTGAGTAGTTTGAAGAGGGCTAGGCCCCGTTCTCTAAGCCTTGAGATGAATCTGTTGAGAGCCGCCATGCATCCAGTCAGCTTGTGGATGTCCTTGTTGCATGATGGGGCATGCATGTCGGTGATGGTGGAGATCTTCTCCAAGTTAGGTTCAATTCCTCATGACTGATGATGAAACCGAGTAATTTTTCGGAGGGTACGCCGAATACGCATTTTGTTGGGTTGAGCTTCCAACGGAATTCTCATAAGCTTGCGAAGATTTCTTTTAAGTCTGCAATCAGGTCATCAGGATTTCTAGTCTTTACAACCACGTCGTCCACGTACGCCTCTACATTGTGGTGTAGCTGCTTCTTGAAGCACTCCTGGATTGCCCGTTGATAGGTAGCGCCTGCATTCTTCAGCTCGAAGGACATTGTTGTGTAGCAGAAAGCTCCGTATGGGGTGATGAACGCTATCTTGATTTGGTCTTCTTCCTTGAGAGCTATCTGGTGATACCCCAAGTACCAATCAAGGAAATAGAGTAGGGTACATCCAGCTGTGGAGTCGATGACTTGATCAATCCTACGGAGCCCGAAGGGATCCTTTGGACAGTGTTTGTTGAGGTACGTGTAGTTGACACACATCCTCCACTTGTTGTTGTTTTTCTTTCGCACCAAGGCGGGATTGGCAAGCCACTATGGATGATAGACTTCTTTTATGAAGCCCGATGCGAGTAGTTTGGCCAGCTCTTTTTCGATGGCTTCCATTCTATCTTGGGCGAATCGTCATAGTCGTTGTGTTTTTGGTGTAGCTTTTGGATCTACATTTAGTAAGTGCTCAATCAACTCCCTGGGCACCCCTGGCATATCCGCTGGTTTCGATGCGAAGATGTCGCGGTTGGTCCGGAGGAAGCTGACGAGCGCACTTTCCTATTTAGGATCCAGCCTTGCACCAATTAGGGTTGTCTTGGTGCTATCACCAGTCTCAAGGTCAATGGCTTTGATGTTTACTCCACCTACTGGCATAACCTTGGTTGCCCCTGACTTCTTTTCTAGGATCTCGAGTTCTGACGGGGACGTTTCTTGGATGTAGCAAAGACTTGCATCATCGAATTTGGTACTTGTGTAGTTGCTGCTAGCTCCACAGCTTCTGTGCTGCAGTCATATAATCTCTTCAAGTCTCCGCGGATGGAGAGTACTCCCTTAAGTCCTAGCATCTTGAGTACTAAGTCCACGTAGTGCGGGATGGCCATGAATTTGGCCAATGTTGCTCTTCCGAGGAAAGGCATGGTACGATATTTTAAAGTCTGCCACCTTGAACCGGGATGTATTCTATCCAGTAGTGTTCTTTGGTCCCAAAGGTAACTAGCAAAACCACTTGTCCAAGGGGTATAGCCGCGTTGCCTAGGACAATCCCATAAAATGAAGAGTTCATTAGGGTGAGCATATTAGTGATATCGAGGCCCATCTTCTTTAGTGTCTTGGTGAATAGTATGTTGAGACCGCTACCACCATCGATGAATACTTTGGTGAGTCTGGAGCCAGCGACAACTGGATTCAGGACAAGAGGATATCGTCCTGGGTCTGAGAAACTAGTTCATTGGCCCTTCCTAGAGGAAGTAATTGGCACTTCAGACCATTTGAGGAATGTTGGTATAGCTGGTTAAATGGACATGATCTCTCGAAGCGTGAGGTTTTGGGACCGCTTAGTAGTAGTACCTGGTGTGCAGCCAAAGATGACGTTGATGGTGTTGGATGGGTTCTGGAATTTGCCGTTGTCACCATCATCTTCGTCTTCCTTGGCCTTGCCCTTGTCTTTAGTGCCAGATGGTTCTGGCAGGTCCTTCATGACTCTGCGTAGACTGAAATAATCTATCACGGAGTGCTTGTGGTATGGGTGCTATGGGCACTGCTTCTACAGGAGCTCACCACCTTTCTTGGATAACTGTGACATTGCCGTGACTGTATTATTTGGCTTTCACTTGCGGTTTTGACCTCTCGAGTAGTTATTTTGGTTGTCATTGTTGGGGTGATCGTTTCGGTTCTTGTAATTGCGTTGGTCATTATTCTGATTTTTGTTGTTCTGGTCCTTGTTGCGATTAGACTCGAACCTCTCAATCTTCCTGTCTTCTTCACCTGCCCACACCTGTACCATAATCTTGAGAGATTTGACATCAGCGGGGCATCTTTTCTCGAAGTCGTGGAACATCCGGCGGTTGTAGAGGCTGTTCTGGCAGCAGTCTATGACGTCGCGCTCCGTGATGTCCACAATTGTGGCTTTCTTGTCGAAGAAGCGACATAAGTAACTCCGTAGGGTCTCACCTTCTTCTTGTTAACTTGAGACAAGTCGATCCTGTTGCCAGGATGCTGCATTGCCCCTGCATAGTTATTGGTGAATGCTACGTTCTGGTTCTTCCACACGTCGATGGAGTTATTATCCAATGATTCGAGCCATGTGAGTAGCGCTACCTCCATGCAGATGAGGAAGTAGATGACTTTGGTGTCATCATTTCCTCCAACTGCTTGCACTAACAGCAAGTAGCATCGGAGCCATTGGACTGGGTCCTGCTTGCTATCGTACTTAGTGATACCTGGGGGTTTGAATTTTTCGGGTAACGTCAGCTGCGAGGGGGGCGGCACCGGTGTTGGGGAGGAGCGGCGCCGGCATCAGGGATGGGCAGCGTCGATGTTGGGGAGGGAGGCACTGGTGTTGGGGGAGGTTCGGCTCTGATCGAGGAGGGGTGGCGCCGGTGGAGGAGGGGGTGCCGCTGGTTGAGGAGGACATGTGGCACAAGTGGAGGAGGGGGCGGTGCTGGTGAAGGAAGCCGAGGGGTGGCGACGGTGGAGGAGGTGCGGTGGCGGTGGTCGAGGAGGGGCGGCAGCCTGCATGGTGGCTTGCAGGCAGCACTGAGGACAACGACAGTGCGGCGAGAAGGTGGTGGTGATGGCGGTTCGACAAGGAAGGGGCAGCAGTAGACAAAGCGCTGGGGGCGCGATGACGGCGGCGCGCGACGTGGAGGAGGGAGGACGTCGGGGTGTTGGCAGATTGGAGGATTCAGAGGTGGTCGTACGTCGCGCGGCTAAGTGTTGGGAGGAAGGGGATGGGGGTATTTAACCCCCCCTAGTATCAGGTGGTGGCTACCACCGGTACTAAAGGTCTCCCCTTTAGTACTGGGTGTAGCTACCACCAGCTATTAAAGGGGGTGCGCCGCGCACGAAACGAAAATGCACCCGTTTAGTACTGGGTGTAGCTACCACCAGCTATTAAAGGGGGTGCGTCGCGCACGAAATGAAAATGCACCCGTTTAGTACTGAGTGTAGCTACCACTAGGTATTAAAGGGGGTGCGCCGCGCGCGAAACGAAAATGCACCCCTTTAATACCCGATGTAACTACCACCCGATACTAAAGGGGTTGTATCCCACTGTTTCAATTCCCGCTGAGACAAATATTTTATTTCTATTTCAATTCCCGCTGAGACAAATATTTTATTTTCTTCCTTTTAAAGTTACTATTATATTTATTTATTGTGTAGTAAATCAAATAACATTCATAAAATTGCTATAAAAGTTTGTTATCTTCATTTTGATTTGATCTACACAATTAAAATATTATATGCAGTTAAATATCAAACATAGTATAATCAGTAATATTAAGTTAGTAATAGGTCATAAATGGCCATAATACATATGTTAACTTAAAATTTGGAAAAAATAAATACTTTGACCATGCAAAATTTAGAAAAGTAGTGCCAGTAGTGTTATTAACATGTTTACCATGACTATAGCATGTACTTGTTAAATTGTATCTAAATTTATGTTTTAATATTTAGTGGTGCTAAAAAAATCGAAATATTTACTATTTTAACCATGCAAAAATTAGTTCTTGTTTAATAAGGTGAGATTTTTGCAAATAGTATTGTTAATAAAAAGAAAATTGCATAAACCCATAGAATACATGAGATATCATTACAATGCGTTATTACATTACTTTGTCACTTGACCACAAAACACAACATAATGGTTCTAATACATTATACATTATCATCTAATGAAACGTTAATATCTTTCCTCTTGACGAACGTCCCTTGGTTGTGATCGCGGTGTAAGTGTGGAGCGTCTACTTTGGCTAATAGGATGGTTGGTTCAACCTCGACTAAAAATGGAGGAAGATCATCGAACTGATCATAATTTTCTGAAATCTCAGTCTTGTCCTCAACTCCAATGATTTTCCTTTTCCCTGGAAGAACTATGTGGTGTTTTGGCTGGTCATCTGAGTTATTAGCACTACCCTTTTGTTTTTGTTTGCTTAACATGTCCTCCATATAGAAAACTTGAGTCACATCATTAGTTAGGACAAATGGTTCATATCTATATCCAATCTTGTTGAGATCCACTATTGTCATCCTATAGTAGTCTGTCGTTACACCTCCTCCAGTAAGTTTCACCCACTTTTACCAAAACAGAGGGATTTTCAAAGGTCCGTAGTCGAGTTCCAATATCTCCTCAATTATAGTACCTATCTTTTTTCCCATTATTATCTATTGCATCTATACGGACACCACTATTTTGGGTTGTGCTCTTTTGGTCTTGGGCTCTCGTGTAAAATGTGTACCCATTTATCTCATATCCTTGGAATGTTGATACTAAGATAGATAGACCCCTAGCCAACCATGCTAGTTGCTCTTCAATCGTGTCATCACCCATCAATCGTTGCCACAACCAAGAGCAAAAATGTCAATGTGATGACGTGTAATCCAGGCCTCAGTCTTCCCCTGGTTTGAGGACCGTACAATGGTCTTGTGCTCCTCCATCTATGGAGCCACCAGGGATGATTGTTGCAGGACCGTGAAGTGTGCTTTACGAAATGTACTCTCATCGATGTCCATTCGAGCTTTCCTCACTAGTATGCCCTTTCCCTTGAGTCTCCCCTCATGGCGTGATACAGGGACTCCAATCGAACTCAGGTCATCAATAAAGTCAACACAAAACTCAATGATCTCCTCTATTCCATATCCCTTTGTGATGCTTCCTTCTGGATGGGCACGATTAGGAGCATACTTCTTGAGAACTGACATGAAACTCTCGAAAGGGAACATATTGTGTAGAAATACAAGACCGAGAACAAAAATCTCATCAACAAGGTGGACTAGAAGGTGGGTCATGATATTAAAGAAAGAAGGTGGTAAGACCATCTCAAAGCTGACAAGGCATTGCACCACGTCAATCTGCAGCTTTAGTAGATTATTTGGATGGATTGCCCTCTGAGAAATCATGTTGAGAATTGCACATAGCTTCACGATTGTCATTCTCACATTCTCTAGTAGAATACCCCTCAGTGCAACAGGCAGCAATTGTGTCATCAGGACGTGGCAGTCATGGGCCTTTAGATTTATGAATTTCTTCTCTTTAATATTTATTATTCTCTGTATATTCGAGGAGTAGCCTGATGGGACCTTGATACTATTCAAGCAATCAAATATTCTTTCCTTCTCTTCCTTGCTAAGAGTGTAACTAGCAGGATGCAAGTAATGTCCATCATCTCTCTTTTTTGAATGTAGGCCATGTCATTGTTTCATACGTTTCAAGTCCCGACGTGCTTCAATTGTATCCTTTGCCTTTCCATATGTACCCAGGAAGCCAAGCATGTTCACGCAAAGAGTTTTTGTCAGGTGTGTTGGTATTTCTTAACGTTCACGAATAAATCCGCAAGTGCATGGATATACCGTTGCACTTCACCCGTGAGTATTCAAGGTATCGTATTTTCTCAAGGAACGGGAGTGTAAAGGTCTTTTAGCTAGTTCAACCCAAAGGCAACAAGAGGGAGAATGGCCTGGGTAGTGAGGTTGTCTAAGGATACAGATCATGGAAGGATAAACTTGGCTACTATATACTTGATTCGGAGCACCGGTTTACACCTGGTTTGCCAAGTGCCTCCGACCTTTAGCCCTACGCCGAACCCAAACGTGGAGGGATACAAAGGATGGATAGGGCTATCACCACCTGCCGCCTACCTCTCAGATCGTGGGGAAAGGTAGCAAACAAAGGTAACCTCAAGACTAGACACCACGTCTACGCTATCGATTACTATTCTAGTGTTGTACATGATTATCCATCTTTATCAGGAGTCCTCTACTAGAGCATCCGCCACAAGGATGAAGAATGAACCTGCAAGCGAATAACAACAAGAGCTTATCCTTACCAAGAACTCACCACCATAGATGAACTTGGATACTTACTCAAGTGAATCGTATCCAACGAGGTACAAGCCGAGGAAGGTTACTGACAAACCCGGGACTCCTCCGGGCTGGATCCTCAGTCTCTCCCTATCCTATGCTACCTAAGTAGCTCTAAAGGTGGAGCCCCTCTTTTCTCTTGTGTTGTGTCTTCACTTGGTGTCTTGTGCTGAATGGAGAGGGGTCCTTTTATAGTGGAGAGGTGCCTTGGAGGAGTGGAGGACCTCCTATTGATCCTAGGGAATATTCTCCTCTATTCCCCCCTTCCCGTGTCCAGGTACATCTTCTGCGCACCAAAACACCACAACCACCTTCAGGAAGGCGGTGGGAGAGTCCACGTGGAAGATGGTTGCGATTGGGCTCATTAGGGGTTTGGCCGACCCCAGGTCAGGCATGCTCGCAACCGCCTTTGGCTGGCGGGCCTCCAGGTGAGTCTAGGTGTTGGGCCTTCGGGTCTGCTCGCAGTTTGGCTGGTTTGACCTGTCATGTGGACCATTATTTTCCTTGGGTTTGTGTAGATTTGTTGTATTTTTCTTCTTTATTTAAGCTCATTTTGTCCCTCTATACACCTATGGGTTCCTGTATACAATATTTCACCAAAGCTTGTGGAAACAGTTAGAATAAAGCTCCTATCTCTAAGTTGGTGATTGTTATAGAGTTATTCGATACAGGAGTTGACGGTTGGATTTTGATAATAAGGACCGTCAACAAGGTGCATCACATTGATTGCATTACAGACCTTAAGGACTTCCCAATAAGATAGCTCCCAAAATATAGACTTCTTCTTCCACATGGGTGCATGTCCATCCTCGTCGTTCGGTTGGCTACCAGACCCATTGCCAAAGGCTACCCTTACATCCTTTATCATAGAAAATACACGTTTACCACTACAGTGAATGGGCTTAGTACAATTTTCTTCCTCCACTTCAAAATGCTTCCCTTTCTTTCTTAACGGGTGCTTAGTAGGAATAAATCAATGATGGCTCATATACATGACCTTCCTACAGTGTTTCAAATACATGATGCAAGTATTATCTAAACAGTGCATGCAGGCTCAATATCCCTTGTTCGTCTATCCAAACAGATTACCAAGCATCGGCCAATCATTGATGGTTACGAACAGTAATGCTCGTAGATTAAAAGTCTTCATTTTGTCCTCATCCCATACACGTACACCTTCTTCCTTCCATAATAGTAAAAGTTTACCAACCAACGGTCTTAGGTAGGTTATTTTGGACCTTGAATAATTACCGGCATCATAATGAACTTTCGCTTCATGCACATCCAAGACGGAAGGTTGAATGTACATAATGTCACAGGCCAAGTGCTATGACCACTACTAAACTCACCGAATGGATTGAATCCATTCGTATTTAAACCAAACCATATGTTCCTTGCATCCTTGTCAAACTCAGGAAACTTTCTGTCAACTATTCTCAACTGGGACCCATCAGCGGGGTGTCTGACCATTTTAACTTGCTTACAATCTTCTTTGTGCCAATGCATCAACTTTGCATGTGACTTGTTTCTGAACAAATGCTTCAAACGCGGTACTACAGGGAAATACCGCATTACCTTCGCATGAACTTACTTCTTGATGGCCTGCCCCTAAACATCACCAGGGTCATCTCGCCTGATCTTATAACGCAGCGCTTCGCACATAGGACAAGCCTTCAATTTCTCATATTCCTCAATGTGATAGAGGATACAGTCATTAGGACATTCATGTATCTTTTGTAGCTCCAAACCTAGAGGGCAAACAACCTTTTTTGCTTCGTACGTTGAGGACAGCAATTCGTTCCCCTCAGGAAGCATGTTATTTATAATTTTCATTAACATCAAAACCCTTGTCAGAAACTTCATTTTTTGCCTTCCATTGCAACAGTTCCAGTGTGGTACCCAACTTTTTGTGCCCCTATTTGCAATATGGGTACAATAATTTCTTATGATCATCTAACATACGCTCGAACTTTTTTGACTCCTTCACATTCTCGCAGCCTTCCTTTGTATCTCACAACACCTGACCTAGATCATCGATAGGACCTTTTGCCTCATCCATCTCTTCTTCAGTCTCGCCCATTGGAGCATCTGCAAAGGCACCTCCTTTGAGTCCAGTCAGGAATATTGTCATTTTCTTCTTCATTATCATCTTCCATCATAACTCCTCTTTCCCCTTGCTTGGTCCAAACAAAATAGTTAGTCATAAATCCAGAACTGTATATGTGGGCATGAATAGTCTTTCTGGACGAGTAATCCTTCTCATTTTTGCAATTTTTGCATGGACAACACATGAAATTGGATGATGAATTGTTGGATTATGGCAGATCGAGAAAACCATGCAAGCCATTAATATACTCTATGGAGCGATTGTTTGCGTTGTACATCCATTGTTGATTCATCTACAAAGTATTACCGAACCAAAGATATTTTGATCATGCATATAATTATGAAGCATAACAAACATCATACAAATTTTATAAAACTCAAATGTTGGTGAAAATATAGATAGAAATACACAAATTTAAAGTTCAAACCCAAACAACATGATACACTAAGACAAACTCAAATGATGCTGAAAGTTTAGATAGAAATATACAAATTTAAATTTTAGACCCAAACAACATAATACACTATGACAAACCATCCACTGAGTACTATCTAGAAGGACTTTAAGTATCCTTGGGTGGCAAAGATGAAGGTTTAGGTTACCAACCTCATCCTTTGGATTATTTGTGCCTCCTGTGATGGTAGTACTCAGTGGACCTGAAACCCCTAGGACTAGCGGTGGACCATAATGACCACCAAAAGGAGATTCCTGACCCACCACAACATCATCTTCGTGACATCTTTCCAAATAACGAAGCATTACTCTCTCCCACGTGCTCATTTTCTTCAGCTTATCATAAGGGCCAACTATGGTATTCCCCTTACCGCGAGAGGAACGACGATCGCCCCCACCATCGCCACTCCCTCCAGCAGCAATAGCCATTTCTGTGTACCACAAATTATTTAGCTCATATTTGCAAATGACTAAACTATGAACAAATTATATTTTTTCCCCACAATTTATTTATCTCAAACATAACATATAAATAAAAATTTTCTCCATCGTAGCTTATTCTAAAAATGACTAATTACATACCTCTATTTAATCTTATTATCTTTAAGTACCACAATTTATCTCACTCATATTTGCAAATGACTAAAACATGAACAAATTATATTTTTCCCCCATAACTCATTTAGTTCATATTTGCAAAGGATTAAACTATGAAATTATTGCTATAATCTCATATTGATCAATTTCTTTGACTAATACGAAACATAGCATCCAAAAAATTGTAGCTCAAACATATATAACACATGCATATAAATGAAAAAAAATTCTCCATGTACCTTGTTCTAAAAATCACAAATTACTCTAGCTCTAAAGCATAAAACTTAGTATACTAACCATGTATCAAGGGAGGATAAAGTTTCTAACCTTCAGAACACTTGAATGAGTGAAATCCCCACGAAATGGTCAAAAATCTGACAGCACCTCCCCTATTTCGCCATGAATGGATGAAGTCTGAGCTGGAGGAAATGGCACGGGCAGGAGGAAGAAGATGCCTAATTTATAGGAGGGAAGTTAGTACAGGTTGGGGGTTTCAACCGGTACTAAAGGTTGCCAATTAGTACCGGGTGAAGCCTCCACCTGGTACTAAAGGCTCTCAGGCACATTAGTACTGATTAGTAGCTTCAACCCGTACTAATGAGTGACATTTAGTACCAGGTGAAGCCTCCACCCGGTACTAAAGGGGGTCACGGGAGGCTCCTAGGTAACTAGCAAAACTAACCGGTACTAAGTCTCGAGACGAATGCTGAATTTTCCAGTAGTGCCCTAGGCCGGATCTCTAAATGGGACCCCATCGGATCCTTGCTCACGATGATCGACCACCGTCAACAACTTAAGTGATAAAGTTTATAGCATAACTTCAAGATATACACAGCTTATGTGCATAATATTTGTCCTGACTTTTACAAGGATGTTGTTAAAAAATTTATGCATATATATACGTATATATGATATTTACTTTGTATAAATGGTAGGAAAAATAATTGAAAGAAAAAAAGAAAAGAAAACACACACAGCAGGTGAGAGCGCGCAGCGCTGCTAGTCTGTGTGGCCGCAACAGCAGCTCATGGGTGTGGGCCGGCCCCTCGCTGACGCGCGCACGTAGAATCAAGTTTGGGGCCTTGTTTAGTTGCCAAAGTTTGGAGGTGCCAAATTACTGTTACAGCACTGTAGCACACTGTAGCGTTTCGTTTGTATTTGTGAATTATTGTCCAAACATTGACTAATTAGGCTCAAAAGATTCGTCTCGCAAAGTACAACAAAACTGTGCAATTAGTTTTTAATTTCGTCTACATTTAGTCAGGGCCGGTCCTAAGATTTGGGAGGCCCGGGGTGAAAGTAAAATTTGGGGCCTTTTAATATAAATATTATACAAATATATATAAAATATTACCAATACATAATTAAATGTATCTAAAAGCAATTTCATATCAAATTATTTATACATATTACCTTAAAAGTTTCTTCTAACATTCCTCGATGCAAAGTCACTTATGATAGAGTTTATGTCAATCTCATCCAACAATTTCTTCTCGATGCATAATGTTGCCAAACCATTTAACCTCTCCTGAGTCATTGTTGACCTCAAATAGTTCCTCAATAACTTTAACTTTGAAAAGCTTCTTTCAGCCGATGCGACAGTCACAGGCACAGTAAATAAGAGTCGGTAAGCAATCGAGACATTAGGATAACAATCCACATCTCTGACATGCTCAAAAATCTCCATAGCAGACATTACGTCATTTGGCAAAGTGAATTTCATAATCTTCAATTCAGAAATAAGATCATATACCTCAACATCAGATGAACCATCAAAAGAAAAGGTTTCTGCAAATTTAATGCAACATTCTTCAAGTTCATTATCATTTAATGACTTCAAAGTGCTTGAGCTCATCAAAAATCCAAATATATCTTTAAACATCATGAGTTCTTCAAATCTGTTCTTCAAAGAAGCGATTGCCATATCAACCAAAACAAAAAAATATTCAACTTCAAAAGCCTTCTCAGCTTCAAGAATTTCTTCTTGGCAATTACTTTCATCAAATTGTTTCTTCCTCGTAGCACGACGTTTTTCAGGAAATGATGCCTCCACACCCATGTCTGTTGCAATACCTTTGGCGATGATCAGACTAGAAGAAAACCCCTCATTTCTGTAATTCTCAAAGTATTGCATTATACCTTGTATTTGCTTCAAAGTAGAGTCAATGCACATGGCTGGTGATTGCAACTTCTTGCTCACTTTATTTACAGCAAATAAAATATCATGCCAGATAACCATACCAATTAGAAACTCAAAGCTGCCAAGTGCATCAAATAAATTTTTTGCATCACTTCTATCCTTAGGTTCAACATCAGAATCATGATGTAACTCAGACAAAGCAGATCTTAACTCAGTAGCTTGATATCTTATTGCTGTAACACTTTTGATTCTACTCTTCCAACGAGTATTGGATAATGATTTCACAGTTAGACTAGGAACATGTTTAAGCAAAACATTCCATCTTTTCGTAGAACCAGCAAATAACACATATATGCGTTGAACAATTCCAAAAAATGAAACAGCTTTCCCACTAGATTTTGCCATATCACAAAGAGTAAGATTTAGACTATGGCACGCACATGGCATATACAATTCTCTTGGATTGATATCAAGTAACAGTGTTTTTACCCCTTTGTATTTTCCTTTCATATGAGAACCATTGTCATATCCTTGACCCCTTATGTCACTAATATTTAGGCCAAAGGACTCCATAGATTCAAGGAATACATTAAAAAGCCCCATACCAGATGTGTCATCCACCTTCAAGAACCCCAAAAAGTACTCCTCAATTTTTATCTTGCCATCAGACAAATTAACACATCGAACTAATAAAGTCATTTGTTCTTGATGACTGACATCAGGGGTACAATCTAGGATAACAGAGAAATACTTGGCCTCTTTAACAACCTTTATGATATAACTTGTGATATCAGAAGCCAAAAGAGAGATCAACTCATTCTGAATTTTGTGACTAAGATAATGATAATGAATTTCTTTGTTCTGAATACGTCTAAGGTGGTCTTGCATTACCAAGTCAAATTCTGCAATCATCTCAACACAAGCTAAGAAATTACCATTACTATCATTATAAAGCTGCTCACTACTTCCTCTGAAAGCCAAATTGCGTTTACCAAGAAATTTCACAATGGCTATTATTCTTAACAAAACTTGCCTCAACCGTTCTTTCTCCTTTGTGATTTGTTGCTGCAATTCTTTGTCAATTGTTTCCTTTTTCCGCAGTCTAGCTCTTAATTCATTCCAACTATTCATGTTACTAATATGCTCAACACTATTTTCATGTTCTTTAAGCTTCTCACTGATATGCTTCCAATTTCTTAACCCATCACCTGCTAAGGAACTAGGACTCTTGCTAGTGCTAGACTTGAAGATCTTACAGCAGAAACAAAAAACATTGTCAACATGCTTTGAATAAACTAACCATTTTCTATCATGTACATATGAAAAATGAGCATATGAAAAATGTCTTGAGGCAGCATCTAGAGGAAATTTGATATTTTCTTCTCTTATAGGCCCTTTCTCGACTAATATGTCTCTTGCTTTATTATCAAGATTATCCCAATTTCTTGGATCATAAATATCTGAAGTGTAAATTGGTTCCTCATCAACATTAGCAGACTGTGCATGTGCACCTGATGCATTTACTGTGGTCTGAGAGTCACTTACATTGTTATCATCGACGTTGATGTTAACATTTTCTTCCTGATTCCCAGTAGTTGGTTCATCCGCAACAACTATTGCCAACTCATCTGGGTTCGTCGAGGCGCCCGTATTACTCTTAGAGCCATGATAACTCTTGCAAAATTCATCCACACGTCTTTTCTTTTTCCTTTTCTTGCAGCCTGATTCATACTTTCTAGACGACATGATATCCCAATTCCCACTGTGCTGAAATTATTATAAATATACAATAGTTATAAATCAGTTGAGATTAAATAACTTGTGAATTAATAATTAATGATATGGAGAATTGGGGAATTGGTAATCGGGCAGCGTACCTTTGTGCTGACGCAGTCGAACAGGAACAACACGCGCACGACGGCACGAGTCACGACGAGGATCGCACGTGCATGCGTTGGGAGCGCGGGCGCAAGCGCGCAGCACGCGTGCGGTGGCGTCCCTGGCCGGCACTGCGGTAGTGCGGCGGCGGCGCTGCGGTACCAGGACTCCAGGAGGCTAGGATGCACTGCCTAATTGCGTGCGATCTGCTGTGCGTACATAGGTGACCTATCGTCCGAATCGCTAATTACATCCTGATTACGTCGCCCGGCCGGCCCAAAGGCCAAAAGCACTCGAGTACCTGGACCTCCTGCACTCGAGTACCTGGTCCTCCTACAGTCCTGCTACCTAACCTGACACCTGGTGGGGCCCCTGGTGGTTTGGGGGCCAGGGCAGCTGCCCCCCTGCCCCCTCAAGGGCCGGCCCTGCATTTAGTACTCCATGCATGTACCGCAAGTTTAATGTGATGGGGAATCTTCTTTTTGCATAGTGTCAAAGTTGGGAGTTAAGGGTGAACTAAAAAGGGCTGGGTATGGCTAGGAGGAGCACCGTCTCCTCCTCGTGTGACGACGCGTCGCATCGTACCGTTCCACGTTGCAGGCAGGGACGGGCCATGGGGCCAGGCCACCATGGAATCGCCGACGTGCGTTGATGAAGCGACCCCGCTGCCCGTCCACCGTGCACCGTGCACCTCCGCCTGTGCACCTTTGTCGGCCTGCGCGCGCGCGTAGGCGCGGAGGCGACGCTGCGATACACACGCAGGGCGCATCCACTGAGACGAGCAGCGCCTCAGTCAGTTGCATTGCCCAACGGCCAACGGTAACGGGCGAACCTGAGCGCGGACGCCGCGGAGCGTGATGCACCCGCGGACTCGCCCTCGCCGCAGTGCCGCACGTACTTGGACGGATCCGATGGATGCCACGCTGGCCGCGGACCGATCGAGCCCTCTGCTCCTCAGGCTCCCGCGCCCATGCCTTTGCTACCAGAACTGGCTCGCCGGCCGGCCGGGTAACCCGGAGGTCTGGTATGGGGTATGGGCGTATGGCAGATAGGGAGCTATCGCCGCAGGTGCGCGCCGAGCTAGCTGGGGCTACCACCTGGCTCCCTCTGCTCTACCGGTCGAGCGCTCCGCTCGACGAGCCGGCGTCACGTCTGTCCTGGAACTGGAAAGGGAAAGCGAGCGAGGCATTGATTCACGTCTTGTCGCAGAGCTAGCACGGCTTTCCCCTGCCCGGTGCAGCGTGCAAAGTTCTTGTTTCCCGTAGTGAGATAGATAGCGAGAGGGAGGGCAACGTGGCGAACGTCGCGCATGTGATGGTATAGCGTTTGTCGCCTGAGGACGTCCGAGCAGGCCTACGAGGCATCCGACCCAATGCGTCTGCGCGCAGCAGCAGCTGTGGTATTCTGGGCTGAACGCGTGAACGACGACGGCGACAGCTCCGGGCCCAATAGCTTGCATGCATTTAATTAGCCAGAGTGTTTTTTGGCCTATAGGAGAAAGACGCTACGCGTGCATGCAAATGCATCTAATACGGATTCTTCCAGTTGGACTTTCTAAAATTATTTAGTTGGTGATATAAGCTAATTTATTTACTTTCTAAATTATTCTTTTTTATATTCCATACTAATACTCCTTTCGTTCTTTCATTACTTTTTTTTATTTCATGATTATACTCCTTTAATTTTCTCTTTTATTTTTTATTCTTTTTATTTTTCTTTTTATTTGTTATTCTCCTTTTGTATACTAATATGTGCGTCATGTATACATATTTTAATCGTTTATAAGAATAATTTATCATTTTCTATTTTTTATTCTTTCTTTATCTTTTATTTTATTGGTACATTATAATTTTTTGCTATTTTTTGTTCTTGTTTTATTAATGTTTATTCTTTTTTTTATTTTAATATATTAAAATATTTTTCATATCTATTTACTTTTTGAAGGATTACAATTTTATTACAACTTCATCATTAATTTTTTACAAATCTATTATCCATATGTTCGTATAACTTGTTTCACATAAATAACTATATGCACTATGAGTTTGCACAAATTTTTTAGTTTATAACTCTATATTTCGTCAGTTTATACAGTTTGTTCCACGTGTAAAGATTTTTTGACATAATTTTATATAATTTATTCCAGTGTATATATCTTTGTTCCATAGATTCATATATTTTTGTTTGATGCATATAGTAGTTTTATTCTGTAAGTTTATATAATTTATTCTAATTCTAAAAATCTTTGTTCTGCGAGATTTTATAATTTATTCCAACTGCATATTTTTTTCAGCGAGTTTATATGATTTGTTCGATGTGTACATTTATTTTGTTCCGTATGTTTATACGATTTGTTCAACGAGTAAAATATGTGTTCCTTGAGTTTGTATAATTTGTTTGAGTGGTATACATTTTTATTCGGTGAATTTGTATAATTTGTTCCTTGAGTTCATAGAGTTTGTTCGATGCGTATATTTATTTTGTTCTATAAATATATATAATTTACTCTATGAGTTAGTTGTTTTGTTCCGTGAATTCATAGAATTTATTCTAGGGACACGTATCTCTGAAAATCTTCAAACCTATTAAAAATATTTTTTTATAAAAATCATCCAAACTAAATAAGCTCATTGATGCAATAGAAATTAAGTGGATCTTATTTTAAAGATCTAGTTGTTCTAAGAAACTCATTGATGCAATCGAAATTAAGTGATCTTCTTTTGGAGATCTTGTTATTCTAAGAAGCTTATTGATGCAATCAAAATTTAATTTGGATGCATGATTTAGAATCTACAATTTTTGTGGTTTAAATCTCTATTTGCATGTAGCCTGATGTTGTTAATGTTTTCTTATCTTGAATGCGTGCACCGACTCTCTTTCTTTTTTAAGTGACAAGCAACATTATAATAATGATATATATCCATTTATTTTTGTCCATTACTAATACTATTCTAAGTATTTGCTCCTGGATAACGGAAGAAAAGCGGACAGAGCGCACTACGCTTTTTGTTCTGTTAGTTCGGTAAGTTTGTTCGATGTGTATATTTATTTTGTTCTGCGAGTTTGTAGAATTTATTTGGCTATATATATCTCAGATAATCTTCCAACTTGATGAAAAATGTTAATAAAAAAATTTATCCAAATATAGTCAAGTGGGATCTTGTTTTGAAGATTTTGTTGTCAGAAATCTATTGGTGGAATCGGAATTTAATTTAGATAAACGGTTTAAGATATATAGATTTTTTAGATTGAACTTTCTTTGTATTTGGGATGATGTCATCAATTTCATTATCTATTGCATGCATACACCGATTATTATTCTTTTACAACGTGCATACATACTGCTTGGGCGGTCCTGCACGGCCAATTTGTCAATTTGATGCTTGGGCGGTCCTGCACGGCCAAAGCTACATAGTGCATACATACTGCTGTACTTTTCTTTTTGTGCCAGAAGCCACTACCCTCCATAGGGAGTGTTACTCATTTTGCAATTGAAGAAGACACGGGGAATTGATGCACATGTAGACCTGAGCATACCTCAGCTCGGGCCCACAGTTCCTTTTGAGTCCAAAATCTCCACCCAAGCCTACCCATTAACTCAACCGGGCCAACAAAATCGGGCTCAATTTGGGCTAGGCTCAGGCTGGGCCACCCATCATTTTCTAATGTAAATGTAATTCAATGTATTATTTAGCCCGGGCTCAAGCCCGCCCATTTTTTCGGCTAACAAAATGAGCACCACGCCTGGCCCTAAATGAGTGTCGAGCCAGGCTTAGCCCATCAGGCTCGGGCAGGACCGTCAGGCCGGGTCTATTTTGCTCAGGTCTACATGATCCTTGTCTATTTTAGTTCCCATTTTAAAATACATGAATGCAAGAGTGTAAAAGTAAAAGTTATTTTCTTTCTTGCTTGTATCCACCACCACTTGGATAAGCTTCCTTCCCAAATATTTGTGCCCCTAGTAACATAAGCATACTATAACGGTATGATACCCATAGAAAGCTGCAAAGCGAAGGAGTTTATTTTTGAGGTCTTCTCGTTTCTCCCACGTTCGATCACTACGGGAAACACTTAATTTGCTGTTTTGTCACGTATAACGGACCCCTCTCAATTCACAATACACATCATCACAGACATTTGTAATAAACAATCACATGCATAATTCAAAACCACCATTAGAAACATTATTCATAAACATCACAGGCATAATTCAACATAAGCACGAAACAATCCATAAATCCAAGTTCAAGTCACAATTTAGTTTCAACCAAGTTCACAACCAAGTCTAGTTCCGTGGAGGCCAAGGAGACCACTGCGACAAATCTTGATCTTCATTATTCGAAGCCGCCGATTGATTCTGCACATAGGATAGGACATTCTGAGCTAACATCTAAAGTTGTCAAAATTAAAGTATTGAATCTTAAGCACAATGTGTCAAGTGACTCACAGGAGTAGGTGTGGGTGGCTGAGGCGGAGGGAACAGCATCGGCGGTGGCAGAGGCAAAGACTGACCAATGCTCGAAGCAAAATTCTGCATGTACTGGAACATCTGGTCCATCCTCATCCGATTTTCTTCCTCCATCCTCCGCCGCATGTCCTCCATCTGCGCCGCCATCTCCTCTTGTTTCTTCCTTGCTTCTTCCACCTGGGCCTACAATATTTCATTGCAATGTTATAATGCAAAGCTAAAGTATAACAACAAACAAACGATGAATGGAAGAGAAAGAACCTGGAGAGCCTCCATCTGGAACTGTGTAGTGGTGGGTCGTGGCCGTATCGCCGGGCTCGAGTCCGTGCTCCTAGCTTGGATCTGGGAGAGAGTGGGAGTATAGGCCGTGTCGATTACGCCGTCGCCAATCCAATATCTGCCATGCTTCTTGCCTCCTCCCACCCTCATCACGATTTCTCCATCAATGTCCTCGGAGCTCGGATCGAAGTCTGGCCCATGAACCTCCCTAGCCATCTTTGTATACTCGCTGATGCGACTGTGTATGCTAGGATGGCTGTACGCCTCGGACGGGTCGTCTTGGTTGAAATCGATATCGGCCGTCGCCTTGCCCTTTATGGAGAGGACCCATGCCTTGAGCTGGGAGCAAGGTCGGCCATCATGTGACGCCGACTGCGGCAAAAAATACAAAATGATTAGGAATTATGTAGAATTGAACGTTAGAATAAAGAATTGAAGTTGCGTACCCATTTTTCTCTATATTCATCAAGGCTTAGGCTGCCTTGATGGTGTGGTGCAGTCAGCATCTGCAAACGCCGCTGCCGGCAAGCAAGGTGGTTCTCCAACCACTCGGGCCCCAACCACACGTCGACCATCTTCTCCCAGCACTGGATATGCGCACGACACCACCACGGAGGCACCTACATCATCAAGCGTGTGACATATGAAAAAGAAATTGAGCCTAATTAATCTTAAATAGTAAGTATCAACGTTCTTTACTTACCCTCATGAATTGGTCCTTGGTCAGGTTCATTGTTCTTGCCTCCTCTTTTCTAACCTTCATCCGTCTGTATTGAGTGTGGAATTCGATGATGGCATGGATGCGTGCCTCATAATGCATGTCCTTCATGAGCTTCTTGGCGGCTACATCACAGACGGCCTTCGCCTTGGCCTCGAATCCCTCCTGGCATCTATAGAAATCCTGCATATAGACGCGTATACAGTTATTATTTCAAGAATGTCGAACGTAGGTGATGTATTGAGCAATTTAGTGCGAGGAGTACTTACCCACAGCTCGGCCTTGACCCGCTCCGCTATGTTGGGGAATCTCCTCTGTTGACGATTAGGGACGTCGGGGGTGGCGACGTAGTGGTCCACGTGTAGGCCGGCTGCTGCTGTCCGGCGTACACCACCAAGCCAGGGAAGTGAACCCTGCACAAAAGGCCAAGGATCCCGTTGGCCTTACGGTTGTGGTCACCCCCACTGAGCTTAATCCAACTCCTGCAGAAGTCATTAATATAAATTATTAGTTTTTGTAACTTTAAACATAAGAACATTATTAAGAATATTTAAAGTTACTTACTTGGTCCAACCGGTTTAATCAGTGGGCGTAAATGCTCAGGTATCAGACGCTTCGGGAGGGATGAGGGACCTCGCAACCATACCTTGGACTGGGCATCCCCTGCCTCCCCGTCCCCCTCCTGCTCCTGCTGCTCCTCCTCCTCCGCCTCCTCCTGCTCGTCGTCCCCAGAGGCGTGTGTGGAAGGTAGCTCCTCCTCCTCCACCACCTTAGGTTCAGGCGACAGGGGCCTCGCCGCTTTACCCTTCCCTCGAGGCCTCTGGACCACCTCCTCCTCCTCCTCCTCCTCCTCCTCCTCAACCCTACGTCGAGGCTGCCTCGACGCCTCCCTCGACTGCTCCCTGAACGTGACCCTGACCCTGAACCAGTCCCTAACGCGGCCAGTCTCTCGCAAATCGACGTGAGCTTCCTCATACCGCCCACCATTGCTCAATGACCTACAATTAAAAAGAGTAAACCAGTCAGCATAGATAAACAAAACATAATTACAAAGATATGCAAATTATAAATAAATTATAACTAAATTAGTACGACTCATACATGTATTAGAAATAATCATCATGATCAAGATTAGCTGGATCATAAGTCTCATCATCACTATCACGCGTGTCGATATAGTCAAGCCCGTGCTCCGAAGGAGGAATGTCATCATCACTGTCATTAGCTAATTGTAATCATTGAAGTAATTCTAAGTCCTTCACATTCTGAACCTCGTCTCCACCATCCTCTGCAGCAACCCTTTCGTTGTCTACTTCCATTCCGATCGCTTCGGTTAAATCTATCACAAAACTCCCTTCGAGCCCATCTTCTTGGAATAACTCTCCTTCGTACGTGTTGGGGTCTATGTTGTAATCTTCATTGTTTGGTACAGGTAGTTTACCGTGTGGCGATACCTTGTACACAACATCCCAACCCTTAAGACGGCTGTCGGTTTGGCACGGGTATGACAAATAATAAACTTGCGTGGCCTGTTGAGCCACAATATAGACATCGTCTCCTGGTAACATGGATGCTTATCGAATTTCGACTAGCCCAAGATTAGGGGCCCGTCTCATGACAGATGGATCAAACCAATGGCATTTGAATATAACTGGATTAAGAGGTTTGCACCCATGAAAAGTTAGTTCGTATATTTCTTCAATTCTTCTGTAGTACTCGACCCCATCAGAGCCTAGCGTAAAAACTCCGGTATTTGTGGTTCTTCGATTGGGCCAACTCTGCTCGTGCCTTGTTTGTGTGAAAACGATATCCGTTGACATCATAACCGGCAAACGACCTGACCCTATAGTCACAGCCATCGGCAACCTGTCTCAACTCGACATTCATAGACGCATCGGTTCGGCCCTGCAAGTTCAAACATGGCAGTTCGTTATATTAATCGTATGTACGAGAATGTCCGAAGAAATTGGATTGTACCTTCTGTTTGAACCAAGAAATGAAATTAGGCATTCCATTTCCCGCACCCTCTTTGAGAAGAGTCTCAGCTTCGTGCGGGTACGGTTGCCTTGATTTACAGAATTGACGATGAAATTGCCTGTAGCAACGAGAAATATACGTTTAGGCAAGAGAATGGTGACTACTTCGAAACAAGTTTGTTGAGAACTTACATCATGTACGGCTCCACCTCAGATAGGTTGGTCAACACATACAGCATGATAGAGCGCCACTCTTCATGGTTCAAGGTCTTGTGGGTCGCACCACTTGCACTTCCGAGTTGCCCTCGGAAAATGCTAAGGCTCAATTCATCTTCGCTGGCATTGTAACGAGGAGGTGGATTATGCACGCTAGGAAGGTTGTCAGCGTAGTATTTTGATGTGAAGTTTGACACCTCCTCCAGAATGTATGCCTCTGCAATGGATGCTTCAATTTTGCACTTATTCTGACATTTAGTTCGAAGAACCTTTTGACATCTCTCAATTGAATAGCACCAACGACCCTGCACAGGCCCCCCCATTCGTGCTTCATACGGAAGGTGTAGAACCATATGCTGCATTGGATTGAAGAAGCCTAGTGGAAAGATCTTCTCCAACTTACAGAGCAACACAGGCGCCATTGTTTCCATTTCTGCAACCACGGTATGAGATAACACCTTCGCACAAAGCCGGCGGAAGAAATTGCTCAACTCCGCTAGCACCTGCCACACATGCTCAGGGACATAGCCTCGAACCATCACCGGAAGTAGGCGCTCAAGCCATATATGGTAATCATGACTCTTGAGCCCTTTGATTCGCATAGTTGCTAAATTCACTCCCCTCTTCAAGTTCGTTGCATAGCCATCAGGGAATATTAACGTTTGGAACCATTCTAGAACCTCCCTCCTTTGGGCCCTCGTCAGAACGAAATCGGCCTTAGGCTTCCTCCACGACTTGCCAGCTCTTGGAGGCGCCATGTTTAGTTGTGGTCTGTTGCACAACGTTGCTTGATCCACTCTAGCCTTAACGTTATCCTTTGTCTTGTCAGGAATGTCCATGATTGTACCAAAAATTGCCTCGGTGATATTTTTTTCCGTGTGCATTACATCAATGTTATGTGGAACAAGAAGGTCATCAAAATAGGGAAGATTCCACAAGCACGACTTCTGCGTCCAAGCATGTTGCTTGCCATATCCCAAAAAAACACCTTCTTCATTATTGACCTCGAGAGCATCTAACTGACCACGAACTGCGGCCCCTGTCATCATCGGCGGTGCGGGGTCCGTAACTACGACATCTTTGGTAAAGTTCTTCATGTCTCGTCTGAATGGATGGTCAGGAGGGAGGAATTGTCGATGTTTGTCGAACGAAGAATATTTGCCACCTTTCGACAACCAAATGAACTTCAAAGATGCTTTCCATACTGGGCATGAGAACTTCCCGTGAACACACCATCCGCAGAAAATCCCATATGCCGGCACGTATGTTACGGGCCTCTAGAGCTTTTGCAGGATAAATCGCATCAAAGCTTTTCCAGGCTTCAGCATCGGATGGGTGTACCAGCTTCTCAGGATTATATCGACGGCCGTTTTTGTGCCATGTCATCTGTTTCGCGGATTCTTCAGTCATGAAAAGCCGTTGGATCCTCGGTATGAAAGGAAGATACCGTAGAACCTTCACAGGAATTGCGAGCTGCTTTTTCTGACCGTCACCACAGTCTACCTCCAGAAACCTAGACGATTCGCACTTCACACAGTATTTTGCTTCCGCATACTCTTTCCTAAATAAGATGCATCCCTTCGGGCAAGCATGTATATGCTCGTATGGCATCTTAAGTGCACGAAGGAGTTTCTGTGCCTCATACATGCTCTTTGGCAAGATGTGACCAACCGGGAGCAGGCTTCCAAAAACTGTCAACATAATATCAAACGCGTCTCGACTCAAACTAAACTGAGACTTCACAGCCATTAGGCGTGCAATGGCATCTAGTTGAGAAACCTTGGTATGGCCGTGAAGGGGTTGCTGTGCTGCAGACAACATTTCGTAATAAGACTTAGCAGTAGCCTCTGGCTCCTCCTCCCTACGTGCTTCTTCGAAGTGTGCTTCATGATAGTCATTTAACATGTCTCCCACCCCGGCATCATCATCAAATTCCTCGATGCGTTGTCTCAAGACCTCCTCTCTCCCACGGTCAGATTCACCATGGTAGATCCACCTGGTGTAGTCTGACGTAAATCCGTTCTTCACCAAATGTTTGCCCATGTCTAGCTTGGTTTGCCGACGCATGTTTCCACATTTGCTACACGGACACCAAGTCGATCGAGCTCCTTTGACACTTGCAAACGCCCGTTCCAAGAAAGCATCCATCTTGTCAATCCATTCATTGGTCAACGTATTCTGACTAGTGCGACCCGTGTACATCCACTGACGACCCTCCATCCTCTAGCATATAAGCGAGTAATACAAAATTCACATTGTATATACACGTTCCTATATTGTCTATTAGGTAAAGATAGGTCCTAATCCCACTCGAGAATGTGTAGGTGGGTTTAGTATCCGTGGTCTACTCTAACCCGAGATAAAATTTCGGCAGCACCTCCCCGCTGTTCTCCAAATACACGTCCTTGATAGGAGATTGTGTATCTGGAGAACAACAGGGAGGTGCTGCCGAAACTCTATCTCGGACCGGAATAGACCATGGATACTAAACTCACCTACACATCCTCGGGCTGTCCAAAAAACGTGGACAATTCGAAACAGATACGGTTATAGATATGCAAAGATTTGCATATTTCCAACCGTATCTCCTTCGAACGGGAGACGCCTAACTAGGTTACGTGATATACGAACATTATATGGAAAGAAAGGTGTAGGATGCCTCACCTTGCTATCCTGCAAAGTGACGACTCGAGGACGGTAACGTACGCTCTCCTGAAAAAAAAATACCCCTATCAAGTTAAAATTTCGATAGCACCTCCCCTGCACGGGGAGGTTTCCTACACTTGCATCAAATAAAACAGCTCAATGGCCGACAATCACATCTACAACAACACAACGGCACGATGGCCGACTCCACAACAAGCACTGATACATAATGCATGACAATATTTCAAGCATGATAATATTTCAAGCATGATAATATTGCAGATAATATTCAGTTTAATCAACTCACCTTAGTGCTGGGACAGGGGGCGGCGCGTCGGGGCCGGTCGGGGGTCGGGATCGATCCGGGGGCGGTCGGGGGCTAGCCGGGGGCGGGCCGTGGGCGGCGTCGGGTGGCCGGGGGGCCGGCTCGGGGGTAGCCGGGGGCCGGCGCGGCGCGGACCGGGGGCGGCGTCGGAGGCTGAGGGGCCGGCGCGGGGGCGGCCGGGGGCCGGCGCGGCTCGGGTCCGGCGCGGGGTGGGCGGCGAGTGGCGCGGGCGGCCGGGCGCGGCGCGCGTCTGGCTGTGGCTCGGGCGGGCGGCGCGTGCGGTGCATGTGCGTGTGCCTGTGCGTGTGCGGTTGTGTGCGCGTGAGGGACTTAGGGCCGGATTAATTTCCAATCTTTGCCGAGTGCCCCTGATCTAGCACTCGGCAAAGGCATTTTCAGCCTTTGCCGAGTGCCTTCCCCCGGATTTTGGACTGATGCTGACACGTGGACCCACGGCGAGCTTTGCCAAGTGTCCGAGGGATGACACTCGCCAAACATATTTTTTGCCGAGTGCCTCATTGCGACACTCGGCAAATAAGTACTTATATTGCATGTACAAAGTAGTTTTAGTAATTAAAAGTATGTAAACTTTGCAAAAACCTAGTCAAATTCACTACACATTGAGTATTTCATTTTTTAAGTAATATTATTCCATTATTTCATGGATTTATAGCTCATATTGAATTTATATCTATTAAATTCATATACTTGCAATTAATAAATAAAAATTATCAAACAGATTCGAAAAATTCCCAAAATTTGACATGAACCAATCTATGTTCTCTATGGCCTATAAAAATAAATTTGAACTCAATGATAAATTCAAGTATCGATTCGACTCAAAATCTTACCAGATCCTTCCAACTTCTACGAATCCTCTCCGGAGATGCTTCGAATTCTAAGCATCATATGTCAAAATTTGTGCGAAACCTTCTCAATTTTTTACCACAACCTCTGCATATGAAATCATAGCATCTTGGAAAATCTCGTGATTTTCAAACATCGTTTGTATTTTTGAGAATTAAAAAATCATTTGACCACACGTTCGTAGTCGTGTTTCCTTAACAAAATGTTCGAAATTTCTTTTCATTTTCCAGGTGAGACCTCAATTTGGACTCACTAATATGAATATGATTTTTCCACTCATATTATTCCATTATTCCAATCACCTGCAGTTCAAATTTGACTTAAATCAACAAATTACTCTAAATGAAATTAATTGATTAAATATAGCAAACAGGTCAATAAATAGTCCACCTTCTACCATGCAGTGCCAAATGTAATACATGAGGAGTATAAAAAGTTTGGAGGGTGGAGGAGGGAAATTTTTTTTAGTTTTGCCGAGTGTGTCAAAAAACACTCGGCAAACCTTCATATTTGCCGAGTGCCCCATGAAGACACTCGGCAAACATGGAGGTTTGCCGAGTGCCCCACCTAGCACTCGGCATACCCTGAGCTTTGCCGAGTGTCCCCTGTCGACACTCGGCAAACAGCTAACGTCCGTCACAGGCTCCACCGGATGCCGCACGTGCAGGTCACGTGCTCAAGAGTTTGCCGAGTGTCCCCTGTGAGTTTGCCGAGTGTTTTTTTTTGGCACTCGGCAAATGGTGTTTTCGCCGAGTGTATTATGTTTGCCGAGTGTTATAAGGAATACACTCGGCAAATGTGGCCTTCGCCGAGTGCCCGCAATAATGCACTCGGCGAACAAATTACACTCGGCGACTTTAGTGTTTCCCGTAGTGGATCCTTCTTGCTTTGCACCCTGTTGGTATATGAATATTACTCAAAAACTAAGCATATAGATACACATACTCTCTATTAGAATTCATTGTTGATGCATGCTACAAGATGAATTTGGCAGGTCCTTCCATTTATAGATTGAAATGCTTATGTTTTTCATATGCTATTTTGAAGAGGTTAAACCATGCACGGCCCGTTGGCCCGCAACGTAAAGGCTGCCACACACAACTCTAGAAGCCAACAAAAGAGCCCAAGACGGCAAAAAGCTTTGCCTCGCCTCGCCTCGCCTCCGCTACTCCTCGGATCTGGCATCCCCATGTCGTGCTTCCTCCATGGCGCCGCCCTCGCATTCGCCAAGGTGCTGGGCCACACGTACAACCTGAAACCCTACACCGGCTTGCTCCCCGCCTTCTCCATCCTGTCCGCACGCGGTCACCTTTCCCTCACCCGTGCGCGCCCGGGGCTCCGCAAACTCAACGCGCTGCTCACCCCAGAGGCCTTCCTTCTCGACGCAGCGCACGCGCTCGGCACCGCTGCGCTCCGCCATAGGCCCATCTCCGGCAGGCTTACCCGCATGTTCCGAGACCTCGCGCCGAAGTTGATCGCGAAGTCTTCGGTGGAAGACGCTGACAGAGCGGAGGTTTAGCGCGTATACTCAGCTCTGGTCGACGCGGAGGATGGCCGCTTTTAGGCAGCGCTCAACGCCCTCGCGCAGATCGCCGCGGAAAGCCCTCGCTGCACCTCCACGCTCGTCAGCGCCGCCGCGATCTGCGACCTGATCGGACTAGTCAACGAGGGCGATGAGTGGATCACCAAACTAGAACCCACAGAGGCTTCCACGATCCCCGCTCGTGCCCCGACGATTCGTACCAGCTCCCCGTGGTGATGGCCACGCTTGGTGGGGCACCGCGTGCCGTCAAGGGCTGTGAAGGGCAGGTGGTCTCCGCAGCCTTCGGATGCTAAACGATGCTCTGCGGGAGAGAGTCCACGACGGTGACATGTCCGTCTTCAAGAAGGTGCTCATTGGAGAGCTGTTGAAGCGCATGGTGAAGAGGAAGTACAAGGACCTGGCACTCAAGCGTGACGGAATCTCCTGCGATTTGCCTGCTGGCATCGACCTCCAAGATAGTGGGCCGCGCGTTCGCCCCGACCGCTACACTGTCGCCGCCTCTTTCCTGAAGACGTCGCAGTCGCAAGCTTTGCTGTCCACCCTGGTGCTTGGCGCGCTCCCGCTGTCCGGAGCGTGCATTCGTTCCGCTCTGCGCGTCGCCGAGCGCGATCTGGCTCGCGCCACGGAGGAGGGGGACGCCCCCACTGTCGCCGACCTCCGGCTCCTCGCTGCCCTTCTCTCCTCCCGCGACGGCCGCTTAGAGGACGCCCTGGAGAGGTACGCGGAGATGGCGCGGGATGACCCGTCCGATCCGCGGCCGCACTTTCACGTGGGCTTGGTTTGCGCGCTTGCCGGGAAGAAGGCGGAGCACGACAAGTGGCTCGCAAGGTGCGCGTCGCGTCGGAATCAACAGTTGGCGATGCGCTGAAGACCCTCAAGGAGGAGCTGGTGATCGCGGTGGTGCTCGGCGGCACGCCTGTCGACTTTGATGAGGAGTCCACCCCCCTGATTCGCCTCGTCGTGGGCGCCGCTGCGAAAAGGGTGGACGCGGCGCTAATCTCTGCATTGCGGGACAAGAACATGTCACGTACGGAGCGCCTGGAGGTCCGGGCTGTTTGCACGTTCTTGTATGCCGGGATTTGGTCTGCTCTCAAGAAGTTGAAGGGGCATCCACGGTCGCAGTGACGCCGCTACCAACTGATCGAAGCACAAGGCTCGGCAAGGGCGACAAGACATTGTTCAGCTAGCTAGTCAGTAAGACAAAAATATTAAAAAAGGATACGTAGATATTAGTCAGTAAGACATTGTTCAGTTCGTATCCTTTTGAGTTAGGACTTGCTAATTTCCTTATACTTTCAGTTAGTTCCGTCCTTCAGGACATTTTCTGTTAGTTCATTGTTTGGTTGCCCAATGTCTTTGGCAAAGTAGATTGGTGTTCCAACATCGGGGGTTTAATCTACATAGTGGTTTCCAGTTTTTGCAAAATTCATCCGATGTTTGTTAGGATGCCACATGAATATAAAAACCTGAGCATATATTTTCGATTTGGTATCATTTATCAATAGATGAAAGTAACTGAACATAATGCTTATGATTTTACCGTGAGCTAGCCATTTAACTAGCACAGTTCGTCATATACAGCTTAGGAAATTGGCATTCAAAGAAGCGATGTTTCTACGGACGAATATATCATTTATGAATGTAGAACAATGGAGTGAAAATGTGAAAAGGGGTCGAATCGAAAGCACGCATTCATGTTCTGTATAATGAAATGGAAAGTCCTTGTTTTCTTGAGATGCTTAGCGTGCTACAGTTACTTTGTAACTCATGTTTTAATATTGTCTATTATACTCTGAGCAGCATTGTGTTTGTTTTTCCCAGTTTATTGTCTCAAAACTCTAGTACAAATTACCAAAAGTTTAATTCTTTGTACTGAATTGATAGTTTCTAACATGAAGTAGGAGTGCTTTAAAATACTACACGGTTTTGTGAGTTTCCGAAAAAAATATGGTCATCAGATTTATACTGACACTGCTGATGGCTGTGTATTTAATATGTAACATGAAGCGATTGACGTACAATCCAGGCTCTGGATCCCTGTTTGAGTACAAGTTGATGTTCATCGTTGCAAAACAGTCTCATGTAGACAAAGAGAAACTATTGGCTGCTAATTAATGAACCTTACTTTCAGTTAGTTCAGCGTTTGATAGCCCTGACTTTGGCAAAGTAAGATTGGTCTTTCCAACATCAGTGTTTTAATCTACATGTTGGCTTCCAGTTTAGCGAAATTCACATGATGTTAGTGAAGATGGCATAGGAATATAAAAAGCTGAGGAGCATATATGACTTGGTTCAATAGAAAAAAATAATAATTATAATAAAAACAAGATCATACTAAAATACTAAATTGAGGTTAGAAATCGAAACCAGCTAGAGGACTGTAAGTAAAACTACTTTGATAATAAAATAGCTAGTACAAGAAACTAAAATTGCCTAAAGTTCATCATGATCATCCTCGTCGTAGTTGTCTTCCCCTGGACTGCCGGACGACTTCTGGTACACCGCCGAGATGATAGGGTTGCACACATCCTCCAGCTCCTTGAGCTTCTCCTCGTAGTCCTCCTTGTCAGCATCCAAGGAGTTGCCCTCGAGCCACTCGTTGGCTTCCCTGACTGCCTCCTCCATCTTCTCCTTGTCCTCGACGTCCATCTTCTCGGTCATCTTGGTGTCGTCCACGGCGCTCTTGACCTGGTAGATGTACGTCTCCAGCTTGTTGCGCGCGTCGACCCGCTCCCTCACCTTCTTGTCCTCCTCCGCGAACTCCTCTGCCTCGCGCACCATCCGGTCGATCTGCTCCTGGCTCAGCCGGCGGTCGTCGCTCGTGATGGTGATCTTCTCCGACTTGCCAGTGCCCTTGTCCGCCGCCTGCACGTGGAGGATGCCGTTGGCGTCTACCTCGAAGGTCACCTCGATCTGCGGCGTGCCCCTGGGCGCCGGTGGGATCCCGGCGAGGTCGAACTTGCCGAGGAGCCGGTTGTCCTTGGTCATGCTCCGCTCGCCCTCGAACACCTTGATGCTCACCGTGGTCTGCCTGTCCTGGTACGTGGTGAACACCTGCGTCTTCTTCGTCGGCACCACCGTGTTCCTCGTGATCAGCTTCGTCATCACCCCGCCGACGGTCTCCATGCCCAGTGTCAGCGGCGCAACGTCGAGGAGGATCATGCCTTGGGTCTTCTCGTCGACGTGCCCGCTGAGGATACTGCCCTGGACGGCAGCGCCGTACGCGACGGCCTCGTCGGGGTTGACCCCCTTGTTGGGCTCCTTGCCGTTGAAGTAGTCCTTGAGCAGCTGCTGCACCTTGGGGATCCTGGTGCTGCCGCCGACGAGCACGATCTCGTCGATGTCGCCCTTCTGCAGGCCGGCGTCCGCCATGGCCTTCTTCACCGGCACCATCGTCTTCCGGAACAGGTCGTTGTTTAGCTCCTCGAAGCGTGCCCTGGTGAGCTGCTCCGAGAAGTCGACGCCGTCGAAGAGCGCCTCGATCTCGACGCGCACCTGGTGCTGGTTGCTGAGCGTGCGCTTGGCACGCTCGCACTCGCGGCGCAGCTTCCCCAGCGCGCGGGCGTCACCGGCGATGTCCCGGCCGTGCTTGCGCTTGATGAGCTTGATGAAGTGGTCCATGACGCGCTGGTCGAAGTCCTCGCCGCCGAGGTGGGTGTCGCCGTTGGTGGCGAGCACCTCGAAGACGCCGTTGTCGATGGCTAGGACGCTCACGTCGAAGGTGCCGCCCCCGAGGTCGAAGACAAGGACGTTCTTCTCGGCGCCCTTCTTGTCAATGCCGTAGGCGATGGCGGCAGCGGTGGGTTCGTTGACGATGCGGAGCACGGTGAGGCCGGCGATGACGCCGGCGTCCTTGGTGGCCTGGCGCTGCGCGTCGTTGAAGTAGGCCGGCACGGTGACGACGGCGTGCGTGACCTTCTCGCCGAGGTAGGCCTCGGCGGTCTCCTTCATCTTGGTGAGCACCATGGCGCTCACCTCCTCGGGGCTGAACTCGCGCACGTCGCCGTCCCTGACCTGGACCCGCATGTGCGGCTTGCCGTTCCTGTCAACGACGGCGTAGGGCAGCAGCTTCATGTCGCGCTGCACCACGGCGTCGTCGAACTGGCGGCCGATGAGCCTCTTGGCGTCGTAGATGGTGCGCTCCGGGTTGGCCGCCGCCTGGTTCTTGGCGGCCTCACCGATGAGCCGCTCGCCGCCGTCGGTGAAGGCGACCCAGGAGGGCGTGATCCGGTTGCCCTGGTCATTGGCGATGATCTCGACGTGGCCGTTCCGGTAGACGCCGACGCACGAGTAGGTCGTGCCCAGGTCGATGCCGATCACGGTGCCGGTGTTCTTGTCGCCGCCTCCTCCATGAGACGGTGCGGCAGCGTGAATCGGGGCTACGAGATCAGCGAGCAGCAGCGCGAACAGAAGCGTCCACACGCGACCCGGCGCCATCGCGTCGAATCTCTTGCAGCTAGCTGATTTTTTGTTGGTAAGAAGAGGCGATACGAGACGAGGAAGTAGGCAGGGGAAACGCCTGTATATAAAGCCAGCTGATGGGCGTGTCAAGGTGAGCCGGCTCGGAGGCGGTGTCCTATTCCGATCGACGTGCGACTTCCAATGGCTGCCGGACGCGTGGGTTCAGCGATCATAACCGTGCGTTTTGCCAATCGAGCGGCCAGGGGAGGACCGTGACGTGGTAATGCGTTGGCTGTACTTGTTCCGAACTAGTACTGCTTTCCTAATGTTTGGACGCCAGGATTGAAACCGTTGTCGACTGTATATGTGTCCTCAATGTATCTCTAAATGTCACTCAGAGACGACGAAATCCGTTCGGCCTCAGCTATAAAATTTCAGCCGGCTCCAACTTGTTTTATGAGTTGGAGTTTTGTTCTTTTTCTAGAACAACGTGCGCACGCGTTTCATGAATCATAGGTACAAACGTGGATTGCAAGACTAACAGAGGCTGGAGCTTGTCAATTAAAGATGCAAACATCCCCGGTTGTGAGTTGTGACGTGAAATTTTTGCCAGTACTAAAACAAGAACAACACAAACTATTTTTCCGAGGGACAATACGGAGTACTTCGAGAAGAATCAAACAAGCAGTAAAAATATATAGTTTTTTATTTTAGCTTGGATGACACATACGACACATAGCACACACATCAGAAAGACACATACGACGACATACTACATACGCATGTAGTTGCACGCTACACTCCTGCAGCTGTCCATATACCGACGCATATTGTTGCATATGCACGAGGCTGCTGCTGCTTTATTCATCTTGAGGTGACGACGAAACTTGTTTAGGGGCCGGAATGATGCCTACTCAGCTTCTTCGGCGCAAGTGAAGAAGGTGGGCCTGCTGCAGCTCGCTTCTCCGGCCTCCGTCGCCTTGCCGGCGTCCACCCTAGTGACGATCCTGGCCATCTTGCTCCGTCCCATCAACGCCACGGCTTGCCTCTTCCTGTTCTTGTCCAGCTCGCCGAGGTGGTAATCATCCCTGCAGCCCCGTGAGCAGAACCCCATGCTCCTGCATGCATGCCGCCAAAAGATTATCATCCTAATTAATGTTTAGTTACTGGACAGTAGCTAGGCAAGGAGTGTCGTAATAAAGTCATTAACAGCTCAGCTAATTAAAGGCTTGTTTACATGTACACGTAGACGGTGCGGCCGTTGGTATTGCGGCGGCAGAGGTTGCAGGTGAGGAAGGACATGTCGACGGCATGGGACGGGGTGGTGCGGGTGATGCAGCATAGCTTCGCGGACAGCCCTAGGGTGATGTCGCGGGCACTGGTGCGTGCAGGCTCGGCAACACGGACGAGGTGAGCCGACGCAGGAGGCTCCACGACGGCGGCCAGGAGCCCGACACGGGCGGTCTCCAAGATACAGGGGACCCCCATCGTGAGTGCGCCCACGAAGCGCTTCTTCTCCGTGGGTGCGGGTGCGTGCTGTGGCAGTTGCCCTTGCATCGGCATAGTTTTGGGTGCTAGTGCCTGCACTGTGTGCTCGAGAGGGAGAAGGGAAGTGATCTGATGGAGTGTGGTGTGGTGGAGGGATGGTGGGGGGTTTTCATAGGGCCTGAGGGACTGCAGGGGAAGGGGTGTTCCTTGTTGCGAATTTCTATCTAATTATTATGTGATTTATGTTTCTCTGGAGAAATCTGTTTTGTTGGCACCCTTGGTGTAGCTAGAGAAACATCATGATGCTACCCACAGGTCCCCGGGTTGTTATTGCACAGGAACATCTCGATCTAATATTTAATAGTCTTTCAAGAATTTCGAGTCCAGAATTGGATTTTATCTAGACGATAGGCGGAGATGTATATAAGTAATGGTCAAGCGGTAGCATAGATATCTTCCAGACCTTGTTTCCAGACTTGACAAAATTAAAGGCGCATCCTTAAAGCGAAGCCGCTTTAGAAGTTGCGCACATGTGCAAGATTCTTTCATTTATAGTTGATTCAGAAAGATTTTCCACATTTGAAGTTCTTAGATACAGTACATGTTTAACATGACGATATTAAGTGCACCTACACTCGATATATAGATACGAATCTGTTGTGGATCTTTGGTGTTGAATTTAGAATAATGTGCTCTATATTCACCATTGACAAATTCCTCGACCTTGATTTTGGTAAACCTTATCTGTTGTTACCTATTCCGAAAGCTACGATACCAATTCTACCATTGAGACCAATGGCGCAATGATGAAAAGTATTTACATACTTATTCCTGTAATTGAGATCTCATATCAATATCAATTGTATCACCACATACAATATCTAGTTTCTGCCATTGCTATTGTACTCTGGATCTTCAAAGCCCTTACCTATATGGTATCTTTTTATGATATTACATATTTGCTCACAAATATTACATAGGCATCACTTGTTATAGACACTTGTGTTATTCTTTATGTTTTGCTCAATAAACTTAGTTGAATGTATATAGATTATCAAGGCTCCTATCGACACATTGCACCCAACAATTTCTTAAAAAAATGAAAAAATATAAAAAATATGGTGAGCTCATGTATTCTTACCATGTATCGATCCGCAACTCTCCTCGACAAGGTGAAAATGGACTATGAAATAATATTCCCTTATGGAGCTCTAGTATCTAGCATTCCCTCATTACCTGGCACCTGATTTGCTCTTGAACGAACTCTTGAGCAGCAGCGCTTCCCGTGGCTAACCTAATCCGCAATGCACATTCTAGGCGTTCAAGGAGCCGCATCCTCTACTTTTATAGATGCGCATGACACATCATTTCAACTACGCTTTCCTTATATTCATATAAGTCCCTAAATGTATCGGCATTTACAACAAGCAAAGATATTGGCACGGTACCGCTGCACGTGTAGGGTGCAATTTTGAATATGTGTAGGTTAAGTGGTGTACACCTACCAGGTACCCAAACTAAGAAGCAGGAGAAGTGTAAAAGTGAGGTGAACTGTAGCTAATGCTAAGGTTGCTGAGTCACTGACTTGCTGGCCAACACACATGTCAAATGTGACACTCACAACAAACCTGTCATTGCTAGCTGCTGCACACAATAGCTTATGTGTGCATACCAACCTGTCCAGGTCATGCATCTAGGGACTGTTTGGTTCCAGCCTGGGCGGAGCTGCCTGAGCCCGGCAGCTCGGTCCAGCCCCAGGCGCTCAAAATCGAACGCCTGAGATCGTTGCTTGGTTCAGGCAGGTTTGCAAGAACCTCAACCAAAGAAACCCCTAGTCACACAAAACCTTGTTGTGGCATGCGTGTCTTCTCCTCCTTTATTTTGGCATTCACTGCAGCGCACAACTGCCTTTGCTCCAAGGACATGAGGCCTGCTCATCTCATGTGAGACTCCCAGCAGATCGTATAGTGCTATTTCGGACGTGTAAAGGATAGGAGAGTTACAAACGTAATCTGTTAGACCTCCGGCCTGACATTGCCTGGAGAGAAAAGTGAAGGTTAGCGTGCATTACTAACATTCTGGATAGGAGATGACCTCGCTTGCCGGTGGAGGCTTGGTTTCAGATGAGAGCTTTGCTGTAAAGTTTTGGCTCAACCAGAACAGACATTGTCTTAATGCCTAACAGATTTTGTATTGAGGTTAATTGCTTGTCTTCTAGCCTTCAGTTTTAAACAGTGGCAATAATTGCTCTGAGTGTAAGCTTGTGCTGTTCTCGTACATGCATGTGAAACGTAGGCGAATGAAAATGTGTAGTCGTCATTTTCAAGCACTAGCAGGCATATAGTGTGCCTTCGAGAGAAAGAAAGTTGAAGGTTAGTGTGCCTTGATACATTCTGGACACGCGATAAACTCGGTTACCAATGGCGGTTTGTTGTTACGTGAGATCTGGGCTGTAAAGTTTTGGCTCTACTAGAAGACTTTTTCTTGAGACTTCTGTACTGAAATTAATTGTTGTTGAGTAGATAATCTACTCGGACGTGTAAAGGATGCGGTGAGTTGCAAAGGTAATCTAATAGCGCATCGGCCAAACAGTGCGTTGAGAGGAAGGTGAAGGTTAGCACGCCTTACTAATAACGTCCGTGGCAGGATATGTCCTTGATTACCGTTACCGATGGTGGCTTGGTTTTTATGTGAGAGCAAGGTTGTAAAGTTTTGCCTCAACCACAACAAACTGTTTAAAGATCTAACAGAATTTGTATTGAGCTTAATTATTTTTTAGATTTTATTTTTGAGTGATGACGCTTGCTTTTTTGAGTTGAATGTAGATAGATGGAACGGAAAAAATAAAAATAAAAGATGACTCTCTGGATTATCATCCGGAGAGCCCTAAGTGAGCCGTTCGATCTAAAATGAATGGGTTATATCAAAGTGAACGAGGACCACACATTTACTACAGCGAGCGGATAGCGACAAAAGATAACTTCTTCTCTCTTCCTCCGCCGCATTCACCGGCGACGACAAGCGGCGTGCTAGCGCCATTAGGGCTTAGGGTTTCGAGGTTCCATGCTAGATTTCTTGCCCCCAACCATAAAAGATTGGAAGAAAGGGTGGACCGATGGAAGGGTAGGAGGTGGGCTGAGCGGCCAACGGCGGGTCGTTGCCGGCTGTAGCCAACAGTGGATCCTGGTGGGGATGCAGTGGAGAGGGATTTGGCTTAGGAATTTGGGGTTTCTAGGTTTAGGGAGGGGGGTTTCCATGACCGGCAGGCTTAGAGAGATGCTCGGTGGTGGCAGTAAGTCCGGCAGTGGTTGCCGGTTGTGGGCGGCGAGGCCGATGGCGATGGCGCCGCTAGTCAGGTGGTAGAGGACCCTGATGGGCAGTGCCAGCGGCGGGGCAAGCGACTTCTGCGGCTAGGGAAGGGCAGCGTCGCACGCAGGGGCGGGCCAAGCGGCGTGGTGGTGAGTCACCGCCAACCGCGGGCAGTGGTGGAGGCTAGTGGCGGGAGGGCTACACGGGCTGTTGCTGCTGCAGAGAGGGAGAAGGTGTAAAGGAGAAAGACAACATCGGTCTGACGTCATGTGTTTATGAATCTGGACAGGGTTTCGTCTTCTGCTAAATCGAGAGGACTCTCCCTCTAGTTGCCTCCTAGATGGAAATTGTGATATTCTTGGACATGTAGAGCGTAGGTGGATTGCAACATAGTCATTGTTCTCAAGCTGGAAAGTTTTGCCTCAACCGGAAGACTTTGCCTTGATGGTTACACAAATTTTATATCAAGCTTATTAGGTGTGTTCTGTTTAGGTTTTCTTGTTGCTGACAATTGACCCTTGAAATAGCTTTGTGCAGTTGTAGAGGTCGGAGATTTATCTTTTTCAAGAAAAATAATCCTCGAGTAGATAATGTCTCATGGTTCAAAAGGAAGCTAGTAGGAGTTATCACAATTATTTAGCGTTCGATGGATTGTCTATATTCCTAATTTGAATAGTGCAGTGAATAGTAACTCGAATTTCAATATCCAAGGTTGCCAGTCCTAAAGATTTGTGCGCGGTCTAATTTTCGAGTCGCTTGAAGTTATAGTCCCCCTTTCAAAATCGCTGGTTACTATTCAAATTGAGGGGCACTATTCAAATTCAGGTTACTACTCAAATTAGGAATATGAACAGCGCTCGGGCACTCACCACGAGTGGGTGGAGCACCTCAGCATGAGCGAAAAATGGCGGCACTATTCATTCACTATTCTACACTATTGAGCAACTATTTGGGGTCTCTTTCAGCAACTATACAGTAAATATGATATGTGCGGGTGCGTGATTGTGGCGGAACTGTCCAAATTAACCTGACTAAAATGCACTTAAGTCGTCTGACATGCGATCATGCACTTTAAGCAAGTCAACTTGGTCGTCCGTCGGATTTCATCCGATAAACCACTTACACAAGATCGAGAAGCATTCCTCACACGAAGGTGAGTAGCACAGAGATTACAACATTTCCATCACATTAACATAGTTTAACAATTTATTACATCAGAGTTTTCGAAATTCAAACAAGTTTGCGAGGTTCAACAAGAAGAAAAAGCAACGGAAGCTACACGACGATACATAATACCATGGCGAAGCCGACCATGATATCCCTTCAACGATCTCCGCTGTCTGAGGTGGGTGCCCACTCAACCAACCAATCCGGAGGGAGCTGGGTCGGTCAAGTCAGGCTGGCAACCATTTCCTCATGCTCAGCACTTCCTGAAAACACAGCCACAACAAGGCTAAGCAACTAATACTCAGCAAGACTGACCCGACAAGTGACTACTTCACCACCGACTCCTAGACATGCAAGGCTTTTGGCTGTGGGTTTGTTTTTGCCAAACGCCTAATGTTGGTCCTTACTTTCAATATTTTAGCTCAAGTTCTAAGCTCATTATCTAGTCTAGTTTAGCAACTTATACTAAGCAAGCATAGTTTCCAAACAATTAAAGAACAAGCATCAAGATTAAATCATCCTCATGTTCCATCTTTACTCAGTGTAGAATAGAGATCAAGCAGTCCCAAACTGTGAGAGGCAGACGAATCAATTCGAATTTATTAACCATGCATGGCGAACCTAATCCCACGACATCCGCACACCACGAAGGGTCGCTTCATTTGTCAGCCATCCCCATCGATCCCTTAGGCACGTGTCAGGGCCAACTTCCTTTGGCATGCAATGCTCCATAATCCCGGCCTCTGTTGTACTATGACCGCACTTACACCCACATGATGCACCATGGGAACGACGTTCCAAGGACAGTCGGGGGAGGGTATGACACGCCCTAGTTCAGGCAGGTATAGGCTTCCCTATCCCATACTAGGTATGAGATCAGTACTTTCAAACACCTGATCACGAACGCCGACATGTTTCGACCTTAGCAAGTTCATTGCTAGACAGACGGGGCAAACCACCACATCGGAACCATTCCCGGTCCCATCCATCATCCTTATAGTTGTAGAAAGAGTAAACAAACAACTTCTATAACTCGCGAGTGACAGGCAATCACTCGACTTTTACCGAGTCCTATTAAGCATTGCATCTACGCGACTCATCATGCTAGTGTTCACATCAAAAGGAAACTAAGTTCATGCATCTAAGGTGTCATTCAACTCCTATAAATGTAAATGCACAATCATAAGCATCAACATATTGCATAATTTAAAAATAGGGAAGCATGCACCGGGGCTTGCCTTCAGGAAAACTTAGCGGTTCCTCGGGGTCTTGATCTAGCTCGGGCTCAACTTCAGCGTGATGTAGCTCCGCGACGGTTTCCTCTTCCAATGTAGGGTGGAGCTCATAGGTCCCATCAGCGATATTAGCTTCTACATGACATGCACATGCAAGAGTTAGATTTATCCATGCTTTTGCACAAACGATGCAAGGCATGAATTATTGCTAGAAAGAAAGTCGTATTTAGGCCACATTCACCTAAACAAGGTTTTAACTTTCATTAACTTCATAAAGTAAGGTGGGGTCGGTTCAAACTCGAGGTTGACTTTGATGGCGATTGTGTACATATATAGATTCTTACAACTTAAAGTTGTATAAAGAAGGTGGGGTCGTGTTTGGGGTGGTTCAAGTGCATTAGGACTCATATTTCTTTTATTTCTTTAACCCGATTTCTTAGCCTAGATTTGGTTCCATAAGCAAACAGTAACAAAAGGCACTGAGAAATTTACAGCACCTTACTGAAGTCATTACTAAGTTACTGTAAAATTTTGGGAGCCATTGGATTACCACACAAAGAATTAAATGTATTTTACCGCCACAGGTAGCATGCACTTAACTATTTTTATCTCAAAACCTACAGTGATTCTGAGGGTGAAATTTTAACAGTAGTTTGCAGGTGTGTTACAGATGCTTTGGTGAAGTTTTCATAATTTTTGGAGAAGGACATCTATTTCCCATATTTATCTCCTATTTATCATGTTCTATAAGGAAGGTGGATTTCTTTCTGATTTGGACCTCAACCCATAATTTTCCTACAAACTATACTGCAAAACTAAGCTACTCCAAGTGGTTTCACATTTTTCTCAGCTTTGGATTAAAACTTATGCAAAAAGAAAGATTTAACCCTAGATCTCAAATATAAGGTTAAAACAGAGACATTAAGTTCTACTCCAGGGCACAAAGTATTTTTCTGAGCTTCTACTAACTGAAACATACACCACAGAGTTAGATTTACCCTTTTAGCATTTTTCTTCTATTTACTATGATTTAAAAGGTCTAAGCAAGAAATAAAACTATAGGATATTATTTACAATAGTAACATGGGAAAACTTATTTTTTAAAAAACCTACACAGAACAAGGATTCCAACAAAATTTATTTCGTATTTTTCTGATTTTTCCTGATTTACTGGGCATTCCCAAATTTATCCTATTTCCTGCCAATTTTTATTAATTAACTGAATCACATTTGCATAGGGGCCCTACAGACTTTTCAGAAATCACAGCCATACCCTCGATTTTAGCATTCACACCCTAAATCTACTTTCACGATTACACCCATGCCCTTGGCGGCGCACGGTGGCGGGCGGCGGCCGATTTCGGCGATTCGCCGGAGGGGGTCGGGCGACAAGTGGTCGGGGGTGCGTATGGGCTCACCTGAGCTCGACTTGGCGAGGTTGGGGCAACAGAGATGGCCGGTGAGGGTCGGAACACGGTGGCGGCGATGAGCTCGGGCACGGTCGCGGCGGCTTGAGGTGTTTCGGCAGCGGGGCGGCCTCGGGCAGTCGTCTGGCGGCGGCTAGAGCTTCGGGGGCCACTAGCGGTGTGCAAACGGGTGGTGGCAAGGGGGTTTGGCCGGCGGAGGGAAGCTCTTCATGGCGAGGTGGGTGGCGGCGTGAGAAACAGAGGCGGCGGGGAGAAAAACAGCGAAGGGGTGTGGAGGGCTCTTCCGGCGGCTCCTTTACTCCTTTTATAGGGCCCGAGGGAGCGGCGGAGAGTTCTTGCTAGCCGGTGGGCCAGGAGGGAGCGAGGGGCGTTGCTGGTGCTCGGGATTGGGCAGCGGCGCCATTGGCTCTGGGAGCGGAGCTCCGGGGCGTATCTCGCCGTGGTTGGTCACGGGCGATTTTTAGCGTGGGCAACCGGTTTGTCGGGCGGGCAAGGCGGAGCGCCAAGGCGTTGGTTGGGCGAACGGGCAGAGGCGTGGGACGACGGCGAAGTGGTGGCTTTTTCGGCGAGCAGGCAGGGCTCCGGTTGGCGGGTGTGGATATGCGACAGGGCAAAGGATGGGCTCGGCCGGTGATAGGGTAGCGGGGAGCTCCGTCGGGTCTTGTCGCGGTACTGGTTGGGCGTCGGGCTCACCGTCCTGTTGCTTCCCCGCCGGGGATAGGGTGCCAGCGAGCTGCCGGTGATGATGCGCCATGGGGTAGGCAGTGCTCTGGATGAACATGTCGGGGCGCTCTGGCGTCGAGGCGAGGCAAGGCAGGGATAGGGTCGACTTTGGGGACCTCTTACTCAAAATTTTTAAACTAAACGTTCGAATATCCCTTTACCAAACTTGTAGCCCTATGGTCGGAGTTCAAACTTTACTAAAGGTGTTTGTCCAGATTTTGAACGGATTTGGAGATAACTCGAGCCAAAGTTTGCCAAAAACTAGAAATTTCGGACTTAGCATATTTCGGCCGATTTGGTGGAATTTCAGGAATTTGGATGTCTTTGACGTGAATTTTGGTTAGCTTCTGAGTTGAATTAGACTAAGGTGCTATTGAAGGTATTGTTCTTCAGTCTTAGTACTTCAATTTCTATTAAGGACTTTTCTTGAGTTCAGTTTAAAAATTTGGAGGAACAAACTCGCCAAGAGGCGTGCTCTAGATGTTTTCCAGACTTGGTGCTGGAATGCCAAGAAGGCCGAGTTGACTGTTTTACCCGACTTTGACCAAGTTTTTGAGCAGGTTAGGTTACGATTTGGACCTGGGTCAGTGTAACAAAGTTAAAACACACTCAAGAGACTACAATTGTGAGATATCAGATTGCAAAGTTAAGGAAAAACCTAAATTCTACGACTTAGGTCATCTGTAGGGTTTTAATATACTCCTGGTTTGTTTCTTGTTTTTGGCCCTCTCCTACTCCGAATTAGCCAAAGTGTTATTAACAAAAGTTGTTTGAAATTAAAAGTTTTACAACTCTTATTTGGGCAAAATTTTAAGTTTGTATAAAAAACTCAAGTTTTATATTTAACTCCAAAAAGAGCTTTTTAGGGGCAAAATTGACATTTCACCTCTTTTACTTAGTGACTAATGACTTGCTTAAGTTCAATTACACCTAACTAAGGCAGAGTTGTTACAGTGATTAGATGTATAGCTTAATTATATTGATTCGCATGATCTTTGCGGGTTGGCGAGATCAAGGATTCAGCCGGTCATGCTGTTATGCTTTGTGTCACTCCTACTCGGTACTCACCGCATGCGTTGCTAGCTTGCTTCAGGACCAGGACAGCCCGGTCTTCACCCTCACCGTCCCCAACCACGCGCACGTAGGAATCAGGCTCTACCGTCTCCCTAGGCAGTTCCACCCGAAGGGAACACTTCTCTGCAGGGTTCTCCTCAGACGCCGCTACCAGGGCTAACACAAGAACGAGACACGCAGAGGTTTCTCCTCTAGAGTCCCTAGCGTAGAGACATCGCCCCATACGAACGAGTTTAAGGGAAAGTAGGGATATTACCAGGACAGCTTAATCCATTTCCATGGGACAAGCTTACATATGGCTTTCCCTTTTGGGAAACCCCAAGCACTTCGTACAAATCTTACTTACCTTACAAATGGCGGGATGAGCTTCGACAGCCTCCCTTTATTCTAATATTATAAAGGTGGTAGAGTGATACAACATTAGTGGGGTGTTACTAGTAATGCTGGGTATCCCTCAGGGCACTTCCGAGGTGGTGGTGTTCTTCATGGAGTATTTGTAAGTGGAGTGTGAGTGGAGGTCTTCTTCTGAGCGATTGCTTCTTCTGGTCTGGTGGTGCCGTGCTTCTTCTTGGTGTTCCTAATGCTTTGCCCGGCTTCTCGTTTTATAGCCGCAGCAGAGGCTTCGGGAGATTCCTCAATTATTCACCTCTTCTGTTGCCTGGACAGCTGGACGGTGCTCTGCTCCTCAATTATTGTCCTGGCTTCTACAGTGGAATCACTGTTTATTCCTTTTGCCATGTCCTTTATCGCGCACTGCCTTCTCGTGACCTTCTGGATGCTACCTTGTATGGTCTTCCATGCCCGAATGATTGACGTCGTAGACTTCAATCACAAAATCATGGCATGTAGTAGTATTTTTCCCCCGGCCGAATTGTTGTTAACACTTTAACAACGGAGGGAATTTATTCTTATATGAGACAAAATATTCTTTTATGCAAGTTATATATTTATTCTCTTTCTTCAATATCCGATTCTTCTGATTGCCATAATTCATACCATGACAACAATTCACGATATTCCTTTTTTTAGTTCTTATTCTTGGCTATCACCTCGGATATCCATCATATCATCATTAGATATTGGTATGTCCATTTTTAATTCATAATCTTTTTGCATATTTTGGAATTTTTCATCTATTTCAACCCTTATTTCTTTCAATATTTCTTCTTTTAAATTTTTCTTCCATTGGGGAATTATTGATTCAAACTTTTCTTTTAACTTCTTCTCAATATATTCTTCATTTGATGAATTTGTTTCTTTCTTCAGAACTTCTTTATATGTTGGAATCCTAGATGGTCCATCTTCTTTTATATTAATTCCAGGTGAGCTTGACTTAATTTCCCTTATTTTTTTATATTTTTGAATATATTCCTTTGCTATAGGTTATAGAAAATAATTGACTCCCAAAATATTTCTAGCATATGAGAGTGCTTGATCAATATCAGCGTATTTTCTCCACAATATTCTTCCATCTTTGTCATTTTCTATCTCTCAAATGATACATAAATTCTCGTGACCTTTCCTTTATATATGACATATATAGCTCTTTTCTCTATATTTTCAGGTATCTCTTTTGGTTGTATTAACCCATCAATTGTATAAAAATATTCAGCTAAGCTATTTAGAATAGCTAGCATATAGCCTTTATCTTCTCTTTTATTATTATATTGGTACCAGAAATTATCTAGTATGCATTCTTGTACTTCATCAAGTACAATATGATCTCTGGGCTTAAATTTATATGTATTTGGTGGAAATATTCTTAATTTATTTTCTGCCCCAAAACAAAAACAATCACCCCCTATAGGGCTTACTCCTTTCTTCATTCCTGCAAAATAGATGACTGAGAAAATATATCAGGAAGGGTATTATCCTTTCCTTTTATATGCTCAAATATTACTTTATATCCATTTCCAGTAATAATATCTTCAAATAAAACCCATCTTCCAGTTGAACTTTTCTTACTATTAATTTTATTGTAGTATCTGCATATAGCTTCACAATCTGTCCTTACTGTGAACTCTTTAAATCCTAGATATAATCTAAAAGCATTTATTGCATTTATTACAGCTAATATTTCCCTATCGGTATTATTTATTGCCTTCAGATTATATTTCCCTGAAGCGTACCTGCATATTTTTTCTTCTATTTTTGGATAGTATTTATGTGGCTTTTATTTTAATATAGCACCCATCTTATTTCAGATACATCTGTCTCTATAATAAAATAATAGTCATCTAAAGGTAAATCTAGGGGTTTTAATTCTTTTACTTTATCTTTTATGATTCTTACTAGCTTTATATCTTCAAAATTGAAATGCTTTTGCCCAGTTTTTCTTAACTTTGCGTATAATGGCCTAGCTAGTTTTGCTAAATTTTCTATATAATTTCTAGCATAATTTACTATTCCTAAAAATTGTTGTAAGGTTTTCTAATCATTCGTAGCATTAGGAAATTGCAAAAATTTCTTTGTGATATGATCTTGTAAATAAATTTTTCCCTCATCTATTTCATGGCCTATAAAATTTATCTTTTCTTTGCATATTTTCATTTGCTTTTTAGAAAGTATTAACCCATGTTGTTCTACCTTTCTAAAGAATGTTTCCAGATGAGCTATATGTTCTTTATATGATTTTGAAAAAACTAATAAATCATCTATATAAACTAATATGGAGTCCTGATTTTCATTAAAAATATTTTGCATTTTTCTTTGAAATAAAGCGGGGCATTTTTTAAACCTAATGGCATCACCAACCATTCAAAATGACCATGAGAACATGTGAATGCAGTCCAGCCTATTTCTTCTGCCATTTTTACTTGCTAGAGCCCAGCTTTTAAATCAAATTTTGAAAAAAAGTTTTACTTCCTTGTATTCTATTTATCCATTCTTGCTTATTTGGGATGTTATATCCATCATCTATAGTATTATCATTTAGTATTTTATAATTAATAACCATTCTTGACTTTTCTCTTACTATTTTAGCATGATTTCTAACTATAAAAGCAGCTGACCTATGGGGACTCCTACTTTCTCTTATGGCTCCTAGCTTTAGTAATTCTTCAATATGCATCTTGAATTCTTATATATCCTTAGATATTGCTTCTATAGGACTTGTCTTAATTATGTAATCAGGATTTATTATATTAAGCTTACATACATACCATTCTTATCCCAATATTCCATTGGTATTTCTCCGATTGTTTAGATTTCTTCCAACCTTTGTACTATTTTATCTATATCTTTTTTAGATTTTATATTTCTATACCAGTTTGCTGATAGCGATTGCAGACTGATGCATTCTATGCATGAATTTCCTATGTATTCTTCTATGCTTTCACCTAACTCTTCATCTGTATAGTTATCAGTGGTTTCATTATCATCAGATTCGTGAAGTTCTAGTTTAGATTTTCCAACATTAAAACTTATAGTTTTTCGCACTTCTGTTATGTATGGAATATTATCTTGATAAGGAATGAAGGTAATTCCTTACTCATGTATAATCGTTGTTTGTAAGGAAAATTGTAAAAATCTTAATCCTAATATCATATCATCATTTATCATAGATAGGTCTCTTACTGTGATTTCATCCATTATATATTTTGTATTATTTATTTGTATTTCAATGTTATAGGCTAACTGATTATGAAGCTTCTTTGTTCCTGAGATATCTGTAGATATTTCTACTTTATCTTGATCTATCGTATGCACTATTTCTGGGCATCTCGTGAAATATTTATCATGTATAATATTCTTTGTACAACCAGTATCTACTAATGCTAATATTTTGTAGGTGAATAATTGAGCAGTCTCCCGAAGCCTCTGCTATGGCTATAAAACGAGAAGCCGGGCGAAGCATTGGTAACTCGATAGAAGCACGGCACCACCAGACCAGAAGAAGCAACATAATCAGCTGAAGACCTCCACCCACACTCTATCACTCCACCACCTCTGTGATATTAGAATAAAGGGAGGCCGTTGAAGCTCATCCCGCCATTTGTAAGGTAATTAAGGTTTGTGCTAAGTGCTTGGGGTTTCCTGAAAGGGAAAGCCGCATATAAGCTTATCCCGTGGAAAACCCCAAGCACTTAGCACAAACCTTAATTACCAAGACGGCTTAATCCATTTCCACGATATAAGCTTACATACGGCTTTCCCTTTCGCAAAACCCCAAGCACTTAGCACAAACCTTAATTACCTTACAAATGGTGGGATGAGCTTCAACGGCCTCCCTGCATTCTAATATCACAGGGGTGGTGGAGTGATACAACAGTAGTGGGGTGTTACTACTAATGGTGGGTATCCCTCGGAGCACTTCCGAGGTGGTGGTGGTCTTCATGGAGTTATTTGTGAGTGGAGTGTGGATGGAGGTCTTCCGCTGGTTACGATTGCTTCTTCTGGTCTAGTTGTGCCGTGCTTCTCCTTGAATGCTTCGCCCGGCTTCTCCTTTTATAGCTCGAGCAGAGGCTTCGGGAGACTCCTCAATTATTCACGTCTTCTGTAACCTGGACAGCTGGACGGCGCTCCTCTCCTCAATTATTATCCTAGCTACAGTAGAATCATTGTTTATTCCTTTCGCCCTAGTCTTTATCGCGCACTGTCTTCTCGTGACCTTCTAGATACTACTTGGTATGGTCTTCCACGCCCGAATGATTGATGTCGCACACTCCAATCATAAAACCATGGCATGCAGTAGTGTGTGTATATATATGTGTGTGTATATATATGCAAGCGCAGTGTGTGACATTGCCACGGTTGACAATATTGATATCAGTTTCCCAAACTATGTTCTTTGTGCAACCTCTTTCAGCAAAACACATGGCAAGGTAGAGTTGTAGACCACACAGTGACACCGCGAGGACAACTAGCATCCGTTTTAACCTTGCTTGAGGAAACATCGCCTCCGCATTTCCCTCCCGGCATTCCGCTGCACCGCGGCAGCGAGCGGCCAGGAACAGAGCGCTGCGTTAAGAGCCCCCGGCCCTTCCGCTGCATTGCCCTCTTAGAACCTAGCTAAGCTGACCTTGCAGAAACCGCACGCGCGAGAACCGACGAGATGGCCCGACCGTGCCTCCTACTCCCCTTGCTGCTCGCCGCCGCGGCGGTGCTCGCTTGGGCGCCCGGCGGCGCGCTCGCCAAGTCGAAGCTCGCCAAGAAGAGCGACGACATCGTCAACGGGCCCCTCCTCACCGAGAAGCTCAAGGCGAAGCGGACTCTGATCGTGGGCCCGGACGAGGAGTTCAAGACCGTGCAGTCCGCCATCGACGCGGTGCCCGCCGGCAACACCGAGTGGATCATCGTCCACCTCCGCTCCGGCGTGCACAAGGGGAAAGTTGTGATCCCGGCGAACAAGCCGTTCACCTTCGTGAGGGGCAACGGCAAGGGCCGGACCTCCATCACCCACGAGTCGGCCTCCTCCGACAACGCCGAGTCCGCCGCGTTCGCTGTGAATGCCGACAACGTCATCGTCTTCGGCATCAGCTTCAGGGTCCGTGCACTATTGATGATACGATCTCTCTCCCCGTTTCTTTAGCCTGAACATCATATTGGCGCCACGTCATCGTCCACTCTTGAATGATCGCTTCTGACTGAGACGATCGATCGATCCGCTGGCCAACAGAACAGCGTGCGCGTCGGGCTCATCAACGACCAGGGGATCCGCTCGGTCTTCGCGATGGTGGCCGGCGACAAGGTGGCCTTCTACCACTGCGCCTTCTACAGCCCCCACCACACCCTCTACGATAGCGCCGGCCGCCACTACTACGAGAGCTGCTAAATCAAGGGCAACATCGACTTCATCTTCGGCAGCGGCCAGTCCATATTCCAGGTAACATACAATTAAGAGCTGTTGGCATTGGCGAACACTCCTCCAACACGTGGTGATTGGTGAACGCGTGCAGTGCCCGGAGATCTTCATGAAGCCTGACCGGCGGACGGAGATCCTGGGTTCCATCACCGCGCAGGACCGCAAGGCCGACGACAACGGCAGCGGCTTCGTGTTCCTCAAGGGCAAGGTGTACGGCGTCGGCGAGGTCTACCTGGGCCGGGTCAGCGCCCCCAACTCGCGCGTCATCTTCGCCGACACCTACCTCTCCAAGACCGTCAACCCAGCAGGGTGGACAAGCATAGGCTACACCGGCAGCACCGAATAAGTTGCGAGCAATAGTCGTAGCACATGCGCCATGAAAAATCGTGATCGTGATTGGTCTTTGTGGTCAACTGCCCGGTGACACGCATGCAGGAAGGTGATGCTCGCGGAGTTCAACTGCACCGGGCCCGGCTCCGATGCGGCGAAGCGCGTGCTGTGGTCGCGGCGGTTCACCATGAACGCCGTCCAAGTACCTCACCGTCGACTTCATCAACGGAAAGGAATGGCTGCCGGCGTTCTACTACTGATGATCGGACTGAATGATGTGATCGAACTTGTACACACATGTGTTGCTGCCGTGCTGGGAACTTGTTGTAGCACTTCTCTTCCGTGTTCCTCTCGTGTGTACCCGTAAAAATTCTGATTGAGACCGAACGACCCATTTCTTGCCGTATATATAGGACTGTGATTGAATTCAATTGTTAATTCTGAGCTCGTCAATTGCTGCATATGTATGATCATGCTTTAGAACATATAAACTGAGGAAACGCCATCTCTAGTCATAATTTCCACTCTGAGTCATAGCTCCAACTCTATTCACCATAGCAATACGCACCCAATGTTAATTCTAGAATCGGAATATCCACCATACCAACCACCACCGGTGCCCATACCCTCGGTTCCTGCTAGCCTCCGCCATGGGACAATTGAAAGATGTTTCTCACCTTCACAAGTGGGTGGGATGATGGATGCAAGATGACGCCCATTGAGAGGGTGCCAAAGTACCCTTTTTCTCATTTTTGTTAAGTGTGCCACACCTTATTTGGCCCAATAGCTCACGTCGTTCGATCTTCCCATTATTTTTACTTTATTGCGATCCCCACCACCTAAGATTTTAAATAGCGGACTAACACCTTTAGCGGTTGGTTTTTCAGAGGCCAAGGAAAAGCTATAGCAGGCTATAGCCGTAGCTAACCCATTTAACGGTTTGCAAATTGTGTTCAGAATTTTGGATATTCAACACATAAAATCAAACAAAGACACATGTCACAAACACAAAAGACCTTCATGCCTTTGTTACACAGACGATCTTGCATGTGGTCATTTTGGACTTTGCATGACCTATGTTAAATTCGACCCAACTAAGCGATAGCATGATTTAGCGAGCTAAATGCAGCTATTAGCGGAAGGACCATATCATAGCGTTATTCCTTCACAACAGCTATAGCTGGCTATAGCGGAGGCTATAGCGAGCTATTTAAAACATTGCCACCACCTCTACCTAACTTTTTCTAAAATATTTATTTAGATAACTTTTTTTTAAAAATATTTACATCACCTTTTTAAAATACTATGTAAATAATTTTTTACTGAATAACCTTTAAGACGAAATATAAGAAAAATTATACAAATAAAATTTTTAGTAAATATATGTACTGAAATATTTAAGTAACTTATCTAGAATAAATTTTAAGGAAAAAATATTCCTATACATTTTATTAAAAAATATTTTAAAATGATTCTCTAGAAAAATTAGTTAAATAAGCTTTTGAGGAAAAAGTATTTCATAAGAACTTTTCAACATGATGGGACATATATAAATTTAAAAAGAAAAAAATATATAGATAATTTTGAATATTTTTTTCCAAAAAATATCTTTAAGCTCATAAAAGAAATTCCTACACAAAACATAACAAAAAAGATGGGAAAAAATGATCAAACTTATGGTGCTTAAATGATATCAAAACTTTTTGCTCTGCTTTGCGCAAGAGATATAAGATTATTATAATATAGAATTCATTTTTATTATATTCGATCCTACATAATAGACTTTTGTCAAAGATGTGGGAGGTGTTTATGATAGAATTGCTAGTGGTGGATTACCGGTAGAAGAAATGTAATTCTGAACATTACTAGTTTAGTTATGTGTTGTGAGGAACACTCTTACCCTATTGATAGAATACTACCATATTACCAAACAACGGTAGCACTTAAACAAGAGCATAAAAAATTTCAATCAAAATATGAATGGATTAAGCATACAGATACAATTGAGCATGAATAGAAACTTGTGCAAGGAGAAACAAAAATAGAAATCACCAAATGCATGGTAACGGGTTGCAGACCAGAAACAGGTAGTTGCACCTTCAAACTATTATGTACTGATACCACTCTCTCTTTTTTCTTTGGTTAAGTTTTTATTGAAGCTGAAATTTTGCATGCATGTAGATGATTGCATGCTACATTATTCATCCTGGTTGGAATTTTAATGCAATGATTTATGTGCTACCATGTTTGGTAATATGGTAACAGGAGAGATGTTCCTGTGTGCTGTGGCCTGTGAATTACAAATATGAGCATACTTTGGGGTAGAGTGACCACGACTTTGAGGAATTGGCAAGTACAGGATCAGAAGACTGTGGCAGAACCACCCAAATTAACTTGGTTAAAGTGTGCTAAACATCACCTCAAATGCGAAACGACACTTTAATCAGATCAAGATGGTAGTCTGTCGGGTTTCACCCGATACAACCACGTATTTACGATTGAAACAAGCATACAATACTCGTACGAAGATAAGTCTAGAGATTACAACAATCCAGGTGAAATATTACAGAGATCCCAAATTATTTATTACAAACCGAGTTCAAACATAAAGTAGTTCAGAGTTCAAATACAGTGGAAAATAACGATAAATCTAACATCGATACACGATACCATGGTGTCGTTGTCAAGATTTGCGGATCAAGACTTAGACCAGTAAATTTCTTTTATGCGCGTAAGGCTTCACATGGTGGCGTGGGAGACACGGGTTTAGACTGGTTCGGGCAAGGGAAGCCCTACGTCCAGTATCGAGGATGCTCGTATTGCCCACGCGGGGTTCTGTAGTAGGGGGTTACAGATCGATGAGAGAGGGACTGGTCCCAAGTCTCCTCCGTGCTTGTGCTCTCAGGGAGAGTAGTAGTGTGCTGTGGCTTGTGGGAGGAGAAGCTCATCCCGTCCCCGGCCCTAGGTTCCTCCTTTTATATCGCAAGGGGGGTGGCCGGAGTTACAGCTGGGATCGGGCGAAGAGGATCGTAAAGTGTAAACGTAGTACGGTAAAAAATACGGCAGGAAGGAGGAGCAAGTTCCTAGACGCCCGACGCCTCCGCCGGCCTCTGACGAGTGCCGGCGTGCATGCCGGAGGGGGAGGCGGCCGTGTGCCAACTGTCGTCGCTCCCTACAGATAGCTCCTTCGGCACTCGTAGGCGTCGGGTCATGATGAAGGCGTTTCGTCGTTATCCTGGTGTCTGTTGGGGAGGACGGTGGATGCTACCGTTCTGATGGTGGCTCCTGGAGAGAGGGCGTCACATCCTTGCTGCCGGGCGCACGGGACCCGAGGGCGCGCGGGGCCCGAGGACAGGCCGGTCTCTCCTCCGCTCCGGCCGGCGCAGGCCATGAGTACCCTGCGGCGAATGGGAGTGAGCCGCCAGCACTGTAGCTTGTACAGTGTGGTCGTGCATGGGTACTTGCGGCGGGTTGCGTGAGGAGCGCGGTCATCCTTCCCTCTGCCAGGCTTGCGGCGCATTTATGGCGAAGTCGACGGGGGGACCCACAGGATTTTGTTTATCTTGCCCACCTGGTCCGCATCCGAGGGGAAACCTGCCCTGGGGGCCCTAGCGAGCCCGACCCCTGTGCTTGGGGTCGGACGAGGCGGAACCTTGCGGCGAGGGGTCAGGCGCCTCCGTCCCTGAGGCCGCAGTCGGACCAGGCGGAAGCCTCGTGGAGGGAGGTCGGGCGTTCCTGATCCTGAGGCCGCGGTCGGGCGAGGCGGAGCTCTGATTATGCTTAGGTGGGCCCGGGCCTTCGCGTCTGCTCTTTTAAGCGGTACTTTTAGGGGATCGTTAATATTTCCCCCCAACACATGGTAAAGCCATCCATGATATCACTCACCACAGTCCTTGCCCACCGATGATGGGTCCCACTCAACTGTCCATCACGGAGGGAGCTGGTACGGCCAAGTAACACTGGCAACCACATCATCCACATCATTACCTGAAAACATAGCCACAAGTAAGGCTGAGTATACTAATACTCCATAAGACTTAAATCCACCGACTCCTAGACATGCAAAACTTTTTTAGCTGAGGGGTTTGTTTTTGCCAAAAGCTTTTAAAGTGGATCCTTGCTTTCAAGTTTTAGCATCAAGTTCTAGTTGATTAACCATTTTATATGAGCACCTACTCTAAGCAAGCATGGTAGAACAAGCAATCTAATTGAGCATCAATATTAAACATCATCATTGTTCATCTTCTTATTCAATGCAGCACAGTGATCAAGTAGTCCCAAACTGTGAGAAGCAGATGATTCGAATCGAATTTCTTAACCTTTGCAAGGTGTACCTAAACACACGACATATGCATACCACGACGGGTTCACATATATCAATGGTTCCCATCAATTCGCGGCGCTTGTCCAGAGCCCACTTCCCTTGAATACAAGGCCCCACCCATCCCTGGAACGACGTCGTGCCGTGGCCGCACTTATACCCACATGAGGCCTCATGGGAACCCGGTTTCAGAGAGAGCAGGGTAAAGGTCCATGCCGGTTCTATCAGGTACTAGGCTTACTGATTCCCCATACTCTTAGCATGTGTTTAGTACATTCAAACACTTGACCACGAACGCCGACACGGTTGGACCTTAGCAAATTTTCCTCTATACGGACGGGGCATCCACAATTTCAGGAACATAGCACCAAGCCCCGCTCGTCAACCTTATGATTCCAACATAAGTAAAAAGGCAACTCCTATAGCTCACGAGTGACAGTAAATCACTCGACTTTTACCGTGTCTCTAATTAGCATAGCAACTAAACGACTTATCATGCTAGTATTCAAACATGGGTACTAGGAGCATGCAACTAAGGTTTCAATACAACTCCTAGGAACTTAATGCACAAACATAAGTAAACAGGATATTGCATAAATTTGAAAACTAGGGTTATGCTTCGGGACTTGCCTTCTTGTCCTAGGTTAGCCTTGGGCTCTTTTGAATATAGGTTTGGGTCTTGGGTCACCTCGATCAGGTTCAGCTCAGCAGTAGTGTGTCCTTCTTTAGCTTTCGGGACCAGCTCGTAAGTTCCGTCAGCGAGATTAGCTTCTACACGAGCATATGCATAAGATTTCATTTATAATCTTTCATGATGTAGGTTTCATTTCGTTAATCATTGCAAAAGTATAGGGTGTATTTTTGACCACATTCACCTATATAAGTTTATAAACCTTTCTTTCCTTTTGGCCACCTTTTCTTCACAAAACAAGGTTGGTTGGGAAGAAAATATGGATTTTATTTTGATGGTGATTGTGCACATATATAAGATTCTTAGAAGCTTATTATTCAAAAGACAATAGGTGGTGTCATGTTGGTACTGTTTAGCAACCTTTTTAGGAGTGATCATATTACTAATGAAAAGCACAAATAATTAGTTGTGAGCCTCCAAGTTCTAATAGTAATTATTATTAATAATTAAACTAGCTTTCAACATGAATAAATGTTTTAGGAAGCATATGTTCAGATATGAACATGAAATTTTTACAGGAACTTTCCCCGTACACAAGATATCTACTATAAAAATTTGAGATGCATTTGACAACCATAGAATTTATTAAAAATATAATCTGGTTATATTGCAGATTATGAGGAATGATTTTTAACTAGAGTTTTATCATCATTTCAGTTCCACAAACTTTACAAAAGAATTTCCAACACTAACATATGCTACTTTGAATTTTACAAAAGAATTTCCAACACTAACATCTGGAACATGCATGTTAAATGGAAGCTAACAAAATTGGATTCACAATTTTTGGACCACCATATGATTTATAAAGCATTTAATGCCTTTTAGACAAAATAAATGATAGGACTAGATACAGAACAGTAACATGCACATAAACATTTTTGAAATAAACTAGGCATAATCACGAACTTAACAAATCAAGTTTCATATTTTTATCATTTTCCTACAATTTTCTAGGCATTGTCTAAGTTTCAGTCGTTTTAACTAATTTTAAAACCGAAAAGGGAAAAACATGTTTTGTGACCAGACCCTTAGACTCTTCAAAACCTCACAACGATGCCCCTACGTATTTGGACCTAGGCCCCTGGAATCAAAGTTTCGTTTGCAATGTGGGCCTCGGCCGGCTAGCGGCGGGCGGTGCAATTCCGGCAAGGGGCCACCACGGGGGTACGGGATAAGGGTGCGAGAGTGGTGAGGGACTCACTGGCGACATTTCCATTGTAGGTCTTAAGGCGGGACGATGGCCGGCGAGGGAGCTCGGTGGAGCAGTGGCGGGCACGCTGCTGCGGCTCTGTCTCTAGCGAAGGCGGCGGTGGTGGTGGCCGGCTGTGTGGCGGGGAAGGTGAAGTCAGGGTCGGGGGTGGCTCTGGTGTGCTTGGGTGGCGGCAGGAGTGGTCGGAGGTGAGGGCTCCATAGGACGATGGCAATTGCGGACGGCGGCGGGGTGAAGGACGGCCGGGCGATATGGGCACGACTCTTTTATAGCCGGCAAAGGGAAGGGATAAGGAGGCAACGTCCAGGCGCGTCTTTCTGCGCATTGGGAGTGCCGGCGGTGGACAGGTAGTGGCGGGCAGTGGAGGGCGCGCGTGAGTGGCCGGCGGTCATGCAGTGCGTCGGTGCGCGGCGTGGCGCGTGGACAGCAGTTGGCCAGTCGGGATATGGCATGCTAGGGGGGATCGTGCGCACGCGGGTTGGCCAGTTGCGGGCTTATGCTGTCGCGGCGTGGCTGGCAGTTGGACGGCGCGGTGGGGTAGTGGGGCCGCATGGCGCCGGCGAACTCGCCACGGCGCGGTGACCGCGCCCAGGGCCGTGGAGCGCGCATGGCTATCCCATGTGGCGCGCAAGGGGCTGGACTTCTGTGCGATTTTTCTCCCAACATTTGAACTACACGATCAAAACTCCAAATACAAAAGTTGGAGTTCAAACTATAGGCTCCAATTTCTATAAAGGCCGATAGGTGAAAACTTGACAGATTTGGAGATAAAATCATGGGAACTTTAGTGGAACGCCGGTCAAACCGGTTTTTGAATTAAATTTGAATTTTGATCGAACTTTAACCCAGTTTTTGAACATCTTCCACTCAAAATCAGAAAAAGTGATAATTATAAAAGTTGTCCAATTTTAAGAGATATACCACTTTTATATTGGCCAAAATTTGAGTTCCTATATAAAATCTGTTTTTATTCTCTGCCCAAGTGAACACCATTAAGGGGTGTTTTAACACTTAGCAACATTTGATGTGTTTTTTTTATCGCAAATTTGAAGTTAGCTTTGATCTAGTCTCTTAATTACTAGGGATGTCAAGGCTCATTCGAAAAAGAAGAAGACTCAACTTTGCACATGGCCCTGCGTTCCGATTTTTTGGAGAGGATCAGCAACGAAGTTTTATGGCCTTTGTGGAGCAATAACGACTGATGTAGAGACCCTGAGACTTGCCATCTATCCGAGCTTGTGTCACTCCTCTCAAAAAAAGAAAAATCTGAGCTTGTGTCATCACTGTTGCTGTGTAGAAACTCCAGCATATGTTCCTGGGTAGTAGATGCTTGCACTTCGCGTTGCCAAGCATAAACTGTAATAACTGGGCCTAAACTGTGCATCTGGTTTCGTTTCTTAATGAAATAGATAGAAAAAGCATGATTGCAACATTGTGATGATTCAAGACTCTCAAGATTTCACATGTAAGAGGAGTCTAGGATCACATGAACAAGAAAAAAGCTACGGCGCGTGGGATCGCGTCAGCGCACGACCTGGCCTGCTGTGGCATGTGGGCTGTTATAGTTCATACTTTTTTTTGTTTCACTTTAAAAAATGCAATAACTTTCTAATGGAGGGTCCATTTTCAATTCCGTTTTCACCACTACATTTCTTGTGATGAGGTCTACAAACAAGACTCATGATGTATATATTTTAGAGTACTTTTTTATGTACTAGCAATTATATTGAATGTAGTGTAGTTATTTATGTACTAAGTATGTAGCAACTTATGTGTAAAACTCTTAGCAACCACATTTGTCTCTACATAAGTTGATATCAGGCATACTACATAAGTTGTCATATTGCTTCACACGAGTTGTTACAATCCTTTACACAATATGACACATTTATCTTAATATAAATTTGTTACTAGACAATAGACATACAATATAAATTGCTACGCTATCTCTGTGCAAGTTTGATACATTGCCTACACATAAGATGTTACATTGTATCTAAAAAGCTATCTCTTAGTCTGTATATTAAGGTTCACACATAAGTTGTTGCACAGTTTGTATATAAGTAGCTACTATATATGCACTAGTATAAGTTGACAGCCACCTAAAACAATTTCAAAATATAGTGAATATGGATCTTGTTTCGTAGATCTTGTTGCAAGAAATATAATGGTGTAAACGGATTTGAAAATGAATGCTTAATGAGAAAGTAATGATCGGTTAAAAAAAACATCTACTTTTTCATCAATGACACGCTAATATCATCCCAAAAGCGGCATCCGCACATGTGATGTCCTCCTACGTGTCACCACATGATTTGTCTACATGGGTGAGAAAATATTGTACTCCTCGTACATACAAGAAAATATTGTACTCCTTCTCATACATACAACTTTCCTTTTACTGAGCTTTTTAATTTCTCAGCATCACGGAATAGGGTCACGCACTCTTTGAACGCGCGACGGGTCGTGCATTATCCTGGTCCCATGAACAAATGTACGGCTCACATAAATAGAAAGCGTGTTTGAGGGACAATCCGATGTAGTTTTGCACACGATAAATGGAACCTTTTTTTCCACTACATATCTAATCAAACTGACAAACCGTGGATCTTTTCATACATCAAAACAGTGAGGTCATAATTGGTTAAAAATACAAATGCCAACTCTTCATACAGCCAGTATAACTATAACTTCAACCTTTGCTCACGAATGAAATATATCTGCAGAATCCATTGCCCCTCTCACCATTTGTCATATGAAGCATTTGTTTCCACCATTAATTACCAAGGCCTCTGCTTCTGTTGGCTCAACAATATTCACCACACTCCACCTTGGGAGGGCCAGAATGCCTCCTCATAGGTGAGGGAGATGACATTCCTGCTTGGAAGGACAACTTCTTCTTCACCGGTCCAGCAGAGCCTCCTTTTTCTGGTGTCTCTGCACCATTGGTCAATGCCGAACCCTGGAGGCGGGACTTTGCCCTTGCAGATTCTGTGGGAACCATGTAGCTTGGGATGGATGGAGAGCCTGCAACACTATCACTGTCCCGTGCAGCTGAGGTGGCTATACTGTGCCTCCTTGGTCGCTCAGACTGAACACTGAACACACTCCTTGCATCATCATCCACCAGCGAAGGGCCATTCTTTGGTGTGGCGGATTTCTTCCTCGCAAGGATTGGTGTCACTCTAGGAGATGGTGTCGAAGGGGACTGCCTGGAGGCTGGACGGATCAGTTTTGGAGTAGCTGGTGATGACTTGTCTGCCTTGGAGTCCCGACGGTTGAAGGCCTTTGTGATCTCACCCTCTCCAAGGTTCAAGGTCATGCTTTTCACGGATCCACGGTCAATGTTGCTCTCCTTGTCAGTCCCACTCCGGCCCTCCCATGGCTTTGCTGCCATCCAACGCTCCAACCAGCTCCAGCCCCACTGTAAGTTGTTTGGGTCTACAAACATTGGATTGGCAGACCTTGAAGTGCTCTTCCACTGCAACGAACAAATTTGAAACATTAAAAGAACACTCTCGTAGTCTGAGAACAAATATAAGACAACTCGCATAGTATTAGATGAAATATATATATTGGCATCTTCTATGATGAACAAAGCATGCTTACTTGGTGAGAAAATGCATATGCAAGCGCCCTCTCTCGTCTTACTGCAGCCTCTTGCTTGTTTATTAGGCTTGCCTCGATCTGCTCCTTGGATTGAGTGCTATCATCCCACTGCTCACCCATCTGGTGTTATTCACAAAGTGAATATATTTAAATTTAATGTTCTCAACAACATTTTGTGATTATCTCAAGCCACAGAGCAAGGTAGAAAATAATATTACTCAAATGAAATGAATAACAGCAGCACATTAAATAATTTGTGCAGGCTTTGTGATGATTTACCTACCCTGAAATTCTCCAATTCTTGTTTCAGTAGGAGCTGGCGCTGCAGGGCCTGGTTTTCCTCGGACATTTTCAGTCTTCTTGAACGTATCTGTGATTGTACCCGTGCTAGAGTTTGCATACAGCGCAGAGTGCTTGCAGCTTGACGCTTAATAGAATTACCTTCAACCAGTGCCTTCAATCTAACAAGGCCCCGTAGGGCTCTTAATGCCCTCCTTGCCTGTATTACCAATGAAGTGATGGTAAACACATATTCTTCTTTACAGATAAGCAAACTGAATTTCCATTCATCCCAGCAAATGGATATTTTACAAGAAAAGAAAGTAACATCATGTTGATGTGGAGAGAAATCATAGGAAAAAGAAAAAAAAGAACAGTAACCTCAATCTGCAAAGACCTAATCAGCAGCCAGGGGAAACAAACAATCCATCATCTCTACTTTTTTCACACGACCTAGATATAAATATAAGTGAAAGCAACCAGTGGAATATTTTCGCTGGCACAATGAATTTTCTTATATGAACATTTCAAAATGAAGTACAAGGCATCTATATTTCCAAATGGCCTCAAATAGTTTAATGCAAAACTCATTTCACATTACCAGGTAACCCCGGAAGGCGGTCTGGATCTTGATAGCAGCTAGCTCTTCCCTTGATACACCAGGTGGCATCACAGTCATCTCCACAGGGGCAGCAGGGGCCTCCTCCACAACATGGTTGCTCTGCTCCTGCACAGCTTCAGGGACCTCAACCTCCTCTATTTGGTGAAGAGATGGGAGCGCTGGAGGGGGTGGCACCGAAACATTGACTTCCAAGGAGGCGGATGGGGTTAGATCTAGTGGAATGGGATTGCTAGCTGCTAGCTTCTTTCGCAGTTTCTGTTCATTTCATGAGCAAAATTAGGTTCGTGAGAACAATTCGATCCAAACTTGAGTGAGCAAAAAGGTGATACTGGAATTACTGAATGTGAAACTAAAATAACCCCTCTCCTCTTCCATTTTCAACAACACGACGGCCTAATTGAAAAAGGGCCACGAGTGTAAATTGTCTACAGCTGTTAGTGAAAACTTGACGATTCTATCATGAACATTTGAAACCCGCAGATCGAAATATTTTCAGTTAGGAGACAAGGGAATTTAGATCTTAAATGCGAGTACAACCCACACAAGAAATCCGAAACAAAGCTCCGTGCAAGAGAATTCCAAGAACCGTTACCTCTTCCTTCTTCTCTTTGGATTCAGGACTGAACACCTTCTTGACCGCGCTAAACCACTTCCCTTTCTTCCCCATGACTCCAACTCCAAACCCTTCGGCAAGAAAGAGTCGCTGGTGAGGACAGTCACCTGGATCAGATCTGCGGCCCACGTAGATCAGGCAAAGAAATTCAACCAAGCAAGAATACTACTGACCAGCACAAGAAGCGAGATGAGGAGCGGGGCCAACGGGTGGAGGACCGTTGGGCAGAGCCGGCCGGGGCCGGCGGTGATGGGTCGGGATTCTTGCGCCGGTGGGAGGACAGGAGGAGCGAGTGGGACGGGTTCTTTTTTTTTTCCCCTCTCTCTCTCTCTCTCTCAGAGCTGACTGGCTGAGGCTGCTGCGCTCTGGGCCCAAACGTCTCGCGGGGCCACCAGCCCACCACGGATAAATATCTGCTTTCACATGCCTTTTCTGATGTACTTTTTTTTTGCCTACCGGAGTCACGAAGTAATTAAATACTAGATAGTGGCACGGTTGAGAAAAAATTTTGTGTCGTGATAGGTCTTTCAAAATGTTATGACAGGTGTTCTAAATTGTTTACATGGACTCTTTTTCTGAGAGGTTGAACTCGATGCCACTTGCCACTTGTAACTATTATCTAAATATCTTGTGTAAATTTCACAAACAAAATAGTATTTTATCCTCCTTACGAAATTACATGTTTCAATGCAAGCTAAGGCCATAAAATTTCTTATGATGAAACTTGTCCATCTGAACTCGACCATCGACTCGAGATGGGTAGGGGTGGCTGAAAAGCTCAGCTCGGCTCATTAAGCATAGCTAGATGAAAATCGAGTTTGTCAAAAAGCTCGATTCGGCTCATTTGTCTCATGAGTCTATCATTTTTCAAGATTAATGTCAAGAACAATGATGATATTAACCAATATATAATAATTTAAATATGGTAATAATAGCTAAAAGTATAGCTCATAATGATATTGTGAATACAAATAACACGAATCAATAAATTAGGATAAATTAAATTGAGCACTCAGACATCTTCCAAGATCCACCACACAATATGAGGTCAAAAGGGAAAAAAAAACAAGTGATTCATTTTTAGTCCTTATAAAATGAAAACGGATTCTTGAACCTCTTTTACGCTCATGTCACGTCGAGGTAAAAAAAATATAGGTTTAAGTCATTGCTTAACTTACTTCTGCATCATTTTCCTTTGCTCTCAAATTCATCTCAATTGACTAAGGTCAGGATCGGCTAGTGACCCAAATAGAAAATGATAAACTTGCATCTTTACTTGCAACCCATCCTAGGCTCTAGAAATGTAAGAAAGGTCCAGCATTTTCCAACCCTTCCGTCTCTGTTTATCACCACTCGGCGTCATAATGCAAACCAAAGGTCGGTGAGGATAAAAAATAAACGGGTTATTATGTTGCTGCCCTTATTTTAAGTCCTAATTGTAGTTTTATCCCGTTTTCTTCCACTTTGTGTTTTTACCCTTGCTTTTCAAAAAATTGAAGGTTCCGTTTACTCCTATTATTAACTCTGTTACCTGCATCCGGAATAAAGCAATTTGAAAAATAACAAAAGCCTTGCGAAAAGATAAAGTTGCCCCTTATATCCTTTTCATGCTGCTTCCAAAGACTGGCCCGACCTATCTCTTGGCCGCCTCTCTCCCGGGTCCTCTCTCTCTTAATCCTCTCACGGCTAGGTGTGGTGGCAACGGCACGAGGCCAGCGCGTGGCTCAGGAGGCCGATGGCCTAGACGCACAGGGCGGCCTATGAATTGGCGCCGCGGGAGGAGGAAGAGGAGGAGTCAAGGGCAGTGTCACCGGAGTCGATGTGGGTGAAAAGCGCGTGGGAGATGGCGATGTGGAGGAGGAAGACGGTGGAGATCGGGAGGACGAAGGCAGCAGCAACGCGCGCGAAGAGCGCGAAGGAGGCGTAGATGACTGCCGCGCCCAGGAACTGCAGTTTTCTCCGGCTCGCACTCCATGGATGTTTGCTTGGTTCAGCTCAATCTGGGCCCCAGATTCTATTGATTGATTTGGGATTGGTTGCTTGGGGTAGGGATTGGGGAATTTCTGGCTGGGAGGAATGGGGATGAAAGGCATGTCGCAGCCAGCGGCAGCCCGACTAGGGGGCGTAGGGGCATGGGCGGGTAGAGTTAGGCAGGGCGACGTCCATGAGCACTTGAGCTATGCATTTGTCCAACATTGGTGAAGACCTAGATAATCTTTCCCGTTCGTGTGAATATGAATGTCCAATTTCAGTTTCTAGGAAGATAAATAGGAGGATGAGGAGGGAGATTGGCTACATTATTTCTGTCAAAAAAATGTTAGCAATTTTCAATCAAATTTTTGTTGGTAAATTTATGTTTAAATCTATTGAAATGCTGCTTAAATATATGTAGTTAAACAGGGGGTATAATCATAAAGTTCTCAAAAAAATATGGGTATATTTGCAAGGGCAAACTTATCATCTTTCAACTTTTTAAACATCGTTACACGATGTTCATGGAGTAGGGGTAAACTGAGCATTCGTTCTTAAAAAGTAGGATAAAAACACAAAGTGGAAGAAAACAGTGGTAAAATCACAATTGAGGATCAAAACAGGGGTAAGAACGTATTAGCTCCAAAATAAAAGTAAGAAAAGGTCGCTGAACAACCTAGAGTCGAAAATTGTCGGAGAAATCTTGTTCCGTCCCCTCACACCGCTCGTTTTCGTACTTTCGAATATATCCGAATTCGGTACAAATGGAATTGGGATATGTTTTGTGGTAATGCCAAGACTAAGACATCCAACACACCAATCAAATATCGGACGCTACGTGACTGCGTCTCATCCATTAGCTATCCACCACCTGACTGCTCCAGTTAAACTTTGCATCCTTATCCTATCCATCTCTCTATCTCTCTCTCTCTCTCTCTCTCTCTCTCTCTCTCTCTCTCTCTCTCTCTCTCTCGTGCGCATGTGCCTCCACACATGACATCTCGCCTGAATTGGTGCGGCCCCTCCACCGTGCACAACCTTCTACTGAGCAAGGTCAGCGGTAGCTCAGCTCTTCCCACGAGACCGGCGGTGATGCAGCAAATATCTGCGTGCGAGATCCTAGAGCTCGTCCATGGCAGCAATAGTACCTCCACAACTCCACGGTGGTGATGGCCTCCTCGACGAGGATCTTCTCTATGGCCGTAAGCCCATAAGTTCCTGTATGATATGGGCAGCCACGCTATGAGCAAACTTCTCCATGGCAAATGCAAAGGTCCATGGCTCGTAGCCGTCGTGCAAGGCTCCGTTCCAGTTCCAGTTCCAACAAGGAGGCCAAGAAGTTTTCAAAAGGGCTCGATTCCCATCGGTATGTTGCATGTGTTTTTTGGAATTATTTCAACATCAATTTTTCATGTTGTAGCCTTGCAATCGTTTCAAAAAAAATGTTGCTGCTTTCGCAAGTGCTTTTCAGCTAATCTTTAATAGAAATGTGTAATTAATGTTGCAACAATTCCTTGGATTTGTTGTGAGATACCTTTGAAAATGTTGCAATCACTTGATTCATTTGTACTTGTTGTAATAACTTTTTTCATATGTTTCAATAGCTTAATTCATATGTTTTGGTAACTACTCGTTTGTTTTGTTGTAGTTGCTTTTCTATTTGTTGTATAGGTTCAACAGACTTGAACATTTGTTTCTGATGTTTTAATAATTGATTACCAATGTGGCAGATGGTAATTTACGATGTTGCAAAAAATTTCAGCTATTTTGATTTGATTTGGCCCTTTTTTAGGGGGACATGATCTGACCACTACAACATTTTCCAATCTGCTTGAATTCACCGACACATGATTCTAAGCGGGCGTGTTCTTATATGGATTTGTTGTCCACATACGTTGAGGCAGTCTGAGATAGTGGGAAGGGTTCATGTTGCATGTAACATTTAGCAAATGTTGCAGCAGGATTTTTGCTGGTTTCGCAGACGTTCGGGCGCTAGCAGCTCCGTATATTTTGACCGTTGATCGTCATCTTCTTCGGGATGTCCCATTTTTTCAATTTGGATATCTCCCGTTATGACAACAGGAATAACAGCCGTAGCACTTCTGCGCTTACTCGGCCACCGCTCGCGTCATTGGCCCCATGCGCACCTCCTCGGCCATATCTCTTGGTGCCGCTGCATCTGCATATTCTAGAGAAGATGGTCAAAGTAAGAAGGGAAGGGGTATGGTCCAGTAGAGAATTGGGCCACTCAATGTTATGGTAAGAGAAGTAAAGCCCATTATGAAAAAACAACAACAATCGAATTTGATACCCCTCTCTTCTATCGGAAATCCTATCCATCCTTCGGAAGAAAATATTCAACTCATCTTCCACTATTTAAGATTAGTGCAAATTCCAACCAACGGACGAGATTAAAGCTGAGGGAAAGAGCACCGTGAGCATGCATGGCTTTGGGGTGGACCTGGACACGTGTCAGCATTCGGTTTGCTCCTTTGTATGGGTGGGATGGAGAAAATCTTTTTGGATTTAAAAATTTGATCTCATTTTTCTCTCGAACCTTAAATACGTTTTGGATTCCTATAAACTACTGTGTTCCTATAACAAAATGAGATCCAATATAACTACATTTTGTTGTATTTTTAAAAATCAACATTTTAAATGAACTATCTCAACATTTTTTAACTAAAAAAATGCTGGTGAATGTCAAAAAATGTTGGTGAATGCAAAAAAAATGTTGGTACATGAAAAAAATGTTGTTAAATGTAAAAAAGGTTAGAGAAAAATGTTGGTACATATATGAAATGTTGCTCAATATTAACAAATGTTGGTGATAACTTTTTTAAAAAATGTTGATAATGTCAACAAATGTTGATAAATATCTAAAATGTTAAAGAAAAATATTGTGCATGGGCTTCATATGAGTTTTAAAGATACATTGCTTATCTACCTTCTGGTAGTCATATAGGAGCCCCCACAGACTCCGTCCCAAAATAAGTGTCCGTTTAGAAAATTTCAAATACACTAGTAGTGATGAGAAATATTTATATTGCCTCTAATAAGTAATATATACTAAGGGCCCGTTCAGTTTGGCCGGAATGGCCTGGATTGCAGCCCAATCCGGGTGGATTGTAACGGTCCGGAATGAATACGACCTACTACAAAAATTGTTGTTCGGTTGGCCTAGCCCGGAACCAAACCTGGGCCGGAACGATTTCAATCCTTCCTTCCTTGGCCCGGAATCAATCCGCACCTCATCCCTCCTGGATCGCTTCCTGGCCACACGCGACGTGAGGAGACGGACGCTCTGTTGGCGGCACGCGAGGTGACGAGACGGCGGTGAGAGGTGGTGGCGTGGCGGCGCGAGGTGACGGCATGGCAGCGTAGCACATCTTCGATGGCCACCACCGCGATAGCGACTGCCGCCTTCTCGCCGGTGAGCCATCGCCTTCTCTTCTCTCCTACTCGCCCTAGGTTTCTCGCTCTGTCGTGCTGCCGTGCGCGCCTGTAGTTGGCTGCCATGGCCTGATTGCATTTCTTGATCTCGCATGAGAGGCACTCAAAGGCGAATCACCAGCTTTCCTTGGGCTGGTTGGTTGCCTCCGCGTGGTTGCAACCGATTGGGGTGGGGCGACACCGTGATGGTAGTTCCTTTTCCTCTACTTCACTCCATTGTTGGTGGATTCATGCGTGGACTATAGTTGGCAGAGGAGCTAGAGAGCCGAGATGCAGATCTGGTGTTCGTTGAAATGTCTCAGTGGACTGTAGTGGCCTGATTTGTTGTCTTGTGTCTTCTTTTCCTAAGTCAGAAACCGATGTGTGTTAGGCACTGTTTTAGTATTCAACTATACATGGGCCGACTTGTACTTGGAAGAATTTATCATTTGAGTGAGCAAACAAGGGTATTTGTTGACTTGGTAGTTTGAGCATGTGCCAATCCATGACTTAGAACTGTGGAAATTAAAGAACTTTCTCACTAGAACCTTTTCCTAAATGATGGCTTGAGGAGAAAAGAAAGATTGAGTTTTTTCAGTCTACTACTAGCATTAATCAAACGACAGTGACTACATACTGTCAATATGTCACTCTGAACAGCACAAATGGAGTTAATTTACGTTATATCAGATGCATGGTGTTACATAAACAGGATTGTGCACTTTACTGTGTTAGGCACTTCATACTTTGTTCAATCCTTTGCATTGCAAGTAGATCAAGAACCTAATCGAGTTATTGGGCCAAGCAGCTGCAATTTAATCAAGTGGACTGTGCGGGAACCACACGCTTTTCTACGAAGGCAGGAGATCGAGTGGGATCTGGGATGTGATGCATGAGGAGGAGCAGAGGTGCTGTAACTGTAACCCCACGGCCACCAGAATAGCATATAGCATATAGAATCGGAACGAGGCCACGTTTCCTGAATAGCATATAGCATCAACTTCGAGTGGAATCTTCCTACAATTTTCTTTTCCCATTGCATTGGTGATACTGACATCTCCTTTTGCTTCACATCTATCATGTGCAGTTTATTGTATCATATATGTTGTCATGTTTTCTTTGATCTTTACCTTTCCTTTTTATGGTAACTGATTTTAGATTTCCATGCATCATGCATTTACCAACACATTAGTTTTGGCTATTTATTAATATTACTTGTACCTGAGATGTGTGTTCCTTTTGTGTGATGTGCCGACTTTTTCTTGTTACTTGTAGATCCCACCAGCACCATTAAGAGTTGGGGAAGGTGAACCACCCCCTTCTTGGGATCCGGTACCAACTCCAATAGGTACATAATTCTATCTATGTTTAAGTCTTTCATTTTTTTTCTATTTAACCTGTTCAACCTTTAATTTTTTTCTATTGCAATGAGTAAAATTGCCATGACAACCTGTTTAGCCTTCTATTTTATCTATTTAGCTTCTATCTGACTATAAATTTATATGCTTTAGTTCTGCAATGAATATCTCATTGAGAGATCGTATTAGAAAGAGGAGGGAGGAAGAAGATGATGACATGATGATGTTTCTATTCCCTGCCTTATATCTTATGGGTTCTGCTAGAGAAGGAGGAGTGAAGAAGAAACGTCATACATCAGAAGAAACGGGAGAGGTTAAGGTTCGTCGACTCCTTGAGGGACATATCAAGAACTGTCAAGTTACATTTAGAATGGAACCCCACATCTTCAAAGAGTTGGCGACTTATCTTAGAAGGAAAAGGCTCGTTGTTGATACACGGATTACGGTGGAGGAGAAGTTGGGTTTCTTCCTATACATGTTAAGTCACAACGCCTCATATGAGGATCTTGCAGTGACCTTTGGGCACAGCAACGACACCTTCCATCGTCACATCAACCACTTCTTCAAGAAGGTCATTCCCACACTTTCTCGTCATTTCCTCCAGTCCCCCGATCCTAATCAAGTGCATCCAAAAATCCAAGATAATCCTAGATTCTATCCATTCTTCAAGAATTGTCTTGGTGCCATTGATGGAACTCATATCCCTGTTTCCATATTCCCTAAGAAGCATTCTCTTTTTAGGAATAGAAAGGGCACACTAAGCATTAATGTGATGGTGTCATGTGATTTTGATCTTAACATCACTTTTATTTCTAGTGGATGGGAGGGATCAGCTACAGATTCCAGAGTGCTAAGATCGACTATGAGCAAGGGCTTCCAGGTACCTCCAGGCAAATTCTATTTGGTTGATGGAGGGTATGCAAATACTCCATCTTTCCTCGCTCCATATCGAGGGGTTCGATACCATTTGAAAGAATTTGGAGCTGGACATCAAAGACCACAAAACTCAAAGGAGCTCTTCAACCACCACCACGCACTACTGAGGAACCATGTCGAAAGGACTTTGGGAGTGCTTAAGAAGCGCTTCCCCATTCTCAAAGTTGCCACATTCCATACGTTGGAAAATCAAGTGAAAATACCTATAGCTACATCCATCTTAAACAATCTAATCCGATTACTTCATGGAGATGAGGAATGGTTGGATCATCAGCCGGATAATATCAATCCAACACACGTTGTTTCTTTACCCAATGGCGATCAAAACAATGACTCAGGCACTGCACAAGGCAATGCTTTGAGAAATACCATCGCCCAAGAAATGTGGGTTCAGTACCAGCAACATGTAAATTAGTCTTCATGAATTAATAAGCTTGTATCATGAATAAGTTGATGAATAAGTTAATAAGCTTGTATCATGAATAAGTTGATGAATAAATTTTTTCTTTAAAAAGCGATGGTTGGAAAAGGCTCCCCAAAGCTCAATGTGATTGCAAGGGGGTCGCCAAAGTTGATGAATAAGTTTAATGTTTCTTCATTCTTTCTTGTCAATTTTGTGTTATTGATGCTATGAAATTTCTGTTACTAATGCTTGGCCATTGTTTATGTAGGAAAACAAAGAGCGGACTGGAACCCAACTCTTGAGAAATCACTTGTTGAAATTTTGCATGAGTATAAAGATAGTGGCCATAGAAGTGACAACGGTTAGAACACTGAAGGGTGGAACAAAATGGTGAAGGAGTTCCATCTGAGAAACAAGTCTATCTCGTACACAAAGGCACAAATTCAAGATAAAGAATGTCAGCTTAAGAGAGACTACAAGATGCTCAAAGCGGCAAGAATGCAAAGTGGGTCAAAATGGAATGAACAAAGAAATATGGTTGAAGGATCAGCAGCAATGTGGGAGAACCTCATGGTGGTAAGTTAATTTCTTGAAGTAATTCTATGGATAACCTCATAGTGATAACTTTGTATTTGATCAAATTTTTTTTCAAATATGCAGACTTTCCCCAAAATCAAGAAGTTTCAAAACAACAAGGCAAGCTTTCCGCTCTTTGATGCTTTGGGAGAACTCTATGATGGTAAATTCTATATGGTAAGCTCTTTCCTAGTCAGATCTCTATGATGTAAAATAGATGCTTGTCCTATTTCTCTGAATGCATTGTGCCAAATGTAGGTCATCTGGCTGAAGGGACATACAATTTCACTTCTATTGAGTCACAACGTGTGCAAGAGCCCCTTCAACAAATTGATGTTGTAGAGGAAGAAGCTGAGGAAGAAGCCCTACAGGAAATTGAGATACATGATGAAGAGGATGAAGAAAAGGATGCAAGAGATGAAGAAGAGGCAAGAAGTGGAGAACAAAGAATGGTTGCATCAAGAAAGAAACCAGAAAAGGAAGGACAAAGACCTAGGAAGAGTGCAAACATTGAAGCCATGATGGAAAGATTCCTTGAAATGAGGACAAAGCAAGCAAAAAATGAAGCTAAACAGCTAGCAAGAGAAAATGAGACAAGAGAACAGGAAGCAAGAGATAAGGAGGCTGCTAAAGGTGATGAATACTCCATCAAAAGGTGCATATCGATTATCAACACAATGGAAGTGACCAAACAGGAAAAGGCCAAAGCTTATGCAATCTTCGCCAAGAGCAAAGAAAACAGAGAGACTTTTATTTGTGCCAGCGAAGAAGATGAAGAATCCGCTTTGATTTGGCTTAGGAATGAGATGACATAGCAGGTAAAGTCACTGTCTACTTACCTCATGAATTCACTGTCTACTTAACTCATAAATTTGTTGTCTACTTATAAAGAGCAGAAGGTACACGTTTCTGTTAATTGTACTTAATGATATGCTTGTTCAAGTAATTGTGTCATGCTAAAGGATGTTCATCACTTCCTCTTATTTCAGGCTATACCAGCTTCAAGATGGCAGAAGATATTGACGATGATGAGGATCAGTACTATGAAGGCACTGCATGAAGTAAAACTCTTTTCAGGGTGAGCTATGACTACTCTTGTGTTGAACACCTTGCTATATGTCTGCACTATTTTCAAGCAGCAACTGCAACAAACCATTCATAAAACTAAGAAAATCAGTACAATGTTTTGCTAGCTGTTGATCTTGTTCAGAGTAGTACTATTGGCCTAGTACTGAAATCACTATTTTTGTTCAGAATAAGGTACCATAAGTTTTATCTGAACTTTAAGAGGCATGGTTCTGAGTTTAAATTTTATATTCATATTATGCAATCAGAACTATGGAGCTCCTGTCATTTGTTTTTTTTGCTCAGACAGTAGGAATATCATCTGATGTTGTTTCTATGTTCCAATTACTTGTCACTTTCTGTTTTGCATTGCTTGTTCTTTATGTCTCAAGACCATAGTGATTGAATGTGTTAGTTTAGCACTGAGCAGCAGGTATACTTTGAAGCTAATGGGTGAATATTTTTGTTTTGAATTTTTCAGAATCGAAGAAAGATGGTGCTTGGTCGAGCAAGGTTCTTTAGTACAAGTTATTCTGAAAGAATTGAGATATTGAGTTCACCTAGTGGACGTACTGAAAATAGCTATCAGTTCTAGTTCATCTATGTAATATATCCAGAATTGTTTGATTGATCTGACTATCTAGAATTGTAATGTTAAATCTTCAACATGGTTCTATGCGATCATAATGTATTTTTCTTTTAAATGGACAAGTAAACTTAAACTTGCTCCTGTAAACTTGCTGGTTTATTCCTGTCCAGCTGAACAACACACATTTTAAAAGCTGGAATAGTTCCTGGACCAGAATAGAACTGGACTAGGATTGAGTTAAGGAGCCGGATTCACTCAATCCGGCCCTGGAATGGTTCCTGGACAGGAAACATTCCAGAGGAACCGAACGAGCCCTAATTGTGATTGAAAATTGTGCAGTTTGTTTAGTTTTCTGGATCTTAAATAAATGCACGTTCATTGGGACCAGAGAAATAACATCAATTGATCATTTGATTGGCTCTATGCGCTTCTCCATATGCTTTTTTTATCAATGTGAGTGTTGCTTTAATTAGACTAGGAGGTAAAATATATTCTTTGTGGGATAAATTTTAGAGTCTAAAATGACACTCTTTGCGGGATGGAGGAAGTACTATCTATATTCCACGCAACATTGTTCTCACTTATGTAATAAATTATTAGTAAATGATACTGTAATAAGATTACTGATGCTAAGGTACCATCTGATTGTTCTTTACGTTTAATATGACTATTACATGCATATGCGGTTCTTTTTTTGTTACGTTTGTCCTATATTACTTGATTCTACGGGTAGATATTCCCAATTTGCTTTTTTTATCCCGATTGTTTTCAACACAGTCCCGCTCGAATTAGTTTATTTTCTGATATCCCGTTTTCCATTTTTTATTTTGTTTTCGTATTAAAATGTAAAAGTGAAAACAATAATGGGCTATACCGACTGCTTCCGAATTCGTACCTAAAATTATCACACCGGGTCTAGCTTCATACGGATTTACAATTGATGGTATCTTCATTGGACCTCCAATCTTTCTGCCTGAACTTCTGATTAAGATGCTTTTTTGCCTTTTTTAAAATCACTTCGGCTTATTCTTTAGGACCTCATGTACTGAACAACGAACATGTTTGCAGTTGCACTAATCCTTTTCCTTGTACTATAGCCCTTTTTTTCTGTTCCATTCCTCCGGTGTACTGTAGCACATCTAAGCATATCTAAGCATCGCGGGAACAATGACCTCCTACCATTTCAGAACTTGCAGGTGGCTGTTTAAAGCAAAAGCATGCACAATAGTTACAGGATAGGCTGAAGCACAAACAAGCAGACGCTGAGATGACATCAAATCGAAACCCATCTTGGCTCATCAGAAAACCAGAGCGCATAACTGCCTAAATGCAAAGATGGGAGGTTATAATAGCTTGCATACCAATGCGTAAAAGGTAATCGTATCTCCAGCTCATAATCTTTGAGAAAATAAAAGCCATAGTGAATAAGGGCTACATGCCTAGGAAATATTACAGTCATCCTTCGAGCATATCACCAGTAAGCTGCAGGAAACAAAAATGAACTAATCTCTAATGCCTGAAAGGAATTGACAGTCAACTTCGAGCATATCACCTTGTAGCAGGAAATTCTATTTGAGCAGTATATGAATTAACATTCTTTTGAAGCAGTAACCTAGCTTCTGTGGTTAACAAAACTGCTAGTTGAATATCTCTTCTTACAATCTAGAACCTTAAAGCTGATGCATCGAACATGACCTCCATAGTAACTTGTGATCAGGTACTTCAGAAAAAACAAGAACTGTCGACTTTTGTGGTTATGTCAACCTCATCTGCGTAAAAAGGTAGCAGAAATTTAATCACCAGGTAAACATTTGTATAATTTTCTGAAGAACACTTTTAAAAAGGTCAACAAGCAGATCAGTCATGAATTTTGCATGCAATATATGTATTTTGGACTACCTCAGAGACAGAATAAGATTCGCTCAATGTCATGTAAATTTTAATAAAACCAGAATAGAGGTTTGTCCATTAGTTAGTAGACAAAGAGTTCCCCAAGTACATAAAATTCACACGCGCGCGCGCATGCATGCATGCACACAGTCACACACAACACATACTATTTCCCAGCTTTTGCTTTTTCCACAAATTATATCTGGCATTATTGTTTATGCATTTCTCTGAAGTCTTAAGAAACTGCCATTTCTGTTTCAATTTATCATTAAGAAAAGGGAGCCTTCATGTTGTTAGAAATGTCCGATAGTGTCATACATAGTTAAATCAATTGAAAACCTTTTAGGTTTTTACTCATACATATTACACTACCAGAAAATTAATTAAAAAATGTACAATAATTTTATATATATCAGCAAACAAGACACTGCTCTGTTTTCAGTGAACTAGACCTTCTGCATCCATGAATGGAAGAATGAATTAATACAACCACACAGGACAGTAGAAATTTCTGAAAAAGTATATATGCAATTCAGAAGGTACACAAGGCAATGCCACATATTATTGTTCATTGGCAACAACAAATGGTTCTGCTAGAAGGATATATATCATTTATCCTACTCATTGGCAGCTTCTGTTATGCTTCAATTTATTGGACCCTAATAACTAATGAACTGGTCTATGGAAGAAACAAATCAAAACACAGCACAACTAGATACTAAACTAATTAAAATTGTGCAATTATATCATAATGTCACCAAACTCAGCATCTGTTCTGTTTTAGTGAACTGGACCTGACTTATGCATTGATCAAATTAATGAAGAATCAATAGAGCACACTAACGCACACAACACCTATTTTCTTATATTGCAAATTTATGTCAGCATTTATGCATGCAGTTGCACTGACATAATACTACCAACCCAGTTCATTGTCAACAACGTATAGCGTTGCACATGAAAATGTCCATTGATTCAGTGAGAAGGATATATACTACCAAAGCAAGAATTATTAGTGTTTTGATTTGCTGTACTAACTGATGGTGGTATTTAGTTGTGCCTAACAGATAAACTGATCAAAGGAGAAGGAAATCAAACAAGATGCACTCTACCTGCATACAAGTATACAATAGTCTGAATGATCCAATCCACCACATTCATGCATCTGATCTGAGGATGGGACGAGTGTAAGTTTGCTTACCATGAAACAGGAGATGCCTCCGCATCACCGGCGGCCATGTCCTGTGCCTCCTTCTCGATGAGAAGCCGCACCTTGGCGTGCAGATACACGCGGAGAGCTCGGAGACGAAGCCTCTCTGTCGCTGGCGGCGCCTTGTCCTGCAGCGCAGCGACTAGCCCCTGGTCTACCGCGCCGCAAGCCACGCGCATGACGACGGCCCTGTCCTCGGGGTGGCCGAGGCCGCACACGCCGCCCAGCGTCGCCGCGACCAACAGCTCGCGGACGAGCTGCCGCGTCTCGTCGGACTCCAGTCCGGGGACCAGGCTCTCGCCATCGATCACCGGGACGAGGCGGCGGTAGGCCGCGCTCCACCGCACCGACTCGTCCTGTCGCCCGTCGGCGAGGCAGAGGTGGTACGCGAGGGCGCGGGGGCGGGGGTCGAACGGCGCGTCGCGGGCCGCCTCCTCGTAGAGGCGCAGGGCTTCGTCGGCGCGGCCGTCGCGCGCGGCGAGGAGCGCGAGGAGGAGACGGAGATCGGCGGCCGCGGCGGGGTCGCCGCCCTCGGCGCGGTCGACGTCGGCGAGCGCGAGGTCGCGCTCGGCGCGGGCGCGGACGTCGCGGAGGTGCGCGCCGGAGAGCGGGTGCGCGCCGAGCAGCGCGGCCTGGAGGCCCTGCGCGGACTCGAGGAGCATGAGCCTCACGGACGGCACGAAGGGAGAGAGCTCCCTGGGCGGCGTCCACCTGGAGACGGCGTGCAGGGACCCCGCCGCCGCGGCGGCGAGGCCGAGGGCGGTGGCGCGGAGGAGGACGCGGCCGGCCATGGGCAGAGGGCGGAGGCCGGAGGGAGGTGGTATTGGGGTGGGGCCGTGGGGGTTTCCGTGTTTGTTGGCGAAGAATGGGAGGGGTTGCGTTGCGTGGCTTGCTTTTCTTGCTTGAAATCTCAGCGTGCAGCGTTGTGCCTGCTGGCTGCTGGACTAGTAGCTCCTCTGATTGGCCAGCCAACAGAGGTTGGCACTATTTCTAGGTCAACGAACGGAGAAATGGGAAATGCCAAATTTTCGGAACACTCCTCAGTCATTTTATTATCTTAAAGAAATGCTTGTTGCAGCTCCCTGTATTCCTGATTCCGCCCTTTTCAAAAGTCATTGAACAGACTCAAAAAGTTGATAAAATGAATTAGAATAGCAATTCACATAAATAATTTTGGAGTAAAAAACAAAATACATTAGAGTGGCATGCCATTGTAATTAATTAGCTGATCCAGGAAACACTATTAGGTACCCAATTGTGTCCCTAATAAATTAACCTAGCTGATTAGTTTTTTTAAGAAAAAAAGAACAATGGAGATCAAACAGTTGTAACAAGATATTGGTTTACACTGGGATGAAAGATATCCTACCGAAGAGGTTGATGGTTCCATTTGTATTCGAATCTGGATATTCAACATCCATACTATATCCGAATCCGGGTAACCAAAGTTGGATATTTAATATGTAAATAGGACGAATATCAATATCCGACACATCTTGGCACTATTCGTATCCGAATTCGATCCGAGAAAACATAACTATTTGTATTCATATCATATATCCGTTCGTATCCTATTTGTTTCCACCCTAGTTTGGACTTTGGAGAGTGTATTTCAAACAAAATGGTACTGAGCAGTCCAAAAAGGATGTGGAAAGAAGGCATCTTCACAATCACACCCAGACGAAGAGCTGCAACACGAAGCAGAGTCCATATAGTTTTCTCGGTGTTTTCATCCCTAGTTTGGACTTTGGAGAGTGCATTTCAAACAAAATGGTATTGAGCAGTCCAAAAAGGATGTGGAAAGAAGGCATCTTCACAATGACACCCAAACTGAAGAGCTGCAACATGAAGCAGAGTCCATATAGTTTTCTCGGTGGACGATGAATGTCGAATGTCGTTATGTCAGGGGAGCTCAGAAGGTGGCAAAATTTGGATAGCGTCGCATACAGTGACGTGGACCTGCTTTAATTTAATTTGTTAGCGATCAAAATTGGCAGGGACCTGTTTTAATTTGTTAGCGATCAAAATTGGTAGGTCTGGGCAAACCGGTCTAACCACACAACGATTTGGGTAATAAGGTAAATTAGACTTCAGCATTGCATAATTCTTCGAGACGATTAAAATGCATATGTAGAACATACAATTTGGAGTTCAAATGAGGGAGTTATTACTTCAGGAAGATATGCACCCAAGAAAATCAATCGGACCGGTTTGCTAGGGTGGTAAGATTGATTTTATCTATTTAAATCAAGTTAGGAGTTATATTTTGACAAGGGATTTGTAAGAGTTTCGATTTCTAATGGGGCAAGACCTCCCCTCCTTATAAATGTAAAGGGTCATAACTGATTGGGAGAATCTAATCAATCAAAAATCAATCTATCATTTATTTTTACTCTTTTCCTATTTGCCCATCTTTTCCGATCCCATGCAATATTCTTCTCTTGTCTCCACGGCATGAGGAGGCACTCAAACTAGCCTGCTGAGCCTTCAAGGCAACTCAAGGTGCACCTGCCCCGACTGGGTCCCTCCCAAGTGGACGTCCGCTGGTTCTTCGCCAGTGATCCGGCAAAACTGGTCTAACTATCTTGCCAAACTAGTCCGACCGGTTTGGTGAAAGGTGCTGCAAGGAGATTCTTTGGGTACTTGTAACACCTCGTGTTAATGACAGCCTAAGGGTGTCAATGAGAAGTTAATGATGACTTTTGGAGCAAAAGGAGGGTAATTGACTCAAAGTCAAATTCGAGCCGAATTTGACCGAAATTGCAATTTGGAATTTTAAATTCGGATAAATTTTGCAAAAATATAAAGTTGAGGCTTGAGGATGTTTAGAACTCAAAAGAATGCAGTTGGAGACTAATCCTAGTCTTAAACTCTTCAAGAATGCAACTAAAAAGGAAATCAACCGAATTACTATTCCCCATCCGAAAATATGCAATTCTGAAAATCATAATGAGTACCCAACTTTGGAATTAATTTCTGCCTAATTTTCCATATAAGTGGACAAAGGTGTCTGAACATTAGTGAAATATGGCCCTTAGACAAGCTTAGTGGGATGTTGTTGGCCAGAGAAAGTGGAGGAATCAAATTTAAAATGGGACTCAAAATCGGCAATTCAGCAGTTTTCAGCCAAGTTGTTGAAGTGATTTTTCCTAAGTCTGAAACAGCAGTGGATGACCATGTTTGGAGCAAGTTTCAGGGAAATCTAGTGCAAAAGGTATATGAGTTCATGTGCAAAATGGAATCTTTGTTAGTTGTAGAGCACGAATGGATGAGGGCTTAACTATATGGAGTAAGTTTGAGCTACTCAAATCGAGTCAAAAGAAGGGCAAATGGCCCTGTCGAAATGAATCAAAGTGATTCAGAACAGTTCAGTTGTGCCCGCAATTGAGACTTAAAAATTTCAGCCCTAGAGTGTTTATCTCGGGTAGAGGCCAATATATCAATTGAAGTACTCGAGTTCCTCTACAAGTTTGTCTAAAGGACTTTCGGACCGTAGGATTTGAAATCGACCATTTTTGGAGGTCTAAATTTTGGAGTAAAAGAAGGGGAGGGGAAGCATGCAGAAGCAGAGACGTGTCGCCGTCAGCACTCTCGCCCGTCGTCCAGCGCGATGCATAGGGCCACCTCTGCACCATGCAAGCCTACAGCTAGGCCACGGTGGCACTCATGCACGCGGTAAAAATTTCGTATATGTACTCTCCCGCAGTTGCACTTATCCCTTTTACTGCGTCACTCTGTTTTTCACCCTCACGAACAGCACGGCCGAGCTTCTGCCGCCGGGCGATTTCCGTCGTTCCACTGCCTCCCACACCAATTCCTTCCACCCAAATCCCCACCAACACCTCGCCAACAACCGTGCCTCCCCGTTTTCCAATTCCCCGCCGGCGAGCTTCTATTCACCGCCGTTTTCCGTCCGCCCGCCGCCATCACGGTGAGCTTTCCCTTGCCGCCATCCTCTCTCCATGTGGTAAGTCTTGGGTAAGTCCTCAGTTGCTAGGGAGCCTTAGGAGGAGTCAAGGGCCGTATTGGTGCCATTGCCGTGCTTGGCCACGGCTGGCTGTCGGCCAAGCTGCCCGCCGCCGTGGAGAGGCCAGCTCCGGTCGCCTCCCGGGAGGCCGCCGCCGCCCACGGGTGCGCCGTGGCCTGGGGGTGCCTCCCCGGCCCGGCCCCATCGCCGGCAGGGTGCCGGCCGTCGAGCCGCGCTGCCCCCTGTCGCGCCCTGCTTTTGGCGTGGGGGAGAAGAAGACCTGGCGCCAGGGGCCACGCGCTAGGGAAAGAGAAGAGGGAAAGGGTGGGCCGGCGGGTAGAACAGGAAGGGAAGGTAGGGTCGGTCCAGTGGGCCCAGCGCATGAGAGAGAGGGGTAGAAAGGAGTGGAGTTGGATAATCTTAGGTTTTTCCTTTTGTGGATAAATAGTGTAAATTCGGTTTTCACCATTTAAATCACAGGAAATTCTAGAAGTGTCCAAAAATAGTGAAACCAACTTTATTAGGATTGTTTTATTTTCCTTATGCATTAAAATTTTTAAACCTTAGGAAAATAATAAAATTTATGTATTTATTTAATGCCTTTTGATTAAGGTATTTAAATAAAAGCTTAACCTTTATTAAATGCATAAAATTTTGAATAATGTTTTCTTACTCACAAATTATTATTAATCTATAGGAATTAAGTTTTGAGATTAGAAAATAATTATAATGCTTTCTAAAAATAAAAGAAAAAGGCCTAAGATAGGTTAGTAAAGAGAATAAAAATGGTGGGTTAATCTTTATGGGTAATTTAGTGTTGGCTTACTACTTTATCAGGATGATAGCTTGTATAGTCACTAGTTGGCTTGCAACTTTATCATGAAGGAAAGTTGTATAGTCTTGTGTTCAAAAATTTGCATCTCTAACCCCTGCATGTACTAAATCGTAGACACCAAAGCTCCAGAAGGGGAATTCTTGGATTTATCTGAAGGACCTTGAGAGTTTGAGGAGATTGTTGAATTGATCCCCTGTGACGCCAGTCCGTCGAACAACGCTAACCTTTTTACAGATCAAGGCAAGCCCCGGTGCATCTATACCTATCTACTTTAGAGTTATTATTTCATGTGTCCAATTATTGGTTATTTTCCATATGAATGCATTAAGTCTAGGAGTTGATTGAAACCTATTCTTATGCATGATCCTACCTTGTTTAGAGAATATCTTTGCCACTTGTTCACTAATTAGTAACTATCCTATGCTTAGCAATGCTTAGATACTTCAAGCAACTTGGTTACTTAGCTCTAAGGTAAATTTTAGGTCATACATGTTAGTTAAGGAAAAATTAGCCTGGATATTTGAAATGCCGATAGAAGCTAGAGATGGTAGTTCTGTCTGGTAAGTTAAATTGGTTAAGGCCCGATCGTTGTCTTAACCTTTGATCAAGTGAGTTTCACCTGGTTGCTTACTGGGTATGGGACCAGTAAAGCCCGTAGTTGACTCTCTGATCGGGAATATTTCATACCCGTGCTTGACGTGCTGGAGAATGGCAGGGGCGTAGCCTGAAACTCACATGGAGATCGGGCCAGATGTGGGGTCCCATGTGGCGGTGCGTTCCTAGGTTTGGGTAGTCATATTCCCAATATTTGGGTACGCTAATCGAAAGGTCGTTATGTGCAACCTGGACAATTGTACATAGTTGGTGGTCAGGGTGTTCTCCTGCAGGATGTAAATTGATCCGGATCACCGCAATTCTCGGTTATGAATGCACTTGATCACCGTTAAGCATCGTAGTGTAATCCAATTGAATGTAATGTTTTTCCAAGATTAAATATGTTGTATGACTTAGTTCAACTGGTTGCAAAAATATTTCTTTTCGCCATCTAGACTGGTCAGGTAACAAACTCAATCTGAAATAAAAAATAAAACTAAGGTTTCACTTATAGTAAGCTCTTTTCAGCAAAAATGTGAGTCAGCCAGTATACTAAACAACTATCATACAGTTTTGGAAAAACTATTATATTGATTAGTTGGGTTAGTCTTGCTGAGTACCCCATACTCAGGGGAATCCTTCGTTGTTATTTCAGAGCCGCAACAGGAGTCCGTCGAGGAAGAAGCCCCGAAGAACTAGGGTATTTTTACGAGTCTCACAATACCCTAGAAATAAAATTTAGATGTTTAACTTTCACCTGGACTCGTTTATGTTTTAAACTCTTAGAACTGCTCTGACCTGCATTATGAAGTTTGTTTCAACTATGGTCTGTAATAATTCGTACCTCAATATGTATGTAAAAATGTAATATTTGTTGATACCTTCCCATCGTGGAAGCGATCCTGATGTATGGCAATGGGACACATCGTGGATGTTTCGAGGAGTCCTAGGGACACTCGACGAACTACCAGACTTATACTATTTTAAGCGCGTTTCGGATAATTGTTGTTCCGACAGCGATTAGGCGCACTTAAACCAGTTTAAGTTGAGTGGTTTCGCCACAGTAGTGCATGTTTAAAATGCCCGAGTATTTGGCGCGGTACGTTTTCACGTCAACACAATCGATGTTACCTTGAGGTCAATTGGTCAAGGGCATTATGCATGGGGGTCATCAAGACAACATCGTTCGAGTAAGGAGAGGTGTCGTGTAGAGCATCGTTGGGACAATGGTCACTAGCAGAGATATAACTATGTAAGTATCTATGTGTGGATAAAGAAGAAACCTAGGAGTGGACTCATGACTCCTCGGTTCCACCCGATCAGACGCCTAGCACCAAGCGTGCTGTCATTAACCCTATCTGAACCTAGTCTACAAACACACGTATGTATGTTCTAATCCTTGCTTTGCCAGTAATCTTGGTTCTGGACGAAAGTGTGGCTGCGCCTTGCTAACTCAAAGTCACTGCAGGCGAATATAAAGTATAAACAATGGAAAATGACACCAGAAATTTGAAACGGCATAACATGCTGCTTTCCTTGCAGACCGCAACAGAAGTCATAAACAATGCTTTAAACTTTTAGTGTACTAAGATTTGTAATCCTGAAAATTTGGAAGGGCAATTTTTTCACAGTATATCGATCCAAGCATCAAGACGTAAAGCCATCAAGTGATACAGCTTTCACATTACTGTCAACTCCTTGACTACTAAACCAGAGTAAGCAGTACTTTTGGATCAACCATTGGAGACCTTGGTAGTGCCAAGATAAAACTGAAAAGGTCAAACGACTATATTTGCATTACAGCATTGGTTTATGATAACAGCTACTGATAAGCACCTCACTGTGAATATTCATTCAGTGTTAACCAAGGAATCTTGTGACTTCGTCACCTAAATCTGAGTGGACTTCTGAAGACAATTCAGCTCCTGCAAGAACAACAATATTCTCTGTTTTCAGGACTAATGGGTCGCAATATAATACATTCAGAACAACAAATATGAAATATGCAGAAGAAAAACATTTGACTGAATTGCAAGTCATTCTTAACAGAATATTCCGTGCAAATTTGCATGCTACGCATGTTGTTGACATCCACACAAACTAGCAAGAAAATAAAAATATGAATAGCATGAGCTTTTTACTTTTGAATAATCAATCTTAACATACATGCGTGTTATTCATTATATAGCACATATCATTTACTGTGCTGTCAAAGTTTTCTAATACTAGAGCGAAATGTATGGCTAACCACTAATTGCAAGGTAATCAGAACTCTGCACTAAAAATATGACAATTCAGGTTAATGTGGACTTTGTAATCCTGAACACATTGAACAGAAAAATGAGCCTATTATGCCCCCATTAACTTTTGTAACAAGATCAGCAAGGTAAAATATGAAATAGTCATTGACATCTATCAAGCAAAAGTACCACTCACTAATGCACTAGGATACAACTTTTCAATGAATCACATTACAACCACCTCTGCAATTCTCAGACAAAATTGATGTGGCCTTTCCCTGGACCTCAATTATATACAGGAGTTGCATGTTTTCTTTCTATCTATTACAAGGGAAATACGATTGTTCCTGCACACAGCAGAATGCATTTCAAACAACTTACTGAATTCAGTTCCTAATGCAACCACACGAAATTGTTGCACTGCTCTCCTTAACAGGTAGTAAACTCCACCCAACTAAAGTTTCTTGCTGTTGCTCAAAAACAACACATAGGTGTCATGTTTTACATGGACGAATTGAATGAATACAGCTGCAATGGCAAAGCTAGATAGAGTTGCTTTATTTTTCACAAAAAAAGATAGAGTTGCTTTATTAGTCAAAATGCTTGGAATCAACAACTGCAAACTCTTTGGCATAAAAACATGTAGAGCCCACCAACTTATTCATCACCTAAATGGACACTATATCAACATATTCAAATTTATCAGATTGATTTTACTTCAAACAAGCTCAACGAATCAACGATCATGGCATGGAGGAATTCACCGATTCACACGAGCAATAAAAGTTATTACTGAGTTAGCAACACATCAAACACTGCAGAAAACTGCAGGAACCTACGATTGGCTGCATCCAATAGCATGACATGACTGAATCAAGGTATCTGAGTGAAATTATCGAGTATCATCTCACCTAGGCTAGGCGGTAGCTACGTTGGGGTGGCGCCCTGAGATCCCTCCAGTGGTGCTGACCCATCATCTCTGCGTAACTTCCTCGCCACGATGCCCCGCAAGAATGCGATCAACGCCAACACCTCGAGCCTCTCCGACAGATCGCCGTGCTTAAAAATGGACCACATCGACATCTCCACCAGGCCTAGCGTGCTGACCAGGGCCAGCTCCTTCGAGCCCGCCACGGCGCGCGGCGCGGAGCCGAGCGTGGAGACAAGGACGGCCTCCACGAACGGCATCTTGTGCTCGAAGCGGGAGAGGTCGGGCACGGCGGCGTCGCGGAGCCACCGGGCCCCGTCCTGGTGCCGGCCTAGCACGTGGCAGAGCGCGGCGGCGTAGAGGCGCGCGGTGGTGTTGCCGGAGTGCTCCGCGGCGAGGCGCGCCATGGCGTCGAGCGCGTCCTCGAGGCGGCCGTCGCGCGCGTCGAGGAGGGCCACTTGGATCCGGGCCGGCACCACCTGCCCCGCCGCGGCGTCGCCGTGGCACTCCGACTCCGCGGACAGGATCTGCGCGTTGAGGAAGTCGCGGCCCTGGCGGAGCGTCCCGGGGTAGAAGGGCGCGCAGCGCAGGGCACCCGCGAGGAGCGCCTGGGTGGCGTCGACGAGGAAGGAGGCTGGTGTAAGCATCGCGTTGAGCTCGCGGAGGCCCGGGTGCGCGCGGACGAGGGCGAGGTGGCCGGTGGCCTCGGCGGGGCCGACGGGCGTCGTCGGAGAAGAGGAGGGAGAGGCCGAGAGCGGGAGGGGCGAGGAGGGGCTACACGAGACGGCCGAGAAGAGGCTCCCGGCCGCTGCGGCGGCGACGGCGGCGGGGCGGAGGAAGTGCGACATGGCCGGAGCAAGAGCAGGCGAAGAGGTTTGTGTTGTCGCTATGTGCGTGCTCGTGGCTTTTGATTCTCCTGGGTGGGGCCGGAGCTGAGCGGAGTTGGGGGACGACTTGCGTGTGCGCGCACCACCTAGGACGGGTGCCTGACGCCTGAAGCCAAGTGAGCAACGGAACAGAACAAGAACGATTTTTATGCCGCTCGACATGTTCAATCGGCAATTAGGCTGAGCTAGCTTGCTAGACTTTGATGATTGAGTTTCATAATATATGGTTGCTCGATCACGAAAATAAATTAATCTAGTAGTGGCGTAGCTCAATTGATTAGATTTCTTATGGCCAATATATCTACTGTGTTCAAATCTGCGACTCTGATGATGTACTCATAGCTAAGTAAGGTTGTAACTTTATCAATATTAAGATTTGTCAACACAAACCTTTATTGTGTTTTTTTAATTTTTTTAAAAAAACTACTAAATATGTTTATTTCTATCTCACTTAGAAGAAACAAGGATGAACTTGATAATTTGAGAAAACATCTGAATTTTGAGGAACTGATGATTTTTAGAGGAGGTACGAGCTGGCACAGGCTCCACCTATACCTGTCGATTTTTCAAAACTTGCACTATGCAATGCACATCTGGTTAAATAATCCATCAGAGCATCTCAGCAGTCCCTCTATCCAAAGTTTAGAGGAAAGTAAAAAAACACATTTTAGCAGGTCCTCAACTTGTTGTGGTCTCCAAAAATCCCCCTTCACCCTTCTTTCCTAGGGATCTCTAGGGAACCCTCTATTCATAAGGGTTATTGCTGGAGTTGGTGGTATTTTTGTGGTCCTCGAAAAATAGAGAACCCTATTTGACCTTTCTAGAGTTGGTGGTATTTTTGTGACCTCGAAAAATAGAGAATCCCATTTGACCTTTAGGAACTTTGATTTAAAGACTATTGCTAGAGTTGCTCTTCCTTACCGGCTGGTTTCTAATTTTATTTTATCTCGCCTACATTTCCTAAAGCACCATTACGACACTGATCTATATTGTGTTGCTAAAGTTTCAAAACTTGGCATTTTCTAAAAACTTTTGGGAAAAACTAGTAAACTACTATTGTCACTTGCATGTGGCAAATGACGAGGTACGCAGCGTTGGATAAAACTGAAACCAATTAGCATTGTCACTGGAGCGACCTATAATCGTAGGAGCAGTATGTAATCAGAACTCAGAAGTAACATTTCAAACGTTGCCACCAATGCTTGCTGAACATTATATTTCAGAGAAACGAAAAGCATACTCATGCTGCTGCTCCCTTTCAAGCATATCACCACCAATAACATGTAGGATATGTAAGTGTGATCTCTAATAACCGATGCAGTTCTGAAATGAACAGACATGTGAAGCTGTAACCTAGCTTCTGCCAACAAAACCCGAAGTAGAATTAACATTGCTGCTTCCTATACAGATCTAGAACCTCATCAAACCAATGCCACGAACATGACCTTCAAATTAGCTCGACCAAGCACTTCTGGAAACACAAGAACTGTTCCAATGTCAAGTTGTCAACACATCTGCATAAAAAATGGCATGGGTTTAATCATCTGCTACAGCAAAATATTTGTGATATGCTGCAAAATTCTTAAAAGTAAATAGCCATTATGGGCTTATGGCCATGCATGTTTTTCTTGTTTGGCATAATATTCCTTCTTCGTTGTGAGCAACATATGACAGACTGCCTTAGAAAATAAGCAAATATCATGCAATCTCAGGCTTTCAGCTCACTTCAACCAAAAGATCATAGAAAGTTGCTCATTAATCTGAAAAGGTAAAGACTAAAGAGTTATCCAACTACAGTTCACAAACAGGAAAACATCTACTTGTCCAGATCTATAATTTTCTGAAAATTCGTTTTCATATTATTTCTCCAGTCATAAATGCATTTCTGTTAAATGATTCTCCTTAAGTTTGTAAAAGACGTGACGTGTCGATTTGTAACATTTGTCAAGTTAAGTATTTCATTATATGTGATACAACACCAAATCTGACCCTTGTACATTTAAAACGACACTAGTACGTAGCACATTAACTAATAAACATTGACCCAATGCTGTGATCAAGTGAAGAGCAAATACATATATTATTAACCAAACGGATCAATATATACATGGCACAGATCAATATATTGTTCAAGCTTAACCTCTGTTATTCAATTTACTGGAACTTGCTTATGTGATCAATATATTCAGACAGCACCTAAAATACTGATCCAAGAAATTGAAGAAATAACCAAACACGTTGCATTAAGACATTAACTAGCCTACTGGACAGCATGCATTACTCACACTGAAGAAATAAAATATTCTGCTGGAACACATTAGTAGATTATTTCTCATATTTCAGTTTACTGGCCGCAATGTATTGATAAACGAAGGAGGAAAGGTAGATTACACGGATTAACAGATCGGCATTGGTGTATAAACTATAAAGTAAACACAGATTAACAGATCCGTGCATTGCCTCAATTGTGTTTTTCAGTTTTCTGGACCTTGCTGATGAATTGATCCAAGTAATAATTGAAGAAACAACACAACTTCATAGCTAGCCTACAAGCAATTCATTCTCCACATGAACGATGTATCCGACCTGAAAGTGACACGAGTAGCTCACCAATTAAGAAACCGGAGCTGCCTCAGCACCACTGCCGGCGGAGTCCCCTTCCGCCTTCCTGACGAGGAGCCACACCTTGGCCTGCAGGTACACGCGCAGCGCTAGGAGCTGAAGCCTTTCTACGGCGGGCAGCGTCTTGTCCTGCAGCGCAGCGACCAGCCCCTTGTCCACCGCGCCGCGGGCCGCGGGGATAAGGAGCCACCTCTCATGCGGGTCGGTGACGTTGTACACGCCGCCCAGCGCCGCCGCTACCACCAGCTCGCGGATGAGCTCGCTCGTCTCAGGGGACTCGAGTCCCGGTAGGTCGGAGCCGTCGATCTCGGTGGGGACGAGGCGGCGGTAGGAGGCGCTCCACCGCGCGACCTCGTCCATCCGCCCGGCGAGGAGAGAGAGATGGTACGCAAGGGCGCGGGGGCGGCGGTCGAACGGGCTGTCGCGGGCGGCCTCCGCGTAGAGCCGCAGGGACTCGTCCGTGCGCCCGTCGCGCGCGGCGAGGAGCGCGAGGAGGAGGCGGAGGTCCGCGGCTGCGGCGGGGTCACCGCCCTCGGCGCGGTCGACTTCGGAGACCGCGAGGTCGTGCTCGGCGCGGGCGCGGACGTCGCGGAGGTGCGCGCCGGAGAGCGAGTGGGCGCCGTGCAGGGCGGCCTGGAGCCCCTGGGTGGAGTCCATGAGGACGCGCTTGACGGACGGGGTGAAGGGAGAGAGGGGCCACGGCGGCGTCCACTTGGACACGGCGTGCAGGGACCCCGCCGTTGCGGCGGCAAGGCCGAGTGCGGCGGCGCGGAGAAGGACGCGGCGGCCGGCCATGGGCGAAGGGAGGGAGAGATGGATGCGTGTCGTGGGCAAATGAATGGCCTCCACGTCTTCCTAAGAGCACGGAAATGCTAGTAGGCTAGTAGCAGCCCAGAGGCCCAGCCAGACTCAACGGCCAACGTGACATGTCCGTTCCAGTGCATGCACGGCGAAATCGGTCCTGTGAATGGAATTCTTGGTCCAGAGGGCAAAATGGCTAAACATAAGCAAAGTTACTTTTAGTAACTATAAGTGGGGAAACAAAAATTGGTATGACGATGTTTTTCCTGCTCGATGAATATGATGTACTTTCGATATAAATATGATTCTGGTTTGAATTATATTATCTCTACAACATGTACTGTAATGCTTCGGGTCGTGCGTCCGACGCGAGTGCGAGTCGTTGGACAGTTCTACCATGGACCCAGCTGCCCTGCCTGCCCACACATTCACACCTGCGGCTAATTATTTTCAAGCGAGTGACCTCTCTCCCATCCACAAGACTACTCAAAACCATGCGTTCTTATCCATTCAGCAGGTTTCTTCCCATCCTCTTCGAAAGTATCACCATGGAGGTATGGAGGTCATAACAGTCCACCTCCCTAGCTCCCTTCCCCTCTTCCTCCTTGATGTGCCAAGTTAAGGTCCAGCAACTCCGCAGCCTATCCATGGCCGGCTGATCGCCCCATCGCCTGCGGCGGGCGGCGGGAGATCCGAGGTGGTGGCGCGCAAGGCCGATAGAGGGAAAAGCTAACAGTGGGAGATCTAGCGCGGCGCGCGAGGCCGGCGGCGGGAACTCCGGGGTGGCGAGCCCCGCACGAGCGGCGGCGTGCGAGGCCGGTGGCGCACGAGGCGAACTTTGCGCTCTCGACTCCATATTGCATTAGGTACCCCATGATGTTGCAGTAGATTTTTTTGGATGTTGCAAAACGTTATAGATGTGTGCTGTATAAATATTGCAACAGTTGGATTTTGATGTTTCATATGTTGATGTTTCATGTTGCAACTTTTGTGTTTTAGTGTTTCACCATGCTCAAGCTCAACCTATCATATGGTTGAGAAATGTTGCGCGTTCGATGTTGTGGAGGAAATTTCTTTCCTTTAGAATACGATATTTACATTGCACTATATTTTTCACATATTTTTTCAATGTTGCAATCTTATGTTTTCGATGTTACGAATATTTATGTTGGATGTTTCAACGGAGCGTCCGATGGGTAATTCCTAGCAGCTCCGCAACATGTAATGAAATGTTGTCTGGAAATGTGCTGAAATTGGATATAGGGAAATAATAGATGATCATGTTGCTGAAATTCTTAGATAAATGCATGTGGTATTGTACGGTTAATTTAGTCAAATGCACGTGGAAAGTGTTTACCACAAGCAGTTGACTTAGGTACAAGGTATTCACTCAGTCCCAAATTATAAGTTGTTTTGGGTTTTTAGATTCAATGTAGTTTTTCTATATACCTAGATATATACTATGTCTAGACACATAGAAAAACTATGTATATAGATAAGTTAAAATGACTTAGATTGAGTAGTAGAAAATCACATTAAGTATATACAGTGTTTGGTAGGACTTAAGCTCCTGTGAAAATAGCTCCAGCTGTTGCTTTTCTGGTGAAACAGCTTCTCCGATATAAAATGTTTAGCAAAATAGCTTATATGTTTCTCATGAATAGATTAAAAATGTCAAATGTCCAACATTTTCATGTTTTCTCTTCATTTATAATGCAACTTCAAAAAGATTAACAAATAACTAGTGCACCAAATAAGCGTTTTGCATCCTATATCGCTCAGCCAGTAGCACCATTGGAGCAACTCCAAGAGTTTCCCAAAAAATTCTTCCCCAAAATTATGTATTGGGGGCTCTTTCAAAAAAAAATTCCCCCAAAAATATGTCAACTCACAGCAGATCGTTAATAACTAGTCCCCAATATTTCAAAACAAGCCAACCTTCTTTGACTTTTGCTCACATTTACTGCATCCCGACCGGCCAATCATAATATACAGTAAATTTTAAGAAATGTTTGAAGCCAAAAGAAAAGCTGGATCTTTTCGTGCTCATCTCACTCACAAGTTCTTGATTTCCTCCCAATGTTATCTGCAGGTACTACTACAGATGCACCTATAAGGACAACATGAACTGCCTGGCAATGAAGCAGGTGTAGCGCCATTGTACGCCTTCCTCCCACTCTCCCCCTCCGAGTTCCAGCTCCAGACCTCCTGGGGAAAAGCCGTCTCCATCTGCTTCGACTCGTTGTCCGGGCCGGCGGCGCAAGAACCACCGTCCGTGGCAGCAGCGGCAGCTTGCCATCCAAAAGCGTCGTGGTGCGGGGAGGCACGCCCCGGAGATCAGCAACCCACCCGTGCTTCGGCGTTCGGAGACGTACCCGTTGGGCGCGGGCGCCGTGGAGTAGAAGGCGGCGTCCTGCAGCACCGAGTGCCACGACGCGTTCGCGGCTAGCGCGGGCGCGGTGCCGAAGGAAGTGGTAGATGCAGGCAGATTTGGGTCCATCAGGTGCACGTGCCAGGCGATTGGGGAAGGACCGGACTCCCGCATATATACGGGGCGGAGAAGGTGTTTTTAGCGTCCGCACATTTTTACGGATGTTGGAGGTAAGTTTTGTTTCTTTTTTCCCCTAAATAAGATTTTAGAGCAATTTTAAGGAAGATTTTGGAGGTGGCCCAATATGTAGCGCAAGGCCCATCAAAGCATCGTCGGTCGTCACCATCATCATCACTTCATCAGTCCCTGCCTTATCCATCCAGGCAACAGGAACAAATCATCGTCTCTTCCCTCGCCCCGCCAGGTCACGCAGCTACGCCCGCAGGCCCGCTGAGCTATGAGCCCGTGGATCGCCGGAGAGGATTCATCACCGCCAACGCTGTGTGTTTATGAGTGTGTGTGTGTGTGAGAGAGCGCGTCTCAAGGCCGCGGTAGCAATTTTGCTGTAAATACTGCGAAGTGACGGGGACAGTTCGATGATGTTTAATGTGGGTCTGAGAAGGAGCCACATGGAGAAATGAGAACGGCTTCATAGTGGCTTCATGCAAGGAGCCGGTCCAAAAGCTAAGAGATTTGTGTGTGAAAATTGTTTTTCATGGAGGATTTTTTATAAATTGCACCCATAGTAAAGAACTATGCTTGTGGGTGCAAAATAATTCAAGAACTTGTAATCTAATTAATTCGATGCAAAAACTTTTCACTCCAAATCCCACCACATCGTGTATTTGTCCTCGGTGGATCGTGAGGTGGCAGGGAAACATGCCTTGGGCTCAGCTCGGCTCGTTGGTTTGACAAATTGGCACGATCTGTAACAGCTCATTCAGAGAAACAAACCTAACCTGCACATGTTCCCGGCAAGGAAGAAAGGCTCATGGTCGAGTGTTACACATGCACTGCTCGCACAGGCTACAAGCTAACGAGGCAAGGCTTTTATACTGTCATAGAGTAACGGTGTAACGCTTCCACCATGGAAGAGACATAGGAGTCGTAAGAACAAAACACGAGAGCAGAATATTAGGGCTAAGATCAGAGGAAAACTAACTGTATTCAGGAGGATCGGCGTTGGGTCGTCGAGACATCGACGATGAGGCTCCATCTATCGTCGGCTGCTCTTGCAATCCCTGATGTGGAGGGGCCCACCGTATTTTTTACTGTTTTGTGCATCCTGCAAACCCTCCATGAAATCCCATTATTTAGGTACCACACCGAGCCATGCTTCCAACAAGCCGACCTGAGCCCGAGCAATGTTTCCGACAAGCCGATCACGATCTAGCCTGCCACCTCACAATCCATTGTGGATAAATATGGGACGTGGCTGGATTTGAACCGATACGCACCAAAGTGATAAATTCTTGTATCGGATTAATCAGATTATAAGTTCCTGGATCAATTTGTAGGCACCTGCATAGTTCTTATACTACGGATGCAATTTACTCATTTTTCTTACGCCTGTTGAAATCACCCATACATGCTTTGAATCATATGCTGGTTACTAAGCGTGTGTTTGGTTTACTGAATCAATACGTACATGCACGACACCATCCCGGATGAGCGGCCGTCCGCGTGTTTGATTTCCTGCATCGAACCAGATTATCCAGAATACATTCATCTAGGCTACAGGAATATGCCGTCCAGATGCTGAACCGTCTCGTGCGTCCAAAACTCCCGAACCACGCCGTCCAGGACGGGCCGAGCGCGGTCGAGAGGAGAACGGTGCTGCCCTTTTGCCGAATCGTCGTCGCCATTCAGGTTCAGGTTCAGGCAATCAAACATGAAGGTGTACCAACTCATGCAATTGCATATACAGCCAACCAAATAAAATAATTGTATCATTTAATTCAGAATCATTCCATCCAGGTGAACTATCTCATACATGATCAATTTGGTTCACTTATCCAAACACATCCTAAATGTCTTTGGAAAATGGATTATCACCTACTTGTACAAAATCATTTTTCTAGTAGTGTCCTCTACGTGCCAGCAGCGGAGACTCTCCCTATATAAGCAAATAAAAACACTGGAGGTAAAAACCTACATTTCACTATATTGTGTTATAGGAGTCCGAGAGAATTTCAAGTAGAAAAATAGATATCATACGAACATGTAGACATGTTTAATGATAAAAATTAAAATACTTTTCGGTGCTAAGCAAGGGTAGACTGCTAATTAGTTCCTGGTGTGCGCTGGGATGTGAATATATTTAGGGGTACATGTATGTGAGCGTCTGACTAGTACTGAAATGCCGCAAAGAGCAAGCTAATGAATCCGAGAAATATCACTGTGAGCCATTTATTAGAAATTTGAGAAATCATTGGTTATCTTCATGGTCGCCCCTTTAAACCCTTGCGACCAGATATTAAATAAAAAATAAAAAAAGTTATTTGCAAGCAAAAGCCAAATGATGAACTAAAACTGTCTAGCCAATCGTTTCAATTTGACGAATTAATCAAACAATTATTGGAAGGTTAGATAAATCAACCTAATTGATTAAAATGTACCTAGCTGTATTCGAAACTGCTGGTACACACATCCACGCTATGTATTGTTACAACTTGGGTAAAATTTCGTTGCACGTCCTTTGTCACAGCTATATAGTGGCATTCAAAAGCCATCGAAACACACACCGATAAGTTAATTCTATGATGAACCGCGGATCCTGATCCCGCTCTGTATATTCGGTAGATTTGGAAATTAAAGTCTCTATAATTTTGTTTAAGGAAACGTTCCATCCTAGTAAATGCACGGATGCACCTGGTGTCCGGTAATCGCGCGAATTCTGTTAGGGCATGTACAACCCACAGACAGTTTGTCGTCTGTATGATGATGTCACATCATATAAAGACACCTAAATAGACAGCGCGTACAACCTCTTGTCTATTTGGTTGTCTGTTAAGTCTTTAATGACCGCATGTAGCCACGATCAATCGTAAATAAGACTTGTGTATACTATTGTGTTGCTTGTTGAAAAAAAGTAAGATCAAGCATAAAAAAGTAAGATCAAGCATACATAAGATGATCGTAGTTACACTATCTTTTTGAAACATGAATAATATTAATGTAATAGAACAAAATCCGAGAGTAAGCCTCTACGACGGCGTGCCCGATGTCCTGCATATGTACACAGCAGTTATTCTTCAGTCCATGTTCAGAGTTACATCATTTTAGACATATCGAACATCTTCCACATTGTTCAGAATCCACAGCTGATGGGATGCCAAACTTACCATGTTGTACTGGACCTTTAGAACATCTATAAAGGTTGGAGGCAGGTTGGGGAATCTGGATTTCAGAAGCTGCACAAGAGTGTCGACTCTTTCGATGCGCACCGACATCTTGTCAAGTTCTGACGAACTATCCTTCATGAAGTTCCAGGAATGCCGTCCTGGGGACTTCTTGCTCTTTTCCTCTAAAATCCTTTGGTTCCATGCAAACACTGCACCCTCCAACCGGTTTATAGTCTCGAGCACACTATGCTCAGTTTTCAAACTGAGAGAAACAAAGATTTCCTCTATAGGAATATACTCCGTGGTTATAGCTTGATACAAATCTTCGCCCAAGCTAGCTCTCCCTGACTGCAAAGATCAAAAAAATATTTACAGTGTTATCAGAATCTCAATTCAACCACTGTTGAATCATTGTTGAACTACTAAAAGAGACTTCAGTCATATATCAGAAATCCAATGGGGTTTAAAGGTCAACCAAAATTTGCTATAGCCTACAAAATAGTCAATATCAGGACAGTCAGGAAGTTTATCTCACCAATCATCACAAATTAAGCATCAATATTGAAATTCCAAAACATACTACTTTTCCTGAACTTGCATGCCAACAAAATCAGCAAGTGCTGCGGAAACCATCAAGCTTACAGCCAGTACAAGAGTGATGAACGGGGCCAGCGGGCCACTGAACGCCGGCGAGGCGCTGAAGTCGCTTCCGGCTTCGCTGAACATGAGGCTGTGCCCGTACGGTAGCGGCCTGTCCGGCAGCTCCGGTACGTCCATGTCCCCCTCCAGCATCCTCAACGCGTCGCCGATGGTCGGCCGGAGCGCCACCATCACGTGCGCGCACAAGATCCTCACGAGCACGAACTTCTCCATGACCCCGCTCCGGGGGCTCCCGAAGTCCGCCACGCGCGCGCATCTCGCCGTAATGCAGGTCCTTGTCCCTGTAGATGAAGTCCTCGAGTGCGCCGTTGGGCATGAAGTCGTAGACGAGGAACCTCTGCTTCCCTTCCTCGATGTCGTCGGTGGCGATGCAGCAGCCGCGGAGTGGCACTAGGTTCCGGTCCGGGTCCGGGTCCAGCATCTTCTTGACGGCGACCACGGACCCATCCGCCAGCACGCCGCGGTAGACGGCCCCGAACCCGCCGCAGCCGACGAGGTTGCGCTCCGCGAAGCCATTGGTGGCCTTGGCGAGCTCTGCGAAGGTCAAGCCGGCCAGATCCACCTGCGGCAAATCGAGGAGCGATGACCCGGATCTGCAGGTGAGCGGAGATTCAAGCTGCCGCAGCTTCCTTTCCCCGGCTCCGATCCATTTTTCCGCCACCGCTTTGTTCTTCAGTTGCATCGGTGGAGGATTTGGTGCAATCTCTGCTGTGAAATAGAGTGGGAAGCAGCCGATCACTCCGCACCAAAGCGCGCTCGTCACAGCGGATCCGCCAGCACCGTCGTCGAGAGGAGACGATGCATACAACACATGTTTTACCGTTGGTTTCCTCTTGGAGCACGAGCGCTCGCCGTCGCCTCACGAGGCGACGAGGGCACCGTCTCCTCACCATACGAGGGTGTTTTGTGAAAAAGTGGCAGGACGCAGACGGCACTCGACAACCCGTTGTACGTGCCCTTAGGATTCGGAGTCAGAGATATGTCCGTCGATATCCAGCGACCGCACACGCATCGAATCGGAAGACCAATAGCAACGTAACCTAGTACAACTGTCTGTGAACTATACTATGTCACATACAAATATCTAAAAAGACAGCTTGTACAGTGAGTCATCTGTTTAACTGTCTGCAAGCTATTTAATCTATTCATAGAGTTGGTAATCAAGTATACATTTGACCTTTGTAGCTATTTTGGTACTTAAATGAGAGCATACTATGTACCACAAGCAGTGCATACTATATACGAACCTTGTGCCTTGTGCTTGAATTTCTAATAAAGTACTTTGAGCAAAGATCAAACAAGCTTTTCAATCATATAGAGTTGCATACTAAGTTTGGAGGAGATCAAATAAAATGGAAAACTAAATGAAAAGATCATAGTGCCCTCAAAATCTTATTTCTTTACCGTGCCCTGGGAGGCCGTGACTCTCGCCCGTCTCTCTCGCATCCTCCATCTCACCCGTCTCTTGCATCCTCTCTTCTCTCTCATGGCTCTCGGCGGGATCCAGCAGGGAGGGGTGCGGGCGAGCTTAGCGCGATGGGCGCGCAACACCACCATCGCGGGGTGCTCCGGGGAGAACTGGTACGTGCGGGCGGAGCAACATCATACGGTGCTCGTCGCCGACGCTGGCCATGGTGTTTCGGCAGCATCTGGTGAGTGGGGCAGGGGATTTGGCATGCGCGGAATCGATTTTACTACCATCCTCGTTGATTTCTCGCGCGCCGCAGCTGATCCGGAGGAGCCATCATTGGCTGGCAACAAGTCGTACAACAACAACTGCACTGGCTATTTGTTCTCGGAGAGCACGAGTCCGTGCCGTCGCCTCATGAGGCGACGGCCTCCTTCTCTCTCATCATTAAATAACCGTACACGTCGGATTTCTTTACTTCCATGGCTCCGTTTGTCTCGCCGTTGTACTTGGCCTTAGCCGACAAGGGGATGGCCTCTGTCGGCCACGCTGACGAGGAGGCCGCGCTGGCCGTGCACAACTGTACAAGTTCCACGACTCCGGAAGCGGCGCCCGCGGCCACGTCGAGTCCGACGGTGACACCCCGTAAAACAAGGCGTGAAGACGTGGGACTTCGCTCGCCCCGTGATGGGTCCACCAGCGATCTACGCTGTAAGAGAAGACGTGATGAAGACGAGGAAACTAGTCCGCCCCGCGATCGATCCAGCGACCGCGAGCGCATCTCATCGGAAGACCAACGTAACGCTGGTTTACAAGGGATGGCGCCCTCCGTCGCAGACCACGACGCGCTGGCCGTGTTCGAGTTCCACGAGTCCCGCGGCGGCGTCCGCGGCCTCGTCGAGTCCGGCGTCACAACTGTGCCGCCACTGTTCCTGGCGCCCGTCGCGCCGGTGTCCTCGGCGGCCGGGAACTTCTCCATCCCGTCCGTCGACCTCTCCCTCCCGCGCCCGCACGCCGCCGCGCTCGTCCGCGCCGCCGCGCGCTCGTGCGGCATCTTCCAGGTCACCAACCACGGCGTCCCGGCCGGCACCGTCGAGTCCGCGCTCTCCGAGGTCAGGGCCTTCAACGAGCAGCCCTTCGCGGCGCGGTCGCCGCTCTACTCCGTCACGCCCATCGGGGCCGTCACCTACGCCACCATACCTATCCCGCGGCCCAGGGATGTCCAGCCCGCCGCAACCACTCCGCCCCTCATGTCATGGCGCGACTCGCTCATCGTCCGCTTCGATCACCACCCGGGAGGTCCCGACCTCCGCATCCTCCCTCCAGCGTGCCAGGAGTCCCTGCTGGAGTACCATCGGTCGGTGACGAGGCTCGGGAAGGAGATCGCCGGCCTGCTGTCGGAGGGGCTCGGCGTCGAGGCCGAGCGGCTGGAGCCGGTTGAAGGGCACCTGATGCAGTGCCACTACCACCCGCCGTGCCCTGAACCGGAGCGGGTTTTGGGCAGCCGTGAGCACACCGACGCAAGTTTGTTCACGGTGCTCGCACAGGACGGGGTCGGCGGGCTACAGGAGCGGCTCGACGACGGCGAGTGGGTGGACGTGGCGCCCGCGGCCGGTGCAGTTTTAGTCAACATCGGGGACGTGCTAAAGGTACATATGAGTTTGTGTTCATCGTCTATATGTAGTTTCTGCATTAATTATATCATCCTCGATAAAGTCCAAAATTAAATTTGCATCCTTCGTGAAGCTAACCTACACAATGATCTAATTTGCAGGTTGTTTCGAATGACGCATACGAAAGCGTGGAGCACAGGGTGGTGATCAAGTCCGCGAACGAGCCCAGGGTCTCCATTGCCCTCTTCTTCAACCCTGCCAATCATGGCGAGTCTGATTACTTCGGTCCTCTCCCGGCGCTGGTGACGCCAGAAAAGCCTGCGCAGTACCGGAGTTTAACCTGGCGGGAGATGCTGAATAACAGAATGGAATTGGGGCACGCCAAGCCATCGTCACTTGACCACTTCAAGGTCACTTGAATTGATTGTCGAGATTACTACTGGTGGTTAAGTTAGCAACGAGCACTCGTTCATCAATTTGCTGAGAAACTATTTATCCTGCTGATTGTTAGCTTTGGAACGGAATGGATCATTAGCTTAGTTGGATATGTTTGATGACCATGAGAATCCGTTGTTTTATGGGGCAATTTTGTTCCTACCCCACTATTTGTGACTGTAACTGTGACTTTACTTCTATTGAAACTTTATAAATTTGCCCCTGGGTTTTCAAATTAAATATTGAATTTGCCCCTATTCTGTTAGGTGCACTTAATAACAGTGTCAATTTAGGTGTAAAAATACAATTATACCCATGCGGAATTTTCACCCCTTTTTTGGGGGGAATTTTGTGATTTTTACCCCTATTTTGGCATCGAGTATTTAGCCAGTATTTTAACAAAATTTCAAAAGAATTTTGATAACAAACTAGATGGAATTTACATATATTCAAATAAGACCAAACTTTGACAACTTTTGATTCTATACGTAGCCTAAATGAACATGTGGCCAGAATTATTTGAGTCCTAGGTTTTCTAAGGTTGCATTCTGATTTCGCCCAAAAGGAAAATATATAATTGCACTCGTCACCACTAACCATAAAACCTAATTGTCACCACATATAAATTATTATCAATAATCTTGCACAGTAACTACAAAGCGGCTACTCCTCTACTGCTTAATTTTTAATACTAATTAATATGGAAAATTATAGAAATAACATTCAAATGGACCAAAAAAAATAGAAATATACCTACACCCTCTACTGAGAAGAAGAAAACAAATTATTGTCCGCCCAGATGATCAATGAAAAAACACGAATTTTCATCCAACTACTATACATTGTGTTTGTGTTGGGTGTGAATATTAATAATCTTATAAATTATATATTCATGTATATAGTGTAAACGATGTATAAATCTTAGAAATTATGTATTAATTAAAGTATTAGTCGGTAGTTGGAGTTCATAACCGTTTTAGCTTTATATGAGATGATCTATGAGACCCGTAGCAATAATGTTGCTACCCTCGTGCCCTTTCCGAAGGTAGCGCATGTGGTGTGTTGTGGACCTCCTCACGCGGCAGATCTCCCTGGTCCCAGCTCGGACGTCGACTGGACCTACGGTGAACCCGTCGAGAAGATCACACGCCCCTCCGACGCAGAGGATGGCAGCGCAGCGTCGGAGCGGCGGAGCCTACATCGTGCGGCTGCCATGCGGGCCCCACAAGGAGTCCCTGCGGCCGCATGTCCCCGAGTTCGTGGACGCGCACGCGCTCGGTGACCAGCTCGCGGGCGGCGGCGGCGGCAGCACTGCAATGCCGGTGTGGCCATACGTGATCCACGGGCGGACGCGGCGGAGGTGGCGGCGCACCTAACGATTGTCCATGGTCGGATTGACGGGCCGCTGGGGCCGAACAAACTGGAGCAGCTGCTCAAGCTCTGGGCCAGATGCCGCGCGCCGAGGTCCAGGGCACGTACCGGATCGCGCGCCGGATCGAGGCCGAGGAGACGGGGCTGGACACCACGGATGTGGTGGTCACCCGCACCAAGTAGGAGATCGAGGAGCAGTGGGGCCTCGACGACAGCTTCGATTTCATGGTGGAGCGGAAGCTCCCGGTGCGCCGCCGCAGGGGCGTCAGCTGCCTCCGCCGCTACACGCCGCGCATGGTGGTCATCCCGTCCGGCATGGACTTCAGCAACGTCGACATGCAGGACCTCGCCGATGGCGACGGCGACCTGCAGCTGCAGATGCTGAATTGCTGATGAGCAACGGAAAGGCCAAGAAGCCACTGTCTCCCATCTTGTCAGAGGTAATGCTGCTGTTGTGCTGCTGATTCAGGCTTTGCTGTGAAATTCAGCTTGGAACAGAGCAGCGGGTATCATCCTGGTGCTGTCGCGGCTCAAGGGCTACGGAGAGAGCCGCCGCCTCCGAAAGCTCACGAACCTGACGCTGATGGGGAACAGGGAAGACATCGAGGCAGTGGCAGATGCAGGAATTTAAGATTGGGTGTACATAAAAATTTGCAAACCAAGCATACGAAAGATATCTCTAAATAACGAATCCTGGCCTGGGTCATTCTGCGGGTGGCTAACGGGTCCACGTTGCCCATTAGCGAACGAGCCGTTAGATCCGCCCATCTCGCAATATGGACCGTCCGATTGCGGGTCGATTCGAGTTCCCGCCCATTAAACCATACACCCGCGCGCTCGCATCAAATTTGTTGGCTGAGTGCCTATATAATTAAATGAATATGCTTCATCAAATTCCAGATTCATAGGATATGAACTAATTGCATCGAACATGAGTTTGAACTACAAATCCATTGCTATTGCCCAATTTGCATTTCAGATGAACCTTTGGTGCTCCTGAATTTGCTGTGGTGGTAGACGGTGCCTGCTACACCGGCGTGGTCTCCTCCTCTGCGCCTACTGCGGCATCGGCAGCCACTGTCCCCATGGCCACCGGCACGCGGCCTGCGCCTCCGCATCTGTGCCTTCAGCCGGCGCTGCTTGCGTTGCATCTGCGCTCAATGTGGCAGCCATGCCGTCGTCGCCGTCCGCGACAGGCATGGCCCTTTGGCCAACAGCGAGCGGCAGCCCACGGTCGTCGCCCGGCGGCTCGAATCCCCGCCTGCGAACAAGGATTCAAGGTACAATCCAACGCGAATCGGCAAGACTCCAAACCCTAGCTTCAGTTGGAGGAAGATGAAGAGAAAAATCGATCTCGATCTGTTCTGCTGCTACCCGAGAAACTCACAAAGAGCAACGAGAGAGAGAGAGAGAGAGCAGCAGGGTTCTGCTGGGCCTGCGGGAGTGCAGGTGCTGTTTTGGGCCAGCCCAACACGGTTGAGGAAACAGCAGGCTGGTTTGCTTGTTTGGGCTCCAATATGCACAGTTTGGCCTATTTCTTCTATACATGTATGTATATATATAGTACATGGTATTTTTCTTGCAAAATTATTGGGTGTACATATCCATGTCCAATACTGCGTCCGCCCTGCATCGAGGAGATGTCCGGTAGCGCCGCCACGGTGCAGACTGCCGTGCTCAAGCTCAACGATCACTGCGACATCTACGGCCAGTGGCCTACCCCAAGCACCACAAGCAGATCGACGTGCACATACACCCACTTGTCGCCAAGAATGTACGCCGTTTTTTGAAAGTAAAAAAAACACACACACACAACCATTTCAGAATACAGTCAAATCTTTTTCTTTAATTTTCTTGATCGTTTTGGAGATTAATTAATTTCTTGACCGTTTGCAGCGAGTGTTCATCTGCTCTTGTGGAGCCATTCGGCCTCACCCTGACAGAGGTAAAAATCTCTTAACCTCACCCTGACAGAGGTAAAAATCTCTTGACATGTTCAATTTCAGGGTCAGAAATTTCATTTGACTATTTTTTAGATGAAATTTGTTTTGATCTGGTTGTGGCACTGTCAATATAGGCAGGCCACCAAGAACGCCGGCCGGCGGACATCATCAAGGCGCTGCACAACGGGCTGCTGGTGGACCCGCACGACGCAGCGGCGATGACCCACGCGCTGAGGCCTGCTGGCCGACATGGCGCGGTACGGTGCCGCGGTGGCTTGAATGCCGGCGCAACGGCCTCCGCAACATCCATCTCTTCTCCTGGCTGCAGCACTGGCACTGCCGCCTCTACCCGTCCCACGTCGCCGCCAACTGCGAGTCTGCGACCATCCGGCGCCGCACCAGCTGCTCCGTGTCCCTGCCAGCCCGCGCCGCAGCCGCCGACGAGTCTCTCTCGGACTCGTTCCGCCGGTGCCGTTCCACGGACCGGCCGGCCATCTCAGCCAGGGCGATTGCTTGGCTTCGCACCGGGCCGGCGGCAGAGCCTCCTCGTCCTCGCCGCAGACTCCTACAACGGCAGCGACGGCAAGATGGCACCGACCAGCTGAGGAAAGCTGTCGACATGGCACCACCGCCGGCGGCGGCTCCGGTACGTGCTGTCGACCGGCATGATCATCCCGACGGCCGCGGACCCGCTCAGGCCTTGCGGCACCGACCCGGCCGCCTTCGACGCCCTGATCTGCAGCAGCGGCGCGGAGCTCTGCTACCCGTGGATGGAGCTCTCTGCGGACGAGGAGTACAGAGTACTGCGGGCACGTGTCGCTCCGGTGGCCCGAGGAGCACGTGAGGTGGTGAGGGCTGCCGTGCCCAGGCTCGGGAAGGCCAAGGTGAGGGTTGTTTCTTGTTGGACATCTCGTTTCATCTCCTTTTCCATGGCGACGGCCGACGGCCAATTTACTGCTGATTCTGCAGGCGAAGAAGGTCGATTCGATCGACCCGGCAGTCACTGCGGTTCAGCGGATCCGGTGCAAGCTCGTGTACACGCGCGCGTGCACTCGCCTCAACGTGATCCCGCCGGTGCCATCGGCATCGCGGCCGCGCGCGCTCAGGTGACAACTGACATCTCGCATCAGGCTGAGACACGCGTTGCTTCAACGCTGCCAACTTGCCATGGCCATTTCTGAATTCTGAGCATCTGCTGCTCTGTCTACAGGTACCTGTCAATACAGCGGGGCACCTACCTGTCCAAGGTGGCCGTGCAGCCGTGCTCGTCGGCAAGAAGGGCGACACGAACCGCGAGCTGCTGCTCGCCGTCCTGCACAACACGCTGGTACTTCCGGGCTTAGATAACCACGGCAGCGAGGAGCTGCTCCGCGACGAAGACGGGTTCTTGACGGAGGACGTCGTCGCCAAGGGATCTAAACATCGCAGAAATCAGTTAGATCGCAGAAATCAGTTATATATCTTAGTACTCCCTCCGTCCTAAATTAATATTCATTTTGACTTTTTAAAGATACGTAGTTTTCGTTATGCACCTAGATATGTATTATATCCAGATATATAGCAAAAGTTACGTAGCTAAAAAAATCAAAACGAATTCAGATTAGAATGATTATCATTCTAGTTCATCATGACAAATGTAACCTTGAATTGCAATTTGCAGCGCACACAACGTAACCTGGAAAATATCTTGTGTTATACCGATAATTCTGTAGTACACAATTTGTGTGGCTTTGCAACTCGCAAATTTTACATTACGCCTCACATGGAAATTTCAAACACTGATACAATTACAAATTGGTGTGGCAAATATCAAAACATGAACATTATATTTAAATCATCACCTTCTGAATGTGATAACTGATAAGTAGATCCATTTCCATCAAAAGAAAAAAAAAACTAATTCCACGTCGTGCATACACGCAAATATGTGACATGGGCCAAGTTACTGTCCCTCCACGGTCAGGGTCCAAGCTTGCGCATGGTCAGAGTCCAAACCCAAATAACTACGGCCCAACCCAACAATACTTCCACGGCCAGAGCCAGCGACAACACGTCAACACAGGCTGTCTTCTTCCTCTCTTCCGCCGGCTTCTCCACCAGAACAAAAGGGAGGGGATTCGAATCCCTCAGGCCTCAGCGCACGCGCAACGCCCTCCCCCTTTCCACCGCCTCCTCTTCTTCTTCCACCAGCCTACTCTCGGCAGCAGCAACTCCACCTCCATCCTCACCCTCCGGTTCCCACCCATCCTGCGAACCCATGGCTGCGCCCCCGCCTCCGCAGGCCCTGTCCATGGAGGAACTCCCCGAGGAAACCCAGCGCCTGATCCTGAGGCACATCCCGTGCAGCGTCGACCACGGCCGCATGTCCCTCGTGTGCCGCGCGTGGCGTAACATGATTCGCCGGCAGCGGAACCAGCTGGTGGGGCAACTGCTCCCGCAGCGGCGGCTGCTCCCGTGGCTCCTCCTTCGCGCGCCCTTCCCCGTCGGGAGCACCCGCGTCGCCTGCGTCCTCAGCGGCTGCCGTGTCCACCACTTCCTCAACATCACCCCGCCCGAGGCGCGCTGCTTCGGCTCGCACGACGGCGCCTGGCTCCTCCTCGACACCCGCGAGCTGCGCCCCCACAAGGCCCTCAACATCCGCACCGGCAACGTCTGCGACCTCCCGCGAAAGCTCCGGCGCCGGACCGATCCATACGTCCACAGAATGGTCATCCACGTCGCCGCGCTCTCATCCTCGCCGGAACACACGAACTACGTTGGCGCCGCCATCGTCACATCCTGGCGGAACCCAGCCCCTGGCGTCGTAGCCGCCCTGCCGCCACGCCGTCGCTGCGTCGCGCTCTGGCGCAAGAATTGGCGGTGGGTCTTTGATTTCGTGCCACCAGGCGATGGCGACGTTGCATTGGATGTTGAGGACGTCCTCTACCTCTACAGTGGAGCCTTCGCTTTCGTCACCCAGGGCGAACATCTCCGCCTGTGCAAGCCATTCCGGCTTCAAGAGAACATGCTGACAACAAACTGGGAGACGCTCCGGTTCCGTCCCCGTGGACGCCTCCACGACCAGTACGTCCGCGCTCGCTACCTCGTCGTGTCCCGCGAGGAGCTTCTCATGGTCGTGAGGTTCACGCCTCATCCTAATCAGCCGACGTCCAAGTTCAAGGTGTTCCGGGGGATCGAACGGAACATTGCTGACGCCGACGCCAACTTCCCCGTCGATCTGTACCCCTTCGAATGGAGCGAGCTGGACACGCTGGGTGACTAGACTCTGTTCGTCGGGCATGGCTGCTCCAGATCCTACAAGGCGGATGAGTACCTCCAGGGAGGCATCTACTTCTTGGATGATGGAAAGTTCTATGACGATGCGGTGATCTTTGGCAATGGCAATGTGAATCACTACCCCTGCAGCGACAACGGGATGTGGTCAGAAGGCGGCCATGTCCAGCGCTGCTTCCCGAGGCCAGACCCATCGGACCAATCTGCTCCAGTTTGGCTTCTCCCTTGAGGCAGCAACAGGTGTTTCAGCTTTCCTATGATCCCTAAGTGGATTTGCTTGAGATCATGTTAGGTGGCGTGTTGAGGTAGTTTCTGATTGCAATGTTCAGAGCAGGTAATCAATGATTGCGGTATTCAGAGTGAAGTAGTTTCTGATTGCAATGTTCAGAGTGAGGTAGCTTCTGGTTGCAGTATTCAAAGTGAGGTAGTTGTTGATTGCAATATGCAGAATTGCAGAGTCAGATAGTCGTCGAAATCGCAATGTACTGCTTCAATTGCTGAACCTGCATACTACCATGCATTTCCAATTTTCCAGTGCCTTGTAGTTTCCACTTTCCATTCGGTTTTGTTAACTGAATGCAAAACAGAAAGTAGCTCGGATTTTCATTATTTCAGCTTGGATGTGTTTGCTAGTGCTCTGTTTTTTCCTTATTTCAATACAGCATGGAATTGGAGTTGCATTGAAGATGAACTAGTGTGATATGGTACTTAACACATTACAGTCATAATGTGATGATTGCTCATCATCCTAGTATAATGCTATGGCGTGGTCCATACACCGAAGCTATGAAAGCTTCCTTTTAATGGGAATAAATATTTGTGAGATCATTTAGCAAGCCTCCTTTTCTTATACCTCTTCTCACTACTCTATGTGTTTTTTATGTTTTGTTTGTTGGTTTTCATGGACTTATGCAGAAGATGTGCATGGAATTGGAAATGTGACTATTTCATAATCTTAAGCTCTTGCAGTACCCAAACTCATTGTTTGTCTCTATGTTTGTCTAAAGTTTGTGTTAGCCTTAAAGTTATGAGCCTGAATGTGGATTTCACATTTACTAAATGATGGCTCACTTATTGTTCATCCTTCCATGCCCTGATAAATTAGCATTTGAAATTCTCTGCTTTTCTAGTGAGGAAATCAGCCTTTCACATAACTTGCAATGTATGTCATCTTTGGATAATGGACGTTTTTTTAATAATAATTCGGTATCTAGCTATCTGCATAATTTTCTAGTTCATTATGACTGTTCAGTGACATGGTATTGCCATTTGAAATACACGTATTTTTTATTGCTGAGAACAGTGATTTGTCATAAACTCATGATATGTTGATTTTTTATGAGTCCGGGTAAATTACCTGAACTTTTGTCTTTCTGATCAGATCCCAGATGCCCCCATAGTATCATGATTGCTGATTCCTCTAGCACAATGCTATTAGTATTATCTGAACTTTATCTGCCACAAGATAGTGTACTTTCAGTTTCTGGAATCTTCTTTTAATATTGGATTTCATAAAGTCGAATGTAGAAATGCCGGCTAGCTATGAAATAAAATCAGAAATCCTTACTCCTTTGTGATTCTGATGTGTCCTCAAGCTCTTGCAGACTTACAGACTTACAGTACATTCATTTTATCATAAGCTCTCTGTTCTAATCTAAAGTAGGTAGCTTTGACCCTTGTTTTTCTAAGCCGGAATGCAGATTTCACAATTTCTAACTGATGAAGTCCTTTCCGTATGTTGATAACTTTGCATTCAACTGCATTCTACTGAACTTTCAATCTAAATCACAGCTGTGTAGAGTACATATTTATCTTAGTTTGGTTCTAGTTCATTAGAACAGAAGCGACATGCATGGTAAATTGGTAATGCAATTTGTAGTACACGATAAGTTAACTAGTAATGTCCTTTTGTTAATTCTGTATAGTACAAATGCTTATACTGAACCACATTTTCAAGGAAAATCTTGAGTTCTTTTCACACTTTTTAGAACAAATGACAAGTGGGGACACCATGACTGTGTCGAAATTGCACATGGTGTCAAAACGGAAAATTTGAAGGGGCCAACATCTGGTATTTCGTTCTGGGGTGGTAAATCGAACTCCATCCATAGTTGAGGCGACAAATAGATTTCTTTTTCATAAAGTGATTGAAAAACAAAAAAGGAAAAAAAATGTAGGGAATGGTCACTGGTCTATTGGCCCGTATCATATGGACTTGTTGGCCCAACCAAATGCGGCTCAACCAATATTGCAGCTGCTAACAAAACTGCTAGTTGAACATCTCTCTTTACATTCTGGGCCGTTCGGTTTCCTCAGAATGGCCCGGAATGAGGCCCGTTCCGGGTGGTTTGGAGTGGCCCGATTCGAAGCCAGCTTGCATTGAAAAAGCTGTTTGTTTTGGCCCGGCTTGGAAAGAAAACCGGCCTGGATTGGACTCCTCCCACACTCCACGGCCCGGATCACAACCCTACCTCCTCACCCTTGGAACGAATCCACGAGCGCTGAGGCGAGACGCGGGGACGCGAGGGCTCCGCTGGCGGCGCACGAGGTGACGAGGCAGCGGCGAGAAGTCGCGGCGCGAGGTGACGGCGTGGTGGCATGGCACATCCCCAACGGCGACCGGCTCCCGTCCAGCCTTCACCCTCTCCGCCGCCTTCTCACCGGTAAGCGCCTCCCTCTCTTCCTTCCCCTCTCCCATCCTCGCGTTCTTGTTCTTCATAGCCAGAAGTTTCCCTTGTTGCGCTTCTTTGGTTGGTGGGCGTGTCGCTATTTTGCATTGGCGATTTGGTTGGTGGGCGAGGTTCGTATGGATTCGCCGATCTATGTGGCCAGGCCGGGCTGGCCGGTTCTTGTTTGCTGTGGGCGAGGTTCATTAGAGCAGGGGTACCAGCTTGGGGTACCAGCCTGACAGCATCAGCACAAATGATTCAACTTCACACATCAACCCAAACTATATCAGCTTTTATCTCAACCTCCTACTCTAGACTTCTTTATTGCACCCTGATGATGGTTGAAGCTCTGTTGCTCATCCCCAAATGACATTGTGTCCATCATGTCTAATTCCCATTCTCAACAAACTTTGAGTTCCTGCATAAATGATATAAATGAAGAATATCAATGATCCTGTTCTTTGAGAACATTAATTTCAAATGCTATATTGTTCCTTGTCTTCCTCAAGGCCCAGCAGACTTTCTAAACCAAATATGATGAGTTCAATTTTTACTACAAAACCTTGAGCCAACCAGTTATTTGTGTCTTGATGAGATCATAAATAAAACCAGCGTACACACCGCCAACCAACTGCATCTCCGATAAGTTTTATGTAAAAAAGAGTTTTTTTTTGGCATTTGCATTTGCATTTGCTAACGCTGCTTGCAATGTTTAGAGCCTGCCTGGACTTGGTTTTACCTAGAAAAAGTACCATATCGGAATCTCAACATTGAGAGGTGATTTTGCATTGAAGATACCATGCATTCACAAATTAGGGATACTCCCATGAATTAGGACTGCATACGTAGGTATTGGAGTACAAAAGCCCTGTCTTGTAGCAAGAGTACCATCCTGAATTTTTGGAGGGGAAAATAATCAAGTCTCAACTTCTCATATAGAACTTTCTGTCTTGGAATTAGTTTATGCATTTTTCCCTGAGTTGCTTCTGTTGCCATAATAGTGAACATTCCTGTAATGGCAACTCACGTGTATATTTAGTTCAGCAAGGGATTGGTTTATATACATGCATCTCCTTTTCTGGGCTGTGTCTTCTCAGGCCTCAGGATACAATTTGATTGATATGGTTATTTTCGATGCGGTAGGTTGTGATTCTGTGTGAGGTTTGTTGTCTCTTGACAATGATTGGGCATCACACTATTTAGTTCATAATTGATTCTGATTGTTTGTTGTAGATTTCTTTCAAGTCAAAAGATTAGGTAGGTCAAAACATTACTTGTTTCCTATTCTCTGTTGTGGTCACCAACCCATTGTTTTGGCTCTCTTTGTTGCTTTCCCTTTGATCCTCGTTTGGTCTTGTTACTTAACTCCAGGTTGTGATCTTGGTGCTGTTAACTGTCATTGTTTCTTGCGAGTTGCAATAACCGTGCAATGTATTGTGTTTATTGTCACGATCAAGGGTGGCAAGGGTGTTTATCCAATGGGTTTTTTTTAACAAGGGTGTTCCGCAGTCTAGGGGCCTCCTGATACTCCCATCCTTCCAACGTTTGGCCATTCTCTTTTACATTTGTTGGAGAAGCATGGCACATGCCATGGCAGATGTCAAATGCTAGCTTCCCAGCAAAGAGAGGAGAGTTCCTCTGACCCAAAACTATACCATGGCAGATGTCAACGTTTATGTTTTTACTAGTCGTTTGGCATATTTGGCGCCTGACAGAAGATGTCTATCAAAGTCATTTGATATCAAGGTTTGAGAATTAATTAGGGGTGCCACATTTACTAACAGATGTTATGTTCAGCCTTGATCTTCGAAGGGATTGCATACTTGGTTAGCTATGCGATGCAGAGTACATCTGATAGAGCGCTAATTATGATTTTGTGCTGAACTCTTAAACAATAACATATTTTGCATTAAACAATATACCCTTTTCTTATTTCTTGTAGATCTCTCCAGCACCAATTAGAGTTGGGGAAGGTGAACCTCCACCTTCCTGGGATCCGGTACGAACTCTAGGAGGTACTTAATTCTGTCTACGTTTAAGCCTTTCATTTTTTCTATTTAACTTGTTCAGCCATTCATTTTTTCTATTGCAATGAGTAAAATTATCATATTTAGCCTTCCATTTTATCTATTTAGCTTCTATATGAAAGTGCATTTAGCCCCCTAAGTGGATTTTGGTGTTGATGACATGCATGATTAAGGGACTAATGACTTTATCGAGTGATTGACATGTTTAAATTCTAAAAAAGTGCAAAAGTGTAAGAAAAGAACCCCAATTTCAAATAAAGAATGGTGTTGAGCTTAAAAGAAAACTTTTCTATAATTTCTAATTTTGAAATTGAGTATAGCAACACCTATTATAAACGGGGATGCAGATGGATAGCTTGAAGATATTAAAGTGCTTATTTGAGATGCTAACCACCCATTGAGAGACACAATTCACTCACTTGCATACTTATTTTCTCACAATTGCTGTGAGTGTTGGAAGTTCCGACAAGGGGGTCGGAAGTTCCGACACCGGCCGGAAGTTTTCAGAAACCTCTAACCGGGGATGCTCAGTGGATTTAATTTGACACTGTTGGAAGTTTCGACCTTGTGTTGGAAGTTTCGATAATATGCACCGGAAGTTTCTTATACCTTCCGAAAGGAGGTTCCTAGCCATTTTAGTTTAACTATGTCAGAAGTTCCGATCCTGTGTCAGAAGTTCCGACAAGCACATAATAGCATTGTAACAGCTAGTTTTTAGGGCTCAGGTATAAATACCCCCTCAGCCCTCTCCTTCATTGCTGCTGACCTAACTCGAGCAACACACCCTATAGACATTCAATACACCTCCCACTCCCTCTTTGAGCTAAATCCTTGAGAGTTTGAGCTAGGGATTGGGTGAGAGCAAGATTGGAGGTGTGAGACTTGAAGCTTTGAGTGTGAGGTTCAACAAGTTCATCTCAAGAGCACTTGAAGCATCTTCGGCCTTCAATTCGCATTTGTTACTCTTGAAGCTTGCTTCTAGACGGTTAGGTGTCACCTGTTTGAGCACCCTCTTTGTGTGGTGGGCCCGGGAACATTTGTATCACCCCATCATTTGTGGATTCATAGTAAGTAACTCAATCCTCCTTTGTGGTTGATTGAGAGAGGTAAAGAGTTAGTGAGGACCCGGCTCTTTGTGAGCTCCTCAACAGAGACGTAGCTTCCTTTTGTGGAAGTGAACTTTGGTAAATAAATCCTTTGTCTCATGTGCTTGTTGTGTTCATTGAGTTCATATTGACCTAGAAGCTTGATTTGAGTTGATCTATAAATTTGTGAAGTTCCTTGTATATCTATCAGCTGTAGTAGTCTCTACTCATCATTTATCATCTTTTGATTCAAACAGAATTGGCAGATTAAAGTTTAATTTTGAATTTTGTTCAGCTCACTTCCTGCCGTCGGAAGTTTCACCCCTGTACCGAAAGTTCCGATCCATCGAAAGTTCTAGCACAGTGTCAGAAGTTACGACGTATCTAATACCGCTGCGAGTTATTCAGGAAAATTTTATAGTGAGCCTATTCACCCCCCTCTAGGCATCACAAGATCCTTTCACTATCTGATTTTAAATTTATATGCTTTAGTTTTGCAATGAGTATCTCTTTGCGAGATCGTATTAGAAAGAGGAGGGAGGAAGAAGATGATGTCATGATGATGTTTCTATTCCCTACCTTATATTTAATGGGTTCTGCTAGAGAAGGAGGAGTAAAGAAGAAACGTCATACATCTGTAGAAATAAGAGAGGTTAAGGTTCGTCAACTCCTTAAGGAACATGTCAAGAACTGTCAAGTTACATTTAGGATGGAACCCCACATCTTCAAAGAGGTGGAGACTTATCTTGTAAGGAAAAGGCTCGTTGTTGATACAAGGATTACGGTGAAGGAGAAGTTGGATTTCTTCCTATACATGTTAAGTCGCAATGCCTCATATGAGGATCTCGTAGTGACCTTTGGGCACAACAACGACACCTTCCATCATCACATCAACCACTTCTTCAAGAAGGTCATTCCCACACTTTCTCACCATTTCCTCCAGTCCCCGATCCTAATCAAGTGCATCTGAAAATCCAAGATAATTCTAGATACTATCCGTTCTTCAAGAACTGTCTCGGTGCCATTGATGAAACTCATATTCCTATTTCCAGATCCCTGAGAAGCATTCTCCTTTTAGTAATAGGAAGGGCACACTAAGCATAAACGTGATGGTGGCATGTGATTTCGATCTCAACATCACTTTTATTTCTAGTGGATGGGAGGGATCAGCTACAGATTCCAGAGTGCTAAGATCAACTATGAGCAAGGGCTTCCAGGTACCTCCAGGCAAATTCTATCTAGTTGATGGAGGGTATGCAAATACTCCATCTTTTCTCGCTCCATATCGAGAGGTTCGATACCATTTGAAATAATTTGGAGCTGGACATCGAAGACCACAAAACTCAAAGGAGCTCTTCAACCACCACCACACACTACTGAGGAACCATGTGGAAAGGACTTTGGGGGTGCTTAAGAAGCGCTTCCCCATTCTCAAAGTTGCCACATTCCAAACGTTGGAAAATCAAGTGAAAATACCTGTAGCTACTGCCATCTTCCACAATCTAATCCGATTACTTCATGGAGATGAGGAATGGTTGGATCATCAGTCGGATAATATCGATCCAACACACTTTGTTTCTCTACCCAATGGTGATCAACTCAATGACCCAGGTACTGCACAAAGCAATGCTTTGAGAGATACCATCGCTCAAGAAATGTGGGTTCAGTACCAGCAACATGTAAATTAGTCTTCATGAATAAGTTTTAATAAGTTAATTAGTTAATAAGCTATTTTATGGTTGTAATGAGTTAATAAGCTTGTATCATGAATAAGTTGATGAATAAAGTTTTTCTGTGAAAGCGATGGTTGGAAAAGGCTCCCCAAAGCTCAATGTGATTGCAAGGGGGTCGCCGAAATTGCGTCGGTTCCTGCCTACAGCAAGTGCTACTAAAAAGAAGCTTTCTCCTAAATGCAGTGGGGCAAAGAGGAGTGGAGGTTCATCAAGAGGTATGGTGTTTAATGTTTCTTCATGCTTTCTTGTCAATTTTGTATTATTGATGCTATGAAATTTCTATTACTAATGTTTGACCATTGTTAATGTAGTAAAATAAAGAGCGGATTGGAACCCAACTCTTGAGAATCCCTTGTTGAAATTCTCCATGAGTATAAAGATAGTGGCTATAGAAGTGATAATGGTTGGAACACTGAAGGATGGAACAAGATGGTGAAGGAGTTCCATCTGAGAAATAAGTCTGTCTCGTACACAAAGGTATAGATTCAAGATAAAGAAGGTCAGCTTAAGAGAGACTACAAAATGCTCAAAGCGGCTAGAATGCAAAGTGGGTTAAAATGGAATGAAAAAAAAAATATGGTTGAAGGATGACAAGCAATGTGGGAGAATCTCATGGTGGTAAGTTAATTTCTTGAAGTAATTCTATGGATAACCTCACAGTGATAACTTAGTTTTTGATCAATGTTTTCTTCAAATGTGCAGACTTTCTTCAAAATCAAGAAGTTTCAAAACAACAGTACTTAGCGAAGTCTGCCTACGACACTCTGTTTATTGGGTCTACTTAGTTTGGACCCTGTGATAGGATTTGGAAAAGTTGGGCCCTGGGCAAGTGCAAATTCTTCTTGTGGTTGGCTGCACACAACAGATGCTGGACAACAGATCGTCTATCCAGAAGGGGTCTCCCACATCCTGATCGGTGTCCCCTTTGCAACCAAGAGGATGGAACAATAAATCACTTGCTTGTCTCATGTGTTTTTACTCAGCAAGTCTAGTTCAGGCTGCTTCAAATGGTGGGCTTGCAAATTCTTACCCCACAACAGGATGTAACTTCTTTTGATGACTGGTGGGAAAAAGCAAGTGAGAGAGTTTCAAGTCAGGTCAGAAAAGGGCTAAATTCTATCATCATTCTAGGTGCATGGACTGTTTGGAACCATCGTAACTGGTGTGTGTTTGATGGTCTTTGCCCTGATTTGAATGGAGTTCACGAAGTCATAAGAGAAGAGCTACGTCTTTGGGCCATGGCAGGGGCTAGAGGAATTTCCTTTCTCCTCGCCCTAGTGCCCTTACAAGAGCAGCCTGGATCTGGATCTGGTTTAGGTTTTGTGTTGATAGGAAAGTATAGTTCCTATTTTTGCTAGGGGCTTTCTGCACAGGTTTGCCCTTTTTCATAACGTGTGCTGTAACTTTGGGGTTTTCTTTAAACCCTACTCTTCTTAATATATTGATACACAGCTCTCCTGCGTGTTTGAAAAAAAATACTGTCACATTCATCAAGTTCTAAGAGTAATACCAATAAAATATATCTCATCACATCTGTCGCGTTAATCAATTTCTAAGAATAATAGCAAAAAATATACCTCATGGGATCGGGGAGCCCCATTTCCATCTGTACACTTAAGCCGAAGTTCTCTTTATTTTGTGATGAAAGAAGTCAAATAGACAAAATTATGTTAGTGGTACGAAAAATGAACTGGCAAACAAAAGTGATACTATTGATGAAAATTTCTGTTTGTTCATATGTCGCCGGAGTTGCGGGGTCATAGAATGTAGATATCTTAACTATGGTAACTGATTCTGTACTGTTGAGGCCCTGTTTGGGAGAGGGGGGCTAAAGTTTAGCACCCCCACTTTAGCTCATTTTAGCCCCCAAGCTTCCCAAACAGGTGGGCTAAATTTGGTGGGCTAAACTTTAGCCCCCCACTAATCCTTTAGCCCCTGAAGGGTAGCTAAAATGGACTAAAACTCTTCCCGCACCCCGTTTTCCTCGAATACCCCTCCCCTACCCCGACCCCCGCGCGCCCCCCTCGCACAGACGCCTTCCCCTTCTCCTCCGCGCTGCCCAGATCTAGAGCTCTCCGGCGCCGCCACCCCGTCCCCGCACTCCTCCACCGCGAGCCCCTCCGCAAAATCCTCGTCGGCCCCGTCCATCTCCCTCCCTCCGTCGCCGCTGTCCATCTCCCTCCGTCCCTGCCCGAGATCTGGATCGAGCCGCCCCCGCGCCGCCACCTCCTTCCCGCAGTCCTCCACCGCCACTCCCTCCTCAAACTCGTCGCCGCCGCCGTCCATCTCCCTCCCTCCGTCGCCGCCGTCCATCTCCCTCCGTCCCTGCCCGAGATCCGGATCGAGCCCCCCCCCCCCCCCCGCGCCGCCACCTCCTTCCCGCAGTCCTCCACCGCCACTCCCTCCGCAAACTCCTCGCCGCCGTCATCCATCTCTCTCCCTTCCTCGCCGCCGTCCATCTGCCTCCATCTTCGCCCGAGATCCGGATCAGGACGCCCTCGCGCCGCCACCTCCTCCCCGCACTACTCCACCACGACTCCCTCCTTAAATTCGTCGCCGCCGCCTTCCATCTCCCTCCAACTGTCCCCGCCGTCCATCTTCCGCAGTCGCGCTGCCACCTTCTCCAGCACATCCTGTCATGGACCCCCACGGCAACGACCACCTATCCCAGCCGGAGGACGTGCTCGCCGGCAACGCCATCGACTTTTTATCCCAAGCGGAGTCCTGCCCAGGTCCTCGAGCCGGGCTCCAGGCGTTGGACCTCAACTCCCAGGCGGAGGAGTACGCGGACATCGCCACGTACTCCGACATCCTCCGCGGAGTTCCTCCAGGCCGCAGCAGCCGTTTCCTTGGCATGCGCATGGTCCGCAACGGCGCAGGAGGAAGCACAGGCGGTGGTGGATCCGTTGCAGGCAGAGGTTCCGTCGGCGGTGGAAGCAGAGGTGGAGGCGCGGGGGGGGGGGGGAGCAGAGGTGGTGCCGCTCCTGGTAGCAGGGGGGGTGGCGCTGGAGGAAGCAGAGGAGGCGCTGCTGCTGGGAGCAGAGGAGTCAGCGGTGTTGGGAGCAGAGGAGGCGGTCGTGGGAGCAGAGGTGGCGGTCGTGGGAGCAGAGGTGGCGCTGGACGTGGTGGCTTGGCCGGTGGTGCATCCGGCAGGGGCACCGGCAGCCGTGGACCAACAAGGTCCTTGTTCACTACACCTTCCTCTGCTGGAGCATCTGGAAGTCGACGTCGACGAAGATGCCCGGCAAACGATGAAGGCTTCTATGAATTTGAGGGTGCAAATGATGGAGAGGTTGCTCCAGGCGTTGAAACAGTTTTTCCAGGCAGCAAGGTATGAATTCCTAAATCCATATGACTCAATTCTGTTGCTTGTATTGATGTTTGGATTGGCAGTAACAATGTTTGAGTATGGATGTTTTGTTCATTACAATTCCAATTGTTTGGCTCCTGTACGGTTGTATGTGTAGGTTGTATAGATATGGAGTTTGCTTCTGTATGTTGAATGAGACTTGACATGGTGAATTAATATGCATGGATTAAGTTTGAGTATGAATGTATAAGGCTCTAAGATGTAGAATTGCAGCCTGGAATTAATTTGTTGACTGCTTGTTCAATAGGTTATCTTCCAGTACTATGAATGAATGTTGTTACTATAGATAATGTAGGATGTTGACACTTTGAAATGTGTTGTCCTGATTGTCCAAAATCTTGTCATTTGTTACATGAACTAGATAAATCATGACAAGGCTTTTTGGTCAGAAGCACATACACAACTGTTGTGTGATCTGTGTGTTGAGCAAGTTAGAGCAGGAAATTGTCATAAGGGTAGCATGTCAGCTAGAGGATACAAGATTATTCAAGAAAAATATTATCAGCAGACTGGGTTAAAGCATGAAAGGAGGCAGTTAAGAAATAGGATTGGAGGGTTGAAAATACTCTATGTTTTCTGGAGGTCTTTGTGGACAAACAGTGGGTTGGGCAGGGATGAAGATGGAAATGTGGTAGCATCAGAAGAATGGTGGGACACAAACTGCCAGGTAAGTTTATAATTGTGAGTTTCTGTTCATGAAAAATGAGGACAAGGAACAGAGGTAGGTAACATCAACTTCATTTGCAGGGGAGAAAATGGGAGTGCAAAAAATTGAAATATGGTGCACCAGAATACATTGACCAGCTTGAGGAGATCTTCCATGAGTGTGCTGTAGATGGATCTACTGCATTCAATCCTCTAGAAGACAAAGAAGAAGAAGAAGAAGAAGAAGAAGAAGAAGAAGAAGAAGAAGAAGAAGAAGAAGAAGAAGAACAAGAACAAGAAGAAGGACAACAAGAGCAAGAAAAAGAACCAACAGCTCCTTATGTTGACAACCCTGTTAGCATCAGTACAAGAAAGAGATTGAGCAGTAATTCTTCAAAATCAACAGCAACTAGCCCAGGGAAAAAATCAAAGAGTCCAATTGTTCAAGCACTTGACAGTTTTGTCTCCAAATGGTCACAAGCTGATGCAAAATAGCAGCTATTGATGAAGAGACAAGTTGACAAAGAGGTTAAGGAAAGAGAAGAGATCAAGAAGTGTCAACAGCTAGCTATACAATGTGCAGTATCTCCAAGCAGCATGGAGTTCTTTGCTTCCCTGTCCTGTTTTGAAGTTGGTGCAAGAAGGGAGTTCTTCATGAACATTCCAACAGATGAAGCAAGGTTCCTGTTCCTGGAGAGATGGTGTGAGAAACAGATGAAATGAGGGTTTTCTAGGATAGGATGCTAGTGTAGTGCATGTGTTATGATGAACTTGTGGCTTGTTTGAACTTAAGTACTTTCTTGCTTGAATTTAGGATGTTGATGGTTGAATGCTTCAAGTGAACTGCTTATGTTGACTTAAGTACTGAATTGTGTGAACTTGTGTGATATTTGGTTTTATTGAATTGAAAATCAGTGAGGTGCTTATGTGTGAATGGTTCAATTAACTTCATTTGCAAGTGAGGTGCTGGTGGAGTGCAAGTGAGGTGCTGGTGAATGGTTCAGTTAACTTGAATTAACTATGATGGATATGAACAGTGTATTTTGATATTAACATTGGTGACATTTTTTTTCATTATTTAGGATGCCAGTTCCTCAACAGAGTACTCAAGTGGTGATGAAGATAACTACGTAATGGACGATTCTGGTATTCAAGATGAAACATTGGAGATGATAATGAATTATCGTAAGAGGAACCGCGATGTTGCCTTTTTCATGTTTGCAGTTGGTATGTATGCTGAAACTTACCTAAATAGAGGTCCAAGAAGGGTTCCAACAGTGATGGGTTTAGAGTGGGTCAATGACACACTGTCCAATGTGACATCATGCTATAACATGTTTAGGATGAGTGCTCAATTGTTTTATCTACTACATGACACACTAGTAGACAGCTATGGGTTGATGGGAAGTAGAGATATGTCAACATTGGAGGCACTAGGAATGTTTATATGGATTATCGGTGCACCACAATCACTTAGGCAAGTTGAGGACCGGTTTGTTAGGTCATTGGAAACGATAAGCCGTACGTTCGATAGAGTTTTATGCAGTGTTCTCAAACTAGCAAAAGCAAATATTAGGCCAGTGGACCCAGAATTTAAGTCAGTGCACCCAAGATTAAAACAACAACGGTTTGCTCCATACTTCAACAATTGTATTGGAGCTTTAGATGGGACACATATACCTGTTGTGGTTAAAAGCGATAAGGTTGTTCAGCATACAGGAAGACATGGATATACATCTCAAAATGTCCTAGCTATTTGTGACTTCGACATGAGGTTTACTTTTGTCGTTACCGGATGGCCTGGATCGGTCCATGACATGAGAGTGTTAAGTGATGCCTGGGAAAAATATGAAGAAACCTTTCCTCATCCTCCGGCAGGTAAAGTAGTGTATGTACGATATTATCTAAATTAAAATATAGTTATTGTAGCTAACAATTTCGTATTGAATTTGTAGGCAAGTTTTATCTGGTAGACTCGGGGTATCCAAACCGTCCCGGGTACTTGGCTCCATATAGGGGTACAAAGTACCACTTACCCGAATTTCGTAACGGACCAATGCCTAAAGGTATGAAGGAGACATTTAATTATGCACATTCGTCTCTTAGAAACGTTATCGAGAGATCCTTTGGAGTATTGAAAATGAAGTGGCGGATATTGATGGGTATACCTAGTTTTCCAATGAAGAAGCAAAGCAAAATTATTGTTGCTTGCATGGCTATTCACAACTTCATTAGAGAGAATGGTATTGACGATAGGGAATTTGAATTGTGTGATCGTGATGAAAATTTTGTTCCAACAACTGGAGGTTCAAACTGTGAAGGGGATACGACGAACACACAAGGAGACGAAGACATAAACATGAATGTTTTTCGTGATCAATTGGCAACTGCATTGTACAATAGGTCGTAAATTATTTGTCTTGGGGATGTACAGATAATATACTTTTTATGTATTTTCGTGGTATTTTTAACTTTGTAATAAATATGAATTTTGCTTCTCTATTTGCACCACGGTTCAAAAAAAAAACGCAGGCCAACTGGCCCAAGCAGCGCTTGCAAATGGCGGGAGGGGCATGCAAACAGGGCGCCATGCTACCATGCATGCAAGCGTGGCCGGCGCATGCAGCTTGCATGCAGGCGCGCCGGCGCATGCAACTGGGAGGCAAAAATGGCGGGAGGCGCCTTAAACGAAGGGTATTAGGGTCTTTTTGGCAGAACATGTGCTAAGTTTTAGTTCACCTGCCAAACACCCTCAAAGGCTAAAATTTAGCACTCCATTTGGGGGGCTAAAATTTAGTCCAAAGACTAAACTTTAGCCCCCCTCTCCCAAACAGGGCCTTAAAGCGTTTGAGAGGTTCCTATATGTAAACAGGCTTCTGGCATGAACCTCACACCCATGGCAGTCATGCGCTCCTGAATCCATTAGGAGCCACTTATGTGATATGTACGCTGACCTGCTGAAAGGTTAATTCACTGTAGTGTTTTGATATGCATGGTACCGTGTACTTGCTGAATAATTGACCTGTACGAATACAGGCCCAGAATTCGATTGTGCACTATATAGCTAAAACTAATCATGAGATTCATAGACAAGCTATTGCTTCTTTATTTATTTCATCTCCCTTTATTCTGTTGCCAGGAGATAGTGGATTGGTTCAAGTTTCTTGCAGCTCATATTGCAAATTTGGGTCGTGGAGGAGACCAAATGCCATCCCATCATCTTTGTGCTCATGAGGGAGAAGTTGTCTACTGGGAGAGTGTGCTTCGGAAATCAATGCGTAATATTTGGCCAGTTCTCATTTTGTTAATGGGAATGGTAGGGGTAGGTTTGTTTAAAAGGACTTAATTAGTCATCTGCTTAAGTATACTTCCTCATGTAGTTTGTCACACACATTTGACTTCATCTCTATTGTGAACAAGGTGCCATTGCTTATTTGTTTATTGGAATTTGCGCGGACATTTTACTTCACTCTATACTTAATAATTATTCAATTCGGCTGAATTATCTTTTTATCTCAAAGGATGCATGTGCTTGAATCTGCATTATTCAATTATGCAACCCCATCTGCATAAAAAGGTAGCAGAGGTTTAATCACAAGGTAGGCATTCCCAATTGGCTGAAGAATATTCTTAAAAAGGTAAGAAATGTACTCCGTCCATTTTAAATTGTAGGTTGTTTAGCTTTTATAGGTTCATAGATGTTTATATGCATCTAGACATACACTTATATTTAGATGCATATCAACAACTATACATCTAGAAAAGACAAAACGACCTACAATTTGGGACGGATGGAGTAGCAGTCATGCCTTTTGCATGAAACATATGCGGTTTTTACTGCCTAAGAGAAATAATAAGATGTCACGCAATCTTAGAAATTTTTTTAACAAAAGACAAATGGAAGGTTCATCAATAGTTTGTAAACAAAGAGTGCCCCGAGTCAATTCACAAACAGTATGCAGCTTTTGCTTTTTCCGACAAATTGTTTTTCGCATTTTGCTGTTTGCAGCTCTCTGAAGTCTTAAGATAATCCCATTTCTGTTTCAATGTCTCATGAAGAAAAGGGAGCCTTGATGTTGTAAGAGATGTCAATTTCCCATTAAGAATTATTAGTGTTTTAATTTGCTGTACGAACTGATGGTGGTCTTGGTGGTGCCTAAGAGATAAATTGACCAAAGAAGAAACAAATCAAATACGCTGCACAACTGGCAAGATGAATTGACTAAAGATCATGAGAAGCATCCACAATAATATATGAAGTTCTCTGACAATATTATCAGACTTGCTTTGTATCAAAAAATATTTTCATATAGGAAGGGAAAAATTGACTGATTCAAATCACAGAAAAGAACAAAAACCTTCTCATAAATATGTTACGATTATGTGTGGCTATGGCTAGCAAGTAAACTAATAATGCCTTAGCAAAAACAAAACAATGGAAAATGACACCAGAAAGAAGATCGAACAACACAAGATACAGCTCTGTTCGCATAATAATCTAACAGAAGCTATATCTACGCAAACTATATTTAAAATGGATAAAGGGACGACAATACTTAAAAACAAATATATCATGAATATTTTCACAGCATATTCAGTAAGTCATACAGCCTTCATACGGCTGACTCAGCAAAAAAAGAACAAGAAGCAGTATTTTCGTATCAATTCATGGCACACATGAATAACACCAAGATAAACATGAAATATGCATGCATGGTGAGGGCAAGAGGTTAAATGTCAAAACTTGCATTACAGTTTTGGTTAACAATATTAATCCGAACTCCATACAGCATTCCAAAGAATCGGGAGACTAGCATTTCACAAAAATCGAGTATTCAGTCTTTAGCCAAAGAATCATCTCGCAGTAGTCCACCTAAATCTGAATGGGCTTTGGAACTGACAATAGATCTGCGAAAACAATAATTCTCAGTGCTTTAGTCCACAGTAAATGACAAGGGCTAACTGGATGGCAACAGGTGGAGTTTTGAAATAACTGATGCTACATATACATGGAAAAATTGAATTGAAATGCAACATGATCATGTTGTAGTTATCAGAAAAGAATTATTATTGCTAGGTAATGTTACCATCCACACTAGTTTTCAAGAAAAAGGAAATACGGGACGTCGTCAGTTTCAGAATTCTAATATAAATGTGTGTTAGATTCAAAACATAAGACACATAATTAATTTTCTCTCGATATTCTAAACATAGAGGAATAGATGGTCAATAACTTGTTTGAACGTTGTCTTCACTCTGCATTGCAAATATGGAAAATTGCAGGTTTATATGGACATTCTATCAGTCCTTAACAGTGAGGCCCACCTGTTGATTTGCCAAATGAAATATCTTAACAAATATAACAGGCTTTGATTACCAACCCTAACCACATGAACAACTATCAAATACATTGTGCCATATCCTACTGTAAGATCTCAAATACACACAAGAGTTGCATATTTTAATTTCATCCATTCTTACGAGGGGAAATTATTACATTAAACAATTTTTCCTGCAGAGCAATATATGTCATTTAAAAGAGTTTCCTTAACCCATCTCCTAATGCAACTAATTACATGTTCAATTGGTCACCTCTACCATCAAATCATTGTTAAAAATTAACACTACAATAAACACTCTTCATACCGGAAAACATACACCAGACACTAAACTAATTAAACACTTGAATTGGAACCGTGTAGCAACATATTCAGATCTGTGGGATGGATATCGTTTCGATCTAGCTCAAATGGTCATGGTCTGAACAAGCAAATTAAACACGAGTGGCAGCCGAGGCAAACTCTATAGAACAAAGCAAATTCGCAACCGGAATCATGTGAACACGTAAGAATCGAAGTATCTGAATGAAATTGTTTAGTTGATCTCATATCACCTAGCTAGGAAGCTTGGGGTGACGATGCGTCCTGAGATCCCTCCGGCGGTGCTGGTCCATCATCTCTGCCTAACTTCCTCGCTACGGCCCCCCGCAAGAATACCATCAACGCCAACACCTGAAGCCTCTCCGGCAGATCGCCGTGCTGGAAAATGGACCACATCGTCAGCTCCACCAGCCCGAGCGTGGTGCGCAAGACCAGCTCCTCCGAGCCCGCGACGGCGCGCGGCGCGGAGCCGACCGTGGAGACAAGGACGCCCTCAACGAACGGCATCTTGTGCTCGAGGCGGGAAAGGTCGGGCACCGCGGCGTCGTGGAGCCACCGCGTCCCCTCCTCGTGTCGGCCGAGCACGTGGCAAAGCGCGGCAGCGTAGAGGCGCGAGGTGGTGTCGCCGGGGCGCTCCGCGGCGAGGCGCGCGATGGCGTCGCTCGCGTCGTCGAGGTGGCCGTCACGCGCGTCGAGGAGGGCCATGTTGATCCGGTCCATCGCCGCCTCCTCCGACGCCGCGTGGCCCTCCGACTCCGCGGACAGGATCTGCGCAGTGAGGTAGTCGCGGCCCTGCCGGAGCGTGCTGGGGTAGAGGGGCGCGCAGCGCAGAGCGCCCGCGAGGAGCGCCTGGGTGGCGTCGACGAAGAAGGAGGCCGGTGTGAGCATCGCGCCGAGCTCGCGGAGGCCCGGGTGTGCGCGGACGAGGGCGAGGTGGCCGGTGGCAGCGGCGGCGGGGCCGACGGACGTCGACGGGGAAGAGGAGGGGGAGGCCGAGAGCGGGAGGGGCGAGGAGAGGTTCCACGAGACTACTGCAGAGGACAGGCCCCCGGCCGCTGCGGCGGCGAGGGCAGCGCCGCGGAAGAAGCGCGACATGGCCGGCGGCGCAAGCGGAGGCGAAGCGGTTGGAGGCGGCTCTTTGTGTGTGCTCGGGGCTTTGGCTCGTGCCGATTGGGGGATGGTGCTAACTGGTGACTGCTAAGAGGAGGTGGGGACGGAGAGGCCTTTTTGCGTGCGCGCGCACGCTAGCTGTGAGCCTGTGACGGTGCCTGACGGGCGACGGCTGGAGGGGGAGGGGAACGGAATAGAGCAATGATTCCAAAACTGTTCGGCGCAGCGATATAACATGCATCTAAAGGCTAGTTTGGAAGCCTAATTTCCTGCAAATTCCCGGCCATTTCCCGCGACCTTCTTCTGCGCGGAAGAGTTCCACGGGCCATCCAGGCGGTGAATTGGATGCCTGCTAGAAGAGCCCCCCGATGCAGCCCGTTTTCACTGTGAAAACTCACTGATTTTCTTTTCTTTTTTTTATAAAGATACATAATCTCTACTCTAAAAAAAGCAAAAGGAAGACATTTTTTTGTACGTCATTCCTTCCGCTCGACTTCGTCCCGCACTAGAGGCGATTTGCGCCGTCCGATCCAGACTTTTTCGCCGTACGTCGTGCGCCTCCCATCCGTGGCCCTCGCCTCGAGCATCTCCTTCCGTCCAATCCCCCTCCACCCCTCCGAGCCGTCCCTCCGCCTGCCTCCCCAGTTCCACGCTGCCATTGCCTCTGCCAACGCCACCATCCCACATGCATCCGTGCCTCCGCCGCCTCGCCTGTGCCGCCGACCCTGGCATCCCCCCAAAACGAGTCGCTGTCCGTAGCCTTGAACCCCGCCGGCGCCGTCATCTCCAACCCCATCGTCCGTCACCTCCAAGCCGCCCTCCTCTGCTCCCTCCTCGGTGACCCATCAGCTGTCTACGCCACCGCCGCGTCGTGGTCGCGGCGCGGGAGGATTGGGAACCGCTGCGAGTGTCCAAGCGGGCGCACTTCACGTCGGCGCACCACCACTCAACGTCGGCGGCGGTGACGGCGACGGCCACCACGTGCCTGCACGGGTCCGCGCCGTCGGCCGCAGCGGTGGCGCTGTGCCCGCCGCACCTCCTCACGGTGGCGTCCCCGGCATCCTCCTGGTGGAGCAGATTGTGCCCTCCAAGATCTACCAGAGCACCTACTGGAAGGAGCAGTGCTTCGGCCTCACCGTCGAGATGCTGGTCGACTAGGTCATGGAGCTCCACAAGGCCAAGCACGAGAAGAGCCTGTAGAAGAGGAGCCCTCAACTAATCGGCTGCCCTTGCTGTCCCTGATGTGTAGCCGCTGCCGGTGATGCCAGGAAAGGGCCAAATGTTAATCTCCGCCGGTGATGTGCAGCCTGTCCCTTTTTTGTTCGTACTTAAACGGATTAGCATTACATTATTCACATCTTTACCATTAAGATTAGATCACCATCTTGATGCCTGTGGAGATATGGTTGTCGTCTTTACCATTAAGATTAGATCACCATCTTGATGCCTATGGAGATATGGTTGTTTAGACCCGACGGAGATTAACAATCACCGGCATCAGTGTCTAAATCTAATAGTATTGTTAGATGAAACTGTTTATATGCATGCTTGATGAAAATTTATACCATTGAGAGAAATAATGCGCTGGGGTAACGACTGTAGGCTTGCCCGTGTGTTGCCATGGGGAGATGTAAGTTTCCGTACCCGTGCGTTGTTTATGTATTTGTACAGTCAAGTACAAAATCAAGCTACTTGATGAATCGATAGTTGAAGAATCTCCATAAGAAGGATCAACCTTCTTTGTTAATGAAGGTAATTGCACCATAATCTTTATTCAAATGATTAACTGTTATAGAGCTCTTCTCAGTAGTGTTCATAATGTTTTTGTGAAGCCTGAAAACAACATGTATTGGATGAGAAAAATGTTCTGTTGTGACGTGTGAGATTGAATCAAATTTATGTTTTTTTCAGGACACGTTTGTCCAGCACTGCCTAAGGTCCCAAAAACAATGAAGGAAGGAGAGAGAGCTGTTGTGATGGTGCAATCACAATGTACATCTCAAAGTTATATTTATATAAAAAATTTCTGCCTTGTCAGTGCTTCGTGCAACCCCTAATGTTGTAAAACAATACTTGTATTGGCGCCAGAAATCGGTTGATCGAATTCCCAGTGTCGGACACACAACCCGGGAGAATCTGCTTAGCTCCTGTTCGGGTGATCGTCCTGGTGCGGTTCACGCGGCGTGCCAGCCAATCTGACCTGTTGATTGGCAAGGAAAAAGACGTGTCAGATCTCAGAGGTTGCGATCGGCTAATGTTCCGATCTCGAGAAAGCTTATCAGCGAATCGGCCGATTTGCCGTAATAAAGAAATCGGTTATGGCACAGCCGATTACCAGGCAACGTTGATAAAGAAAACTGCGGGAGTAATCTAGACAGCGCTACAGCAACAACACTAGGAACAGATCTAATCGGCTATGCGTAAAATAAGTAGATTAAATGACGAAGTACGAGAAAAAACCAAAATTGCCGATTCCTAGCTGGATAACTGGTGATAAAACTAGAACAACAGGCAAAACCTAGAATTCTAGTAAGTATCGATAACTGATGAATAAATCTAAACGAAACGACAGCGATGCGCCCGAAGTTAAAGCTTAGAATTTACTCGATAAGCGGAACTTACAAGATCGGCCGGAGGTCAAGTTGATGCAGCCCCGCCAACTCGTACGAACTCGTGAAAAAAGAAGAAAAGTATTTGGCGAAGTCGCCTGCTTGAAAGTAAGTACGAGAAAATAGTAGTTTGTTGTATTGAGTTGATGATGATTATAGATCTACAAAGGTGGTTATTTATAACCTGTTACAAACGACTTCTTATCCGACTAGAACTCTATCTCTAAATTTAAACAGAAAACGAATATTTACAAGTACGATTCGCACTAGGTCGATTATCACGCGCTTCATGGGCTGATTCCCTCTTCATCTTCATAATCCTTTTTAGGCCCACACTGGCCCAACTATTCCAACCTCCTAATCGGCCGATCACCTCATCGGCAAGGGACAACCGACTAGGACCCATATGTCGAGGGTTCAGACTACTCCGACCTTGGAAACTAAGGTCGGGCGAGGCGGAACTCCAAAGGTCAATCGGCCGATCCTCGACTGTAGCATCAATCGGCCGATCCTCGACTGTAGCACCAACCAACCGATCCTTGACTGTAGCACCAATCGGCCGATCTCCAATTGTCGCCCTTGCATCTTGCCGCATCTTCTAATTTCTTCCTCTCCTGACGCCGATTTTACTTGTGTCGAAATCTGGCGTCAACAACTTGCTAAATTTTAACATTAGTTACTATCTTATTTTACTTAAAAAAAGAGTTACTATCTTTCTTACTACGTCTAATTGAGTAAGAATTTTCTCCTGATGCAACTGATTCTATCAGCTAGCTGTGTTTCAATGTGTAACATGTACACAATTCCATTAAGTCCATATGACAAATATTTATTTGAAAGTTGACTGGTTAACTTGTTGCACGCTGTCAGTTGAGATATTTGAAAATTATCTGGGATGCAAGTAGTATCTCGACACATGTGAGACATGTACACATGCAATGTAACACTTACCTTTTTTGAGGCCTCCCTAACCATGAGACTTGTGCACTGTTTTTCTTATTCTCACTGTGTTTTTCTGTGGTACTGTGAAGTCACGCTACACTTGGCATAATGTGACAGAGAGCTCAATAGTGACAACCAAGTAATTATACTCACTCCATAATTTATTCCACCAGTAATGTTTAGCAAGTTAAATAAAAAGATACCAATTGATTTTCTTTGGACTTTTTTATCTACTCAGGCATGCCTTTGCAACTTTATCCTTCATTGCCGAGATTTTCCTTTTCCTGTATGTTGGTATGGATGCTTTTGATATCGAAAAGTGGAAGTTTGCCAGTGACATGTCAGTTTAATGCACTTTCAGCTATAAATACCTTTTTTTATTTATGAACACTCAGTTTTGTTGTTTACCATTTGCAGACCTGGAAAATCCATTGGCATAAGCTCAATTTTACTAGGATTAGTTCTGGTGGGAAGAGCTGCTTTTGTTTTTCCCCTGTCTTTCTTGTCCAACTTAACGAAAAAGACACCTTTGGAGAAAATAACATGGAGAAAACAACATGGAGAAAACATGTGAGCAATTGTTTAGATTTTTTTTTTGCTGTAATGACTTTTTCCTATAGGATCATTTGGTTGTCGTCTTGGAATAGCAGTTCACAAGATCTGGACACGCTCAGCTGCACGGCAATGCGATAATGATCACCAGCACAATCACTGTCGTCCTATTTAGCACCATGGTGAGTCATCTTGTTCCAATATTCGTATAATGCAATGTGTCAGCTTATCATGTAGTATGCCCTGACATGCATGTATTCACCATTAAGCTAACCCAAAAAGGCTCCAGGTCGATTGTCATATCAAACCAGTCAGTGTCTAGGGAATTAATCTGGAAGCTTGTGGTAGTGAACAAGATCTTATCCTTTCTAAATAGATAACTGATTGGAATGCAAGGTTATGTTATAAGAACTCATAATATGGTTCCCTATTATTCTTACCCCTTCTGAAGAGATCACCTTGCTTTCTTTGATTACTCCTGTTCACAGCATGGCTTTCGAAATATCAAAATAGCTGAAGAAATGCTATCCGCTACTTGTCTTTCATGGCCACAAGTATTTCTTTTGAGAACTACGGTCACATGAATATAGCAACCATGTTTGCTAAAAAGAATGAATATGGCAACCAACTTTATTCTATGAATGCTTCTGAAACTTTGCAATGTTTACCAGGTGTTCGGGATGATGACGAAGCCATTGATCCGGTTCTTGCATACATCTTATAAACCTTTGTGTACAGATATTGTAAGTATTTCATATTTTTAAGCCATCCTATAAATCTTATACTTATTTTATATTTGTTCATGTTTCGTATTTTTATTACCCTGTTGAATCCAGTGTCTTGCAGTATAAATATTTGTTGCCCGTAGCAACGCACAGACATGATCCTAGTTAGAATATAACAAACGAGGCGAGGTCCGCGGCAACCATGTCGGTAAATTTTTTTACACCATCAGATCTAGATTTTACAGCTTACGTGATTGGTTGGCAGTCCCGCATGTTGCCATCTCTCGGTGAAAACAAAACTTCCCTCGAGGAAACTTCCTCCCCGGCTTGTCTGCTTCAGGAGCTGTACTGCAATTAGGGGTGGAATTTTGGAGCACCTCTTTTGCAGCTTCAAAACCACATCTTTTGAATCTTCTCGTGGAGTTGGTGCGTAATTACCCACCAATACCACTAGTTACACAAAAAACGGTTCGATTCTATTTTCCCCGAGCCCCCCGCGTCGTGACTCCCTCCCTCCCGCGCCGTCGTCTTCCTCCCCCACCGTCCCTTCTCCTGCCCTTCCCGGCCGCCGGCCGGCCCCTCCTGCCGCCCCTCCCGGCCGCCTAACCCCCGCCACCCCTCCTCCTGCCCTTCCCGGCCACCGGCCGGCCCCTCCTGCTGTCCCTTCTGCTACCCCTCCTACCGCCCTTCCTGCTACCCCTCCCGACCGCCGCTGGTCGCCCGACCCCCGCCGCCCCTCCTGCTGCCTCTCCCGGCCGACCCCTCCTGCCGCCCCTCCTGCTGCCTCTCCTGCTGCCCCTCCCGATCAATTTGGAATGCAGCGGTGGTCGGGGCACGGGCCATGAGCGCCGAGGCAGCTCGCCGGCTGTGGCGAGGAGAGACTTGGGGATCCCGGCGACGAGGTCTTGCGAGGCGAAGGGAGCGTTGGGGCAAGGAAAAAAAGAAAGAAGAAGATGGGGATAGAGAGGATGACAAGTGGGGCCTGAATTTGGGGGCAACAATGGCAACCCACATTGAAATCGGTCTTTTTTGGAGCTGAGAGCGCTCTTCTAACCAAACACCCCATCTAGACCGCTCCAACTCCACCCGAAGCTGGCTCCATCCGGAGTTTTGGAGTGGAGCAACTCCACCCAGAGCTGGAGCCATACCAAATAGGGCCTCAATCACGGCCGTCACTCCGCTTGAGCCTTCCGCGCCGCCGCACATCTACCCCTCATCCCCGGTCCCCGCCGCTACTCAAGGCAACTCCAACTGAAGGGGACGTCCGCAGTCGGCCCGGGACAAAAGGGTTGCACTTTTATCCCGGTTGGTGGTTCTAACCGGGAGTAAACTTCAATCGGGACAAAAGGTGTTCCTTTTTGTCTCGGTTGGAATTTTAAACTGGGATAAAAACTCATCCCCGATTAAATCCTAAGATAGAGGCCTTTCTTCCTCCTCCAGGCTCCAGCCGAGCCAGTCCACTCCACAAAGACAGAGAGCTTCACCTCATCTCCATGGTGCCGAAGCAAGTCTAGGGAAGGTGCTGCCCGAATTTTTTTTCCTAATTTCTGTGGGGATTTCACTCATCCAAAGTGTTGTGAAGCTTAGCTACTTCATCCTTATGTTATGCTTTATTTTATGATTTAGAGAGGTTGATATGCACCCTACCAACCGGGACTAAAGGCCAATTCTCTACTAGTGCAAAGTTAAGACAGTTTTTGTAAATCCGAACCGTCTGTTTACGAGAGTCCAGTAGATGGGTCTGTGCGTCATCTACGTACGGTGTTTGATGGTACTAAAACCGTTTGTGATGGACTCAACGCAGAATGCTGATTTCACCTTTTGTAACAGGAGACCATATACCCTCTCGTCTACACTCCATGAAAACCGTCCGCTACCTTCTTTTTAAACAGTTTGTGTTGTATGGGTCTTTTTGGCGTAGTGCTTACCAGTCATTATGGGCATTCGAGAGTGGGCATGTGAGAGCAAACAAGAGAAACACGCATGGAACTGGTGTCAAATACTATGCGTTTCAAACAATGGCAACAATCAATAAAAATATTCCATAATCTCACTAGTTTACTGTGGGCATGCGAGAGTATTATGGGCATGTGAGAGAGAACAGTGTGCCACATCCATATCATCTGACCATGATTTCTTCATATGCTACATTAAGACATACATTAAAATGAAAATTAGCAAATGAACCAAAGGTAAACAGACACTTCATCACCTAGGCCCGGATAAATGTGACTCACAAGGTACATAGGAACAACTTGATCCCACTACACCGTTGTTGGTTGATGCAAAACTTGGGACGAAATTGCAGTCAGGTGTGTCATCTAAGCTCCTCACACCTTCCAACACCTTGGCCACTGTGGACATCAAGGGCCTTCTGCTGCTATCAACCTGCAAGCACCACATTGCAAGCTTCATTGTTTCCATGACCTCCTCCATATGGGATTTCATGTCATTGCTGCTACAGTCCACCAAATCAGACAGCTGACCGGACCTTGCCCTCTCTTGAAGCAGGCTTATCAAGTGCATGCTCTCCTCGGGCTGTGATTCATCCAAATTTTCTCGACCACAAATAATTTCAATCATCACAATTCCAAAGCTGTAGATGTCAGCCTTCTCAGTGATTTTTGAGCCAAGCCATTCAGGTGCTAGATAACCACGCGTTCCTCGCATTCGGGTCATTATTTTGCTCTGGTCCCTGGTTATCATCTTTGAAAGTCCAAAATCTGAGAGTTTTGCATTGAATTTATCATCCAGGAGAATATTTTGTGGCTTGATGTCTAAATGGGCTATCTTTTCCTTGCATTCCTCATGGAGGTAAGACAATCCTCTAGCAATTGCAATGATGATGCTACGTCTAGTTTTCCAAGAAAGAGTGAAAACTGGACTTGCGTGAAAAATCCATTTATCCAATGAACCATTTGACAAGTACTCATAGACAAGGAGCTTATGTGATTTCTCAGCACAAAATCCTACTAACCTTACGAGGTTAAGGTGATGCATTCTACCAACCGTCTGGACCTCTGCCAAGAACTCTTCTGTTCCTTGTTCGACACCCTCCAAGCGTTTGACAGCAACGGTATCCTTCCCTATCATGCCTTTGAAGACCGACCCAAAACCACCATGTCCCAGCTTTATAGTAAAGTTCCTGGTAGCGACCTTCAACTCATCAAAGGAGAAACTCTTTGGTGTCCCAGGTATGCCATCAAAGAGAGGTTCCTTCTCTTTCTTGCACTTTTTCCATATGACAACACAAACTAATATCAATATTAGAGAAAAACCTGCAACTGTGGAGCAGACAATAATAACCACCCTCCTTTTTTCTGTGAGATTATCCTGTACCTTAACAAATGCCAAAAAGCGATTTGATGAATCCTCTGCAAACAAAATTAGCATCTGCTCTGATAACAATAAGCAGTAATCAGCACCTATGTCGGAATAATAAATCACTACTTTGCAAGAGCAATTCATTAAACAAGATTGCTTGCAGTCATTTTCTGAATAAACAGAAAATGCTAATTTTGAAAACGAACTGTTACTAAAGTATGAAATGTTGTTGAGTGGTATCAACTTGTGGTGGTGAGCATGTTCGCAGGAGATGTTTGATAAGGGTACACATCCAGCACCTGGAAGCCGTTCATTTTGGAACCTAAAAGAGCTCAAACTAGGACACGAACATTGCCCATTATTGCAAACACCATAATCACCACAGGCCAACGGGTAATCGCAGAAGGCAATGACTGTGCTTAATACATCAAACAACATCTGCGGTGATTTACGCTCCTGCATCTCATAAAGCCTCAAATGCCCATCAGACTCTAACCTCATGAACTGCAATGAACTTGCTGAAGGTAGTGAGAAGATCTTATCTGGGAACCCTAGGCTGCCATTGACAAATGCATAACAATTTGACGGGCTAGAAGTTGGTGTAGGTGTAGCTTTAGTTTGGAACAGCTGTGTATAAGCTGCTGGACTGAAAGAGTGCTGCAGCCCATTCCACTCTGCCGAAAGATAAAACCTGGAAGATGACCACTTTGGTTTTGAGGGTTTCGCAGTAAGCTTCATTCCCCTACAAAGTGACTGCCCCATGACCAAAGTATCTGTTGGGTTGTCAAAAGACTGCCAGACTGAGGAATGATTATGATCAAAAAGCACAAGGTTTCCTGAAAGATCAAGGCCCATGCCTGCGACTGACTTGTTCGACGTGTCTGTGGACCAGATCAATGTGCCAACATCTTGGAGGAGCAAATTCCCTTCACCGGTGAAGCTCAAGACAGCATCCTTCCTTACAGGATTGTCAGGGTTGGCAGACCAGACGACAGGACCTTGGGGTCCCGAAAACGCTACAACCAGAATGAATGAAACACCATCCATGGTATAGAAGCCAAAATAAGTTCCATACGAGATTCCACTATTGTAGAGAACAGGAAAAATATAAGTGTTTCTTGTGTCCAGGGATATATTACTTTGCATTTTGGAAATGACCCAAAAACTTTTGGGAGGTGGGAGAGGTAACCATACAGTGGAGGGCTGGGCAACGATGGTCTGGGGAAAACAGAAGCCAAGCAACAAAACAAGGGCCATCGTTTTATACTTAAGATAATCATCAATAACCTTTGCAGTCCGCTGAAGAGATCCTATATAGCACATCTGATTTTTCTGGAGAGAATCACAGGCCACAGAATCCCTTTCTTTGCGAAATCTCCACCGTATACAAAAACTGAAAGGCAGAAGAGACGCCACAATTAGGAGCAAAAACTATGAGGATACAGAGGAAAAAATTTGAGACAAGCCTTAAACAGCATAAATAGAAGATCAAGGATGTACCTCTGTCCCCCCGTAGAAGTCCTCAAAGAAAGATTGATACGGGAATCAAATAGAACAATAGAACGATTGTCTGGTGATATGAGCAACCCAATTTTTCTGTCATGCTTTAAAGTGCACTATCCTTGTAACAAACCAGAAACTTAATGATATAAGATTCTTCCACGAACGGGAGTATATACGCAGGGCACAGGGCAGGGAAGAAGGGAAAAGAAACGCCCTTTGACCACCAGTCCAACATGTCGGCTCTTCCGCCTTGGACGCTTTCCAATGTCAAGAGTCAAGACACAAGAGCACCACAAGAGGGCGTCCCAAAAATATCCAGTAGCACAAAGACAAAGTTGAATAGTCACAACCCGAATAATGCAGCAGGTTTCTGTTGAAGAAAAATGTTGACTGGATGCTTCAACACCCTGACAGTGACAGTATACTCTGCTATTTTGCCCTGAGAAATTTCATCTTTCTGGTTGCAGAGTGTAGACGGTTTTGTAAGATATGTAGAACAGCACTAAAATTGTAAAAGAAGCAGGCAGACACTCACTTCATTTGGTTTTCCTCGTTGAATGGGATTGGTAGCGCCAGCAGCGGAAGGGAAGATCCAGAGAGTGGGAGCGACGAACAGAACAGAACGCCGTCTGTGATTGATCCAACTATTCCTCACAGGCCGGAATATCAGATAGATCAGGCGAACGGAGGAAGGGGAATGGCCGTCGAGCGCTACGCTGGACGCCGAGGTATTCATTAAGCAACAGCGCGTGTCGTTGGCAGACAGATCCGTATGGCTTCCGGTTCTAACAGAGCGGGCGAGGTGGATGTGGAATTGTGGATGGCAGGATGGGATCCAGCTGCCTCCAGTGGAGTAATGCAGCGACACGGATATGGATAGGACTGAGTTATCGCGCCGATCGCACTTCCGCTCTGCTTTTTCCTAAACAGGATATAATCAAGTGAGGTTAAATAACATGTATTAAACATGAGAAATTTTACAGTACTTGAAAATTTTAGGAGCCGTCCATGATTTCAAATCCCATGGTTAAAAAGTGAGAGGAACATATTACAAGGAACCTAAAATGTGGACTCGTACCTATATTTTGTCCAGGAACTATTTTAAAAAATAAAACGAAGGGCATATTGGTCAATTAGCTGTCAGCCATATTCAATCGGCCCAAAACCAAAACCCAGCACGGTCTCCGGCGCATCGCCTTAGCCTTTGGACGACGGTGGAGATCACCACGGAGGACGGGAGGAGTCGCCGCCGCATCGCCCTTGCAGCCGACGCCGCATTGCCCTCGCGCATTGCCTCTGCAGCCAACTTCGCCGCATCGCCCTCGCTATCGGCACGGGCGAGACTTGCCCGTCTTGCTGCCATGGCGGTTCGCGCTAGCCCATCATCCTCGCTGCCGGCGCTGCCGCGTGGAGGCGGCGCTGCCGCGTGGAGTTAGCAGTTGAAGCATTCAGCACAATCTTAACAGGTTTAGCTGTAAAGATAGTAAAAAAAACATGCCCCCACCATTCAAGACTACACAGATTGAAATTTAAATTGGAATGGGGATATGCCGCAATTCTGAACTTGTTGAACTCGGATTGAAGCGCAAGCTTGTCCAGAAGATTGGTTTTTGCAATGTATAATTTCAACGAGACAATAAACTGGCATCGTTTTCAGCAGGGGCTGCGCGGCATCGACGTGGAGCTGTCCGGCGCCGGGTGACAGCTTGTTGTTGCGGGTGGCTGATGGGCGTCGTTGCAGGTCGCCCATGGCCGGCGGCGACTCCCTGTGCAAGCAGACATCGGCAAGCCCCTTCGCAACACACGGACAAGAGGAATTTGTTCGATCCCGGATCGACGATCCATTCTCGGTGAACTGAAAAGGCCGTGAACTGAACCGTGGACAAGAGGAATTTGTTAGAAGAGGAAGAATTACTATGCTACCCAAAGGGCTGGAATTAATTACGGAGGTTCCTCCCAAGCACCGTGACAAAGCTCAACTTAGAGCATCTTCAGCGGTCTCCATTTCTCCAATCCAACTACTATATTTGGAGAGTTGATAAGAAAATAGTACTCCAACAATCTCCCTTTCCCTTTTTCTTTTTCTTTTAATTATTGGGACAATCCAATAATTCACCCCCAACTATAATAAAGAAGGAGTTGTGACTCTTCCAATACAGTAGTTGGATTGGGTTAGGATTATTAGTAGACGACAAAAGCAACTCTTTCAATAATAATGAAAGTGATATTGAAATATCCTTATTAACTGGTTATTGGGAAATATTTATTGGGGGACTACTAGAGATTCTTTTGTTAAGGATCCCCTACATTTCAAATTATTAATATTTATCATTGCGGACTGCCACCGCACCGCAAAAAGCCCCCGCTCCCTCCACCTCGCCGCCATCGGAGCGTCCTGGCGAAAGCCCATCCGGGCGCAAGGATGATGGTGGCAGGGCCTCCTCCCTCAAATCTCCTCCATTACACAGCCTTCCTCTCTTCATCCCGAAGGCAAGCATGCCGGTGTCCCTCGGGTCTGCTCTGGCGACTAGCTAGCCCTGCAACGTGCCGGCGGCTAGATCCACTCCATACTGGGTCGGATCTTGCACCCTCCCTTCCCCTCTCTCCCTCCTTTCGCCATCTCTCACTTGGTGTTTTGCAGCGTCCAAGGCCATGGCTGCCGCCGAGGTAGTGGATCCAGGGCCTCCTAGGACAGGTCCAGCCCCTCCCCTATCGGATCTAGTGCCCCTAGGCTTAAGTGTCGGGTGGGGATCCGCAACGGCATTGCAACAGCTTGGGCTGGAGCTCCTACGGCTATCAGGCTAGCGTGGCACCTTGCTGCTCGCGCAAGCCGCCGAAGGGCTCAAGCAGTGAGGTGCTGGCTCTCCCCCCCAGGCGGCCGCAGCAGTTGTGCGACGGTGGGGATGCATCCCTCGTCGTGCAAGGCCAGATTCTGGCCAGGAGCCCAGCAAAGCTTCCCTCCCCTACTGCATCTTGCTGCTCGAGCAAGCCACCAAGGGCTCAAATAGTAAGGTGTTGTTGAGTGGGGCATTGCCGGTGTGATGGCTAGCTTCCGGTGCCTTGGCATGCGCTCCGCACAACTCCATGCCCGTGCCCTGCACTCCGCATCTGGAGTTGTGGGCGGTTCAACATGGATTGGCCGTGCAGTTGCAGGATTCGGGAAGCTCCAGGTGAAAGCCATGCCCAAACTCTATTGGGCTTATGACGGGTGACGATCTCGAGCAAGGTGTTGTCATATAGCTCTCCTCCCACTGCAACCACAGGTTCCTCCGAGTGAAAACCTAGTCCAATTTTTCTGGTTCGATAACGGTGGCATCACTGGTGTCACGTCCTTCCTGTAGGCGTCACTTGGAGGTACCTCACCAGCTCAACACCAAAGATCTTTTCAAAGTTCTTCGGTAAAATCCTTCTCTGTTGGTTGCACAAGCTCCTTGCTGGCAGGTGCCTGCTGCCAGTGGCTATGCCCCGCCCTCGTTCATGTTCCTTGATTGCATCATCTCATCAAACGTTGGGTCCTGAGACCATGATCCCCTCTCTTGGATCTCCTCATTCTCCTATTGACGGCCCTCCCCCTTTGAGGACTCCTCCCCTCAAATGGTGTTGGCGGGCACCATAGATGATCAAGATCACGACTATCGTCTATTGGACTAAACTTAAAGCTTTACAGTCGCTTGTGGAATAGATAATGTTGGAGTATCGCCACCTAGTGTTGGCACTGCTCGGTGAATTTTGCTGTGAGGGAATAGCCCATTGGACAAGTAGTAATGTTTGTGTGTGCTGCGATTTGAAATCCTCTATGGCTCCCTTTCTCTTCTGCCAATATGTATCCTAGTCACCGCCTCTTAATTTTGGGGGCATATGTTTGATCTTTAAACCCACTTTGATGGAATAAATTTGTTCGGGTGGGCCTTCTTGGCCCTGTTGACAATTCTTAGCACGTCAATTCGTGAACCGCAAGCGCACGGATCAGTTGTAGCTCTTCCCTCAGAGTACTCCCCAAAGTTTATCAATCCGTGGAACTTATAATACAAGATCTATTTCAACTAGCATTGTTAGTATGAACTTGGTGTTGATGAGTGATTCAGATCCAATCTACTAAGCATATATAGACACATAATAGATAGAGCAGAGGTAATAAATCTAGAGCAACCTCGACTATGCATATGTTATAATTCTGAGCATGGATAGAAAAGCAACACATATATGATCTTAGAAAAAGCATCTTTAAATCTACACCTCCAGTCCAACTCCTGAAAACCCCCATCTTGCACAAGAAAGATCCCATCATGATCCCCTCTATCAGCATAGGTAGATTAAGGGCACGATCAAAAGAACATGTTATACTCATCGGTAGATCAGGCATGCAAATCCGGTCACCACGACCACAAGAACATCCTAAGCAATCTATCATCGATCATAGATTAAAAGTCAAGCAAACCCGAAAGAGCATAAAACCATAGGAGGAGACAGCTAGATCGCTAGAAACAAGAACACGTCTATTACTTCACCATGAATGATTGTACATCACCAGATTTCCACTGGGATCCTACCTTGATCTGATGATCCTAGCTCCAGAACTCCAACATGGATCTTCCTCGCAGGGTTCCCACATTGGCTAGGGGCTTAGCTACGCTAATCCTTAGACAAATGCACGGCCGTCAGCTCTCCAAAGTGGTGTCCCTCAAGCTCCTTCTGCTTCTCTGCTACTTCAACTCGAATACATCATCTTTGATATGGTGCGCGATGGAAAATTGGGGTATTTATAGTCTGGAGGACCCGCGGTTTAAATTGGAAGGTGAGGGGGTGAGGAAACACCCTGGGCCAATCAGTCTGGGTGGGTTCAAGCTGATCGGCCTGGGCCTTCCTTCTGCCCTCTCGCATCCTACTTCGTTCCCAAGTCTTCTCAGGTGTTCTGGAGAATTCTTTTCACTTGCATACGGATCTGGCACGTCGATAGCTTCAGGAAGAGATTGATCTTTGATAACTTTCCAAATCTCCACTTGATCCCCTTTGATCCTGAAATCATCTTGCCATATCTTTACAAACGTAACCCTTAAGTCATCTCGGAGGAGTGCTTGCAAAAATGAACATGGAGGGGCTAGAGGACCCTGGGCTGATTGGCCTGGGCCTCTATAAGTGGATCGGCCCAGGCTCTTTCTGAGTCCGTTGGCCTTTGTCTTTGTCTAGTTCGTTGCTAGTTCAATGTTTTATCCAATTATGCTCCATTCAATCCAATTTCCTGCAAAATCAGAATATCCTCCAAAATATGATGCACATGTGAAAATGACCGGTTTGTTAGATGTGATCAATATTTTAGGTATTAAATTCATGTCATTATTGACGATAAATAGGGGTAAAAGTGTGTTAATAATGAGCGTCAACAATCCCTCCATATTTAAATCTTGCTCGTCCTCGAGTAAGTCTTCAATAGATATCTGCGTTGCCTTTCGGTGTTCAATCCTGCACTTGATCATACACAAGAAAACTTAATGCTCTCAAAAGATTTTTCAATTAATATTCAAGTTGTAACCAACCTTTTCTAATATGGAGGGTAGATATCATTTAAGCACAACCCACAATGAATAAATTCTTTTGCTCTCAATTTTAAACAAATCTCAGATGATTTTCAATAGCAACTTTTTCAAAAGAAAATGAACCAAGATCAACAATTTAAACTTCTATGCAATTGCTCATTTTTTCTCTCACATCACCAAATGTCTCAAACATATGCTAGAACTTTTCCAACATATCATCACTCATAAAAATATGTGTAAGGCTTATCTGGAGCTTGGGAAGGTTAGTCCTAGCAAAAATATTATAATCAGGATATTATCAAAAAAAGAAAGACTTCTTATGGATCTTACTGAGATTTCTAAAAAAGGTCATGGAAAATAATTTCTTATGGAGAGGGGGAAAATAAACACACACATTTAGATAGTGAATATGTGCAAGGGAAAAGGGTGATCGCAAGACACAAATGAAGTTCTCTTAATCGGATTGCACATGGTTAGAAAATGAGTATGGAATAATCTTTAATCTTGAAAGCACGGGGAACTTTAATGAAGCTCAAAGAACTGAGGAGCACTTTATTCTTTTTCTCTTTTATTTTTTTCTTTATCATTCCTTTTCTTCTTTCTTCTTTCTTTCTTTTTCCAAATTTCTTCTCTCTTCTTTATTTCTTTTTCCACATTTTTCTTCCTTTATCATTCCTTTTCTTCTTTCTTTCTTTTTCCATATTTTTTCTTCCTTTTCTTTTTGCTCCTTAGAACTTCTTGCAACATTGTACTTTACTCAGCAGTAGTCAGAGACAATACGATGACTCCTCCCCCCATGCTTAGATGATGCTCGTTCGTGAGCATGAAAAGGAAGAAGATAAACTATTGATGTAAGTATCAAAATCTTTATTCTTCTACAGAAAATTATTTTATTCTTTTGGAGGGGCTTCCACGCCAAATTTCAGAGGGAACAGAGGGGAAAACATCTGTTGACGGTCCTTATTACAGAAATCCAACCGTCACACTACTCAAAGAATAAAGGAAAACTAACACTTTTTTCTTGCATATTTGTTATCAATAACCTAGTTCCACACGATTGGCAAATAAACAATTTCAGCAATACAAGTCTATACAAGAGAGGAAACGTGCACAAACATGAACGAAACACACCGAAGAATACTTGACACGTACATGACGGTTAACAGGGGCCACATGCCAAAGCAAACTAGCCCAATCTAGCATTGTTCCACAAGGAAAAAGGACCAAGGCGCACCAGGCAGCTCACTAGACAAAGGTGGCGGCGAGGTGGCCCAGTCAAGGGTCGGCCAAACCCCAGGTTTGGTCGAACCTGGACAGTGCCCCCTCATCCTTATCTTCCACATGGCGGTTGCTGGTTGACTTAGGATGGTGGTAGGAGAAGATTCCCCGGAGATACCTCCCGGGAACCACCCTCAACCACCTATAAAAGGAGGAGGAGACCCCCCCCCTCTACACACACCACACTTGAAGCCTCTCTCCCTCTCTCTCTCTAGTACTCTTATAATCCTTAGGCTAGTGGAGCTAGGCTAGAGTTGAATTCTTGTAGTGCTAAGCTAGTCTTCGGGTCGGTTAGGGACGTAACCTCCGACTCTCGGTATGGCTTCATACTTGACTTGTCGATATCCTATCTATAAAGAGTATGGTTGTTATGCTATTTCAGTAGTATGCTATGCCATGACTTGTGCTTTATTAAGTTATACTCATATGATTAGGCTGAATCTATGTTACCGCATCGGTTCGTTGTACATTCAGGCTTGCTCTAGTTCTATGCTGTCGATCATCATGGTTGGGGTTCCGGAGGGGCTAGAGTAGTGATCATGTGTACGAGCATAGTGCTCGGGCATGTTGGGATACATCGAATATGACTGTACCCCACAGTCTGAGAGGTAGGCGGCAGGTGGTAACAGCCCTGTCCGTCCCTCGTAGTCCACCATGTTCAGGTATGGTATAGGAGTTCTGAAAGATATCTTGCTCTGGAAGATTGAGGAGGGGCATTCTCCTCGTAATGTTGTATGCCTAGAGTTAGCTCTTGTAATGTGCTTGTATGACCCTTGCTAGTATAGATAGATGCCACAAGGACCTCTTGTATGCCTCGCTCCCGCTAATCTTAGACTTATTCCTTTATTCTTGAGATTGGCTATGTGTGTCACATTACCCTCATATATTTATCATCGCTTACCCCTGTATGAACTTTGATCTATTACATAAGCATATCGTCCTGGATATGTACCCGATAAATCCTTTTACACCAATACCATCCTTTGGGAAAAGTATAAATAACGATACCCTGAGTACTCTCCAGGTGAAATGCTACAACAACAGTTGCAGATTTATTCGTAATGTTAAGAAATACCAACAAGTATTTCTGGCGATATTGCCGGGGATGGGATTGGTTAAAAGATTTATCAATACATGTTCTTGACTTTATGACTAAGGAATAGCCATTGCTTATATAGACTAACTTGTCTTTGTTTTCTCATAATGGATGAAAATAGGGTAGTGTATGTCGGTGTTTAAATTCGGTAACCTACCAAAGGGGGTACTCGAGGTAGTGTTTTGGTTAAAGGGGCTCGCTGAGATTAGTAACTCAAAGGTAAACGCAGACACATGATTTAGACAGGTTCGAGCTGCTGAATAGTGTAATACCCTACATCATGTATGTTAATTGGATTGAATTGCTTTGGAGGGGGTCCCTGTCTCACCTTATATTGCCAGGGGCAGGGTTATAGGTCAGTTGGTTAAAAAATACTAGTCGGATTCGACTTGGAGTTATACTCTTATTACTACGAGTACTTTACTAATCTCCAACTAGTTTTTGTCTTCTCATGTAGATCAAAATACTAGTCGGATTCGACTTGGAGTTATACTCTTATTACTACGAGTACTTTACTAATCTCCGACTAGTTTTTGTCTTCTCATGTAGATCACGTTGTCCTACACCATAGTATCCATGTCAAATAAGTCTTGGTGTCTAGGGTAGTGTATGTCGGTGTTTAAACACGATGGGGTGCTCGAGGTAGTGTTTTGGTTAGTAGGGCTCGTCGAGATTAGTAACTCGAAGCTAAACGCAGATACATGATTTAGACAGGTTGAATTGGCGTCACCCCCGGAGTCCTGCAGCACCGCCCTGTTTGCTCAATCGCCGCCACGGCAGAGCACTCCATTGCTTCTCCCCGGCCTTCGCGCCGCTCCCCTTCTCTCTCTCCGCGACGTTTCCGTTCCTCTGCTCCAGCAGCTATAAAAGGAATGCCCCCATCGCCGGAGTTCCCTCCGCCTCTGTTGCCTTCAGCTTCTCTATCCCTCTGCTCAAGCTCCTAGCGCCATCCACCCAGTTCTTGAGGAGTTCTTCTCCCAGTTCCCTCTCAGTTCCTCCAAGTCACCCAGCAGCTTGCTCCCGCGTGCTGCGTAAGAGCTCTCTTGTGTTCCGCAAGAAGCAGCGCCGCCGCCGGAGCATTGCCAGTCTTAGCCCTTGCTCGAAGCTTTAGTCCCTCCGCCCAAGTCTGCCTCTTCCCGACCCCAAGCTTTCCTTTCAGGAAGAAGGTGAGTTGCCGACCCCAAGTCCGCCTCGCCCGACCCCTCCTATCCACCCGACCCCAGCTCCGTCTCGTCCGACCCTGTCTGTTCTGCCGACCCTTGTCCGCCTCGCCCGAGGGTTTGGCGGTGATCTTTTCTTCAACTCGAGGGTGTATGTGTAAAACTTGGGAATCCTTCAGCGCTTGCGTCTAAGGACCCCTAGTTTCTCACATCCTCTAGTTCGAGGATCAGACCACTAGTTCCTTCCTACCCTTACCTTTTGATCACCATCAGCTCTTGAACCACCATCACCACCTGCTCGTTGTCGCGAGTTTCTGGGCTCAGGCGAGCCAGTGTTGCTGTTGAACTAACCGTCTAAGCTAACCCTTGCATTGCATTCGTGTAGAGCTGCACCTCGCCGACAGTTTCTACGAGCTTCACCCGGCGCCCGAAGAAGAAGCTGTAGCCAAGCTCCTGCCCTCCGAAGCCGAAGTCACCCCCGAAGCCGAGCAGTTTCCGTCCTCCTTGCTTGAAGGCAAGCCCCGGTTGCATCAAAGTCCTACGTGTTTTACCAGACTTGCGCATGCCTTCTGTAACATGCTTGTGCATTTACATATAGGAGTTGTGTGAAACCCTAGATGCATGACTCAGTGACCCATGATCTGAGCACTAGCTGTTGGACCGAGTAGCCGCATTGCTTAACTAGGAAAATGGTAAAAGTCGAGTGATTCCCTGTCACTCGCGAGTTATAGGAGTTGCATGTTTACTCTCCTGTTATAACTATAAGGACGATGGACGGGGCAGGGTTTTGGGTAACTCTTTGGTGGTCGGATGGTCGCCCCGTCTGTCTATGAAAAGTTGCTAAGGCCCGACAATGGTGGTGTTCGTGATCATGTGTTTGAAAGTACTAGCCTCATACTTAGTATGGGATGAGGAAGCCTAGTACCGGATTGAACCTAGACGTGAGCGGTCGCCCCATTGTTCTTGGAACGGAGTTTCCCCTGCTGGTTGTCGCACGTGGTGGCAAGCATGGTCACAGGACGGCAGAGGACGAGTCTGTGGAACCTTGCACCAAAGGAAATGGGCCCGACACGGGTTAGGGGATTGATGGGGAAGGCCGACACAGGAAGCGACCTCCGGGTGCGCGGATGTCGTGAGGCTAGGTTCACCATGCATGGTTAAAGAACTCGAATCGATTCGTCTGCCTCTCACAGTTTGAGATTGCTTGATCGCTATGTCACCCTGAGTAAATGAGGAATCTGATGATGGCAATGTTGTTGTTATGTTTACACATCTTGTTTGGCTCTATGATTGCTTAGAATAGGATGCACAACCTAGACTGGTAAGTAAACCTAGAACTGGAGCTAAAACTTGAAATAGGGTTACTTAGTGCTTTTGGCAAACAAACCCCTCAGCCAAGAAGCCTTGCATGTCTAGAAGGAGGAGTAGTCCTTACTCCTATCGGTTAAGTCTTGTTGAGCTCAGTAGCTCAGCCTTGTTGTGGCTCCTGTTTTTCAGGTGAAGTTGCTGCTTCCGACCCCTCTCTGGTTGGTGCTTGGCCGCCCCAGCTCCCGCCAGGCTGGACGGTCGAGTGGGACCCCTCCTCGGACGGCGAGGAGAGGACTCAGTGATGTTCTGGCTGGCCTCGCCCGGACATCCGACCCCGACGAAGTCTTCCGCTAGTGTTTTCTCTGTTGTTCTTTTGTTTCATAAAACTCTGATGTTGGATTTTATGGCCGAACTATTTGAGTAAAACTTGCTTAACTCAGTGGACTTGTTGTATTCTCTGTAACCGCTCACCTTCGTGTGGGTTTGCTAGACTCGATCCTGTTCAAGTGGTTAAATCGGATGAAATCCGACGGCACTTCGTGTTAGCTCAGTTCAGGCAGAAGTGTCGCATGTTAGGCGGCTTAACCCTGCTTAACTAAGCTAATCCGAGGTGGTTCCACCACAGCTGGTATCAGAGCCGTGTTTAGCATTCAGAGAACCCAACAAGCCCTAAACACTTCTTTGAAAAAGGATAAAAGTTGCAAGAAACTTTTGAAAACCTCGTACGATCGTTAAGGATGACTTAGTGCGAGAGGCCCTAGGGGATTTTGGGGGTTGTTTTAGGTGACTAATAAGTACTTGGTTATGTTGCTAACTCTTCCAGCACTTCGCCACGTCTATCATACGTGTGCCGGATTCCGCATCACGAGTATGCGAGGGTTGATAGGGAGCTCCATTCAAGGGACCCTATCTTCGCGGTTGTTTTCGCCCACGTCTATTACACGTGCGCAGGTTCCGTATGTGTTCCATACGAAGGTTGGTACGGTTCGATTCCAACGAACCTATCAGCACGGTTGTTTCGCCACGTTTGTCATACGTGTGCCGATTCCGCATCACGAGTATGCGAAGGGTTATATGGTTCCATTCAAGGGAGCCTATTTCCACGGTTGAGGCTATCCATGCAGCCTTAAACGCATGGGTGCCATTCCTATAGTGAGCGGTAATGTTTGGGAACGCTTTCGTGGGTGCTGGCACGAAGGGTTCGTGTGTGGTGCTTTTCTGCAGGTTGCTAACCGCGCTCGTTAAAGACGTTACTAGAACCGGCTAGTTATTATAGGGAGAGACGTATGGTTGCCTTGTCACCGGCGCTGACCGCGTAAGACCCAAGGGTTGGGCAGTTGTTTTGGTTAAGAGTACGGTAGGCCGTGCATGCGTCATACGGTCCCTTTTCTCAGCAGCAACCCTGTCTGAAAGAGTTCGTTTGGTCTAAGGATTTCTAGTTTCTCTTAGTTGCTCTCGGTGAAACCCGTCTGCTTTTCTATCCGACCCCTGATCCTTGGATCTATCTCACGTGGTTTTCGGTTTTTCTTGGTTCCAGATGGCTGTTCCCGAACATGTGGTTTTTGGAGCGGACGGTACCTTCCAGTCAACGTGCCTGCATTTCGAGGGATTTCCCGCGATTTTGTGGGATACGCTGCAGTGGTTTGGGTATCAGTCCCCGCCCTTGTATGCCGGGCGGTTATATATGGAACATGGCATTCAAACGTGCCAGGTGCAAGCGTTGGTACCACCTCCCCTTGCGCGGCCCGACTGGCCCTCTCTGGGCATAATAGCCTATGGTCTCGCTCTGGAAGACACATGGGAATCCGCCGCCCTTCAGTTGCTCACCCAGTTCTGTCAGATGCACCCCGTGGAGATCACGCTGGACCCGATCGGTCTCTTCCCCGTCAGAAGTCGGCTGGACTCGGCCTGGCTTGACCGCATCGGAAACATCGAGGTGTTGGCCACCACCTGTGCTATGGTCACCATCTCCACCAACGTCCGGTGCATGGCCGCCCTCTACAGGTTGATCGAGCTTCAGGGAAGGGCCATGACTCTGTTCGCCCGGACGGCTGCAGATACCCACGGTTACCTCCAGGCAGCAAGAAGGGACATGGTAGGCCAAACCTACCAGCTGATCCAGCGTGGTATCCAGATCCACGATATGCAAGATCGGATCTCCGAGCTAGAAGGAGAAGTCGCCGACCTCGTGGACGGCATGATAGAGCTCTCGGAGGAAAAGATGGAGGTGGAAATGGAGCTAGCAGTCGCCAATGCCCACCTGGAGGAGCACCAAGCCGAGCTCGAGGATATGCATGCCCTTAACATGCAGCTCGAAGCTCAGGAGGACCCTGAGGAAGACGAGGGAGCGTCCAGCATGGACATAGAAGAAGATGGCGCCCCTTCTCCGACTCATAGTGTCCAGTGGTAGCTTAAGGGTTCTTAGGGAACCTTCTTTCTTTTGTTGTACTCCTCGGCAGCCTAGATTTTGGAAAGCTGTAATAGGTTAGCCTTGAGTTGAGTACTCCCTGTGTTGAACCATCGTTGTGTATAAAGTCAACCCGGTGCATAGTTTTATCCTTTTCGTATGGTGTGGATGCTAAGGTTGAGTAAGTTGCGCCGTAACCCTATGCTGTTTTCGGGGAGCCTGTGTTGGCCGACCCTAGTTTGCGAGCCAGAGTGCGCCGACCCTTGAGGCAGTTACCGCCTCGTCCGACCCTTCCCGAGTACGGACCGTGCCCGACCCCTTGGTTTGAGTGGATCAGATCCTAGGAGTCTGTAGGTGGCATGTGTTGCCTAAAGTGGAGTACCAGGACAAGTAGAGGTTACCTATGCCGGGAATGGGAGGAATGTGCTTCCCCTATGAGGACGTGTGATGCACCATTGGCAAGAGTCGCATTAAGGGATTTAATTCATACGTTCCATTTGTTGGAGTACACCTGAGGTTATGAAGTTAATGGGGCGTTAACTCTTGCAGATGGTGCACCGCACTAGGTCTGGATCTATGCCCAGTGGTAGTGATCAGCGACAGGATCTTCCCCCGCCCCCGCCCCCATCGCCATTGGAGGCAATCTTAGCACTCAAACTGAGCTGCTAAGGCATCTGGTGCAAGGACAACACCAGCAGCCACAGGGTGGAAGAGCACAGCAGCAGCCGCATATCGCGCGGTACGAGGACTTTCTGGGGACACAGCCCCCGCTGTTCCAAAAGACACAAGAATCGCTCGACGCAGATGCATGGGTTCGTACGATCGAATCCAAGTTCGAGCTCCTCACCGCTCCATGCCCCGACGACAACAAGGCCCGGTTCGCAGCTCAGCAGCTGCGTGGCTCCGCACGGCTTTGGTGGGACCACTACCATGCCATGCTGCCGGCTGGCCATGTGGTCAGCTGGAACGAGCTCAAGACGGCGTTCAAGGCGCATCACATTCCCGAAGGTCTCCTGGAGCGCAAGCTCAACGAGTTTCTTGCCCTCACCCAAGGAACTCGGGATGTGCTGGATTACGCCCAAGCTTTCAATGACCTATGCCGTTATGCTGGCTATCATGCGGACACCGATGAGAAGAAGCGGGACAGATTCCGCCGAGGACTGAGCTTGGAGCTTAGGGAAAGGCTGAACCCCATCAGGGTGGACACTTACAACGAGTTGGTCAACCTGGCCATCTCTCAGGAGGACTGCATGCAAGCTCTCAAGGCCGACCAGAAGAGGAAAGCCTCCGTGGCATTTCCGAGCCCGCCGACTCGAAGGTTCCGGATGGTTCCTCCACAAACCCCTGGCTGACCCCAGCAGTCAGGGAAATGGATCGCCCGACCCCCGCCGGCAACAACGCCTCGTTTTCCAGGCTTCCAGCCGCAAGTGCCCCGGCCGACCCTGCCAACGCCACCTCGCCCGGCAGCCAGTAATCGGTGTTTTACCTGCGGCAATGAAGGACATTTTGCAAAGGACTGCCCCAGGAACAAGAATCAGCAGCAAGGCCAGAACCCCATGGCAGCCAGAGGAAGAAGGCCCAAGGTGCAAGTCCGACAAGGCCGACTCAACTACACCAGCTTGACCGAACTTCCCGAAGGTGCGTCAGTAATGACGGGTACTTTCCTCGTTTTAAATCAAGCTGTTGTTGTGTTGTTTGATTCGGGAGCCTCTCATAGCTTTATCGGGAATAAGGCAAGGGAAAGATGTGGGCTAAGTGTCGGTCACACTAAGGAACCCTATGTGATCGCCACTCCTGGAGGAAGGATAACGTCAGATCAGGTCGTTATTCTTGTACCTCTCCAGCTAGGCCCCACCCTCTTCAAGGAAAACCTTATCATCCTTGACCTAAAGGGCATAGATGTCATCCTTGGTATGGACTGGATGGCCCGACATCATGTTGTTCTAGATACATCCGCCCAATCTCTTTACATCAGCTCACCCTTCTATGGCAGTTTTACCCTATCCTTGACCCATCTTGAGTCTCCGACTCCTTGTGCTTACCCTCTCTTGGGAGCCCGTCTAGAAGACCTCCCTGTTATCTGTGAGTACCCTGATGTGTTTCCAGAAGATTTGCTGGGTATGCCCCCTGATAGAGAAGTGGAGTTTTCCATAGAGTTGATTCCTGGCACAGCCCCGATATCTAAGAGACCCTATCGGATGCCACCCGCTGAGTTAGCCGTGTTGAAGGCCCAGTTGCATGATCTATTGGAAAAAGGTTTCATTCGACCCAGTACATCATCTTGGGGTTGCCCCGCCCTGTTTGTGAAGAAGAAGGATGGCAGTCTACGTATGTGTGTGGACTACCGACCCCTCAATGCGGTGACAGTCAAGAATAAGTACCCGCTGCCACACATTGATGTCTTGTTCGATCAGTTAGCCGGAGCAAAAGTGTTCTCCAAGATCGATCTTCGTTCTGGTTATCACCAAATCAAGATTCCACCCTGCGACATACCCAAGACAGCCTTCTCTACCAGATATGAACTGTACGAGTACCTAGTCATGTCCTTTGGACTCACCAATGCACCCGCTTATTTCATGTACCTTATGAACTCGGTGTTTATGCCCAAGCTGGACAAATTTGTCGTGGTGTTCATTGATGATATCCTAGTGTACTCGAAGAACGAGGAAGAGCATGCCGACCATCTTCATATAGTTCTCCAACGGCTGAGAGATCACCAGCTCTATGCCAAGTTCTCCAAGTGTGAGTTTTGGTTAGATAGTGTCAAGTTTCTAGGACACACTATCTCTAAGGATGGTATCGTCGTGGATCCCAGCAAGGTACAAGAAGTCATGGAATGGAAGTCTCCTACCTCAGTACACCAGATCAGGAGTTTCCTTGGACTTGCAGGTTACTATCGGCGTTTCATACCGGATTTCTCCAAGATAGCTAAGCCGATGACCGAGTTGCTGAAGAAGGAGGTCAAGTTTGTGTGGGACACCAAGTGTGAAGAGGCCTTCAAGACCCTGAAGCGCTTGTTGACCACCGCCCCAGTTTTGGCTCAACCCAACGCCTCTAGGCCGTATGACGTATACTGTGACGCCTCTGGTACTGGACTCGGATGTGTTCTTATGCAAGACAGCCGAGTCATTGCCTATGCCTCACGTGCGTTACGACCTCATGAGCTAAACTACCCGACACATGACCTCGAGTTGGCAGCAGTGATACATGCCTTAAAGATATGGAGGCACTACCTAATGGGAGCTCACTGCAACATCTACACCGACCACAAGAGCCTCAAGTACATCTTCACTCAAGCCGACCTCAACATGCGTCAGAGAAGATGGCTAGAGTTGCTAAAGGATTATGAGTTGGAAGTGCACTATCATCCTGGCAAGGCCAATGTGGTAGCCGATGCCCTCAGTCGCAAACCCCATTGCAATTGCTTGCTGTCAGCAGCCTTCACCAAAACCCTGTGTCACGAGATGGGAAAACTAAGTTTGGAGATTGTTCCTCATGGAACCCTTGGTCACATCATCCTTGACTCAGTCTTGGAGGACCGAATTCGGTCAGCCCAAGTTAAGGATGAAGAAATAAAACGGATCATTAGTAAGATCTCAGTAAAGGATGAAGGATATAAGCAATTCCGTCAGGACGAAATGGGAGGTGTATATTATGGAAGCCGACTAGTAGTGCTCGCCGACCCTGAGTTGAGGAAGCAAATCCTAGACGAAGCTCATCTCTCCAAGTTCTCGACCCATCCTGGCAGCAATAAGATGTACCAGGATCTTCGTCAAACCTTTTGGTGGAGTGGAATGAAACCAGAGATAGCTCGTTATGTTTTAGAATGTGACACCTGTCAACGTGTCAAGGCCAGTCATTTGAAGGTAGCAGGAACCTTGCAGCCGCTACCTATCCCCTCTTGGAAATGGGAAGACATCAGCATGGACTTCATAGTTGGATTACCCCTTACAATTCAACGGTATGATTCCATCTGGGTTATAGTGGACCGCCTGACCAAGACGGCACATTTCCTTCCTGTTCGCACCACCTACACCGTCAAGCAATATGCAAAGTTGTACCTCGACCGTATCGTTTCCCTACATGGTGTACCCAAGACCATCATCTCTGATCGAGGAGTTCAGTTTGTGGCCCGTTTTTGGGAGCAACTACAAGCATCTATGGGCACCAAGCTCATCCGAAGCTCAACGTATCATCCTCAAACCGATGGCCAAACTGAGAGAGTTAACCAGATTCTTGAAGATATGCTAAGAGCCTGTGTTATCCACTACGATAAAAGCTGGGACAAGTGTCTGCCCTTAGCAGAATTCTCCTACAATAACAGCTATCAGGCCAGTTTGAAGATGGCACCGTTCGAGGCCCTGTATGGCCGGAAATGCAGGACACCCTTGAACTGGTCTCAACCAGGAGAAAGACAGGTTTACGGCCCCGACTTAGTGGCAGAAGCCGAAGAGCAAGTGAAGGTAATTCAAGCAAATCTCAAGGCTACCCAATCTCGACAGAAGAGTTACTCCGACCAGCGGAGGAGACCCCTGCAGTTCGACCTTGGTGATCATGTGTACCTTAGAGTATCCCCGACCAAAGGAGTGCAGCGGTTTGGAATAAAAGGCAAGTTAGCTCCCCGCTATGTTGGCCCTTATGAGATTGTGGAGAGATGTGGACCCGTTGCTTACCGGATCCAACTCCCAGAGCAGCTATCAGCCATACATGATGTTTTTCATGTGTCTCAACTGAAGAAGTGTGTCCGAGTTCCAGCAGAGATCTTAGAACAAGAACAGCTTCAGGTAGAGTCCGACCTGACCTACGCCGAGTACCCAGATCGAGTTCTTGACCAAAAGGAAAGGCACACCCGACGCCAAGTGGTAAAGATGTACAAGATCCTTTGGAGAAACCACACCGAAGATGAAGCAACATGGGAAACGGACGAGTATCTGAACAAGCGTTTCCCAGGTTTTCTGTCCCATCAAGGAGGTAAGAACAGCACACCCTTGATCCTTGAATCTCGGGACGAGATTCTTTTAAGAGGGGTAGGCTGTAACGACCGACCCCTAATCCTTCCCAGTTAGGCTTGATCTCAGCCCTTAACCTTCGTTATCTGTCTTGCTTAAACGTGCCTGAGTGCTCAGTTTTCCGCCGATCCCGACCCCTGAGATCCGACCCCTTTTCCCGCCTCGCTCCTCTCCCGACCCCGGCGAGCTCAGTCCCCCGTCGGATCCTGCTGATCTTCCTCACCCGTCCGATCTATCCACCGGTGGACCCGCGAGATCTTCTCCAGATCCCCCGCGCCAGCCGCACTTGAGTTGCATGGCCGCCTCAGAGTCTTCCTGCCGCGTGGCTCGTCTTCTCCGACGCCATCGCCCAGTTTTGTCTCTGGCAAGCAACAGAGTGGGTTCCCGCGCCCCTTTTCCCCAATAGCAGCGGAAGCCCTCTGCACCCTTTCTGCAGAACCTCGTCTCCCGCGCCCATCATCACGCCACCAGATCCCAGCCCCAGAGCCCGATGTTGCCCGTCTTTTCTGTCCCTTTCAGCCACAGTTGCGCCGCCCGGTCGTCGCTACACGACGATTCCTCCACCGCCAACCCCAACCGCGGCCGTGACAGTTCCTTTCCCCGCTCTGTCAGACGCCGCCCGACAATCTGTTGTTCCGCGCTCTCCCCCGCGCCCGCGTCCGCCTGTCTTCTCACCTGTGCGCCCTCGATTCTAGCACCGTTAAACCGGTTGCTTCTATCACCTCTTCTGCACGACGACGCCCGCTTTCCGCCAAATCTCAACCACCAGTCTACCCGCCCCTACGCCGCCCTGACGGTAGAACGCAATGATCGCTGGCGTCACCCCCGGAGTCCTGCAGCACCGCCCTGTTTGCTCAATCGCCGCCACGGCAGAGCACTCCATTGCTTCTCCCCGGCCTTCGCGCCGCTCCCCTTCTCTCTCTCCGCGACGTTTCCGTTCCTCTGCTCCAGCAGCTATAAAAGGAATGCCCCCGTCGCCGGAGTTCCCTCCGCCTCTGTTGCCTTCAGCTTCTCTATCCCTCTGCTCAAGCTCCTAGCGCCATCCACCCAGTTCTTGAGGAGTTCTTCTCCCAGTTCCCTCTCAGTTCCTCCAAGTCACCCAGCAGCTTGCTCCCGCGTGCTGCGTAAGAGCTCTCTTGTGTTCCGCAAGAAGTAGCGCCGCCGCCGGAGCATTGCCAGTCTTAGCCCTTGCTCGAAGCTTTAGTCCCTCCGCCCAAGTCTGCCTCTTCCCGACCCCAAGCTTTCCTTTCAGGAAGAAGGTGAGTTGCCGACCCCAAGTCCGCCTCGCCCGACCCCTCCTATCCACCCGACCCCAGCTCCGTCTCGTCCGACCCTGTCTATTCTGCCGACCCTTGTCCGCCTCGCCCGAGGGTTTGGCGGTGATCTTTTCTTCAACTCGAGGGTGTATGTGTAAAACTTGGGAATCCTTCAGCGCTTGCGTCTAAGGACCCCTAGTTTCTCACATCCTCTAGTTCGAGGATCAGACCACTAGTTCCTTCCTACCCTTACCTTTTGATCACCATCAGCTCTTGAACCACCATCACCACCTGCTCGTTGTCGCGAGTTTCTGGGCTCAGGCGAGCCAGTGTTGCTGTTGAACTAACCATCTAAGCTAACCCTTGCATTGCATTCGTGTAGAGCTGCACCTCGCCGACGGTTTCTACGAGCTTCACCCGGCGCCCGAAGAAGAAGCTGTAGCCGAGCTCCTGCCCTCCGAAGCCGAAGTCGCCCCCGAAGCCGAGCAGTTTCCGTCTTCCTTGCTTGAAGGCAAGCCCCGGTTGCATCAAAGTCCTACGTGTTTTACCAGACTTGCGCATGCCTTCTGTAACATGCTTGTGCATTTACATATAGGAGTTGTGTGTGTAGGGATACGAGGTAGGCTACACTAGCGCAAATCAAAATTTCTACCGCGTATAACCAGGAAGAACTGCCGTATAAGGATCACGGGATTACCACTCGACACACTACTGGTGCGGAAGATGTAGATATGCGTCGATGCAGTGAAGACGATCACGTAGTCGTACGTAGTCGATCAACGTCACGTCCAGCAGCTCCTCAGCAGATCGTCCACGTGCAGCAAGATCGCCTCCGGTGCCGCGGCTCGTCGTGGCTCGTCGGCGGCTCGTCGGTGGCTCGTCCAAGTGCTGCAGGCGCAACACCTCCAAGGTATCCACACGTGCAGGGAGGAAGCATCGCAAGTCGGACTGCTAGATCCGCGAGTTGCAACAGGCGAGGGCGTGGGAGGCGCGGCAGGTGTGTTTCCCCAAAGGTGTGTAAACCCTAGGGCGCCCCCACCCCTCTATTTATAGAGGTTCCTGATGGGCCTCTGGATCCGAGGCCCATTAGTACTCCTAAACCTAATCCAACTCGGATCAGATCCGAATTGGGCTTCCAGCCCCTTAAGTGTGTGACCCTATGGGTTCGGATACGTATAGACATGGCCCGAGTACTCCTACTCGGCCCAATAGTCGGTAGCGGCCTCTAGCAAGACGTGCCAACTCCTATACGCACACGAAGATCATATCAGACGAACCATCACAACATAATATACATGCTATTCCCTTTGCCTCATGATATTTGGTCTAGCTTCAAGCCGACCGCTCTTTCTCGATCCTGTGATTCGGAATCCCTTTGTAGGTTAACTCTTAACCGTACGTAGCATGGCCATGCATTTTCGGATCCGATCACTCGAGGGGCCCAGAGATATCACTCTCAATCAGAGAGGGGCAAATCCCATCTTGACTGACCATGTCTCATAGCATGCTTCTTGACAAACCCGAAAGCTACCTTTATAACTACCCTGTTACGGCGTAGAGTTTGATAGCCCCTAAGTAGGTCGATCCACATCTAGAATACATGCGACAGTCTCAGGTCTAAGGACAAAGCGTATATGTTGTTTAAAGAGAGAACTACTTCTCGTGTTGGGTCAGTCCTAGCACATGTCTCCACATGTGTCCACATTATTAGTTCAACATCTCCATGTCCATGACTTGTGAAACATAGTCATCAACTAATACATGTGCTAGTCTAATATTCATGTGTGTCCTCACATGAACTTCGACTAGGGACAACTTTAGAATAACCATACAAGTAAAGAGTTTCACATACAATTCACATAATTGCAAATCAATTCAAGTAGCCTTTAATGGATATTCAATGAACACAATATACAAATCATGGATACAAATGGAATATCATCATCTCTATGATTGCCTCTAGGGCATACCTCCAACAGTCTCCCACTTGCACTAGAGTCAATCTAGAAGGTGCCTAATACCCATAGCTCTTACATGCGCATCATGCTTAGCCTGCGGGAGTGGTTTTGTCAACGGATCAGAAATGTTCAGATCCGTGTGTATTTTGCATATCTTGATCTCACCTCGGTTAACGAAGTCTCGAATGAGATGAAATCGCCGCATTACGTGTTTGTTCTTCTGGTGGTTCCTTGGCTCCTTTGCTTGCGCAATTGCCCCATTATTATCACAGTAGAGATTCAATGGGCTGGACGCATTCGGGAACACACCAAGCTCAATGAGGAAATTCCTTATCCAAACACCTTCCTTCGCGGCTTCCGAAGCCGCGATGTACTCGGCTTCTGTCGTAGAATCGGCCACCGTCTCCTGCTTGGAACTCTTCCAACTAACAGCACCACCATTCAGTGTGAACACAAATCCTGATTGTGACTTTGAATCATCTCTGTCGGTTTGGAAACTAGCATCGGTGTAACTTGTTACAACGAGCTCCTCCTCACCTCCATAGACGAGGAACATATCTTTAGTCCTTCTCAAGTACTTAAGAATGTTTTTCACCGCTGTCCAGTGACTCTCACCTGGATCAGATTGGTGTCTGCTTGTCATGCTTAGCGCATATGAAACATCTGGGCGAGTACTTATCATTGCATACATGATAGATCCAATAGCCGAGGCATATGGCACTCTACTCATGCGATCCCGCTCATCAGCAGTCGAAGGACACTGAGTCTTGCTGAGATGTATGCCATGTGACATAGGCAAGAACCCTTTCTTTGCCTCTTCCATGCTGAACCGCTTCAACACTTTGTCAATGTAAGTATCTTGGCTTAAACCTATAAGCCTTCTCGATCTATCTCTATAGATCTTAATGCCCAGAATATATGCCGCTTCCCCTAAGTCCTTCATCGAAAAACTATTTTTCAGTGAAGTCTTTACGGACTCAAGCATAGGAATATTATTTCCAATCAGTAATATGTCATCCACATATAAGATTAGAAATACTACAGAGCTCCCACTAACCTTCTTGTAAACACAAGACTCTTCTTCGTTCTTGGTGAAGTCAAACCCTTTGACCACTTCATCAAAACGAATGTTCCAACTCCTAGATGCTTGCTTCAATCCATAAATGGATCTCTAAAGCTTGCATACCTTTCCAGCATTTTTCGGATCGACAAAACCCTCGGGCTGTATCATATACACGTCCTCAGCTAGGTTTCCATTCAGGAAAGCTGTCTTGACATCCATCTGCCATATCTCATAATCGAAATATGCAGCTATAGCTAGAATAATCCGAATGGACTTAAGCATCACTACGGGCGAGAAGGTCTCGTCGTAGTCAACTCCTTGAACTTGTCGAAAACCTTTTGCGACAAGTCGTGCTTTATAGATGTGAACATTTCCATCCATGTCCTTTTTCTTCTTATAGATCCACTTGCACTCTATGGCTTTAACACCATCAGGCAGGTCAACCAAGTTCCAAACTTGATTGTCTCCCATGGACTCTATTTCGGATTGCATGGCACTCTGCCATTTTTCGGAGTCTGGGTCCATCATTGCTTCTGCATATGTCGCAGGCTCATCATTGTCCAACAATAATATTTCCCGCATTTTGCGGAGCCTTGCCGACCTTCGTGGTTGTGGTGGTGCTTCTCTTGCCATGTGTATCTCAACTTGTTCTGCTACGTTAGCATCACTCATTGATTCTTGCCCGATCGGCTCATCTTGAACTTCTTCAAGATGCACTGTCTTTCCACTCTTTTCTCCTTTGAGAAACTCTTTCTCTAGGAAAACCCCGTTCCGAGCGACAAACACTTTGCCTTCTGATCGGTTGTAGAAATAATATCCCAAAGTTTCCTTTGGATATCCCACGAAAATGCACTTATCCGACTTGGGTGTGATCTTGTCCGACTGAAGTCGCTTGACAAACACTTCACATCCCCAAATCTTTAGAAAAGACAAACTAGGAACCTTTCCAGTCCATATCTCATATGGTGTCTTAACTACGGATTTAGATGGTACCCTATTAAGTGTGAAAGCTGCTGTTTCTAGAGCGTATCCCCAAAATGACAACGGTAGGTCCGACTGGCTCATCATTGATCGAACCATGTCTAACAAAGTTCGATTACGTCGCTCGGACACACTGTTTCTCTGAGGTGTTTACTCTCCTGTTATAACTATAAGGACGATGGACGGGGCAGGGTTTTGGGTAACTCTTTGGTGGTCGGATGGTCGCCCCGTCTGTCTATGAAAAGTTGCTAAGGCCCGACAATGGTGGTGTTCGTGATCAAGTGTTTGAAAGTACTAGCCTCATACTTAGTATGGGATGAGGAAGCCTAGTACCGGATTGAACCTAGACGTGAGCGGTCGCCCCATTGTTCTTGGAACGGAGTTTCCCCTGCTGGTTGTCGCACGTGGTGGCAAGCGTGGTCACAGGACGGCAGAGGACGAGTCTGTGGAACCTTGCACCAAAGGAAATGGGCCCGACACGGGTTAGGGGATTGATGGGGAAGGCCGACACAGGAAGCGACCTCCGGGTGCGCGGATGTCGTGAGGCTAGGTTCACCATGCATGGTTAAAGAACTCGAATCGATTCGTCTGCCTCTCACAGTTTGAGATTGCTTGATCGCTATGTCACCCTGAGTAAATGAGGAATCTGATGATGGCAATGTTGTTGTTATGTTTACACATCTTGTTTGGCTCTATGATTGCTTAGAATAGGATGCACAACCTAGACTGGTAAGTAAACCTAGAACTGGAGCTAAAACTTGAAATAGGGTTACTTAGTGCTTTTGGCAAACAAACCCCTCAGCCAAGAAGCCTTGCATGTCTAGAAGGAGGAGTAGTCCTTACTCCTATCGGTTAAGTCTTGTTGAGCTCAGTAGCTCAGCCTTGTTGTGGCTCCTGTTTTTCAGGTGAAGTTGCTGCTTCCGACCCCTCTCTGGTTGGTGCTTGGCCGCCCCAGCTCCCGCCAGGCTGGACGGTCGAGTGGGACCCCTCCTCGGACGGCGAGGAGAGGACTCAGTGATGTTCTGGCTAGCCTCGCCCGGACATCCGACCCCGACGAAGTCTTCCGCTAGTGTTTTCTCTGTTGTTCTTTTGTTTCATAAAACTCTGATGTTGGATTTTATGGCCGAACTATTTGAGTAAAACTTGCTTAACTCAGTGGACTTGTTGTATTCTTTGTAACCGCTCACCTTCGTGTGGGTTTGCTAGACTCGATCCTGTTCAAGTGGTTAAATCGGATGAAATCCGACGGCACTTCGTGTTAGCTCGGTTCAGGCAGAAGTGTCGCATGTTAGGCGGCTTAACCCTGCTTAACCAAGCTAATCCGAGGTGGTTCCGCCACAGCGGCGCCTTGCACCGCGAGTGGATTCTGCTTTTTATGCGCCTCCCATATCTGTTCGCACTGCTGCGGGCGGCACCAACAGCGTCACCATGGCTAGGAGAGGCCACAGGTCGTACAGGTAGGGCACCGCGCAGTTCTTCATTGGTTCTTCTTCTGATCGGTTTCTTGCCTCTATCGAAGGTTTCTTGGTCGTAGAGGCGCTAGGCATTTCTGGTTCTACAGTTTCTTGCGTATATCATGTTTCTTGCTTTGTCAGGTTTTGGTTGTTGCTCGTGTTCGATTTGAGTCCCAATTTCAGTCCAGAAATCTGTTTCTTTCACCATTCGCGTCTCATTTCTTGAATTTAGAAACCCTTTGGTTTCTTGATTTCGAAGCTACTATACCTGTTCATTTCCGGGCGGCGGGGTTCTTTCTCCGTCGCATGTCGGCGCTTTGCATCCCAATTTGTTCATTGAAGAAGTTCTACGGGTTGTTGATTATGATTTCTCATTTGGTGTTTACGAAACCCGTTTGTTTCTTGATTTCTCCAAGCAGCGGCGTGTTCTTTTTCATCGTTGGAGAATTAGTTATAATGTCAAGAAAGAAGACAGCCTAGCACAAAAAAGCTCGGGTGGCGGATGCATAGTATGACGCCCACTAGGATTAGCTCCCAGGCCGTCGATGTGGGGGAAGGTGAGGCCACCGGAGTGCGGGAGCTTGTCATCCATTCACCAGGACGCGAGGGGCATACGTCTGTAGCGGCGGGCGTAGATGGAACGACGCTGGTGACGAAGGCATACGCCACGGTGGGAAGGAAGAAGGACAAGACAGAGGAAGAAGAAGGGGAGGACGAAGATGAAGCCGAGGAGGCGCCCGTCGACAAGCAAGGACGAGACACGGATCGCAGCTCCATCTCGGGACGCCATGTCCAGGTAACTAATCAACTTCCCTTAGCTCGTCCTAGCTCTGCTTTGCCTTCCGCTGTTCCTTGCCCACAAGGTGTTCGACGCTTTGTGCCTGGAGAAGCAGTGAGAGAGTTTGAGGACCAGAGTGTGAATGCTAGGCCATGTCGGCGGCGGCTTACGCTGGCACCGAGAGTGGTGCCTGTCTCACAACGAACTTGCTCTAGCAAGCTAGTAGCAGTATCGGCCGAGGTAGAAGATGAAGCAACAGAAAGGGTTACGGGATGCAAGAGTTTGGAAGAGGAAAATTGGAGTCAGAAGGAAGAACATGCCTGCAAGAGATTATCAGATCCTCTTCTAGGATTACGAAAAAATGATACAGGATCTCCCTTCTGGCCACTGGTAAACGATGAAAACTCTGCAGATGAGGAGGAGGAGGATAGTAATATTGAAATTGAAATTAAGAAGAAGGTAACTATATGGATGGGAAAGAGGTGCGGTGAGTCCCTAGTGGAACAAAGGGCATCGTCAAGCAATGGAACAAAGGAGAAAGAAGACAGCCTAGCACAAAATTTGGGAATGAAACTGAGAAACAAAAACAAAATGATGAAGACTGGGAAGAAGATCAAGTCGTGGATTGGTCCGTTGCCTAGGAGAGAACATCTAGTAAAATGCTCACTAGGTGACATTTGGGTGAAAGATCTCCGGGCATCGGCATCACCAAATGGCTGCAGAAGTCTGGAGAAGTTCTTAGCAGATGAAGAAACAGTCATAATTGATGGTGAAAGCTCATCAGAGAACTGCTCAAAGAAATTAACAGATAGCAATTTTGAATTAAAAAATGAGCAATTGTTTCATCTTCAAAGCCCAATTACATGGGTGGGTGAAACAGAATTTGTTCAGATAGGGGCCCACTCTATGTTTCAATGCACTAATGGCCTTGGACGGCTCTTTAAACATGGAGGGAAGCCCAAAGGATTCAACAGTTATTATCACACCAATTACCAAGGTGGTGCCTCAACAGGGGGGAGAAAGGGGAAAATGATAACTGGGGATAATAAAGACCTCACCTCTTAGCATCTCCCCATCCTCACTTTCGTCCAGACTAAAAACCCATCTAGTCAGGAAAGAGGCGCGACTGTGGCAGGAGGAGACGCCAAGATGTGGCGAGGATATGGAGCAAGAGGAGCGACAGGAACCAGAAATGTTCAAGGAGGCCGAGCAAACTGGGATAGGCTGCAGGAAGGGGAACAAAGAGAAGGCTTTGGAAGGGGGGGGCGGTCTGGTAGTGGCCACACCATGATCGGGGACAGAGTAGGCATAGATGAGGCTCCTGGAAGAAGGTTTGTGTCAAGAATTAATGCTGGGGATAACAGAATTCGAGAAGGACAGCACCAAAGCTATGGAGGATGGAGGGGAAGACATGGGTCAGGAGGTCCTAGGGAGAATCTGAGAGGACATGGGGGATGGAGCAGATGGCAAGAACGCCCACAAAGAGCAAACACGCAAAAAGAAGAAGGCAGAGGAAATATGGGGGCAGGAAAACAGCAAGAAGAGGAGATCAAAGGAAAGATGAAAATAAGTGATGGTGAACAGAAGGAGGATGGGAAACAATAGAAATGGACATCTTGATGATAGGAACAGCAGGAGAGGAAGAGAAGGGAGACGACACTAAAGCAGGTGTCAAATGTTCTAGATGCACAAAGAAGGGGCATGTGGCGGCAAGATGCACAAGTACTGTGTACTTTGTTATTTGCAATAGTGAGGAACATGTTAATCACAGATGCCCACTGTTGAAACAACCACGACCTGTGGCACACACTGTGGGATATGATATCCATGGGTTGGGTTTCTATCACATTACACACCCACCATTACCTAGGGCAAGGAAGGACTCCAAAATGGCCCTGATCAGAATTGGAGGTGGACAGTTACCCAAGGAACAGGTGATTACACAGCTTCAGAGATTGTATCCTGGAAAATGGAAATGGGAGCTTGAGGAGAATGAGGACAACACTTTCATCACTTAAGTTTCCATCAAAGGCTGAACTTCAGAGGGCTATAGCTTTTGGAGGGGTAGATGTTAGAGAAGAAGGGGTGCAGACAGGACAGAGGTTACAATTTGAAGCATGGCATGAAAAGGAGGAAGGGTTTCTACTCCCTAAAGTTTGGGTAAGAGTGTTTGGCTTGAGGAAGAACTTGAGAGAATATATGAACTTATGGGCAGTGGGGTCAATGTTGGGATCGACCCAAACTGTTGATATGGAAGTGACTAGAGAGAATGTTTTTGGGAGAGTATGTGTGGCAGTTCTTAATCCTTTGATCATCCCCTCACACCTAGATGTAGTGATAGGGGATCATTACTTCGAGCTAGACTTTGAGGAGGAAAAGTTGGGGACAGATGAAAATGGAGAAGAGGCTATTTTTGACTGGAAGGGTGATGCAGCAGGAGAAGGGGAGGGAGAAGATAGTGAAGAGGATCATATGTAGGATGATCCAAAGATAAATAGAGAAACAAAAAGAAGGAAAAACAACACTGATTATAAAGGGAAGGAAAACAGTAGTACAGACAACATACAGGCTGATCAAGACAGGGAGCAAAAGGATTCACTGAAAGAGAGAGTTCAGAATATGAATGACAATGAATTCTTGCTGCTTCTTAAGGAAAAGGCTGGGGAAATAATAGATAAGGCAGTGGATAAAACGTTGGATAATTTAGCAGATCAAGTGATGAATGAGAGAGATGAAGGGCAGGACTCAGAGAACAGTTGGGATGAGGAAGAGGGAAGAGATGAACTACAGAAAGTGGCTGCAATCCCAGAGGTAATAATCACACCAACAAGGGCTAGTCCAAGGTTGGCTCAATCTGGAGATGAGCACATACTATCAAAAACAGAGAAGATGGCGGCAAGAAAGAATCTGGAACATAATGAAGGTAACACTGAAACTCGCTGTTGCTTATCTTTTCCTATGAATACAGCCATTCATAATGTTGAACAATTAGGGATTAAGGTGGGAGACAGTAGGCAGGAGATGGAAAAGATGATAAAAGATTTATTTATCTTAGAAAGTAGAGTTAAGAATCAGAATGATTAGGTAGATAATCAGAGTGAAATGACCATAGATAGTGATAAAGAGGAAGAAGACATAGAAGAGATAGAAAGTAAAGCTTTACAGTTCCTCTGTGGGGATTTATTGGAAGAGGTATTTGATGATAATAGTAGCTATATGGGAGAATATACCAAAGTAGGAAAATACAAGTCATGTGCTAAGTCACATAGGAGGTACAAGTCATGTGCTAAGTCACATGGGAGGACTTGGAAAATAAAAATACCTAATGTTAATGCCAAAATTGTTTCTAAATGAAAGGAATATTCTGGAATAGCAGAGGTCTTAGTGACTTGGCTAAAACTAGATTCCTCACTGATACTGTTAAAGAGCAGAACTTAGCTTTCATAACTCTTTTGGAAACAAGAAAAAAAGATTTCACCCAGTCCACTTTAAATAACTTTTGTGGGGGTAGAAATTTTATTTGGCATTGGACACAACCACATGGCAGATCAGGAGGTATTCTCCTTGGAGTTGATCTAGATGAGCTAGATGTAGGAAGTATAGATGAAGGAGTTTTTTATGTGAAATTTAGACTGAGAACTAGGAAGGATAACTTTCATTTTGTGTTGTTGGCTGTTTATGGGGCAGCACAACCTGAATTCAAAGAGGCTTTCCTCACAGAACTAGTTCATGCCTGTAGCAAGGAAAATTTACCTATTATGCTTAGGGGAGATTTCAATATCATTAGGAACCCAAGTGAAAAAAATAATGAAAGATATGATGATAAGTGGCCTTTCCTCTTTAATGCTATCATAGATAGCTTAAATCTGAAGGAAATAGAGATGTCAGGAAGAAAATACACTTGGGATAATTCTTTAAAGACTCCAACCTATGAAAGATTAGATAGGGTGTTGGTCAGTACAGAATGGGAACAACAATTTCCACTAGTCACAGTTGATGCTTTGAGTAGGGAAATATCAGACCATACACCTTTACTGCTTAGCACTGGGCAGGAAAATAGAAGCAGGAAACAACCTATGTTTAAGTTTGAGTTAAGATGGTTATTAAGGAATGATTTCTTTGAACTAATAGCTGATGTATGGAACAAGGAAAGAAAAGGATCTACTCCACTACAAAAATGGCAAAATAAAATCAGGAGACTAAGAAAATTCCTGAGAGGGTGGGCAAAAAATATGAATGGGGAATATAAAAAATAAAAACAAGAGCTCCTTAAAAGGGCAGATGAATTAGACAAAAAGGCAGAATTACAGCTGCTAAGTCAGCAAGAAAGTGATTTAAAACAAGGTATCCAAGATAGGCTAGTTCAACTTTTGAGAGAAGAAGAGATCAAGTGGTACCAAAGAGCAAAAAGCAATAAAATGTTGAAAGGGGATAACAACACAAAATACTTCCATATGATAGCTAATGGCAAGCATAGAAAAACTAGAGTTTTCAGGCTTGAACAGGAAGAGGGGATTATTGAGGGGGAGGAGAACCTTAAAAAGTATATAACAAAATACTATAAAGGTTTATTCGGATCCCAAATGAGGAACAGTTGTTCTATGAACGAGTCCTTGACAGAGGATATCCCTCAAGTAACAAGGGTGGAAAATGAGATTTTGACTGAAAAGTTTACGGAAAAAGAAGTTAGAGAAGCCATATTCCAAATGAAGCATAACAAAGCCCCAAGACCTGATGGATTCCCAGTTGAGTTCTATCAGGTTTTTTGGAGCCTCATAAAGAATGACCTAATGGCCATGTTTGAGGATTTCCATAAGGGTACGTTACCACTATATAGTTTAAATTTTGGAATTATAACATTAATTCCTAAACTTAAAGAGGTTAAGATGATCCAGCAATATAGGCCAATCTGTATGTTAAATGTTAGCTTTAAAATATTCACAAAGGTGATGGCCAACAGATTTACCCTGGTGGCTAACAAAGTGATAAAACCATCTCAAACTGCCTTCCTACCTGGAAGATACATTATGGAAGGGGTGGTAATACTGCATGAGAGAATACATGAGTTGTGTAGGAAAAAACAGGATGGGATAATTCTCAAATTGGACTTTGAAAAAGCCTAAGATAAGGTTAACTGGACTTTCTTACAGCAGGCTCTAAAAATGAAGGATTTCTCTCCTACATGGTGTAAATGGATTGAAAACATGGTTAGTGGGGGAAGTGTTGGGGTCAAAGTTAATGATGACATTGGACATTTCTTTCAAACAAAACAAGGGCTAAGACAAGGAGACCCCCTGTCCCCAGTGTTGTTTAATGTGGTGGCTGACATGTTAGCAGTTCTAATATCCAGAGCCAAGGAGAAAGCGCAAAATAAGGGTCTAGTAGCCCATCTGGTAGATGGAGGATTATGTATCCTCCAATATGCAGATGACACAATCCTTTTTATGGAAAATGATATAGATTAGGCTAAAAATCTGAAGTTAGTACTAAGTACATTTGAAAAACTCTCAGGCCTCAAAATCAACTTCCATAAGAGTGAATTGTACTGTTTTGGGGAGGCAAAAAATATAGTCAAAGAATATGTGGAGATCTTTGGGTGCAAGGAAGGAATTATGCCTTTTAAATATCTTAGAATTCCTATGTACCATCGTAGACTTACCAATAAAGATTGGAAAATGGTTGAAGAGAGATTCCAGAAAAAACTAGCGAGCTGGAAGAGTAAATTATTGTCACTTGGACGAAGGCTGGTACTAATAAACTCTATCCTTTCTAGTTTACCAATATTTATGATGTCGTTCTTGAGAATACCTAAAGGTGTTCTCAAAAGACTGGACTACTACAGATCTAGATTCTTTTGGCAATGTGATGAACACAAAAAGAAATACAGATTGGCCAAATGGAGTATTTTGTGTGTACCAAAGAGCGTAGGAGGATTGGGCATATCAAACCTGGAAGTGCAAAATAGATGCTTGTTAAGCAAGTGGCTATTTAAACTTTTGAACGAGGAAGGGGTATGGCAAAAATTACTTAGAAGAAAATACCTGAGTAATAAAACTCTTACTCAAGTGAAGAAGAAAAAGGGAGATTCACAGTTTTGGGGTGGACTCATGGAAACAAAGGATCAATTCATGGCAATGGGTAGGTTTGAAGTGAATAATGGAAAGAAAACCAGATTCTGGGCAGATGTATGGATTGGAAAGAAAGCTCTCAGGGAGAGATTCCCATCTCTGTTTTACATAGCTAGGAGGAAAAATGACACTGTGACCAAGGTCTGTGGAGCGGTTCCCCTGAATGTGTCATTCAGAAGAGCTCTCACAGGAGATAAACTAAATGATTGGCTAAAATTGGTGGCTGAAATAGAAGGTCATGGCTTGGAAGATCAGGAAGATAGATTTTGTTGGAGCTTAAACAAAAGCAAAGAATTCTCAGTAAAATCCATGTACAGAGAGATAATGTAAGCTGAAGGAACTCCCTCCTTGTGTGCAGAATGGAAGTTAAAAATACCTTTAAAGATCAAAGTATTCTTATGGTATTTGAAAAAGGGAGTGATCCTAACTAAGGACAATCTTGCAAAGAGAAGATGGCAAGATAGTACCAAGTGTTGTTTTTGCAACGATGAAGAGACGGTGCAACACCTATTCTTTGATTGCCATTTAGCAAGATGCATTTGGAATATAGTTTTCTTTTCATTTGGAATTCAACCGCCTGTTAGTGGTCCTAATATGCTGGGTTCTTGGGCTAGAGGTTATCCCTGGAAATATAGAAACCAGATGATTGTAGGAGCTGTTGCACTATGCTGGGCTATTTGGTTGAATAGAAATGATGTGTTGTTCAAAGGAAATACCACTAACTCCTTTTTGCAGGTAATGTTCAGAGGGACTTATTAGGCAAGGGCATGGGCGATGCTATCTAAGGAGGAAGAGAAAATTGATTTGAAGAAGAACTGTAGCAGACTTGAAATTACTGCTTTGGATTTCTTCCATAAATATGGATGGAACTTTAGGAGAAGATTGATGACTTAGGCTATCTGGCGTCAGGGCAGATCTTGAAAGGTTTATGTGCTGATGGCATGGGTCTTTATTTAGTTTACCTGGAAGCTGTCTCTAGACCTGGGACCTTGGTCTATTTTAGTTCGATCCTAAGAAGTATCAGAGATCTTGTTTAGTCTTGTCTGAACTTTGTTTTGGAACCAGACTCTAGACCTAGGAGCTTGGTCTGTTTTAGTTTGATCCTACCTTGATTAGTCTTGTCTAAACTGTGTTTTGGCACTAGAAGTTTCAGGAGCAGCCTGAGAGCTGCTTGTTTTGTGTCCAGGTTGTAAGTTGGTGGCTGTAGACATCTAATTAAGGATGATCGAGGCCGGACAATGTTCCTTAATCTAAAAAAAAGTTATAATGTCAAACGCCGTAAAGGTGTCTATGTACATTCTCGCGCGCCGTCGTAATTAACCTTTTGCTTGCGCAGGCTATTCAGTCTGTCGGCGGCGCACCAGCTCTCCTCATCGAGGGAGTACCTGGATGCGGTTACGACATGACCGGCATTCAGAGAATCGTCTCGGGCGGGCGCAAGTATGTACCCCTATGTCCTGTTCAGCATGATGACTTAAGGATGAAAAACCTCTGCAACACATGTCAGTGCCCGATCAAGAGGGGCAACTGCCGTTGGTGTAGTTTAGGTTGTAAGGTGAGTACATGTCGTGCTGTTCTTTCTATCGGAATCGCGCTTGGATGCCTAGTAGATGAGCTTCTTTGATGCTCTCCTGCCGTATGGCCGGATTTGCACTGACTCTTGGACACTGATGTAATTACACGCAGGCAGAGGTTGTACTCGGAGGACAGCGGCGTGAAGCAGCTCGCCGGTTGGTGTGAGCTGGCGGAGGCGGGCCAGTTCAGGACGGCGAGGCACCTCAAGAATCGGTTCTGTACCGTTTGCGGGCTCGCGTACTGCAACTCGTCTTGCCCCGAACATGCTCAACAGCATCATCCCGTAGCCGGGCCAGGCTCGGTCAAGACGGTCGTCCGCGTCGACGGTTGGGCCGCCGTGCCAGCTTCCGGCGGCGGTCGTGGACAATGTGAAGGTATTGTATTATCTTTGCTATAACTTTTACTACTCTTGGTCTTGGCTACTCGAACAATGGCAAGCTGATGAGAATTGTTAACTAAACGCTATTCATGATTTATTTGCAGGAGTTGCACCACCCTGACGGCACGGTGCTCTACCCGATTCGCAGCCGAGGAGCCCAAGCCGGCCACCAGGCTCTTGCTCCGGCGGCGATCCATGCGCCGGGTATCGGGGAACCGCACCCCTGTCTGGGGGCGACTGCCCGGAGGTCTTCACCGGGCCCGAAGCGTTCTGCTCCATACGGTGCCGGCACCAAGCCGGTTAGGCTCATATGTTCATGACTTACAATATGTAGGAATGCAGATTACTGTTAAGCCACGGATTAGATAGTAATCCCGCTTAACATCCAGCTTGTGGTTTTCTTCTTCGAATGGAACTAATGCCTCGGGAAATGTAGTAGGCCTAGTGTTGTGGCTCTTTTTCCAGTTGTTATGTAGGAATGCAGATTACTGTTAAGCCACGGATTAGATAGAAATCCCGCTTAACATCGAGCTTGTGGTTCTCTTCTGCGAATGAAACTAATGCTTCGGGAAATGTAGTAGGCCTAGTGTTGTGGCCTTTTTTGCCGTTGGCTCCTTGAACTTGTGGACTCTTTCGCTATCTGGGCCGATTCCTCTGTTCCGGTGCCACTAGGGTGATAAGGGCTGGTACCGGAATATATAGCACCACTGTGAAGATTATCAATAGACATTAAGCTGATACTTTGCACATTGAAAGGAGCCTGACGGTGGCTCCCCAAAATTAACAAGTATATCCGACTGTTAAACCAGCAGGCCTTAATCAGTACCACAGAAAAGTTAATACAGACGCACTGTAACATACATCAGACAAACAAAATAGGGCTTCATCTGAAAATTTACATCTCACACACACATTACAAATGTGGAAATTTGCGTCTCTAGTGATTCCCCTGTTAGATTTATATCCCGTAGGATCCAATTAGCGAAAATACATGAACACCTAATTACGGTTGGAAGCACCTAATTGCACTTACAAGGAGGATTGGCACATGCACTTAAGGCTGCCGATGTCCTCGTGTCTGCTCATGTAGTAGGCATGCGCGGTGATGTGGATGATGCTGGGCTCTTCTCTTTCTTCTACTTCCTTGCCGATGTGGATCAACGTCAATGGCATTGGCCATGGCTGCAGGAATGGACAGACACGGTCTTCCCGTTTCTACAGTGCCTACGTGATCGGACGTTGTGGGCTCGATCAACTCCCCCGGACGGGGAGACCTCTTTCTATGGCACTGAGAAACAGGGGACTGGCCGTTAGACTAGTTAGAGGCCCAACCGATCATGGGCATGGTCAAGGGTTACAATGGTTGACACATGCCACTGTAACCCAGTACCTACAACATGCCAATCTACTTTTATACAACAACAACATAGCCAATCTTCTTTGATAGGATACTTAAACATAATAGGGAATGGCTATTTACTTACGGTCCTATTGTGCATTTTGTTTTCATTAATCATCATGTGCACTCAGAAGAAGAAAACAAACCTATCATTTCTGGAATCAATATTTGAGATCTCAATTGTTCTTGAACTATAGCATTTCATCATTCTCATGAAGGCAAAATCATAAATATTATCCTTTAATATTCATAGGCTGAACATGAACATTAGAACATAAAATCAGTTCATCAAAAAATAACTCAATGCATCAATGATTTAATTCTGGATCCAATCTTTCACAACACAATGTGTTTGGCAGTACCATGTTGTTGTTACTCGAAAGAAAATTTGCACACTTTCTTCATGATGTGTTTCGGGATAGCATCTTAAGTCAAAATAAAGAATTTCTTATTCATAAACTAAACAATCCAAATCCACACAGCCTACTTGAGGATTTGTTACTTGCCGCATTTTCAATTTTTATCAATAATGATGTCATTGAAATTGGTTAAGAAAACATGCAACCCAAAGTAGCACTAGTCAGCCATTCATGAAAGGTGCATCATCAGGATATGAAAGATAACAGAGCTTTTATGTCTCAGAAGTTTATGATTCTCAACACACTAGCTATCATCCAGAGTAGATTCACAAGAGTTGGCCGATGACAAGCAGCTACAGTGATATACATAATAATCTCCAAATCTGAATAGGAATATTCAGCACATTGGAAAAGAAGGAAAGAAGAAGAGCTCCAGAAAATCCCTATTGCCTTGATCATGTGCTTTACCTTGCATCAAAGTGTATCTTCTTCTCAGCAACTTAGTGTTGTTCTCCAAATCCTATTCAACCAGAGGAACTGACAGATTGGCTTGCAAACTCCTTTGACAATCATAGCCTTGTTAATTTAGCAATTAGAATATCTTCTCATAAAACTTGTGGTGACTCCACCTGGTTGAGGCTCTTGAACAGCATCGGCTCTACAAAGAAGAAAAGTGAAAACTAAAATCTCTACAACCATCGCGCTGGAACAAACAAGAAATAAGTAACAGCTGAATGCAGATCGTAAATCAAATATGTGGTGCCCCCGACATGTCTGTAAAACAAAACAAAACAAACAAAGTAGACGTGCCACTTAAGTTGAAGCCTTCTGCAGCTAGCATACCATGGAGCTCCTTTGCTTGTAGATAGGGCCATGACCAGCGGCCCTTCCCAGCCTTGGAGCCGACAGCTGATGATATAGTAATGCTAAAGGAGTTGTATAGCACTATTACAACCTCGTTACCAGCAATTCTTCCTGACAGCACAATTGCAACCTTGTCAACTCACCCACAAGCCCAATTGAACAAGAAGACATAAGATCAATGCAGGAAGCAGTGCGGTTTCATCACAGTCTCCGTGGACCTCCATGCTAAACGTTTGGCCACATTGTAACATCCCTAGTTTTGAGTTAGTCTTTAAAATCCTGGTTAGAGTGTTTAAGAGTTTGAATTTAGCACCTAAGTTTGAATTTGTCTCTAACTAAGTGCAAACTTCACTTAAGCACCTAAAACATCACCAATAGAGGCTAAATTTGACCAAATCAAATCAAACCAATGACTAAATATGAAAAGTACTCCAACCAGGGTTGAATGGTAGCAAAAATCTCAAAAACCTCAAAAGACCAAATTTGGATTGAAGTTCAAACACTAAAATGGACAAAAATACCCTCAAAAGTTAATAAGTTCAAATTTTATTTAACAACTCAAAGTTTTGCCAATATAAAAGTTGTAGAACTTTTCAAACCTCACAACTCTTCTTATTTGAACTTTTGCTAGTTTTGGGTGAAACACTTTCAAAACTCGAGTCAAAGATTAACAAAATTCAAATACATTTCAAAATTGTTGTAAGTCCTGAAAACAGGCGTTCCTTCAAATTTTGAAATTTTATATCTCCAAATTTAAACAAGTTTTGAACTTGATGTCTTTCTAAGAATTAGAGTTTGAAGTGTGGAAAACAAGTTTTAGATTTGAATTTTTTCAAGTTTATTTTGAAAATTTTGCACAAATCCTGTTTGAAGGTCGCTGCCTCGCGCGCCCTGCGTTCCAGCCTTGCTCGCCAGCGTGCGGTCACCACCTTGCCACGTCGCGCCGTGCCATGTGCATCCTCGGTGTTGTGCAGGCCCGCTCACCTATGCATGCTTGTGACGGGACAGCACAGTGCGCCCCTTCACCCAATGACCCGCCGACGTTATCTTATCCCCTGGCACCGCATCCTTTTCACCCAACAGCCGTGCCGCGATCACGTGCCCGCTCGCCGCCGCATTTGCCATGTCACACCCGCTCACCGGCGCTCGCCGCTCCGCCTCTCGCTGTCGCGATGGGACAGCATGAGCCCTACATCTAGCCAACCACAGCGCACGACAAAGAGCATCTTTGCGCTCTGCTATCTACCACGGCCAATGGCCGCGTACCGCTGCCCCTCCAGCCAATTGCCACGCTCGCTGCTGCTCCGCCAGTGGTGTTCCGCCCTACCTCTCGCGCCCAATGCTCGCCCAAGCCTCCCAGCGCACCATTGGCTCCCCGCACCCCCTCTCCCTCCCCTTGTTATATAAGCCTTCAATCACCGCTCGCCAGTGCATGCCCAGCTCCGCCGCCCGAAAGCAGAGCACCGCCGCAACCCTCGCCGTTGAGCTCCACCTTCCGAGCCTCCCTGGCGCCCGCTAAGCTCACCCCTGCACCACCCGTGACCCACCTTAGCCTCCCGAGCCACCCTTGGGCCTCCTTCGCCGTCGACCTCACCGGAGCAGAGGCCCGCCACCGCCGTTTTCTTCCCCACTGTTGACTACCGCCGCCGGACCTCCTCCGCCCTCGAACCTTTAAGCGCAAAGACCCACGGTGAGCCACACATCACGCCCATGCCCTTTCCCTCCCCTCTAGCATCGCCGCTCGCCGACAAGCCACTGGCCAGGCAAAAGGCCTATTTGAAAGAGGCCGAATCTTTGAGGTAGACTTTGAGGTGGAAAAGTTGGGGACAGATGAAAATGGAGAAGAGGCTATTTTTGACTGGAAGGGTGATGCAGCAGGAGAAGGGGAGGGAGAAGATAGTGAAGAGGATCATATGCAGGATGATCCAAAGATAAATAGAGAAACAAAAAGAAGGAAAAACAACACTGATTATAAAGGGAAGGAAAACAGCAGTACAGACAACATACAGGCTGATCAAGACAGGGAGCAAAAGGATTCACTGAAAGAGAGAGTTCAGAATATGAATGACAATGAATTCTTGCTGCTTCTTAAGGAAAAGGCTGGGGAAATAATAGATAAGGCAGTGGATAAAACGTTGGATAATTTAGCAGATCAAGTAATGAATGAGAGAGATGAAGGGCAGGACTCAGAGAACAGTTGGGAGGAGGAAGAGGGAAGAGATGAACTACAGAAAGTGGCTGCAATCCCAGAGGTAATAATCACACCAACAAGGGCTAGTCCAAGGTTGGCTCAATCTGGAGATGAGCACATCCTATCAAAAACAGAGAAGATGGCGGCAAGAAAGAATCTGGAACATAATGAAGGTAACACTGAAACTCGCTGTTGCTTATCTTTTCCTATGAATACAGCCATTCATAATGTTGAACAATTAGGGATTAGGGTGGGAGACAGTAGGCAGGAGATGGAAAAGATGATAAAAGATTTATTTATCTTAGAAAGCAGAGTTAAGAATCAGAATGATTAGGTAGATAATCAGAGTGAAATGACCATAGATAGTGATAAAGAGGAAGAAGACATAGAAGAGATAGAAAGTAAAGCTTTACAGTTCCTCTGTGGGGATTTATTGGAAGAGGTGTTTGATGATAATAGTAGCTATATGGGAGAATATACCAAAGTAGGAAAATACAAGTCATGTGCTAAGTCACATAGGAGGTACAAGTCATGTGCTAAGTCACATGGGAGGACTTGTAAAATAAAAATACCTAATGTTAATGCCAAAATTGTTTCTAAATGAAAGGAATATTCTGGAATAGCAGAGGTCTTAGTGACTTGGCTAAAACTAGATTCCTCACTGATACTGTTAAAGAGCAGAACTTAGCTTTCATAACTCTTTTGGAAACAAGAAAAAAAGATTTCACCCAGTCCACTTTAAATAACTTTTGTGGGGGTAGAAATTTTATTTGGCATTGGACACAACCACATGGCAGATCAGGAGGTATTCTCCTTGGAGTTGATCTAGATGAGCTAGATGTAGGAAGTATAGATGAAGGAGTTTTTTATGTGAAATTTAGACTGAGAACTAGGAAGGATAACTTTCATTTTGTGTTGTTGGCTGTTTATGGGGCAGCACAACCTGAATTCAAAGAGGCTTTCCTCACAGAACTAGTTCATGCCTGTAGCAAGGAAAATTTACCTATTATGCTTAGGGGAGATTTCAATATCATTAGGAACCCAAGTGAAAAAAATAATGAAAGATATGATGATAAGTGGCCTTTCCTCTTTAATGCTATCATAGATAGCTTAAATCTGAAGGAAATAGAGATGTCAGGAAGAAAATACACTTGGGCTAATTCTTTAAAGACTCCAACCTATGAAAGATTAGATAGGGTGTTGGTCAGTACAGAATGGGAACAACAATTTCCACTAGTCACAGTTGATGCTTTGAGTAGGGAAATATCAGACCATACACCTTTACTGCTTAGCACTGGGCAGGAAAATAGAAGCAGGAAACAACCTATGTTTAAGTTTGAGTTAAGATGGTTATTAAGGAATGATTTCTTTGAACTAATAGCTGATGTATGGAACAAGGAAAGAAAAGGATCTACTCCACTACAAAAATGGCAAAATAAAATCAGGAGACTAAGAAAATTCCTGAGAGGGTGGGAAAAAAATATGAATGGGGAATATAAAAAATAAAAACAAGAGCTCCTTAAAAGGGCAGATGAATTAGACAAAAAGGCAGAATTACAGCTGCTAAGTCAGCAAGAAAGTGATTTAAAACAAGGTATCCAAGATAGGCTAGTTCAACTTTTGAGAGAAGAAGAGATCAAGTGGTACCAAAGAGCAAAAAGCAATAAAATGCTGAAACGGGATAACAACACAAAATACTTCCATATGGTAGCTAATGGCAAGCATAGAAAAACTAGAGTTTTCAGGCTTGAACAGGAAGAGGGGATTATTGAGGGGGAGGAGAACCTTAAAAAGTATATAACAAAATACTATAAAGGTTTATTCGGATCCCAAATGAGGAACAACTGTTCTATGAACGAGTCCTTGACAGAGGATATCCCTCAAGTAACAAGGGTGGAAAATGAGATTTTGACTGAAAAGTTTACGGAAAAAGAAGTTAGAGAAGCCATATTCCAAATGAAGCATAACAAAGCCCCAAGACCTGATGGATTCCCAGTTGAGTTCTATCAGGTTTTTTGGAGCCTCATAAAGAATGACCTAATGGCCATGTTTGAGGATTTCCATAAGGGTACGTTACCACTATATAGTTTAAATTTTGGAATTATAACATTAATTCCTAAACTTAAAGAGGTTAAGATGATCCAGCAATATAGGCCAATATGTATGTTAAATGTTAGCTTTAAAATATTCACAAAGGTGATGGCCAACAGATTTACCCTGGTGGCTAATAAAGTGATAAAACCATCTCAAACTGCCTTCCTACCTGGAAGATACATTATGGAAGGGGTGGTAATACTGCATGAGAGAATACATGAGTTGTGTAGGAAAAAACAGGATGGGATAATTCTCAAATTGGACTTTGAAAAAGCCTAAGATAAGGTTAACTGGACTTTCTTACAGCAGGCTCTAAAAATGAAGGATTTCGCTCCTACATGGTGTAAATGGATTGAAAACATGGTTAGTGGGGGAAGTGTTGGGGTCAAAGTTAATGATGACATTGGACATTTCTTTCAAACAAAACAAGGGCTAAGACAAGGAGACCCCCTGTCCCCAGTGTTGTTTAATGTGGTGGCTGACATGCTAGCAGTTCTAATATCCAGAGCCAAGGAGAAAGCGCAAATTAAGGGTCTAGTACCCCATCTGGTAGATGGAGGATTATGTATCCTCCAATATGCAGATGACACAATCCTTTTTATGGAAAATGATATAGATTAGGCTAAAAATCTGAAGTTAGTACTAAGTACATTTGAAAAACTCTCAGGCCTAAAAATCAACTTCCATAAGAGTGAATTGTACTGTTTTGGGGAGGCAAAAAATATAGTCAAAGAATATGTGGAGATCTTTGGGTGCAAGGAAGGAATTATGCCTTTTAAATATCTTAGAATTCCTATGTACCATCGTAGACTTACCAATAAAGATTGGAAAATGGTTGAAGAGAGATTCCAGAAAAAACTAGCGAGCTGGAAGAGTAAATTATTGTCACTTGGAGGAAGGCTGGTACTAATAAACTCTATCCTTTCTAGTTTACCAATATTTATGATGTCGTTCTTGAGAATACCTAAAGGTGTTCTCAAAAGACTGGACTACTACAGATCTAGATTCTTTTGGCAATGTGATGAACACAAAAAGAAATACAGATTGGCCAAATGGAGTATTTTGTGTGTACCAAAGAGCGTAGGAGGATTGGGCATATCAAACCTGGAAGTGCAAAATAGATGCTTGTTAAGCAAGTGGCTATTTAAACTTTTGAACGAGGAAGAGGTATGGCAAAAATTACTTAGAAGAAAATACCTAAGTAATAAAACTCTTACTCAAGTGAAGAAGAAAAAGGGAGATTCACAGTTTTGGGGTGGACTCATGGAAACAAAGGATCAATTCATGGCAATGGGTAGGTTTGAAGTGAATAATGGAAAGAAAACCAGATTCTGGGAAGATGTATGGATTGGAAAGAAAGCTCTCAGGGAGAGATTCCCATCTTTGTTTTACATAGCTAGGAGGAAAAATGACACTGTGACCAAGGTCTGTGGAGCGGTTCCCCTGAATGTGTCATTCAGAAGAGCTCTCACAGGAGATAAATTAAATGATTGGCTAAAATTGGTGGCTGAAATAGAAGGTCATGGCTTGGAAGATCAGGAAGATAGATTTTGTTGGAGCTTAAACAAAAGCAAAGAATTCTCAGTAAAATCCATGTACAGAGAGATAATGCAAGCTGAAGGAACTCCCTCCTTGTGTGCAGAATGGAAGTTAAAAATACCTTTAAAGATCAAAGTATTCTTATGGTGTTTGAAAAAGGGAGTGATCCTAACTAAGGACAATCTTGCAAAGAGAAGATGGCAAGATAGTACCAAGTGTTGTTTTTGCAACGATGAAGAGACGGTGCAACACCTATTCTTTGATTGCCATTTAGCAAGATGCATTTGGAATACAGTTTTCTTTTCATTTGGAATTCAACCGCCTGTTAGTGGTCCTAATATGCTGGGTTCTTGGGCTAGAGGTTATCCCTGGAAATATAGAAACCAGATGATTGTAGGAGCTGTTGCACTATGCTGGGCTATTTGGTTGAATAGAAATGATGTGTTGTTCAAAGAAAATACCACTAAATCCTTTTTGCAGGTAATGTTCAGAGGGACTTATTGGGCAAGGGCATGGGCGATGCTATCTAAGGAGGAAGAGAAAATTGATTTGAAGAAGAACTGTAGCAGACTTGAAATTACTGCTTTGGATTTCTTCCATAAATATGGATGGAACTTTAGGAGAAGATTGATGACTTAGGCTATCTGGCGTCAGGGCAGATCTTGAAAGGTTTATGTGCTGATGGCATGGGTCTTTCCTGGAAGCTGTCTCTAGACCTGGGACCTTGGTCTATTTTAGTTCGATCCTAAGAAGTATCAGAGATCTTGTTTAGTCTTGTCTGAACTTTGTTTTGGAACCAGACTCTAGACCTAGGAGCTTGGTCTGTTTTAGTTTGATCCTACCTTGTTTAGTCTTGTCTAAACTGTGTTTTGGCACTAGAAGTTTCAGGAGCAGCCTGAGAGCTGCTTGTTTTGTGTCCAGATTGTAAGTTGGTGGCTGTAGACATCCAATTAAGGATGATCGAGGCCGGACAATGTTCCTTAATCTAAAAAAAAGTTATAATGTCAAACGCCGTAAAGGTGTCTATGTACATTCTCGCGCACCGTCGTAATTAACCTTTTGCTTGCGCAGGCTATTCAGTCTGTCGGCGGCGCGCCAGCTCTCCTCATCGAGGGAGTACCTGGATGCGGTTACGACATGACCGGCATTCAGAGAATCGTCTCGGGCGGGCGCAAGTATGTACCCTTATGTCCTGTTCAGCATGATGACTTAAGGATGAAAAACTTCTGCAACACATGTCAGTGCCCGATCAAGAGGGGCAACTGTCGTTGGTGTAGTTTAGGTTGTAAGGTGAGTACATGTCGTGCTGTTCTTTCTATCGGAATCGCGCTTGGATGCCTAGTAGATGAGCTTCTTTGATGCTCTCCTGCCGTATGGCCGGATTTGCACTAACTCTTGGACACTGATGTAATTACACGCAGGCAGAGGTTGTACTCGGAGGACAGCGGCGTGAAGCAGCTCGCCGGTTGGTGTGAGCTGGCGGAGGCGGGCCAGTTCAGGACGGCGAGGCACCTCAAGAATCGGTTCTGTACCGTTTGCAGGCTCGCGTACTGCAACTCGTCTTGCCCCGAACATGCTCAACGGCATCATCCCGTAGCCGAGCCAGGCTCGGTCAAGACGGTCATCCGCGTCGACGGTTGGGCCGCCGTGCCAGCTTCCGGCGGCGGTCGTGGACAATGTGAAGGTATTGTATTATCTTTGCTGTAACTTTTACTACTCTTGGTCTTGGCTACTCGAACAATGGCAAGCTGATGAGAATTGTTAACTAAACGCTATTCATGATTTATTTGCAGGAGTTGCACCACCCTGACGGCACGGTGCTCTACCCGATTCGCAGCCGAGGAGCCCAAGCCGGCCACCAGGCTCCTGCTCCGGCGGCGATCCATGTGCCGGGCGTCGGGGAACCGCACCCCTGTCTGGGGGCGACTGCCCGGAGGTCTTCACCGGGCCCGAAGCGTTCTGCTCCATACGGTGCCGGCACCAAGCCGGTTAGGCTCATATGTTCATGACTTACAATATGTAGGAATGCAGATTACTGTTAAGCCACGGATTAGATAGTAATCCCGCTTAACATCCAGCTTGTGGTTTTCTTCTTCGAATGGAACTAATGCCTCGGGAAATGTAGTAGGCCTAGTGTTGTGGCTCTTTTTCCAGTTGTTATGTAGGAATGCAGATTACTGTTAAGCCACGGATTAGATAGAAATCCCGCTTAACATCGAGCTTGTGGTTCTCTTCTGTGAATGAAACTAATGCTTCGGGAAATGTAGTAGGCCTAGTGTTGTGGCCCTTTTTGCCGTTGGCTCCTTGAACTTGTGGACTCTTTCGCTATCTGGGCCGATTCCTCTGTTCCGGTGCCACTAGGGTGATAAGGGCTGGTACCGGAATATATAGCACCACTGTGAAGATTATCAATAGACATTAAGCTGATACTTTGCACATTGAAAGGAGCCTGACGGTGGCTCCCCAAAATTAACAAGTATATCCGACTGTTAAACCAGCATGCCTTAATCAGTACCACAGAAAAGTTAATACAGACGCACTGTAACATACATCAGACAAACAAAATAGGGCTTCATCTGAAAATTTACATCTCACACACACATTACAAATGTGGAAATTTGCGTCTCTAGTGACTCCCCTGTTAGATTTATATCCCGTAGGATCCAATTAGCGAAAATACATGAACACCTAATTACGGTTGGAAGCACCTAATTGCACTTACAAGGAGGATTGGCACATGCACTTAAGGCCGCCGATGTCCTCGTGTCTGCTCATGTAGTAGGCATGCGCGGTGATGTGGATGATTCTGGGCTCTTCTCTTTCTTCTACTTCCTTGCCGATGTGGATCAACGTCAATGGCATTGGCCATGGCTGCAGGAATGGACGGACACGGTCTTCCCGTTTCTACAGTGCCTACGTGATCGGACGTTGTGGGCTCGATCAACTCCCCCGGATGGGGAGACCTCTTTCTATGGCACTGAGAAACAGGGGACTGGCCGTTAGACTAGTTAGAGGCCCAACCGATCATGGGCATGGTCAAGGGTTACAATGGTTGACACATGCCACTGTAACCCAGTACCTACAACATGCCAATCTACTTTTATACAACAACAACATAGCCAATCTTCTTTGATAGGATACTTAAACATAATAGGGAATGGCTATTTACTTACGGTCCTATTGTGCATTTTGTTTTCATTAATCATCATGTGCACTCAGAAGAAGAAAACAAACCTATCATTTCTGGAATCAATATTTGAGATCTCAATTGTTCTTGAACTATAGCATTTCATCATTCTCATGAAGGCAAAATCATAAATATTATCCTTTAATATTCATAGGCTGAACATGAACATTAGAACATAAAATCAGTTCATCAAAAAATAACTCAATGCATCAATGATTTAATTTTGGATCCAATCTTTCACAACACAATGTGTTTGGCAGTACCATGTTGTTGTTACTCGAAAGAAAATTTGCACACTTTCTTCATGATGTGTTTCGGGATAGCATCTTAAGTCAAAATAAAGAACTTCTTATTCATAAACTAAACAATCCAAATCCACACAGCCTACTTGAGGATTTGTTACTTGCCGCATTTTCAATTTTTATCAATAATGATGTCATTGAAATTGGTTAAGAAAATATGCAACCCAAAGTAGCACTGGTCAGCCATTCATGAAAGGTGCATCATCAGGATATGAAAGATAACAGAGCTTTTATGTCTCAGAAGTTTATGATTCTCAACACACTAGCTATCATCCAGAGTAGATTCACAAGAGTTGGCCGATGACAAGCAGCTACAGTGATATACATAATAATCTCCAAATCTGAATAGGAATATTCAGCACATTGGAAAAGAAGGAAAGAAGAAGAGCTCCAGAAAATCCCTATTGCCTTGATCATGTGCTTTACCTTGCATCAAAGTGTATCATCTTCTCAGCAACTTAGTGTTGTTCTCCAAATCCTATTCCACCAGAGGAACTGACAGATTGGCTTGCAAACTCCTTTGACAATCATAGCCTTGTTAATTTAGCAATTAGAATATCTTCTCATAAAACTTGTGGTGACTCCACCTGGTTGAAGCTCTTGAACAGCATCGGCTCTACAAAGAAGAAAAGTGAAAACTAAAATCTCTACAACCATCGCGCTGGAACAAACAAGAAATAAGTAACAGCTAAATGCAGATCGTAAATCAAATATGTGGTGCCCCCGACATGTCTGTAAAACAAAACAAAACAAAGTAGACGTGTCACTTAAGTTGAAGCCTTCTGCAGCTAGCATACCATGGAGCTCCTTTGCTTGTAGATAGGGCCATGACCAGCGGCCCTTCCCAGCCTTGGAGCCGACAGCTGATGATATAGTAATGCTAAAGGAGTTGTATAGCACTATTACAACCTCGTTACCAGCAATTCTTCCTGACAGCACAATTGCAACCTTGTCAACTCACCCACGAGCCCAATTGAACAAGAAGACATAAGATCAATGCAGGAAGCAGTGCGGTTTCATCACAGTCTCCGTGGACCTCCATGCTAAACGTTCGGCCACACTGTAACATCCCTAGTTTTGAGTTAGTCTTTAAAATCCTGGTTAGAGTGTTTAAGAGTTTGAATTTAGCACCTAAGTTTGAATTTGTCTCTAACTAAGTGCAAACTTCACTTAAGCACCTAAAACATCACCAATAGAGGCTAAATTTGACCAAATCAAATCAAACCAATGACTAAATATGAAAAGTACTCAAACCAGGGTTGAATGGTAGCAAAAATCTCAAAAACCTTAAAAGATCAAATTTGGATTGAAGTTCAAACACTAAAATGGACAAAAATACCCTCAAAAGTTAATAAGTTCAAATTTTATTTAACAACTCAAAGTTTTGCCAATATAAAAGTTGTAGAACTTTTCAAACCTCACAACTCTTCTTATTTGAACTTTTGCTAGTTTTGAGTGAAACACTTTCAAAACTCGAGTCAAAGATTAACAAAATTCAAATACATTTCAAAATTGTTGTAAGTCGTGAAAACAGGCGTTCCTTCAAATTTTGACGTTTTATATCTCCAAATTTAAACAAGTTTTGAACTTGATGTCTTTCTAAGAATTAGAGTTTGAAGTGTGGAAAACAAGTTTTAGATTTGAATTTTTTTCAAGTTTATTTTGAAAATTTTGCACAAATCCTGTTTGAAGGTCGCTGCCTCCCGCGCCCTGCGTTCCAGCCTTGCTCGCCAGCGTGCGGTCACCACCTTGCCACGTCGCGCCGTGCCATGTGCATCCTCGGTGTTGTGCAGGACCGCTCACCTATGCATGCTGGCGACGGGACAGCACAGTGCGCCCCTTCACCCAATGACCCGCCGACGTTATCTTATCCCCTGGCGCCACATCCTTTTCACCCAACAGCCGTGCCGCGATCACGTGCCCGCTCACCGCCGCATTTGCCATGTCACGCCCGCTCAGCGGCGCTCGCCACTCCGCCTCTCGCTGTCGCGATGGGACGGCATGAGCCCTACATCTAGCCAACCACAGTGCACGACAAAGAGCATCTTTGCGCTCTGCTATCTACCACGGCCAATGGCCGCGTACCACTGCCCCTCTAGCCAACTGCCATGCTTGCTACTGCTCTGCCAGTGGTGTTCCGCCCTACCTCTCGCGCCCAATGCTCGCCTAAGCCTCCCAGCGCACCATTGGCTCCCCGCACCCCCTCTCCCTCCCCTTGCTATATAAGCCTTCAATCACCGCTCGCCAGTGCATGCCCAGCTCCGCCGCCCGAAAGCAGAGCACCGCCGCAACCCTCGCCGTTGAGCTCCGCCTTCCGAGCCTCCCTGGCGCCCGCTAAGCTCACCCCTGCACCACCCGTGACCCACCTTAGCCTCCCGAGCCACCCTTGGGCCTCCTTCGCCGTCGACCTCACCGGAGCAGAGGCCCGCCACCGCCGTTTTCTTCCCCACTGTTGACCACCGCCGCCGGACCTCCTCCGCGCTCGAACCTTTAAGCGCAAAGACCCACGGTGAGCCACACATCACGCCCATGCCCTTTCCCTCCCCTCTAGCATCGCCGCTCGCCGACAAGCCACTGGCCAGGCGAAAGGCCTATTTGAAAGAGGCCGAATCTTTCCAGGGCCCCTTGTGTAAAAGCCAGACTAATTTGTGAAGTTTCAAAACTTCCAGGGGCTTAAATGCAAAACATGTTTTCCTTTTTATTTTTAAAATGGTTTAAATCAGCTAAAACTTTGAAAATGTCTAAAAAATGTAGGAAAATGAGAAAAATGCAAAACCAACTTTGTTAGACTCTGTGTGTTGTATTGTTTCACTGAAAAATAATTTCGAGCATGTCACTATTGTGGATTTTTCTCTAGGTTTTATTTTGTGTTTAAGCCAATAAATGCCCCATAAATCATACAATAATGATAAAATGCCAAATCTACTCCTGTTAGTTTACTTGTGTTGAGTTTGTGTTAGATATAATTTTTGTAGCGCTAGTTTAGGTGTTAAACACACTATTTTGAATCAAACAATTAAGTCTTAGGTGAAAAATTACTTTTTGCATAATAAATGAAAGAAAATAGAGAAAAATATGAAATCACCTTTGTTGGATCAATAATGCAAAAACTTAGCTAAGGAAAATAATAGCCTTGCATGAAACTTAATGAAACTTGCTTAAACTTTTGTGTAAGATTAAATACAAGAAAAATATGCAACATTAGGGTGTTGTTTTATTTTTAATGATTTCTGTAGAAACCGAATGAGTCTCAAAATTTTACAGTAGCACATGATGAGGAAATCGCCATGCTGGACATATAGTAGTTCTTGTCCAAGCTCCAGAAGGTTCGTGGATCATTCTGTGTGACCACGATAAGGTGCTGCATCACCTGTTTGGGCCAACTTGGCTTTGTATCGTGTCAGGCCTTAAGCCCATGTTCTGGGCACACCCCCTAGTCTCCCCCAACCGTAGAATGCCCCTTTTGCTATAAACTCAGTAGCTGCCACCTTAGAAACTCAAGTTTTGTTAAATTCTATTTTTCTTTGAGAAATTGAGATTGATTCATTGTAACTGTAGCAACAAGTCCTTTGATCCAGGGCCCCCATTCTTGTTCTCCTCGCCTATGACGATTGGTCCGTTCGAACCGAGAGCTTGAACCCCCATTGATCTTTGCTTCATCCATATTTGCAATTTCAGATTGCGCGTTTACCGTTCTCTTGCTTGTGTTCTTCGATTCGCTTGCAGGGAAAGCCTTCTCGGTGAGGTCAATCAAGTTGTGCTTGGTTGATAACCAACGGAGCAGTGGTGTAGCGGTTGCAGGGTTCAAATCGTGTCTGATTTGAAGCCGGATCATCAACGTCGAGTCTCCACCAAATCGAGTTTATCACTACCTTTGGGAAGATCGGGCCAGTGCTACATCAAGTGGTATTAGGATTCCAGGTTACCTATGAGGTATACTATCTGTTTCCCCTTTAGATTCAGTTTCTGTTCATCACCTATAGTCCACAAAAAGCCCAAAAGTATTTACACTTTCCACTGTCCTATCGCCCTTTTAGCCTTTGCAATTTTCGTTTCAGATTCGCATTGTTGAGTTTGTGTCCGTGGTCCAGTCTTGTTGCTGGTTTAGTGTGTTCGTGGTCGTAGTTTCAACCGCGCCATCGCTGTTTGTTTGTTTCCACCGCTATCCCATCCATCATTACCCAAACAACAAGTCAAGCCACCACATTACTTGACTTGCCCCGCTAGCCACCTTATGTGAACTCTCACCATGCAAACCCTAGATAGGTTGTAAGCCGCATTATGACACCTTTGCATCGCAACCCTTCTTGTTTCATCTGGCGAATACCTATTACTGCATCTACTAGGGAAGATTTTGCCCTTAGATTGCTTGTTGAGACGCTTTGCTCAACCATGATTGGCGTTGGAAGGATAGGGAAGCTTTGTCCTAGCCGCCACCGCCTTACCTGCTGCGTTGTGCCTTCACAAAACCCTAATTCGGGCGACCTTCCTTAAAACAGGCATAACTTTTCGCTCAGACTTCTGATTGAGGTGAATTTTTTTTTCAGATTTTAAGAACAAAAAGTTACACATATGATGTAACTTCTTGGCATTTTTGCAATTTGCAGCAGCCCAAAAAAAATTCAGGAAGTGGCAGTTTTTAGGCCTCTAAGTTGTTGCACGGTTTTCAGCAAATGTGCCTGATTTTCTATGGACCACATCCTACCTTTGTTTAAGGTGAAAATTTTTGTGGTTCCATCTTTTGTGATCCCTGTTCGGAGAAAAATATAAAAAAAATAGTTGAGAAAAATAAAAAATTGGATTTCTACTAGTCATGGAAGGAAAATCAGGGAAAAGAATAAACACAATTGCATTGGGTGCTCTTTGCTTGTTAGGTGAGTTCTATCCATCGTCCTTTGCTCCAACTTGTTGTGCTACGTCTAGGGACATGTCTTAGCTAGTAACTGTGACTAGTACTTTGGATACTTATTGAACTTTGCTAATCTGCTTCGACTATTGCTATTCCTTGCTACCATATTGTGCCTGCCCAAAGCTCCACATATACTTCTGTTACTACAGGTCCACCTTGCAACTGTTACACCCAGGCTTGACAACAGATTGTACCATCCTGTTGGCTTTGGTAAGAACACTAGCAAGATGGTAGGAAGCCGCTTGAGATATTGCTTTCCACTTTCACCACCACCTAGTAGTTGTTAGTTGATAGGAATAATACTTTTATGTTGTCTTTTTCTATCTTCTAACCATGTAACACTGGTAGAGAATTGGCCTTTAGTCCTAGTTGGTAGGATACAAATCTCCCGAAAATCCATCCGGGATAAACCAACCGAGACAAAAGGGGGGGGTCTTTTGTCCCGGGTCACTCAACCGGGACTAAAGACCCCCTTTTATCCCGGTTGGTAATACGAACCGGGATAAAAGAGGTCACCATGCCAGGCGCTGCAAAAAAAAAGAAGTCCCGGGAGCGTCGCAAGTCACAAGTCACGCGATTTTTCATGCGGAATATGCGCGTGCGCGCTGCGTGGGATTCGAACCCACAACCTCCAGCCTCACGCGTAGCTTCCTTGCCATCTCACCTACACAGCACATCTGACTATATAGGGGATGCAATCCTTTTGTATTAACTCGTGGGGGACCCTTTTATCCCGGTTGGAAACACCAACTGGGATAAAAGACCTCCTTTTATCCCGGTTGGTATTACAAACCGGGATAAAACGGTTCGAGGGATTTAGTCCTCTTTCAACCACCCCGTTGAGGACCCTTTTATCCTAGTTTGAAACACTAACTGGGATAAAAGACCCCCTTTTATCCCGGTTGGTATTACAAACCGGGATAAAAGGCTCTCGACCCTTTTATCCTGGTTGGTGTTTCAAATCGGGATAAAAGGCCTCTCAGGGTCTTTTTTTTCCACTAGCCTTGGCAACCGGGATAAAAGGTCCCGATTGGTGAGCCTCCCACCAGTGACCGAGCTTTAGTCCCAGTTGGTGAACCTTTTGTCCCGGGCCAACTTTAAATCGGGATAAAATGGGGCGCATGGAAGGTGAATTCTTTACTAGTGTAAGGGAAAGGGAAAGGAGTGAAGTCCCCTTCGGACTTCAATGAGTGTGTGTCCAAGGACGAGCTTACGAAGTTTCTTGCTGACCAGCTGTAACAACCCTAGGTTAGTAAACCATGTTTAAGCCTAAATGAAGCAATTAGAGTCTAAGAGAGCAATGAGCAGCTGTGTACCCAAGTAAAAAGACTCATTTGCCCCTCACAAGCTAAATGAGTGTTTAAGCCATAACTTGAATTTTTCCTTAAGAACTTAAAAATCCTCCCAACTAAGAGTTGTTAAAATCATCATTTCTAACAACTTTTGTATTTGGCGCTTGAGTTGAATCCGAGCAGAAGGCTTTCAAAAACTCGAATTTCAAATCAGTGACAAAGTAAAGGAAACATGAAAAACCCAAACCTTGGAGCTCCTTTTCTCACAATTCCATATGGCAACTCAAATTGAACCTTTTATGAGAATTTTAGTGCTTCGAGTCCTTAACAACTTTGATTTTTGGAGCTAGGCCAAAATCTGCACAAAAGGTTTTCAAAATTGAGGTCAAACACAGCCAGTTTGGTCAACCCAGCACAATTCTGAATTTTTGCAAAGTCTGAATTTTTTTTGCCCGTTCTAGTAAAGTTTGCTAAGTTCAAAACCAAACCGTTTTTGACCAAACACCCTTTGTAACTTTTGAACCTGGATGTTAGGTCTACAAGTCGTAGAAAGGTAATTTTTCAAGTGCCATTCAAAAATCCGAAGTAAAACGGTCCCAAAGACTGGCCCTTCGCTTTGACCCGCGAATCCCTCGCGCCCCTGCTCGCGCCAGAGCGCATGCATCGCACGCTCCTCTCACCACCCGCCGCGTGGCTCCTGCTCACCGGCACTGTGCCGTTGCCCAACCCACGCCCGCAAGCTGACCATACGAGCGCCGCCTCGCCCTATTGCGTCGCCTGCCCGCCCCATCCCTGCCCGAGCCCCGCTGTGCCCTATCTCGATGCTGCAGCGCGCGCGCGCCCCCGCAACGCGCCACTCGCAGGTCACTGCCGCCTTCGCCGAACACCAGCACCCGATGCGATGACTCTTCCTCGGCCTCGTCAGTCCAGCACCACGGCAAAGCCCCTTCTCACGCTCGAGGTTGCCCTAGCCCAATGGCCGCAAGGTAGCACCAGGGAGCTTGCGCCCCTCTGCGCCAATGGCGCCCGACCACGGCAGCTCCCCACTCACGAACCGGCTCCACTCTGCATCACCTCACCTCGCCCAGCCTTATCACCTCGCCCGGCAGCCTCTCCTCGCACTCATTCCCCCTCCCCAAGCTTCCTGTCTTCGAACCAAAACTCCGAGTGCCATTTGCAAACAACCGAGCTCCAGCACTTCCCTGTGTTCGTCGGCACATCCTCCACGCTCCGTCCATCTCCCTCCAATAGCCCGCGCTTGAAGCTCCTCCAGTTTCTCAGCCACACCCTCGACCACTCCCCGTCGTCCGCCGTCCACAGAGCCGCAGGAAATAGGAGTTTTTCCCCAACTCTAGGAACTCCACCCACCACCCTTTGCCTCACCGTGGCGCCTCATGCTCCGACCATCATCATCCCCAACCATGTGCTTAAATCAAACCTAGGTGAGGCCCTGGTGCTCATGCGCGTGCTTGTTCTTCTTGTTGGCCGAGTTTCCACGGTCGATTTTGGGTCATGCCGCCAGCCGTGCGCCACCTCTCGCGGCGGGTAGGCTAGGGGTGCGGATTAGGGAGGTTGAGAGTAGGGGGGAGATGCGCCTGGAGGAGGGGAGCATTTTTGGGGAGTTGTTGGGGAGGGAAGGAGCACCGACGCACCAGCACAGCTGCGCCGCCGCCGGTCCAGGCACCCCTGCGTGGCTGTGCCGTGCCTGACTGGAGGTAGAAGAAGGTGAGGGGGTGGGTTGTAAGAAGAATAGAAACGCAGGGGTTATGGGAAAGATAGCAGGAGTTATGTTTGAAGGTGGATTTTTCCCAGGGGTGTAGGTGCAAAATGCAGGGACTTTTGCGCAATTAACCCATAGACTTGAGGGCTAGGTTGGAAGATTGCCTCGGTTTTCCTTTTTTCTCTATATCTAAAAAGGCTGAATATTTGGAAATTTGTAGTAAATTGTAAAAAAATTGTAAATTAGAAAATGAAGATGTTTTGGAATCCTTGAGTTGTGTAGTTTCCCATAAAAATAACTTTGCACATGTCACTGTTGTATGTTGTCCTCTAGGTTTTATTTATAGTTTAGCCCTTTTAAACCATAATAAATCAAGGAAAAATGCTAAAAAGATGAATCCAACTCTCAAGTGTATGTTTGAGAGTATAGAAGCTTAGAAAAATGGTTTGGAGCCTAGCATAGATGTGTAAGTCCCTGTTTTAGTTTTATAACTGAAATCTAAGGGTAGATTTTCTTTTTGCATAATGATTAAACCAGAGATGATAAAAATGTGAAACCAAATGGAGTAGGTCAGTGATGAAGTGTAGTTTATAGGAAAAACACGAAACCTGGTCAAAAACGGAAAGAAACCCACTTTCCTTTTTAGAGAAAGATAAATAGAGTAAATATATGGAAAATAGATGTCATTCTCTAAAAATCATGAAATTCATCAAAGCCTCTGTTTCACCCCTAGACCTCACTGTTTAAATTTCATATCCAGATTGATTATGGTTGATGAATTAAAAATATTTAATTGCATTCTACCTTAGGGTAATATACCAAATTTAATTATTTTTTGCACCACTAATGGACCCCAACTTTTTGCAGTAGCCTAGTAGTAATAAGGATCGGTTGCTGGTAAAGCTTCACCTTATTTTGTTGCTATTTGGTTAGTCAAACTAAATTTGGAAGATGAACCGGCTTATGTTTATATGCAATAAAGAAATCGTTAATTAAGAATAAAGATAAAAAGGATATATTGGAAGAGGTACAGAAATACATTCAGAAACTTAATGAACTTTCTAATCTGAAGTTGAGTCAACATGTTTTATATTTATGTGTACACAATCACCATCGAGGAAGCTGAGCGTTTAAATCATGAAAGTGTTGTTTTTACGCGAAATCGATAAGTGTGTCTTGCAAGCAAGTTTCTTTATATTAAAATATGAAATGCCATTCAGATCATCGAATCAAAGTTATCATCTCATTGCATTGCACCTCATGTAGAGTTGAACGTCACTGACGGCACGTACGAGCTGCACCCGGCGCCTGAAGAAGGAGAGGTAGCGGATCAGCACCAAGCCGGAGTCGAGCCCATGCCCGAGCAAGTTGAAGACCAATTCGCTAACCCCAAGTTTGAAGGCAAGCCTCGGAGCATAAATTCCTACCTTTACTACTTGCAATATATTTGGTTGCTTGATTGTGCATTTACGTTTTTAGGAATTGATTGAAACCGTAGATGCATGAATTAGTGCCCTTTGATCCGAACACTGGTATGATAGGATGAGTAGTTGCAATGCTTAATAGGACTCAGCAAAACTCAAGTGATTTTCTGTCACTCGCGAGTTATAGGAGTTGATTACTTTACTTATGTTGCAACTATAAGGACGATGGACGGGGCCGGGCTTATGTTCGGTACTTGGTGGTTTGCCCTGTATGTCTACATGAAATTGGACTAAGGTTGAGATGTGATAGTGTTCGTGATCAAGTGTTTGAAAGTACTAATCTCATATCTAGTATGGGATGGGGAAACCTAGTACCTGATTGAACCAGGACGTGAGCGGATCGTTCCACTGTCTCTGGAAATTGAGTTTTCCCTTGGTGCATCATGTGGTGACAAGTGCGGTCATAGAACAGCAGAGGCTGGGTCTATGGAGCCTGGTACCAAGGGAAGTGGACTCGTCACGGGTCAGAGAATTAATGGGGACGGCTAACAAATGAAGCGTCCCTTCGCGGCGTGCAGATGTCATGAGATTTGGTTCACCATGCATGGTTAAGAAATTCGAATTGATTCATCTGCCTCTCACAGTTTGGGACTGCTTGATCGCTATGCTACACTGAGTAAGAATGAAAGATGATGATGATCAAATTTTGTTACCTGTCATTAATTGCTTGGAAACTATGCTTGATTAGTATAGTGGCTAACTTAGACTGGTAAATAAACGTAGATCCGGTGGCTAAAACATTGAAAGTAAGGACCTACACTAGTCGGTTTTGGCAAAAACCAACCCCAGAGCCAAAAAGCCTGCATGTCTAGCTGTTGGTGGAGTAGTACCACCGGTCGGTTAAGTCTTGTTGAGCGTAGTCGCTCAGCCTTGTTATGGCATATCTCTTTTAGGTGATGTTGATGCCTCTAAGCTCGCTGCAAGCGGGACTTGGCCTCCCCAACTTCCTCCTGGTTGGACGGTCGAGTGGAATCCCTCCTTGGACGGCGAGGGTCTAGATCATTGATGTCATGATCGGCTTTGTCATGATATCCTGCAATGACGTTTAGCTTCCGCTCAGTTATTTTGGTTGTTTAAGAACTCTGCAAACTTTGCTTGAATTTCGAACTTGAAGTTGTAATAATTTAATGCACTTGTTTAATTATGATGGTCTATTGTAATCTCTGGAACCACTCACCTTCATGTGAGCTCTGCTTTCTCGATCCTGTGTTAAGTGGTTTATCGGATGAAATCCGATGGACTACCAAGTTAGCTTGATTTAGAGTACATAATCGCGTGTTAGGCGACTTAAATGTGCTTTAGCTAAGTTAATTTGGGCATTTTGCCACACCAGATGCACCTACATTGATGGGAAGTTTGATGACTTGATGCGCAACATTAACATTATGGTTACCCAGATTGAACATGTTGAGCAACGACCTCCCCAAGTGCAGCCATGCTGACCATACCCTCCTGTTGCTGGTTTGGAGGATGATGATGATGCTAATTTTGAAGATGATGATGCGCGTGACCTGGACCATCTTCGGCGTAATCATCATGGTATAGGAGGTAATCGTAATAACTTGCTGTTGAACAAAAATTTAATTCTCATTTAGTTCCTGCTGAGCATAGAGTTAGACTTGCTACTAGTGAGTTTACTAGCTTTGCTCTCTTTTGGTGGAATGATCTTTGTACTACTGCTAATAACACCAATCCTCTACCTCCGACTTGTAATGCTTTAAAATGACATATCAAAATCTCACTTTGTTCCTCCTTATTACCAACGTGATTTGCGTATGAAACTGCAAACTTTAAAACAAGGTGAAAAAGGAGTAGAAGAATATTATTAGGTATTGATTATTGGGTTAGCACGTTGTGATATACATGAGGATGATAAAGATACTTGTGCTAGATTCTTTGGTGGTTTGAATTATGATATACGGGATATTCTTGATTACAAAGATTGGAACAGGTTCAACCAATTATATCATCTTGCTCTTAAAGCTGAAATAGAAGTACAGGGATGTCATCAACAACACACTTTCAGGTCCAACCTTGGAAGATCTTTTCAGCAAAAGTGTTCTGACATCGACAAGCCCAAGGCTTCTAGTTCTCAACCACTGACGACACCACCTACTTCTACACATGCTTCCGAGGTGAGCAATTTATCTCATGTGTAGTCCCAACTGCAGAAGAAAGCTATGGCCCCTGGTGCGTCCTCGAACAACTCCAACAAAATTGTGTGCCACCGCTGCAAGGGCATTGGTCATGTCATGAAGGATTACCCAAATCGTCGTGCTTACATAGCTACTGCTGATGGGTCAGGATATGTAAGTGCTAGTGATGTTGAAGATGAATTGACTCTTGCTACTAACATTGTTGCAGATGAAGAGAAGACAGAGGAGGAGATTGCCATTGATTCTTTTGCTGCCTCGGCAGGTTATGAGAGCCTTCTTGTGCAACGAGTGTTGACTTCACATCTGGGACATGAGGAGGAGAAGCTCCAACGTCGCAATTTGTTCCACATGTTTCTCCTCATCAAGAATTGTCGGGTTCTCACCATAATTGATAGTGGGAGTTGCAACAACTTGGTGAAATCTGAATTTGTCAAGAAACTTGACTTGACCACATGTGTGCATTTTAAACCATACCACCTACAATAGTTCAACGACAGTGGTAAGACCAAGGTAACTAGATCAGCGTGCATGCATTTTTCTATTGGCTCATATAATGACTATGCTGATTTTGATGTTGTACCTATGCAAGCATGCTCTCTTTTGTTAGGCCGCCCATGGGAATTTGATATTGATGCTTTACACCATGGTAGAACTAATACATATACTTTTATGCATAAAAAAGGATTACTTTGCTTCCTTTATCTCCTGGGGATATTGGGAAACATCATAACGAGCTTGTTGAAATTGTTCAGAATGATCCTGCATTAGATCCATCTTATGCTAAAAATAATGGGATTAAGTTAAAAGAGGGTGTTTATCTTGCCACCACACTGCTACTGCTGCTTTATGTGATAATCATGATGCACCTTGCTATACTATGCTTTGTCGAGATGTTTGTGCTACCGATAATCATATGTCTCGTACTTTGCATCCTGCTATTCCCAACCTTTTGCAGGAGATTGATGATGGGATGGAGTCGAGGATGACTCCAATTCAATAAGGGGAGAGTGATGAGGATATCTCCATGCTGGACATACACGAGTCATGGTCTTCCCCAAGTTACAAGTCATCACCAACGCGGTCATCGCGTTCAGTTCGGATTCAGCATACACCCCTGCACGGTTTCGACCATATCTTCCTCATACGACAACGAAAAGTTCTTGGATGCATTGGAAATGGGATGACGTCGTCGTTCTTTTGGTTCTGGTCCTAGCTCTAGAAGGTTTGTGGATCATTCTGTGTGACCATGACAATGTGTTGTGTCACCTGTTTGGGCCAACTTGGCCTTGTATTGTGTTGCGCCTTAAGCCCATGTTGTGGGCGCCCCCCTATTGCCCCCAACCCTAGAACACCCCTTTGGCTATAAACTCAGTAGCCGCCACCTTAGAAACTCAAGTTTTATTTAGTTCTAGTTTTCCTTCAAGAAACTGAGATTGATTCGTTGTAACTGCGGCGACAAGTCCTTTTATAGTGATCCAGGGCCCCTGTTCTTTGATTCACTTGCAGGGAAAGCCTTCTCGGCAAGGTCAATCAAGTTGTGCTTAGTTGATAACCAATGGAGCAGTGGTGTAGTAGTTGCATGGTTCGAATCGTGTCTGATTTGAAGTCGGATTGTCAACGTCGAGTCTCCACCAAATCGAGTTTATCACTACCTTTCGGAAGATCGAGCTAGTGCTACATCAGCACAATCATGATGTTAAAAAGCCTCTGTAAAATTTTTATCACCATAGCTTGTCATCTGCAACAAAAATGAGTTATGGAACTTAAAGCCAAGGAAAAAGAATAAAAACAATTAGTTAATAACCCTATTTTAAAAGTTCATACAATATCTATGTTCTATGCTTGTGCATTTAAGTTCATAGGAGTTGGTTGAAAACTTAGTTGCATGATCTCAGGTGCCTATCATTGAATAGTAGCATGATAGGCCGAGTAGATGATGTGCTAAATAGGACTTGGTAAAAGACGAGTAATTTCCTGTCACTCGTGAGTTTATAGTTATTGATTGCTTACTCATACTGCAACCATAAGGATGATGGACAAGACCGGGATTGGTTCTAAGTTGGAGGTTTTGTCCTGTCTGTCTAGTAATGAAGATGTTAAGGTCGAAATGTGTCGGCGTTCATGGTCAAGTGTTTGAAAGTACTAATCTCATATGGGGAAGTTTAGTACTTGATTCAACCGGGACGTGAGCAAACCGCCCCACTATCTCTGGAATGGAGTTTCCCTGGTGCATCATGTGGGTACAAGTCCAAGCATAGTACGGCGTTGTCCGGGACCGTGGGGCATTGTATCCAAGGGAAGTGGGCCTGACACGTTCCTGGGGATTGATGGGGATGGCTGATATGTGTGGACCTATCGTGGTACGCAATGTCATGGGTTTAGGTTCACCTTGCAAGGTTAAGAAACTCAATTCGGATCGTTTGCCTCTCACAGTTTGAGACTGCTTGACTGCTATGCTGCACTAAGTCACAAGTGAAATAGAGAATGATTATCTAAATGATGATGCTTGGAATAAAATTGTTTGCTCAACTAACTTGCTTAGAACAGGTTGCTTACCTAGAAGGATTAATCTACTAGAATGTGTTGCTAAAATTTGAAAGTAAGGATCAACTTAGATAATTTTGGCAAAAACAAACCCCTTAGCCAAAAGGCTTTGCATGTCTAGAAGTTGGTGGAGTAGTTACCACTTGACAATTAAATCTTGCTGAGTATTAGTATACTCAGCTTTGCTTGTGGCTTTATTTTCAGGTAATGAGCTGGATGTATCTGAGTTTGCTGCCAGTTTAACATGGCTGACCTAGCTCCCTACAGGTTGGACGGTGAATTGGGACTCATCCTCGGTCGGTGAGGATCATGGTAACTGACATTATGGTTGCTTCACCATGATATATCGTTTTTGATGTCTAGTTGCCGTTCTCTTTCTGCTGCTTTGAACTCTGAAACTTTTACGTTATGCACCTTTGAACAATGGATGTGTAATAACTAAATTTGGATCTATGTATTCAATACTGGAATGTTGTAATCTCTGTACTTGCCTTCATATGAGATGCTTTTCATTTCGATCTGAGACAAGTGGTTTATCGGGTATAACCTGACAGACTACCAGATTGGCTTGATTAAAGTGTTGGTTCGCATGTGAGGCGAAGTTGAGAACACTTTAGCTAGCTTAATTTCGGTGGTTCTGCCAGAGTTGGCATCAGAGCCGTCAAAGCATACTAGAGAAAGCAACAGACCCTAAACACCTTTTTCAAATAAAACTTGCAAGAAACTTGTTTGAAAAACTTGTAAGATCATTAAGGATGAACTTAGTTCGAGAAGCACTAGGGGAATTTTTGAGGTATTTTTATGTGGCTAAGTAACTATTGGTTATCTTATGCTGACTCCCAGCACATAACAAGTGGTTGGAAAACTTACTTTCTTGCACAACAAGGTTGATGCAGGGATATGGCGATTCCGTAACATGCCCTTGACATCATATGCAAATGTGATGGTGGCACATAAAAAGTGAATACGCTTCCAAGCGTACGAGCGTTGCCTGTACAACGACAATCATGCAGGTGTTGTTTCTATAGTGGATAGTAATGAATGTGGATATTTTCATGAGTGCTGGCACAAAAGATTTAGGTTGGAAATTTTCTGCAGGTACGCTAACCGGGATTAAGTAAGTTAACGATGGGTAGAAATTTTGATTAGTTATTATAGTGAGAGCCATATATAAATGTTGCCTTGCCACCGGCACTAACCACGATAAGTCCAAAATTTTGGCAATTGTTTGTTTTGTGAGGAAGAATAGGTCGTGCATGCATCATGAATTAAAATCGCAACATAAAAGAGGTGAACTGACCTTGCATGTGTGTCTTGTCTAAATCTTGCACCTTACTAAGGATTATCTAGCTGCCTATGTTTCAGTGGTGTTGATCTTGTTTATTTCTTTTGAGCTGTTTACTTTTGTTTACTCCAGGAACCTTCTATAAGGGAGTTGTGTAAAACTTCCTAAACAAAATTCTGGTAAAATTTCATAAAATTTGACCAAGGGAATCTTGTGTTGTGCCTACTTTAGTAACCCCCTGTTTGCTGGAAACACAGTTTGCACATCTGCTAGGATTTTAATTTTTCGACCCCTTAAGGATGTTTTCTGTTAGTCACCTTAAACCAAAGTTGTTAATCACTGAGCATAGAACCTTGTGGTAAAATTTCAGCTAAGTTGGATCAATGGTTTAGGAGTTATGATCTGTTCATTCCTGCACTGTCTCTGGAATTTCAGAATGCACCACTTCATGACGATCTAAGTTTATCACCTTCTTAGGCTTTGATTCAGCTAAAACCTTGAATACAAAACTTGTAGAAAATCATCTAAATAACCCTCTGGTAAAATTTAAGAAATTTTGGATGGATACCTTATGAGATATGGACATTTCTCTAACCTACCAGAACCTGTCTTGGGTTTTTATTAAGTGTTGATCTAGTTCTCACACTTACTGTTTTCTTTTGTCTCCAGATGGCTGACCCGGTCTATGTTGTGGTGAACATGGACGGGAGCGTGCACTTAGAGTGTCTACATTGGGAGGGCTTTCCTTACATTTTGTGGGATACCCTGCGGGCATTTGGGTACACTTCACCCCCTCGCTACTCCGGTCGCGAGTACGAGGAGTATGGAGTCCCACGCAGTACTGTGCATATGATTGTCCTTCCTCACCCAAAGCACCCTGAGTGGCCTTGTCTCAAGACAGTAACCAATGGGTATCACCTAGATTGCACCTGGGAGATAGTAGCCTTGGAGGGCTTGACCTTATTCTGCCAGCAGCACCCGATAGAGATAGCCTTGGATCCAATTGGGTTATTTCCGGCTAAGGATAAGAAGGATGCCAATTGGATTGATCGTATGGACAATATGGAGTTGATGGGTTACTTACAACCACAGCATACTGTCTTCACTTCAGCTAGGTGCATGAATGCATTATACCGGCTGAACGAGCTCAGAGCTAGAGCCACAGTTAGGTTGACAAACTTGGCCCAGGCCAAGCAGGTGGTCCTCACTGCCATGACCAGGAAGATGATAGCCCTATCAGTTGAGTTAATCAGTAAGGGCGTTCAGATCACAGAGCTAGAGGCCCAGCATAGTGAGTTACAGCAGGAGCTGGAGGACCAGGAGCACAACTTGGATATGCTATCTGAGCAGATCGAGGACCTTGATATGGAGTTGGCTAATGCCAATGAGCACCTCGAGATGCACCACCAGGAGCAAGCAGCCATGCAGGCACCCCTGGAGCCTATGGAAGAGGAGCCTGAGAAGATAGAGGGTTTCTCCAGCAAGGACTTTGAGAGTACAGCCCCGCAGCTACCTTCTTGGGCAGCACACTCCCCAGTGATCAGCTTCGCGTTCGTCAACAACCTCAACAATTTCTAGATGCGTTGGAGTTGGTCTTGTATACTCCTCAGCGTAGCCTAAGTTTTGGATGGTGTTGTAATAGGCTAGCTCAGAGTCGAGTATTCATTTGTGTAGCATGTGCTACGGACATAACTTAGGAGTGGGTGAGTTACAAACACTACCGATGTTGTAATCCCCTAAACTTGGCTTTTCCAGCAGCTGTCGTATTTGAATTTTTATCCCTGTTTCTTTTCTCTTTCGAGCTGAGACTTGAATACCAAAGTCGTGAAATGTTTCGTACTCTAACTACTCATAAAATTCTGGCCCTTTTCGGTTTGTCAAATTCGAGTTATGAGTAAAACTCCGTGGCACAGCTTGCTGAAAACAGCCAGGACAGACCCAGCTTAAACAGGATGTTTGACCTTGCTAACTCTTGAATTGGTCTCCGAGTGGAATATCAAAGTCATAGTACATGAAACCTTCTGCTCGCTGACCAAAGATGAAAGTTTGTAAATGTTTGGATCAGGAGGAAATCAGTTCCACAAAAGCGACTGTTTCCTACCTAAAAGAATTGACTGCACGATGAACTTTTACATTTAGCACATGATTTACTTTGTATCATTTGCTCATGAGCAAGCTTTAAGATTGTGTGACTAATGGAAGAAGAGACTAATGGAAGAAGTTCACTTTTGCAAATGGTGCACGGTATATGTCAAAACCCAACTGGCTTCGTTTCTTGTAGCGGCCAGCAGATACTACTAGCACCACCACCTCCCCCGCCTTCGATGGAGGCTATCCTCGCCACACAGACAGAGCTGCTGTGGCATATTGTTAAAGGCCAGCAGGAGCAGCAGCCACACAGTGGGAGAGCTCACCAACCCCGCGTGGCAAGCTTCAAAGATTTCCTTGGCACCCGGCCCCCTCTGTTCCACAAGACAGAGGAGCCGCTCGATGCTGATTCCTGGATTTGCATGATCGAGTCCAAGCTCACGCTCTTTAACTCAGCTTGCCCCGATGAAAAGAAAGCAAAGTTTGCAGCTCAGAAGCAGTGATGATCAGCATAGCTATGGTGGAACCATTACAATGCCATGCTTCCCGCATACCATGTGGTCACATGGGCGGAATTCAAAACTGCCTTCAAGAGGCACCACATCCCGGAAGGTCTTCTTGAGAGAAAGCTGAATGAGTTCCTCACGCTCACCCAGGGCACCCACAGCGTACGGCAATATGCTTAGGCCTTCAATGATTTGTGCCAGTATGCTGGTTACCATGCCGATACTGATGAGAAGAAGCGGGACAGATTCAGTAGGGGCCTCAGCCTCAAACTTAGGGAAAGGCTAAACCTAGTGAAGGTTAATACCTTCCACGAGCTAGTCAATCTAGCCATTGTCAGGCATGCACCCCAGGCCCACGAGTAGACCTTGGACGGCCCACTAAGGGGCGTACTCGGACACGATCAGAACAAGGGATAGGCGTATCCCACTCAGACTAGTCAAGTATGTATATGGAAAACTACTCGGGCCTTACCGAGTAGAACTCTGTAACAGTACTCGACTAGGACTCAGACTTGTAACCCTGCCCTCCCATGGATGTAAGGGTGGGCAGGGACCCCCCTCAACAACAACTCCAGTTCATCAATACAAACCAACACACAGGACGTAGGGTATTACGCGATCTAGCGGCCCGAACCTGTCTAAATCGTGTTCCTTGTGTCACCATTGATTCCTTGATTCTCCTCGATCCTTACCGCACAAAAGACCACCTAGGGTACCCCCTAGGCGGGTTGCCGGACTAAAACACCGACAGCTGGCGCGTCGAGGTAGGGGAACTCATCGAGTTTCTCAGCGCGAACTCAATGGCAAAGGTCATCATCAGGCCCATTTTCTTCATTGAAGCAGGCGCCACCTCCGTTTTCGGATCCTGGCTTTGCATCGCCGATGGCTCGGGTTCGTTCCAACACTAGATCGTCAACGCTCAGGAGAAGAAATCAAAAGATCTGATCGAAAAAAACCAAGGTTTCAAAATCGACGAGTTTGAGTCAGTCCCAGCTAGTGCCCAAGTCGGTTTCGATTTCAAAGCGGTTCCCGCACGGACTCCGCAACGCAACCAAAGTTCACCAAGGCTTTCTCACTCAAACCCAACTTGAACTCGGGCACGATGAAGACGTTGACTCCGACTCGTCTTATTCGCCAAAGATACCATTATCTGGTCCAGCCCAAGGATTGGTAATAACTTCAACATCACAAGGCAGATTCGTCCACTGGCCATGATTGCGACCATCTCTTCTTGACCGCGACTACGACTCGCGCCTTGTTGCCCATATAGACAACCTCCCATATCAAGAAGGCGTTCCACTCACTTCCAACTGCGAGGAAAGCTCCACAGAGATTGCAACGTCAAGCTCCAGAAGCTACTACCCGGATAGGGAGATACTTGTTATTACTCAGAATAACAACCCGGGTACTAGCCAGAACAGAACCCCCAGGCGATTAACACAACTCAACAACATCTCCGAAGATGAGTCTATAGCTGACGCTCCTCACAATGAAACTTCCGAGCAAAGAAATCAAAGAAGGACGCGCAACGCTACTCGAGCCGAGCGACGGCAGTCGATGGCTACAAATATTCCCATTACAAATCTTGAAAGGACCTTCAACGCAGTTCAGGCTCAGGAGCACAATACTCCACTCGCGGCTATCGCCTCAATCAACCTTTTAACAATGTTGATGCCTCAGGATAGGGATAACGAAGCCATAGCTCAACTCGTGCAGCGCGGCAACGGACTGATCGCATAACTCGCAGAGCAAGCCTACAAGTTACTCGACAAACAATCACCAATTCCATCTATTCCTCGCATCACAGCTCACCAAGAAGGTAGCAGGGGAGCTGCAGACAACAACAATGCCCCAAGAAACGGCAACGAAGTTAACCAACCTCGGCAACACAACCAAGGTCCAAGCAAGCACAAGGCCCCAGCTTGCCATAAGGATGTTGGCGAGGTCAGCTGCACCAACTCGGTTAAAAGTATTCGCTCCACTCGGAAGAACCACGAAGCGTCCAACTTTAGTGATCTGCGAGAAATCCTCAACAGTCGGCGTGAGCGAGAAGTCGACAACTATAACCACTTTCCTGCTTTCACAAACTGGGTGATGAAAACAAAACTACCCGAGAAGTTCAAGCCAACTGGAATCACCAAGTATGATGGCAAACAAGATCCAATTTAATGGCTATGATGCTACTCGCTAGCCGTCCAAGCAGCCGGGGGCAATAACGACACCAAAGTTATTCACTTACCCATATGCATGGAACCCGCACCACTGACCTGGCTTGAATCACTCAAACCCAAGTCCATTGACTCCTGGGCAGACTTGACAAAGGCTTTCACTAACAACTTCGCCGGCTCCATGGCTAGACTAGGGAACAAGATTGACTTAAGTCAAATCAAGCAAAAAGAAGGCGAGACCTTACGCAACTATTTGTGATGCTTCTTCGAAAAGAAGGCTACCATAGTTGACATCTCAGAAACAGACGTCATCGAGTGCTTCCAGAATGGACTCTACGATCGACGAACATACCAAGACTTCGGTCGCCGACGACCAGCTAATATCAAAGACCTCAAAGTCATGGTGCAGCAGTGGGCAGATGAAGAAGACAAAGAGTGAGAACGGTTCGGCTCCCACCGTAACCATGGACGCGACAACAACAACAACAATGACCAAGATAGAACTCGAAACAATGATACTCGAAACAACTATTCGAGTAATCACAACCGCAAAAGGAAGCCCGACAACACCGTTGTCGCCATGACCAACTTTGGGAAAAAGGGACCTCGTAAAAATGATGAAGGGCCAACCTTCACTGAACTACTCAAAAAGCAGTGCCCATGGCACCCGACTAGCAAGCATCGACAATAGACTGCTACAGCATGCGCCGAGTCATGCAAGACTTACCCGCACCACTATCTCCTGAAGAGTACACTAAGAAAAAAGATAAGGGCAAGAACAAAGTCCACAACGATGAAGACGAAGAAGGCGACTTCCAGACCGTCTCAAAAACTGTCAACGTCATATTCAGCAGTATTCCAGGCACCGCATCCCAGCGAGCCAACAAACTCGTACTCAGGGAGATCATGGCCATTGAACCAATGGATCCAACACCGTTAAAATGGTCCAAAGTTCCCATTTCTTTCAGCAGAAAAGACCAATAGACCAAGTTCTCAGAACCAGGCCGTTTCCCCCTAGTACTTGATCCGGTTGTGGCAGGCTCAAAGTTAACCAAAGTACTCATCGACGGCGGAAGTGGACTCAATGTTATTTTCGCCAAGACATTGAGGAAGATGTGCCTCGATGTCACTGAAATGCTTACTCCAATAGATTCACCTTTCTATGGCATCGTGCTCGAAAATGCGGCTATACCACTAGGACAAGTTGTCCTTCCAGTTACCTTCGGAACTAAGGAACATTACCATATTAAGTACATCAGATTTGAAGTCGCCGACTTCGAGACATCTTACCACGCTATACTCGGAAGGCCAGCACTCGCCAAGTTCATGGCCATACCACATTATGTTTACCTGGTACTCAAAATGCCAGGCCCCAAGGGAGAACTCACGCTGCGAGGAGATCTACGGCGATCCTACGAATGCGATACTGAAGCCGTGGAAATTGCTGCGACTACTCAAGCACCTAGTCCCATGCAACAAGTCTTCACAGCTTCAAAGAAGCTCCACCCAACCGAACTAGAGATCCCAGAAAACAAGTCGGGGTCTGCAAAGGTGAAACCCGCCAGTGAGCAAGACTTCAAAGTAGTCGACCTCCAGCCGGGCGACCCTTCCAAGACGGCACTGATCGAAACAGGGCTAGATCCTAAATAGGAATCCGTGCTCGTCAGCTTCCTTCGAGCCAACCACGATATCTTCGCTTGGAAACAGGCTGACATGCCAGGTGTGCCCAAGGAGCTGATTGAGCATTCTCTCAATGTCGATCCTAAAGCTACTCCAAAACGGCAACGACTTCACTGGTTCGCTCAAGACAGACGAGAAGCAATCAAAAAAGAATTAGCCAAGCTACTCGCGGCAGGGTTCATCAAAGAAGTCTTTCACCCTGACTGGCTCGCCAACCCCGTGCTCGTTCGTAAGAAAAACAACGAGTGGAGAATGTGTGTCGACTATACCGACCTCAACAAACACTACCCAAAAGACCCTTTCGGCCTACCCAGGATCGATCAAGTGGTCGACTCCACCGCTGGGTGCGCTTTACTATTCTTTCTCGACTGCTACTCTGGTTATCATCAGATAAGCCTCAAAGAGGAGGATCAAGCCAAAATGGTGTTCATCACGCCTTTCGGAGCTTTCTGCTACAAAACAATGTCCTTCGGACTAAAAAATGCAGGGGCAACTTATCAAAGGGCCACACAGATGTGCTTCGAAAAGCAACTTCACCGCAATGTTGAAGCTTATGTCGACGACGTAGTCGTCAAAACAAGAAACCGGGAGAAACTCATTGCTGACTTGGAGGAAACTTTCTCTAGTCTACGCGTTTTCCAATGGAAACTCAATCCTACTAAGTGCGTCTTTGAAGTACCTTCCGGCAAATTCCTCGGGTTCATCATTAGCCATCGCGGCATTGAGGCCAACCCGGAAAAAATATCTGCCATCACAAACATGCAGGCACCAGCTAGCATTAAGGATGTGTAGAAACTCACAGGCTACATGGCTGCTCTCAACCGGTTCATCTCGAGACTTGGAGAACGGGGACTACCCTTCTTCAGGCTTCTCAAATGCCAGGACAAGTTCAAATGGACGGAAGAGGCAGACAAGGCACTAACACAACTCAAAGACTTTCTGTCAAAGCCTCCTGTACTCATCGCTCCTTCTCCGAATGAAGACTTGCTCCTATACATCTCAGCTACTACTCATGTCGTTAGCACGGCAATAGTAGTTGAACGGTCTGAACCGGGCCACGCTTACAAGGTCCAACGATCTGTCTACTTCGTCAGCGAAGTACTCTCGGACTCCAAAACTCGGTATTCACCGATACAAAAACTCTTATATGCAATTTTGCTCACCTCCCGGAAACTGCGCCATTACTTCCAAGAGCACAACATCACAGTCATCTCCGACTTCCCGCTCGGCGAAATTCTCCACAACAGAGATGCCACGGGTAAAATCTCCAAATAGGCAGTTGAACTCGGAGCTCTCACCTTGGACTTTAAGCCAAGGACAGCTATCAAATCCCAAGCTTTGGTCAACTTCGTAGCTGAATGGACTGAAAATCAAGTGCCAACACCAGTCGAATGGCCAGAACACTGGGTAATGTACTTTGACGGGTCCCTCAAACTTGAAGGGGCCGGCGCAGGTGTATTACTCATCTCCCCTAGGGGAGACCAGCTCAAGTACGTACTGCAAATATTCTGGGAAGCATCTAATAACGAAGCCGAGTACGAAGCACTACTCCACGGCCTTCGCCTTGCAATCTCCCTCGGCATCAAACGACTACTGGTGTACGGCGACTCTCTAGTCGTTATAAACCAGGTCAATGACGAGTGGGACCGGAATAAGGACAACATGGACGCTTACTGCAAAGAAGTCCATAAACTGGAAAATAAGTTCTCAGGCTTGGAATTTCATCACATCGTCCGCGACAACAACGTTGTCGCTGACGTCTTATCTAAAATGGGCTCAACTCGTGCAGAGGTTCCAGCAGAAATTTTCATACACGAACTGCGCAAGCCGTCCATATCTGACCAAGTCACACCGCCAGCAGTCCCGACTGCTAACGTCTCTCGAGAAATCATGATGATAGAATTCGACTGGAGGACACCCTTCATCGACTACATCAAAGATCACTAGTTACCATCCGACAAAAATAAGGCTGAGCAAATCTCCCGGTGAGTAAAAAATTAAGTTCTAGTCGGAGACAAGCTCTACAGGAAAGGTGCATCATCTGGGGTACTCATGAAGTGCGTTACCAGAGAAGACGGTCAATAAATCTTAGAAGAAATTCACAAAGGAATCTGTGGCAACCACGCCTCTTCACGAACAATAGTTGGCAAGGCTTTCAGAGCAGGCTTCTATGGCCAATGGCTCTGGCCGACGCTAAAAAACTAGTTCAGAAATGCAAAGGTTGTCAATTCTTCACAAAATAGCAACATGTGCCGGCCTACAAGCTAGTCACAATACCTCCAACATGGTCGTTTGCCTGCTGGGGGCTCGACATGATAGGGCCGTTACCAACTGCTCCAGGAGGATTCAACCGAGTACTCGTGGCAATCGACAAAGTCATCAAGTGGATCGAGGTCAAACCAGTCACTTGCCCCAAGGCAGACCAGGTCCTCGACTTCTTAGATGAAATCGTACACCGCTACGGTTTTGCTAACAGGATTATCACAGACCTAGGGTCAAACTTCAACAATCACGACTTTTGGGAATATTGCAAGAATAGCGGCATCGACGTCTGTTATGTCTCGGTCTCTCACCCACGAGCCAATGGACAAGTCGAGCGTGCTAATGGCATGATACTCGACGTCCTGAAGAAAAGGCTACATGACGTTGGCAACACCAAAGGCGGAAAATGGCTCAAAGAGTTACCCAATGCTCTGTGGGGCCTGCGCACCCAACCATGCAAGACTACCGGGCTATCGCCCTATTTCATCGTATATGGCTCAGAAGCCATACTACCCGCCGACATCATGTGGCAATCACCATCCGTTGAACAGTACGACAAAGAATTGGCAGAAGAAACAAGGCGAACAGATATAGACAGTCTAGAAGAAACAAGATGCGCAGCACTAGTGCAATCTGCCAGATACCTTGACGGTCTAAGGCGTTACCATGACCGCAACGTCAAGGAAAGATCTTTCAACTTGGGCGATATGGTCCTCAAGCGTATCTAAGACACATCAGGGTTGCACAAACTCAATTCACCATGGGAAGGTCCTTACATCGTATCAAAGGTTACGGGACCTAGATCTTACAGACCCCAAGAACTTTTAGGAGAACAAGTACCAAACTCTTGGAATATAGAACATCTTTGTCGATACTACCCATAGCAGCACTCGAGTAATCGCTTCAAGGCAACTCATGATGACTACTCGGGCTAACCACCCGACTAACATTAGCTTTGCCAAATAGTTATCAACTCAACAAGGATCACTGCCCTGGTACAATAATTTCCGTTAAAGTATTTCTTTACTGGGAACCGAAGATACATCTTCAAGATACATACGAGTACAAATACTTGGAATACACAAAGACTACAAGCAACTGCCTACTGTGGGCTGCATTTAAGCCTCAGGCTTTTACTATATCACAAGGCCACTCAGGTCTGCTGACTACAATGGGAAGGGCCCACACGCAAGGAAGCTATGCAAAACGCAGCCATATCCAGGTCCTCTACTCAAGGCAACGCCAGGAACTCCTGCATCACCACTACCTTGACAGCGGCAACGATGAATCCCACGCAACGCGCCTAGAGGGAACCAAGGCTGCTCTTTTGCTAGCCTTGCGGAGCCAATCCACTCAACAGCCACACCTCCACCTCTAAGAGAGCGGGATAAAGACCACGGCACTCATCACCCATCACTCGTGAGTTCTAGCGCATACCCAACTGGATCACGAGCTGCAAGATCAGGCGTGCGATGAAACCTCCTACGAGGATTCTTCTAGCATCGCGGCTATCCCTACGAGCGCAGGAGTCTGTGGAGGGAAGGTGGCCTCAATCTACGAGGAATCTTCTAGCATCGGTGCACTCTTTGATGGCTCTCTACACTTAAACAGAAGCAACCGAAAGCAATCCATTGCTACTCAGAAACTTGGTTTGGCTCGATCTCCAAAAGGCTCTATTTATAGCCGAAAGATGAAACTACCACCTGCCCAAGAGTTACTATGCGCCCGTGATCAATGAGTCTTACGACTCCTGACTCTGCCCACGTGATGGAACTTATACCACAAAGGACAAAAGAGTATAGTACACCCGTGCATTCACAAAGGACAAAAGAGTGCAGTACACCTCCGTACCCTCAAAAGCAGAGTACTTGACAGCATCATGACTACTCGACACTCGGAACTACTCCAAGCCAAGCGCGGCCTACGCTCACACCATTATCTCGGGGGCTTGGAATTTTTCGACCCTCTGCTCAGGGGTCGGGTACACCCAACCCTAAGACTTAGGGTCGGGCGAGACGGAGCTTCCCCTCTCAAGGGGTCGGGCGCACCCGACCCCAGGACTGGGGGTCGGGCGAGGCTGAGTTTTCCCCCCAAAGGGTCAGGCTCAGCCGACCCTGGTGTCAGTGTTTTAGACCGGCAACCCGCCTAGGGGGTACCCTAGGTGGTCTTTTATGCGGTAAGGGTCGTCGAGAATCAAGGAATCAATGGTGACGCAAGGAACATGATTTAGACAGGTTCGGGCTGCTAGATCGCGTAATACCCTACGCCCTGTGTGTTGGTTTGTATTTGATGAACTGGAGTTGTTCTTGTGTGACCTGGGCTTGGGTGTTGAGGTATGACCTGCCGAGCTAGGTACCCCTACCCTCCTTTATATACTCCAGGGGGCAGAGTACTAGTCGGATTACAAGGAGGAGTCCTAGTAGGAGTACACGGGACTAGTCCTAGTCGGATTACAGGGACATCCTAGTAGGAGTCTGACTTCTTCCTTCCTTGCGGGTACTGGGGATGTATCCCTGACACCCGGGACTTCGGGTCACCCAACACAGCATTCAAGAGTACATACAAAGCTCAAGGCTCTTCTGGAGAGACAAACTCCGACATCTTCGACGCAATAGACTCCGCCTCCTCGAGGTACTGCGCATATGCCTCTTCCGTGCAGTTGCGAGCCACGCCGTCACCAGCTGCCATCAAGTCTGCCCTCGGGTAATAGGACTTCACGACTGCAAGGACCTGTTTGCAAACAGCTTTGCAGAGTCCCACAACTTTACTCGAGGCAGCCTTCAATCACTCGACCAGTGATTGTGGCCCTGCGCCTTCTTCCATGGGGGCTATGGCGTTCACCAAGTCTTCAACTGCTACGGATAGCTCCTGGAGTTCGCCTTGGAGCCTCCCCATGGTCTGGGCATGGTCCCTGCATGCCACCATGGCCATGGCAAGCATCACGCCATTCTGCATCTTCCTGTCCCGCTGATGCTCGCAAGCAGCTTGTGCTTCCGTTAGCGTGGCTCAAAGGCGTTCAACTTCATCCGCCACTCGACCATGCGCATTTCTCCAGTCGAGAACTTGGCTCCTCGCAGCCGCCTCTTGTTTCTTGAGCTCTACAATACAAAACATGTTCAACCACAGCCGACTATAATGGGAGATACTCGGAGTATGCAAAGTACTCACCTTGATACTTTTTGTTCAGCAACTTGTAGCGGCTCTCCAGTTTTTGCTGCAGGACTGTGTGATCTGTATGTTCCACAGCAAAAGACTTCACTCCAACTTCATGAATCCTCAGAGCTTCCGTCAGTCGGGCACATTCCTGCTCCAGTTGATGACTTCGTTCCTGAAAAGGTCCGAGCATGCAAGGTACTAGGGTCAGTTAAAAGCCTCACAACTACTCGATCTATGTGACATCTCAAAGGAAATCCACCTAAAAGCTCCGGAAGAAATCGACGGCCCTCTGGAACTCCAAGTCAGATGGCAAGCTAAGCACTGGTCTTTGAGTACTCTCCGCAAGATGAGGAGTCGTATCCAAAGTGGCACCTACAACATTTATCATCAGTCAGCTACCTGCGATGACTACAATAACAAGATTACAGAAACATACCTGGAGCAGTCACCTCTTTGGCTTTTTCAACACCCACTACGGCCAGCGATCCGCCAGTGGATGTTGATAAGGCAGCACTTCCAAAACCCGATGCAGCAGCGGGAACTTCCACCGAACGGATGACGTCTTGAAGCATGGACATGGTAGCTCCAAGACGACCGGCGTCGACTTCGGGTACCTCCTCAACAATTAAATCCTCCAAAGGAGCAGATAATGTAGTCGGGGGATCCAGCTCCACCCTTGTCTCTACAGGGATAGTCTCCTCCGCATCTTTGCATCAAAATATGTCACTACACGACTTCAAGACAACTTAAATCCATTCAATTGACAAGAAAGCTCACCGGGTCAAGCGTGGCGGAGATCGCACACGTCTCTTCTCGACGATAGGCGGCCGAGTACCGGGCGCCGCAGGGACAGCTGCCGACGCTGTCTTCTCATCAAGACCTACGAGGTAGAAGTCAAGACTACAATACAACTTAGACATAAAAATTTTAGTCGGGACAGAAAGTTACCTCTGGCAATCATGCTGGACAACAAGGCGCCAGTAGCGACTATTGGTGACACTTCCTTTGCAATACCCGCTACTCCGGCGGGTAACCCCAGGACCGCTTGGTTAGTAATGGTTTGCGCGGCGGCCGGTGGAGTTGTGGCGGGTAGCTCGGGGGCTACTCCATCCTCTGTCGATGGCACCCTCTTTGGCACCATATCAACAGATACATTACCGACTTCTGGGTCGGCCACGGCCACTTCTTCAGAAACAGCGTCATCATCACCAAGCGCCGTATCAACAGCCTTTATGAACAAGACAAATTCGTCACACCAATAGCAAGTTCAAATTCATCATCTATAGATAAGTTCACGGCTACATACCTAGGTACCCCGAGACTTCTCAAGGGTTGAAGCAGCCGCAGACATCTTGCGTACTACTCTGTGTTTCTTGACAGGAGGAGAGGGTTTGTCCTCTGACTCCTCAGCAATAGCTTCTGACTCTTCTTCCGACTGCACCAAGTAGCCGGCAAGAACTCGAGACTACAAAAAAACAAGTTGATATTAACAACAAATATCACACAAGTCAAAAAGTACAAGTAAAGTGCAAAGACATACCACTTCTGGCTCATACCAGGTATCATATTGACGCAGAGCCGCAGGGATTACTGGTACTCCCTGATAGTTCCTGAAGAACTTGGCCAGCAGCGCCTCTACATCATCATCAGATATATCCTCATCGGACATACGCGATGGATCATTAAGACCTGTATACTCGCTTCCCGAGTGAGCACGTTTCTGAAGCGGTTGAACTCTTCTCTTCAGAAAGCTGGCAGCCACATTGATCCCAGTGAGACCGAGTGCCTTCAACTCGGTGATTTGCTGCATCATGTGATAAAGCTCGGGGGTGTCTTCGGGTTCGCTCACCCAGTTTTCTGCATGCTTGGGCGCGTGACCAGTCACCATAGGTAGACGAGGATCATGATTTCCGATGTAAAACCACCTCTTCTTCCACTCCCCATGGGAGTCAGTTAAGTTATACTCAATATATGCGCCCAAGTTCCTGAGTTGGAACCCGGCGCCTCCAAAGACTTCTATCCTATGGACACTAGGCTACGGCTTACAGCGGAACAGCTTCCTAAACAACTCAAGACTTGGAGGAATTCCCAAGTACACTTCGTAGAGGTGTACAAAAATCAACATATGCAGTACACCATTGGGGTTCAAATGCATGAGTTGAAGCTTATAGTACTCGAGAATACCTCTGAAGAAGTCGGAGGTGGGCACTACCAACCCCCTCTCCACAAAGTGCGCAAGCATCACTGTCTCGCCTGGATGTTCCTCACATTGCCACGCATTTGGAAATGCGGGGCACCACTCAAGAATTTCCTTCGGCTGTAGAAGCTTCGCATCGACTAGTGCTTGCACAGCTTCCTCCTTCATCACTGAATGTTGCCACGTTGCTCCAGGCGGCGGCGGTGCAGTCTGGTTCGTCGGCCCCACCTTCAGCGCCGGCAGCACCAGTTCTTTCCCCTTCTTGGATTTTACCTTGCCCGTCACCGGAGCCTTGCCCTGGATCTTCTCGGGTTTCTTGCCCATCTTCTTGGTGCGCATTCGACGGACTCAACCTCAAGCTAGAATGGCACTCTCCCTCGGATCTCTCTCAAGGGGCAACAATGGCAGCGGCAGCACTCGCGGCGGCGCAAATGTGGATCAGGAGAACAGGGGAAGCAGAAAAACAGATCTGATTACCGTACGGCGTAAAACCAACCGAAAGAGGACGTTCCAGTTTTATCTCCGCCAGCTCCGGTTTCCACGTGTCAGTTACGCAACGGACGGATTCTAACAGATTAATTGCAGATTAATCGCCTTAAACACTCAACGGCTACTCTTTTCAACGGACTGCTGACCACTTCAATGACAGAAATCGCCCAAGTGCTCGGGGGCTGCGGGTACCGTACCCGTTGGACAGTTTTTTCTTTTTCAAGATTTCCGAGGGTAGAATGGATAAAAAGCTGGTTTGACCCTAAGCCTGACTCTTCGACTCAACCTAAGGCTCAGGGGCTACTCCATATGGAGTACGATTGACATCGCACTACCATATAGAAATCTCGGAACAGAAACAACTCGAAGGAACAAGAAGAGTACCTTACAGCCACGCGATAGTACTCGAGCACTTCGGCTTGCAACCTCTACGACGAACTACTCGGATAGTGCCCGCAGTGCCCAAGACTGTGGCTCACGACTACAAAGTACTCATGGGCTTGTCGGGCATGCACCCCAGGCCCACGAGTAGACCTTGGATGGCCCACTAAGGGGCGTACTCGGACACGATCAGAACAAGGGATAGGTGTATCCCACTCGGACTAGTCAAGTATGTATATGGAAAACTACTCGGGCCTTACCGAGTAGAACTCTGTAACAGTACTCGACTAGGACTCAGACTTGTAACCCTGCCCTCCCGTGTATATAAGGGCGGGCAGGGACCCCCCTCAACAACAACTCCAGTTCATCAATACAAACCAACACACAGGACGTAGGGTATTACGAGATCTAGTGGCCCGAACCTTTCTAAATCGTGTTCCTTGCGTCACCACTGATTCCTTGATTCTCGACGATCCTTACCACATAAAAGACCACCTAGGGTACCCCCTAGGCGGGTTGCCGGACTAAAACACCGACAGCCATCTCCCAGGAGGACTGCATCATGGCCCTCAAGGCTGATAAGAAGAGAAAAGCACTGATGCCTTCTCCCAGTGCCCCAGCACAGAAGTTTTGGCTGATTCCCCTGAGAGCTCCACAAAGAGTCCTGCAACATGGACGGTGGATTGTCCGACCACCGTAGCGGTAGCAGGGAGCCCCTCGCTTCTCGGGATTCCAGCCGTAGTGCCCAAGGCCCAATGCTCTACCAATGCTTCACCTGAACAGCATGAATCGCTATTTTACTTGTGGAAATATAGGCCACTTTGCAAAATAGTGCCCACAGAACAAGAATCAGAGTTGGAGGCAGAGCTCGAATGGAAACAACAAGGGCAAGAGGCCCAAGGTGCAGATTCGCCAAGGATGGCTGAACTTGACCAATCTCATAGACCTCCCAGAGGGCGCGCTAGTGTTGATAGGTACATTCTCTATCCACAACCAACTTTTCCTTATTTTATTCGATTCGGGAGCATCTCATAGTTTCATCGGGAAAAAAGTTGATAGTAGATGTGGGTTGGAATTCTGTCACACTAAGGGATCCTATATGATCTCTACACCTGATGGTAAAGTTGGGTCTTACCAAATAAACCCTTTTGTGCCACTCAAGTTGGGTAGCAAATTCTTCAATACCAACCTTATCATCTTGTGTTTGGAAGGGATAGACATAATCTTGGGCATGGACTGGATGACCAAGCATAAAGTCACCCTAGACATTGCCGCACGAGCTGTCCACCTAAACTCTCCAACACAATGACCCTTAACTCTACACCTACCCACTCGAGAGTGCGTAAACTCTTGTGCCTTCCCTAGAATTCAGTCCCAAATAGAGGACATTTCGGTGGTATGTGAGTATCCAGATGTGTTTCTGGAAGACTTGCCAGGCATGCTATCAGACAGAGATATTGACTTCGCCATAGAACTACAACCTGGCATGGCACCGATATCCAAGAGACCATATTGAATGCCGCCTGCAGAGCTGGCAGAGTTGAAGACATAGTTGCAATTGCTGCAAGAGAAAGGATTCATTCACCCAAGCATATCACCTTGGGGCTGCCTAGCTCTTTTTGTAAAGAAGAAGGATGATAGTCTACGGATGTGTGTGGACTACCGACCCCTCAATGCGGTGACTATCAAAAACAAGTACCCTCTACCCCACATTGATGTTCTCTTCGATCAGCTAGCCGGAGCTAGAGTGTTCTCCAAGATCGATCTCCACTATGGTTATCATCAAATCAAGATCCAGCCATGTGACATTCCTAAAACCGCCTTCTCTACCTAGTATGGATTATATGAGTACTTAGTCATATCCTTCGGGCTTACAAATGCTTCAACCTATTTCATGTATCTCATGAATTCGGTTTTCATGCCCGAGCTTGACAAGTTCATCATGGTTTTTATTGATGACATTCTCGTATACTCCAAGAATGAAGAGGAACATGCCGAACACCTCTACATTGTTCTTCAATGATTGAGAGATCACCAGCTATATGTCAAATTCTCCAAGTGCGAATTTTGGCTGGATAATGTGAAATTCTTGGGACATACTATATCTAGCAAAGGCATAGCAGTTGGCCCAACTAAAGTACATGAAGTGATGGACTAGAAGCCACCCACTTTGGTTCATCAAATCAGAAGCTTCCTCGGTCTAGCAGGCTATTATCAATGGTTTATTCTGGATTTCTCAAAGATAGCCAAGCCAATGACTGAATTGCTAAAGAAAGGAGTCAAGTTTGTGTGGAGCGAGAAGTGCGAAGAAGCCTTCCACACTTTGGGAAAATTGTTAACCTCTGCACCAGTGTTAGCACATCCAGACACTACCAAGCCGTTCGATGTCTATTGTGATGCCTCTAGCATTGGACTCGGATGTGTTCTTATGCAAGAAAATCGGGTCACTGCCTACGCCTCATGAGCGTTATGGCCACACGAGCAGAATTACTCAACACACGACCTAGAGTTGATGGTACTCATTGCAACATCTACACTGATCATAAGAGCCTCAAGTATATCTTCACCCAAGCTGATTTGAATATGCGCCAAAGAAAATGGTTGGAGTTGTTAAAGGATTATGATTTAGAGGTGCATTATCATCTAGGAAAGCCCAATGTAGTTGCCGATGCTCTTAGCTGCAAGGCCCATTGCAACTGTCTCTTCGCAGATAAGTTCACCAAGACCTTCTGTCACGAGATGAGGAAGCTCAACTTGGAGATTGTTCCTCATGGCACATTAAGCCACATGGCTATCGAACCCACCTTGGATGCTCAAATCATCTTGGTACAATTGGAGGATAAGGAGATAAAGCTCATTAAGAAGAAGCTGGCACAGAAGGATGAAGGGTACAAACATTTCCGACAGGATTGGAAGGGAGTAGTATGGTACCAGGACCGACTATTTGTTCCGAGTAATCCTGATATCAGGAAGCAGATTTTGGATGAGGCACACCTCTCCAAATTCTCTATTCACCCTAGCAGCACCAAAATGTACCATGATCTTCGACAAAATTTTTGGTGGTCTAGGATGAAACTAGAGATTTCTAAGTATGTGTCAGAGTACGATACATGCCAGAGAGTGAAAGCAAACCACTTGAAGGTAGCAGCTACGCTTTAGCCGCTGCCTATACCCTCATGGAAATGGGAGGATATCAGCATGGATTTCATTGTGGGTTTACCCAACACTTCCCAAAAACATGATTCCATATGGGTCATAGTGGACAGACTTATCAAGATAGCACACTTTCTCCCCGTTCATATGACCTACTCAGCCCAGAAGTATGCCGACCTATATTTGGACCGCATTGTTTCCTACATGGAGTGCCAAAGACGATCATCTCCGATCGAGGCGCTCAGTTTGTGGCACATTTTTGAGAGCAGCTCCATGCTGCACTTAGCACCAAGTTGATTTGTATTTCCACCTACCACCCTTAGACCGACGGGCAGACTAAGAGGGTAAACCAAATTTTGGAAGATATGTTGTGAGCTTGTGTCATCCGTTATGGCAAGAACTGGGACAAGTGTCTACCATTAGCAGAATTCTCGTACAACAATAGCTACCAAGATAGCTTAAAATGGCACCATTTGAGACCTTGTTAAGTTGTCCCAGGCAGAAGAAGGAACAGTGTATGGACCAGATTTGGTAACGGAGGCAGAAGAGGAAGTAAGAGTGATCCGAGAAAACCTTAAAGCCGCACAATCGAGGCAAAAGAGTTACATCGATAAGAGGAGAAAGCCTTTGTAGTTTGAGGTTGGAGACCATGTATACCTTCAAGCTTCCCCAACCAAAGGTGTACATAGGTTCGGAGTAAAAGGGAAGTTAGCTCCTTGCTACATTGGTCCGTATGAAATCAAGAAGATTTGTGGACCAGTTGCCTAACGGATAAAGCTTCCACCAAAACTCTCCGCCATCCATGATATCTTTCATGCGTCTCAATTAAAGAAATGTGTTCGAGTCCCGGCCGAGATTGTTGAACACGAAGATGTGTGGATCGAGCCTGACCTCTCATATGCGGAGTACCTAGCTACGATCCTTGATCGTAAGGAGAGGAGAACCCGGAGACAAGCAGTAAAGATGTTCAAAATTTAGTGGAGCAACCACATTGAAGATGAATATACAAGGAAAACAGAGGAGTATCTTAACCAAAACTTCCGCGTTTTCCTTTTCGACCAGGGAGGTACGTACACAACCACACTAGTCTCACTTCACTCGAATCTTGGGACCAGATTCCTTTGAAGGGGGGGTAGGCTGTAACATCCCTAGTTTTGAGTTAGTCTTTAAAAGCTTGGTTGGAGTGTTTAAGAGTTTGAATTTAGCACCTAAGATTGAATTTGTCTCTAACTAAGTGCAAACTTCACTTAAGCATCTAAAACATCACCAATAGAGGCTAGATTTGACCAAATCAAGTCAAACCAAAGACTACATATGAAAAGTACTCAAACTAGGATTGAATGGTAGCAAACATCTAAAAAACCTCAAAAGACCAAATTTGGATTGAAGTTCAAACACTAAAATGGACAAAAATACCCTGAAAAGGCTTAAATTAGGGGCAATTAATAAATTCAAATTTTATATAACAACTCAATGTTTTGCCAATATAAAAGTTGTAGAACTTTTAAAACTTCACTACTTTGCTTATTGAACTTTTGCTAGTTTTGAGCGAAACAGTTTCAAAACTTGAGTAAAAAATCAGCCAAATTAAAATAAATTGCGTTCCTTCAAACTTTGACGGTTTACATCTCCAAATTTAAACCAGTTTTGAACTTGATATCTTTCTAAGAGTTGGAGTTTGAAGTGTGGACAACAAGTTTTAGATTTGAAATTTAAATCTGGTTTGAAACTCGCTGCCTCGTGTGCCGCCACGTTCTAGCCTTGCTCGCCAGTGCGTGGTCACCACCTTCTGCATCGCGCCGTGCTACGTGCATCCTCGGTGTTCGTGCAGGCCTGGCCACCTATGCACGCCGGTGATGGGACAACATAGTGCGCCCCTTCGCCCAATGATCCATCAGCGTTATCTTATCCCCTAGCACCGCATCCTGTTCACCCAACAGCCGCGCCACGGTCACATGCCTGCTCGTTGCCATGTCCACCATGTCACGCCCGCTCACCCGCGCTCGCCGCTCCGCCTCTCGCCGTCGCGATGGGATAGCAAGAGCTCAACCATAGGGTATTGTTTTATTTTTAATGATTTCTGTAGAAACCAAATGAGTCCCGAAATTTTACAGTAGCACAATCATGACGTTAGAAAGCCTCTATAAAAGTTTCATCACCATAGCTTGTCATATGCAACCAAAATTAATTATGGAAGTTAAAGCCAAGGAGATGGAAGAAAAACAATTAGTTAATAAGAAGGGTAAAGTGGGAAATACACATCTAAGTGGTTAAGAATGTTTAGGAATAGAATAACTTTCCAAAATAATCTTGATCAACCCTAGAGTGACCCACTTTTCTTTTTAGAAGCTTAAAGAAAAAAGTTTAATACATGTGTACACAATCACCATCAATCTAGCTTGAGGTTTAAAACATGAAGACACTTCTACCCTGTAATAAAGTTATATTTAATGTTTGTCCAGATGTATGTGGTTGTTTACAACTAGTTTACTCATGCATTAAGCTATGAATACATCTTGCTTGCAAATCGTGGAAACTTGAATATTGCATATGCATCTCATGTAGAAGTGAACCTCGCAGACGGGACATACGAGGTGCTACCTGCTGCGGAGGAACGATCTGCCGAGTTGCACCAAGCTGAGGCTGAGCAAGATACTAGCGAAGCATCCAATGACCCACTCACTAACCTAGTCTAGGAAGGCAAGCACCAGAGCATAACCTTGTTTTAAAAGTTCATACAATAGCTATGTTCTATGCTTGTGCATTTAAGTTCATAGGAGTTCGTTGAAAACTTAGTTGCATGATCTCAGGTGCCTATGATTGAATACTAACATGATAGAACGAGTAGATGCTGTGCTAAATAGGACTCGGTTAAAGTCGAGTGATTTCCTATCACTCGCGAGTTTATAGGAATTGATTGCTTACTCATACTGCAACCATAAGGATGACGGACAGGATCGGGATTGGTTCTGATTTGGTGGTTTTGTCCCATCTGTCTAGTGATGAACATGCTAAGGTAGAAATGTGTCAGCATTCGTGGTCAAGTGTTTGAATGTACTAATCTCATACCTAGTACAGGATGGGGAAGCCTAGTATTTGATTGAACCAGGACGTGAGCAAACCGCCCCAGTGTCTCTGGAACGGAGTTTCCCTTGGTGCATCATGTGGGTACAAGTGTAGTCACGGTACGGCGTTGTCCGGGACCGTGGGGCATTGTATCAAGGTAAGTGGGCCTGACACGCACCTGGGGATTGATGCAGATGGCTGACATGTGTGGACCCGTCATGGTACGCAATGTCGTGGGGTTAGGTTCACCTTGGAAGGTTAAGAAACTCGATTCGAATCATCTGGCTCTCATAGTTTGAGACTGCTTGACTGCTATGCTGCACTGAGTAACAAGTGAAATAGAGAATGATTATCTGAATGATGATGCTTGGAATAAAATTATTTTCTCAACTCGCTTGCATAGAACAGGTTGCTTACCTAGAAAGATTAATCTACTAGAATATGCTGCTGAAATTTGAAAGTAAGGACCTACTTAGATGCTTTTGGCAAAAACAAACCCCTCAGCCAAAAAACCTTGCATGTCTATAAGTTGGTGGAGTAGTTACCACCCGACGGTTAAGTATTGTTGAGTATTAGTATACTAAACCTTGCTTGTAGCTTTATTTTCAGGTAATGAGCTAGATGTATTTGAGTTTGCTACCAGTTTAACTTGGTCAACCCAGCTCCCTCCGGGTGGGACGGTTGAGTGGGACTTGTCCTCGGTCAGTGAGGATCATGGTAACTGATGTCATGGTTGGCTTCACCATGATGTATCTGCTTCGACATCTAGTTGCCATTCTCTTTTCACTGCTTTGAACTCTGAAACTTTTACCTTATGCACTTTTGAACAATGGTTGTGTAATAACTAAATTCGGATCTATGTATTAAGAACTGAAATGTTGAAATCTCTGGACTCGCCTTCATGTGAGATGCTTTTCATTTTGATCTGAGACAAGTGGTTTATCAGGTATAATCCGCCAGACTACCAGATTGGCTTGATTAAAGTGTCAGTTTGCATGTGAGGTGAAGTTGAGAACACTTTAGCCATGTTAATTTGGGTGGTTCTACCACAGCCATCAAATACTCTGCCAAAGGAAGAACTGAATTAGAACTTGGCATTGCATTAACAATGACTGTCAGTGTAGGCACTCAATCATGATATATAGGCACTATAGTCAACAAAATGTAGAAGCTAAAAAATTGAAGACTGTGCAGAAGGAGCTAGCACGAATGTCCAGGGGTTAGTGTGGCGAAACCACCCAAATTAACCTTGCTAAAGAACACTCAAGTTACCTAATATGCGATCATGTACTTTAATCAAGTTAACTTGGTCGTCCGTTGGATTTCATTCGATAAACCACTTAACTCAGGATCGAGAAAGCATTGCTCACACGAAGGTGAGTGGTTCTAGATATTACAACATTCCTATCACATTAACATAGTTTTGATAATTTATTACATCAGAGTTTAGAAATTCAAATAGAGTTTGCAAGGTTTCAAACAGAGGAAGAAGTAAAATGAGCAGAAGCTAAATGTCGGTACACGATATCATGACAAAGCCGATCATGACATCAATGACCCTTGTCCTCGCTGTCCGAGGAGGGATCCCACTCAACTGACCAGCCCGGAGGGAGCTGAGTAGGCCAAGGGATACTAGCAGCCACTTTAGAAACATCGACATTGCCTGAAAAGTTATGCCACAAGCAAGGCTGAGCAACTAATACTCAGCAAGACTTAACCAACAGGTGATTGCTACTTCACCGACTTCTAGACATGCAGGCTTTTTGGCTGGGGGTTTGTTTTTACCAAAAGCGACTAAAGTTAGTCCTTACTTTAAATGTTTTAGCAACAAGTTCTAAGTTTGTTAACTAATCTAAGTTTGCAACTTATACTAAGCAAGCATGGTTTCCAAACAATCAATGACAAGTATCAAGATTAATATCATCCTCATGTTCCATCATTACTCAGTGCAGCATAGCGATCAAGTAGTCCCAAACTATGAGAGGCAGGTGAATCGATTTGAATTTATTAACCATGCATGACGAACCTAATTCCACGATATTTGCACACCACGAAGGGTCGATTCACTTGTCAGCCATCCCCATCGATCCCTAGATACGTGTCGGGTCCACTTCCCTTGCTACAAGGCTCCACAGTCCCAGTCTCTTCCGTACTGTGACCGCGATTGTCACCACATGATGCACCAGGGGAAAACTCAGTTTCCAGAGATAGTGGAACGATCCGATCACGTCCTGGTTCAATCAGGTATTATGCTTTCCCATCCCATACTAGGTACGAGATTAGTACTTTCAAACACTTGATCAAGAACACCATCACTTTTTGACCTTAGTCCAATTTCAAGTAGACAGACGGGGCAAACAATCGAGTACCGAACCTAAGCCCGGCCCTATCCATCATCCTTAGACTAATCCTAGTGCAGGTTTCATAGAAATTTCATGACATTAATTAGGGTGACATGTCACCATTTTTATGATGAGGCAGTGAGTTAACGAGGAGAGAGGTAAGAGGGGTTTAATCTAGATGAAACCATATATGCACGGGTACCAACACAGTTTGTGTCTTGCATGTAGTGCATATGAAACTACACCATGAAATTTTGCATTGTAGAGGTAGTTTCAAACACAATTTCATTTTCATGTCGCTTATGTGGCTATCTTGGAAATATCAAAATGAAACTCTCCATTGGGATTAGCCTTATGGTTGTAACATAAGTAAATCAATCAATTCCTATCACTACAAGGTTTTACCCCTAATGCAATAGCCTAAAGTGTTGCAATATACCAAAAATGGTTGCAAAAGACAAAATTGGAATGGAAAATTTTCGTTGGCAGGCATTGCCATAGTAACCGTGGGAAAAGGTTTGCCCAACGACTCATTTTGGTGTTGCAATAGATTTTCCCTATTGCAACACAAAGGAGTGTTGTTACAACACCATGTAGTGTTGCAAGACATAGTATAAGCAACCATCGTGGGTGTTGTAGTGTTGCCAGAAATACCTATTGCCACGTACCCAAAGTGTGGCAATACGTGCACTAGCAATGATATTTTGTGTTGCAATAGACCTTATTGCCATGCATCAATAGTATTGCAATAAATGGACCCTCTATTGCCACGCTATCTTGGTGGTTGCTATAGGTGGAACCCTCTATTGCCACAATAAATATTTGGTTGCTAGAGGTATCCTCTCTATTGCAACACTAAACATTGTGGTTGCTATAGGTGCATCCGTCTATTGCCATGGTAAATGTTTGGTTGCTAGAGGTTGCCTCTCTATTGCAATGATCAATACTGGTTGCTATTGTTGGACCCTCTATTGCCATGCTAACTATTGTGTTACTACAGTTTGGAGACTCTATTACAACACCCACTATTCCATTGGTATGATGGCTTTTTGCAACAACATTTGTTTGTTGCTATATCATATATTGCAAGGCTAAATTATTTGGTCGATAGTCCATATTGCAACGCTTTGTTTACTTCAAACAATAATTGCATGCCGAACAATATATGATGAAAGAAGCATTTAGACATCCATTAATCCAAAATTTACTTTGTTCATACAAATCATTAATGAAACCATCCAATGTCAAACTTAGTCAATAACACACGCACAACAACTAAAACACATAAGGTATCTGACTCACACTAGCTACTTTGAACAGACCAAAATGTAATAAGCTATGTCTAGCACTGTAGCAAAGGTTGGCTTCACATTGACCGTCCATCACTTGTGCGCTCCACTCAAACTCTATCTTGCTCCTGAAAAAATCATTAACATTGGTATATTCAGCCAACAACAACTTAGTATTCAGCTAAGTATCATTTCACTTTACAATAATAGGAACTAGCCAACTAAATCTGATTCAGAAATATTCATGGGTAGTGGAGTCAAAAATCACCTGTGGTTTGCCAGCTTGTTGATTCCTTTTGGCTAATGCTCGTTTCTTATTAGCCGCAATATCCTTCAGTGCTTTAGTTGTAGTAAAACTAAGTCTTGTATCCCCTTCTTTGTTTTGGCCAGTTTGTGTCTTATTCGCAGCACTATTTCTAGTTGTGCGACTAGTACTTGTACCTGTCGCTGTTGTAGCTACGAGTTGTGTTTGTGGTGGGATGCTATCTTGGTTTTCCTGCAAATCAATAGATGGAGGGAAAATTAGGCCTCATACTAAAGACTATCACATGACAACATTAAACACTCTTCAGTACTCAAACTACCTGCTGATGTGATATTTCTTCACTTTCTGTAGTTACATTTTCTTCATCCATGTTTGTTGTAGCAGCAACCTCTGCATTTTGTCCCCTATCTTTGTTAGCCCGCATTTCAATTTTGGTCATCAAAATCATGAGTGGAGTTTCAATTTCTGAATCAGATTTAGCCGACTATTACCTGTTGTATTGATGCTTGTACATGTGTTGCTTGCATCATTGACATAAACTCTTGCCCAAGTGCTTCTCTATCGGCCTCCCTTTCCTTCATCATTTCTTCCATTTGATGCCTATGTTCTTCCCTTTCAGCTTCTTTTTCAGCCTCTTGAGATTCTAATCTCTCTTGTAGCTTTGAAAATGCTTTGACTAGTGCCGATTCCTGACGCACTTGGTACTGGTAATCCTCATACAGTAGTTGCCTTCTAGTTGGGTATTTTGCCAAGTATCCATTAGCATAGATCTTGGTTGATTTGCAATTTCTTGTTTCATGGTAGGTTGACTGGAAAATCTGATTTTGCTCCATGTCTGAGATGATCAGTGCATCTCCATCTGTTTCCCTCTCCGAAATTTTGCTGCTTGCATTATCCTAACAAAGGAGGACAGTTGAAGTAGTTAATTGAAAATGATTTTGTAGGCAGTCCCTTTGCATCAGTTAATAAGGTTTGTACAAACTGTTATATATTGACATAGACATCCCTAGATTCTTGGCTTGTCCATTGCCCATTCTTACTGTGCGTGAACATGAAAAGCTCCAAATCATTTGGCTCATCACCAGTTATTGGGTCCCTCTAATTTGGCCAGAATGTAACAAATTAGCGATATTTTGAAAGGTAAGGAAGCATGGTCATGTGCTTCTCAAGTTATTACCTTCTCAAAGCTACACTGAGAAAAATTCTTTGATCCTGCCCGATGGTGTACCTTTACATTCTGCCGATTCTTAGAATTCTTGCAACTAGCCCTCTGCACAAGGAGTTGATTCTAAAAAAATATTGCAATGTACCGTAACATAGCCTTTATTTCATCAAGTGCAAATGGCAAGAATAAAGTAAAGGACATCAAACCTGAAAATGTTCCTTGCCAAAATACAAAAACAGATAGTGCCATTCAACAATGTCCAACTCTTCTGGCTTATGTCTCATTCTCTCCTCATAGGTTGTGTACGCCGTGTACATAGCACTAAATGTTGCTCGCCATCCTTTGTAACGCTCATTAGCGATGGTCCATACCTTTTTCCTATTTTCTTCATTATTCTCAATGTCCCACTTATGTCGTTCAACATATAAAACATAAATTCTAGGTCACTTCTTGAATAATTTGGTAACAAAATTGTGTATGCTAGCAAAAACAAATCAGAAACTTACCATCATATTAGATACTATTGAATTTTTTACATCTTGGTGGATATCCTTCCATGTTCTCACCCCAATGAGTGGTGCTTTTTTCCTTGTGTACACTACTATTTCATCATGCGTTCTCACCTACAGCTCCTCCAAGTCTAGAGAATTGGACTTTAAGCTTCTGACTGCCCTGCTTGGATCTCTTGTGGCTAGCTGCCAATCCTTTCATAGTACCTCATGCCTTCCTCTTTTGGGAGTCTTGTCCATTGAAATAATATACAGTGCAAGAGATTAAACAAAATCATTTACATAGAGAAAACTGAACTGAACATCAAAATAAAATCACAATAAGCATCACTTACTATCTCCCTGTGTTTTCTCACACCGAGCATGTGATGGCTGGTTCAGAGGTGGTGTTGGATTGCTATTTTGACTTGAATTTAGTAAATCTATCTGATTGATAGGGTTGTCATATGCATCTGCAGACAATAGGTCACAAGTGTAAAGTATAAATGTATTGCGAAGGACTAATAATAAGTTGGTTGACATTTTAGGAAAAGAAGGTATATATTACTAATTTCATCTCGTTGTCCTTGCACCCTTAACTATTCTTTGTAAGTCTTGATTGTGTCATCCCTGTATATATCTTCAAAATCTGTGAAAGCCATGCTGCTATTAATGATTTGGCCATGGCAATATAATATAATATAACAATTCATAATAGGGCAGCAACGTAACTTACCCATGCCTTGGCCCTGTCTATGCATATTATTAAGCCACACCTTGTAATCATCAATTGACTCATCCATGGAATGTTCACTATTTGATGCCACAGTTCTTGGCAATTTAATGGGTGTTATGTCCATAGTTCGCTCTATTATTTGATCCCTTGACAATACTAATATGACATCCCTCTCCTTTGCCTTACTTGATATCATTGCATTTGCATCGACATCATACTCGATCTTGTTTAGTGTTACTACAGTGTTACCACTTCTCCTCTCATAGTACAAGTAATTCCTGGTACCATACTCCAAATTTGATTTCATTGTTATTAAGTTACCAAACGTGAGCTCATCCCTGGCTATTGTATACTGAGCAAATTGTTGTCCCCCGGGTGCCCCCTTGCAAGTGAAAGAAATAGTCCATGTTTGTTCCGAGCTGTCACAGAAAGTAATGAAAAACATAAGCACACCCTAAACAATATTTAAAGAAGGAACAACTTGAGAATGGCAAACAATAATGTGTCCTTCATATTATTGAAGCATCGCACTACCGTTTATTGAAGGATCTCACTATTATTGAAGTAACTTGTCGAATTCTAAATTATTGCAGTAGCATCCAGCCAGACATTGTGCCGTTACCTGTTGTCGTCCTGAGTGGAACGCCGGAGGTTTTCTTGTGCTTGGATGCTGTCACCTCCATCTTCATCGGCAAGAGGTGTCGCCGTCCTGGACGAAGGTGTTTGAAAAAGCGACATCGTCACCCTGGGTCTGGACATTGTCGACATAGGTGTTGGCATGTTGAATGCAGGTGATGTCAATTCAGTCTCCATTGATGCAATCTGCAGTCCAACTACATGGCACAAGTTAACTACATAGACACATAGCTACATGCATTACTCTTTCGTCAGTGAAAAGTGAATAGGTCAATGGGCCAAGGGTTGCCGTAACTCTGATGAAGAGGAAGTCCGGCAGTCCTTGAGGCTTGAGCAACGGTGGTGGGGAGGCACGTCACGGCAGCCTCCGGGTGCAGGGTGTCCTGCACCGGTGCCCCTCCAATGATGACGCGACGGTGAAGACAAGTGGCGGCGGCGGGTGTAGATCGGGAACCACCGGTGGGAACCGAGTTGGAGGAGGGAAAGGAAAGAATTGGAGATGGGGAGGATAATGAGGAAGTAGGGAGGTTAAGATTCGATTTGTTCGCATAATGGGCGGGTTATTAGGTGGTAAATGGTTGCATGCCGGCGCCAAGCCAATTTTCGGTAAAAAAAAACTAGAAAAATTAAGTGGAAAAAGGGTGGAGGGAAGGGGTCGAACCTGGAACAATAATTTATATCACCGTCGCAGACACCATTGAGTTACTAGTTATTTTGTTTCACTTCTTGCTTTTCAACATTCTTATACATAGTTTTGGGCTGGTGTGCAACTGACATGCGGGACCCACTTGTCGGCGTTGGGTTCATATGCTCTTCTAGTTCAGTTCATGGTGTTCTTCTTTTTTATTTTGATTCTTTGTAAAAATGTTAAACATGTTTAGATTTCGCATTTGATGTCCAAGTCAAGTGATTCTTTTTTCCAACTTCTCGAAAAACTTTTTCCTATCACATGGTTTTATTTATATGGTGTTACTCGACCCCTTGTATTAACATTTTGGCATTTGCTTCAGTACTTACTTACTCTACAATGAACGGACCTTTTTTGAATGTGTCAAAGGTACCAGGGGCATATGAATTGGTAAGTTGGAATCTTGGTTGATCAAATCTATATATATGGCATATCATATAGGTGTATCATGTTCAATGTCACCTTTGCCTTGAGGTGATTTCATGTGGGAGCTAAGACACAATGTTTCAGTGCAAATTTGTAATCGAGCTCCTCAATGAAAGGATTTATCGCACAAACCATTGAGCTACTTGTTCTTTTTGCAGTGTGACATTTTTACCAAGGTTTGGGTTCGTGACACCAAGATACTAAACCATTGCGGGATGAAAACCATATGGAATTGTCATGTACAAAGCTAGTGATACACTTATCTTTGTATTTGTGATAGCATTCACTCATGCACATTGTGTTAGAACTTAAGAAAATATATATTGGAATTGTATAAACCTAACTTGGGAAAAAATCTGGACTAAAAAATTGGTAAAATGAAGGAATATAAATTGAAAGCAAATGCAAAAAAAAAATGTGTCGCATCCCTAAATTGAACCATAGCCTACAAGTTCCAGAGCAGCGAACAAACCAATGAGCTATCACCTGATTTCAGTAAGTTTGAAGGAATTTATTCCTTTGAGTGGTTATCTGGCTACTTTGCGCATAGGCCCTTCAACTCCCCACGCAGAGCCTCGGTCCCCACGAAGAGCTGCCGTTTTACCCGGTCCTTCAGCTGGTCGCGCGGTTCCCACGAAGAGCCACCGTTTTACCCAGTCCTTCGACTGGTCGCAGCCCTTCAATTCCCCACGCAGAGACGCCGCGTTTACCCAGGAGTCCATCGGCTGCTCGTGCTGCTTCCCAACGCAGGCGCGATGTCTTCCGATGGGTGCGTCTTAATGCACCATCAGTTCCACCCACCCACACGCCTATATAAGTCCAGCTCCCACGCATACCTTGCCTCTCGGTGTGCCGCCAAAATGCCTCGCCAGTTGAAGACAACATGGGCGATGTTGAACCCATCGTCCTCCTCACATTGCCCCCCGACGCCTCCGCCGACGCCATCATTCGAGTCGGACCTTGAGGTGAACCTCGAGGATGATACGGACTGTGAGACCAAATCAAAGGAGGAACTAGAACCTCTTCCGGTGCAGGAGGCCATCTTCAACTCGTTGGAGACGGCTCGGAAGCATGAGGAGGACCGGTGCCTCCGTGCCATCACGCTGAAGGAGACCGACGACTGCATCCTGAAGTGTGTATGCGAGATCTCCAACAAAGATGCGGCCAAGGAGGAGCGCAGCCACCAGGAGGAGACCGAGCAGTGTCTCGCGGTGGACGCGGAACGACGCCGTCGCAAGGCTGAGTGGAGGCACCTCAGCGGAAGGAGCACCAGCAGTAATTTTATGTGCCTTCGCAATTGTACTAACTGCTCAAGCATGTAGAATCTTTGAATGGATATATTTGCTACTTTCATTTCATATTTGCAAGTCTTCGCTTGCATGGTACTAGCAATTCCTATCCCATTCATTTCGTTTTCTCTATCCTCTTGCTCCCCAATTTCTATTTCCTAACGAAAGCAGATGCACTACTCAAGTGCTCATAGGACAACTGGAAGCAAAATGAGAGTTAAAGGCAATTCAATGAGTTGCTAGGCCTAGAAGGCTTTTAGCGTGGCAGACCTGCAAGCTACACGAGGGGGATAAAGGAATATCCCGCGGTCGCCTACCACACTCAAGAAATGGCTGCGCCGCCTGATCTTCCCGTCTCCTGGTCTCCTTCGCTTGCTCTTCGGCAATTCCCAAGGCAGCCGCAGTGGGGATTTTCTATAACTCCTCCTGTACCCTTGCCCCCTCTCCGCAGTCTCATCGCCATTTTGCAAAAGGAGATTTTCAAGAACTCGACCTATAGCCCACCGTCACCCCCTTCCACTGTTCCCCCTTCAACTTCCTTACCCTCCGCCTCCCACGTTCCTGGCATCGAGGAGGCAATGCCGATCGCTCGTAGATCTCCCCATGGAGGTGGTCTCTAAGATCGCCGGCCACGTTGATGTGACCTCCTTCCAGCCCATGGATGACCTCGGCAGGCTATGGGTGACCTGCAGGGTCATGTGCTGTGCGTGCGGCAACCCCTCCGTTGGATGGCGTGTGGTACTGCTCAGGTTTTGCGAGGATATAGAGTGGAGCGAGCCGGACAGGTACGATGCCCTCCTCCCTCTACTGGTTGGTGTGGAGCCTGCACTATCACCGGGATAGCAGATTTCTTCGGGGATCCCACCTATTTTTCATTTCACTGCGGTAGTTCCTGCCAGTTTGTTCTTCAAACTTGGCCACAAGGTTAGCATATCCTAAGCTATTCAAGAGCCCTTGTATCCATGCCCTATGTGCAATGGCATGCCATTTTGCAGTGACTTTCCTTTTATTCTCCCTTTATTCTTCATCTATTGTATTTAGACAATTATCACTGCAACAAACATACAGCAATAGAACCAAGACTTTCTTTAATGGAGATAATTGCAACTGAGAAATAAGGTCGGTGATGCATCAATCCACAGCAAGTAAGAACATGAAATCTCGATAGCTTTTCACACCTGGTGACGGCGGCCGGCGGCGGGCGCACCCAAGGGCAGTCCAAGTTGGGGAAATACGGCCAGTCCACCCATGCCACTAGTGATCCAACGGTTGCCCCGCGTGGCTGGCCTGGAATCTTGGAAGAGCCTTACGGTCCTCAGATGGAAGAGCAAACGGCGATGCAGCAAATAAAGAAGACCGAAGTGAGATGTATACATGGTTTGCCCGCTTGCATGACGTTGTGTTGATCGCACGAAAACGATTCACGCATCAAGAGTGTAATTCATCTCGCCATTGTCATGAACTCTGAAGGTCTAGCATATTCAAAACTTTTCGTTACTTTCGTAAGACTACCTACATTCAGACTATTTGTTCGTCAGTTAATTAAAGAGAAAAGGTCGCTGACTTCAGTCAAGAATGTTCATTCTACATCCGGCTACTGATTTTTACCATGAGCTCAATTAGCAGCAGAACAATGGAGAATTTAAGCTATGTTTACACCCTCGTCGGCCGAGCGGACGGCACGCGCAGCAGGCCCAAATAAAACTACCCTACTACACGGCCCCAGCTTGGGAAGAATTGGACTCTCGGACTCGACTGCTCTTGTTTATCGGAAACGGAAAAGCACGTGCGGGCGGCAATAAATCTGTGCTCGTTGCACCCAGATGAATTCCCAACCCAATTCACCGTGAATACCCACGACATCTGACCACGCGCACGATGCCGCCGGCGCGCCGTGCCCGAGGCGCCCACCGCGCCGCGCCCTACTGCAGATGCTGGCTGCACGATGATGGCCTTGGCAGTGACGACGACGGCGAGTCCCTCCCCGTCCCGGACGACGCACTCTCGCCCGTCCTCGCCAGGCTCCCCAGCGCCGCCGACGTGGTCCGCTCCGCCACCACGTGCCGCCGTTGGGCCCACCTCGTCGCCAAGGATGCCGCCGTCCTCTCCAGGGCCCTGCCGCAGTTGCCGTGCCTCACCCTCGGCTTCCTCCACCAGGAGAACGCCCGCACCACCGCGCGCAGGCGGAGGGCCTCAGCCGCCGCTGCGCAGCCATGTTTCGTCCTGACGGCTGCCGCCACGAGGCTGATCGGCCTAAATGGCCCGTCCAGGACCGCGCTAGCGGATGCCGTGCTGGGCCTGGACGACGATCGCCGCGGCCTGTTCGAGCACGCCCGGCCCGTCGCGGCCCACCACGGCTGGCTCGTGCTCGAGCTCAGGCAGGAACGCTACACCGATGGCCTAAGCCTCTGTGTGTGCAACCCCATGCGACGGGACATGGCCATGCTTCCACCTCTCGCCGGCACCGACAAGCCGGGGGACTACGCGTGCGCGCTCTACACCGGCCACGACCTCGACTCACCACGGCCGCTGTCGGCCTTCTTCCGCCTGCTCATAGTCTACAACCGCCGAGCCTTCACCGCGATGCGCTCCTACTCGTCGGACATCGGCCGCTGGAGCACGGAGGCTAAGAGGTCATGGGGCCCGAAGATCGCCAGCGAGAAGCTGCACGAGTTTGGCCAGAGCATCGTGGTCGGCGGCGTGGCCTACTGGCTCCTGAGACGCTCGGCGTTCGCGGTGCGGGTGGACACTCCAGAACCGACGGAGGTGCCCATGCCGCCAACCGGCCCCGGCATCAGCGACCTGTGCCCGGGCTGGCGCTCGCTCGGCGTGGATGCGGACGGAAAGCTTATATTCATCGACGTTGGTTTTTTTAATGATGTAGACGTCGCTGCGCTTGATTTAAGCGCTGCACTTCGTTTGAATTCGCATTACCTTGGGGTGGTGACAAGGTCAGTCTTCTGTCCTGGCAGCGGGGATGACGGCTGCTCCGGCGAGTGGGAACCGAGACGAAGATGCATCAGACTGAAACAGATGAAGGTGCGCTATGAAGGCTTTGGAAAAGACAAGGTACTGCCATTTGGAGAAAAGATTAACCTTCGATTAGTTCGATGGTTCTGCGAAAAGAGTGGCAACCTGCTCTTTACCCTTGGCGAAGGCACCGGCAGTCCTGGAACCTTTGTACTCAATATGGCCACAGAGCATGTCGAGAAGGTGGCAGATGGCGTCGACTGCGATTCATGGAGGAACTTCGTCGGGTACGAAATGGATGGGGCTGCATACCTCGCGTCCATATCACGTGGATGATGCTGTTCAGAAGAAAAGTCTCAGCCGGTGCTGCCAGGAAACCTGGTTTCTCGCATACCGGTCGAAACAAATTCGTTCAATTCAAATTTTATTCAAGTGTCAATTTTACTAGAAATAAATACTTTAAATTCGCTCACAATACATTTTTTTCTGAAAGTTATGCTACTGGAAAACCATGACATCAGATAAAATCCAGGTTACCTATTTTACCGGTGACCACCTGGATTTTTGTTTCTGAGTGTTTTGCTGTTGGACCCACATACATGAGTGTTTCAATATGATCGTTAAATATGTTCTTAATTAGTATGAATTACTAAGAAACAAGGACGTGGTGAGGTTCACGGATCTTTTTTCTAAGGTATTTTCAGGCAGACAGAGAAATTATTCAAGTGTAAATTTTTATAGAAATACTTCAATTTTTCTCGAGAATATAATAGAATAGGTATGTGGTTAAATAAATGTACGTACATGCAATGAGCTGCAGGAGACCTGAGGGAAGGCTCAATCAGTCGGGTTGTTCCTGATCAGCCATTGCCGATCGTGAAGAACACGCGACGGTGCGCAGCAAGTTTCTACGTCGCCTACGCGGTTTCCTGATCCTTTTATATTCAGCAACGAGTATAATCAGACTTCGCCGTATGACATGGTAATGGTCTCGTGGCGGTTAAAGACTCCAACAGTCCAACCTTGTACGCCAGACCGCCCGACGAGACGCGCCAACACCGTTCCATCCAAGCTCGATCAAGTGTGTCTACTGCGATGGCCGCAGCAGTGGCTCCTCCAACACCGGCGATGACCGCGGCAGTGGTGGACGTGGACCCTTCAAATCCCGACGTTTCCGGCTATTCCTGGTCTGTAGACGGCGCTGGCGCGGATGCGGGAGCTGGCGATGCCGGCGGCGGCGCCTTCCACGGCAGCACGAGGCGACCGGGCACAACTGTTGTGGGTTCGCATGCCGCTTAATTTGATGCCTGGAGCCTGGTGTAGCTTAGCTTCCCATTCCTACAACTGCAACATGCAAGTATTCTCTCCAGAACTGAACTGAGCAAAAGAATTGAACAGCCTGGCTTGCAAAATCTTTGCGTGGTCGGCAAGACGGCAGTGCATTGGGTGGTCGGCAAGACGGCAGTGCAGTGTGAATTAAACAGCTCCGAACACTGGTACTGAAATACTGAATGAGAAACGCAAGTCAGCAAGTGTTGCATCGCTGCATCATATGGACTTGATCCAAAACCGAACCGTAGAAATGAAACGATCCGGCTTGCAAAATCTTCAAAACATTCTGAAGACCTAGTAACGGCAATGCAATGTGCATGAGCAACTCTGAACGCAGTGCAACTCTGAAAACTTAACACTATCACATTGGTTGCAACGCCCAAGTCACCGATCACAGTTCACTAGCAACCAACATCAGTTAGCATCAGCACAGATTAATCGAATTCACACCAAAACGAACTGATTGTGTCTGAGGTCAACAGTAGAAACAAAAATCATCAACTAATGGAAAATATGTGAAGAAACAAATAGGCAAGCATAGAAAGCTGTTCGGTAACTCAAGCCTGACAGAACTCAGCCCTCAGAGCTGATCTCATCGATCAGACAACATTCCACGACTAGTTCCAAGAATGCAGAAACATGAAGGCTAAAGAATCTTTCAAGAATCTCTCCAATAACTATACAGTATGAATTGCTTTGACACTTTGAGAAAAGAACTGGCCGGAATTCCCAACTCTCTCAATTTACTTTACAACAGAACCAAGATACTGTCAGGCAGAACATACTGGCGGTGCTACAAGACCTTTGCAAGTGAATGCATCTGAGATGAACACTAGAATCCAATGAAAGCTCATCAACTCTAGAAATAAAGGGCTGCTAAAGCGCTAAGTAACACAGATCTGATATAAATGACATTTTGAGTAGGAAATAGTGTTGATTGTACACAAGAAACTGGAATGGTGTTTTACATCACCTTTTTTAGGTTAAAACTTAATGTCAGCTGAGAATTAGACATAGTAATATTCAGGGACAGACTTAGCATCAATTCATAAGATTTTCAGAATGACTAGTCATATTTTCAACATCCAAATCAATACGAGACTTTGGCACATAAGAAAATAACAACTAGAGGAAGGAACGCATGTTAAGCACTATTGCGAGAAATTAGCGAGCATTGCTAAGAACAGTTTATACCAAAATGCTGCAATTCTCATGCTAAGATACCCATATCAGCATATATTTTCACATTGGGGTATAATGAAATGGTACAAACTAGTACAACCAAATTAATCGACAAGAATCTATTATCTTTCGTCATAACGCCTGAACTAATCCAGGGGTAAACATAGCTATGAAAAAAAAACAGGAAACCAACTAATCTCGATTAGTTTCAAGAATTCAAAATACAGACACCTTCGAGAACTGATCCAGACCATTAGACAACCCCGTCCTCGATCTCTACTAAGAATTCAGAAACAGAAATGATGAATTAATCCTTCTATAGAACTGATTCTGACCTTCAGACAAGACGCACCAACCTACCAGTTCCAATGATGCAGAAACAAGAAAACCAAAGAATCCTTCAAAAACCTCTCCAAGAACTGATCCAGACCACCGCCTGACGAGACGCACCAACACCGTTTCATCCAAGCTCGATCAAGTATGCCTACTGCCACGGCTGCAGCAGTGGCTCCTCCGACACCGGCGACGACTGCGGCGGCGGTGGATCCTCCAAATCCGGCGGTGCTGTGTCCTCCATCCCCGACGACGACTCCGGCTGTTCCTGGTCCGCCGACGCCGGCAGCGCGGGCGCAGTTGCGGGCACTGGCAACGCCGGTGGCGGCGCCTTCCACGACAGCACGAGGTGAGGGGTCTTGTGGCAGACCAGGCAGGACATCGTCGGCTCATTACAAAGCCACTTGTCGATGTGGTCCTTGCACTTGTCGCTCTCGCCGCAGTGGAACACGTGGTTGCACGAGAGCGTGCGGACCACCTCGAGGGCGTCCATGCTGTCCATGCAGATGGTGCAGTTTTAGCTGAGCTTCCGCTCCAGGGTGGTGACGCTGCCGAGCGTCCTGACGCGCAGCCGCCGCCACGCTCTCTTCAGGCTGCTGTGGTAGGCGTACGCGCGCATGCTCCCGGCGATGACGCCGGGAACGGAGATCCCCACGGCCAGGCCGACGGCCATGGTGCCTGGCCTGCGCGCCCCCCTGGCTCTTCTCCTCTCGCTCTCTCTCGAGATGCTCTGCCTTTCTTGCTCGCGCTCTCGCGTCTCTCTTTGGGTTGTGCGTGTTGGGATGGCTAGGCATTGGTGCGGCGGCTGATTAGTTCGTTGGTCGGTTAGGTACCAAGTGGGCCCCGGGGCTCGAGTCCCCATGGCGACCGTACGGGGGCGGTTGGAATGGAGGGCAGGACGCTGGCGATCGGGTGCTTGGGTTTGGCTTGTGCGTGGTTACGCGTAACGATCATTTCGTCGAACAGCTCTCGGGCAGAAGCACCCAAACGCAATGTCGTCGTAGGCCGGCATGGCGAGTACGGGGCGGCGCCGACGGGCGCGGGCGGCGGCGGAGCCATGCGGATTGGACAGCAGATGATGGCGTTTAGTTTGCTGTATGGATCGGGAGTTGCCTCGTTTTCTCTTGTGTCAAAATCGAGCGCTTGTTTTTCTTAGTGTCTTTAAGCCTGACGAACTCTGAAGGTCTCAAAAGGTTTGGCTAGCAAAATCTATGGGAGTTCCACCCGTCATACATTGGTGAGGAAACCAGAAACAGGATTGCAGTGCGCATGAATTACTCTGGAAAAATATGGTAAGGTGAGACCTCTATCTACCACAAGATCTTAATCGCTTTGACAGTCTGACGAATCCTGAAAGTCTGAATCGAGTACTAGTAGCAACATTATTTAACATCAGCGAAGCAATTTAGCCTACAAACCCTGAAATTCTGAATCGCCTTGACATTCAGATCCTACAAACTCTGTCCGAGTCTCTGCACACACTACACAATGGAAGGGCTGACAGAAGCAAGAAACATCGCCATTTCATCAGTCGCTGTAAAACAGAGTGGCACTGAAAACTGAATTTCCGACGAAACGAACTGTTAATGAAGAGTTCAGCAAATGACGGGAATTTAGTTAAGAAACAAATGGGCAAGCAGAGAGAGCTGCTTAAGAAACATAGCCATAACAGAAGAGCTTTTCAGTAGCAAATCGTGCTGCTACTGGTACTAGTACTACTAGCTGAATGGGGAGAAACACAAAGTAAAGCTAAATCTTAGCACTGTTGCCAGATTAGGCGCTGCATACAGCAGAAGAATCGAGGATTAAGCAGCATTATAGCAATTCAGTTATCATATTTTCATAACAGTCACAGCTGCTGTACGCATCATTGAATCGAGATGCAAGAAAAACAATATGAAGCCAACAGAAATGCATTCAGACTTCAGAGTAAAAACAGGCAGACAAGGTCAAAAAATTTGCAGAACAACAGGTCATATGGTTAACAGCCCAATCTACGGAGCTTTGGCACTCGAGCAAATTACGAACAGGAGCAAGTGATGCCATGAACTACTGCAAGAAGTTACTAGCAAACATTTTGGTGAACAGTTTATACCAAAATCCTTCATTTTCATCCAACATGCCCACTCAGCAGTTTCAATTCCAGACTGGGGACAAAGAAATATTACAGACTAACAAATCAATCAACAAGAATCAGTATTAGCTGCTTTCGTCAGAACAATGGAACGAACATATCACCGTTTCTTGGCCAAATACAGGTGTTTAGTTCATCAGAGGCGAATACAGCTCTGAAAAATAGGAACCCAAGCTAAGCTCAATCAGCTACAAGAAAGCAAAAGACAGAAACAACGAAGGAATCCTTCAATTTCAAGAACTGACCCAGACCATCAGACTAGAGGCACTACCCTCGATCAATTCCAAGAATGCAGAAACAAAAATGACGAAAGAATCCTTCAAGCACCTCTCCAAGAACTGATCCAGACTTCTCGACAATACGCTAGACGCGCCAACACCGTTCCATCCAAGCCCGATCATCCGTGTCTACGACGGCGACGACTGTGGCCGCGACTACTCCTCCGACACCGGCGACGACAGCGGAGTCTCCTCCCCCGACGCCATCGTCGAGAGCGGCAGTGGCGGCTCCTGCGACCCCGAAGACGAAGCCGATGGTGACGGCGCCTGTCGCACCAGCGGATCCTCCAAATCCGACGACGTCGGCGCCGATGTCGGCGGCTCCTTCCACGGCAAGACGGGGAGAGCGACCTTGCGGCAGGCCGGGCACGCCATGCGGTTCTCAAGGAGCCAGTCGTCGATGGCGTTCTTGCACTTCTCGCTCCCGCAGCGGTGGAAGACGTGGTCGCAGGAGAGCGTGCGGACCTCCTCGCGGGCGTCCAAGCTCCCGCCGCACAGGGCGCAGGTGTAGCCCAGCGCCTCCTCCAGGGTCGTGGCGCCGCCGAGCGCCCAGACGCGCAGCCGCCGCCAACCCCTCGCCAGGCGGCCGGTGCGGTAGGCCTGGTAGCCCGCGAAGATGATCACGGGGGAGGAGACGCCGAGCAGGACGGCGAAGGCCTTCCCGAGGCTGAGGTCGTCGGTGGCCATGGCAGCTTCGCTCCCCTGCCCCCCTCTTCTTGCTTCTTGCCTCCTCTCCTCTCGCTCTCTCTTCACGCTCTGGCCTTCTTGCTCGCTCGCTAGCGTCGCTTTTGGATTGTGTCGTGCGGTGCGCGATTGAAAGCCTTGGGCATCGGCGCCGCGGATATTTGTAGGAGGTCGAAGGGGGTGGCCGGGTGGCGTCCGAGTTAGTTACTCGGCGGTTAGAATGTGGGCCCTGCATCTCGATTCCCGATGACGGCCGTGCATTGGACGCCGCCGGAAGCGCAGCAGAGGGGATGGAAGAAGGGAGTGCTGCAGGCGGCCATCAGATTTCACCGGACACGGTAGTGTGGCGGGCCTTCATTGCTGTTCTCGACTTGGGCCAAGCCCATTACATCCATTGGACCGGACAAAGGAAGGCTGCGCTTGAGCTGCCGCGCCTTCTTCCTTGGTGGAGCTGGGAAGACAAGAATTGGATGGGAGGAGGATTGGGGGAAGGAAACGTAGTGAGGATGATCCACAGCTGCGACTGTTTAACTCGTTTACGAATTTTCTAAGCCTGGTCATTAATTAACTGTTACGGATTTGCGATGCCTCTTCTTATGGTGATCCTTAACTCTAGGTTGTGCGAGCCTGGGCACAAACTGTTGTGCATGTAGCATCAAGGTGAACATACCTTGCATGTAGTATAAGTGGTACTTGGCTGCACAACCCAGAGTAAAAGTAATACAGTACCACGGGCACAAACTGTTGTGCAAAGGTATCAGAAAAATCCAGGAATTCCCTGCCTAAACTTTACTAAATGAAAAAGGGAACAAATTGTTCATGAACTGCTTGTTTACTCTTCCAACAACTATCTTAACCCTCTGATTGTTACACAATAAATATATCCTCAAGATGTTATACGCCCGCAACAAAGGAAGATGCCTAAGGACAGGGGTGGATCCAGGGGGGCTAGGGGGTTGCAGCCCCCCGAGAGCCTGATTTTACCTGTAAAATACTGTAGATAAAGTCTCAAATCACCGTTAACCTCTAGCTCTAGCCCTTAATCTCTATTATTTAGCCCCCCCCCCCCCCCAGGTGTTCATCCTGATTCCGCCCCTGCCTAAGGAGGGGGTTACTCGGTAAGTTTAACTCTAGCTGAAGTGCACAACAGACAGGAGATGCAACATGTTGTTTGATGGGCCCATAAGAAACCACATTAGAAGATGTTGCCAAGCTGATCTTCTCCGGGTTTCAAAATTTTCTAGAACAAACTCTTCAATTTGGATAGCTCAATCCACGAAACTCACCAAACATGTGACATCACGAATGCCTACATCAGATAATGTGTGTGCCGGTAATATCTGTTGATGTACTTTGACTGCAGAAAACAATAGATACAAAGTTAGATCCTGTCCAAAGCAGGTTCAGATGTTTTAACTACTGAAGACAGAACACCACTTCATACCTTTACACTGTCAACATCTGGTGTGTCCGGGGTTTTCATAGGATAAAATTTGTAAAATTCGATATTTTCAAATGCCTCTTTCTCTTTAGGATCCATATCATCAATAGCTTTATTCCTGGCTTCTTTAGCCTGCAGAAGTTTCATGAAACAGAGAATACTAATGTAAGTAGATCTCTTGTAAATATAGTAAATATATTTCGGGTGTTTGTGGACCTGCTTCAGTTCTCTCTTCCTTTCTCTATCCTTCTCCTTTAAAAATTCCTGTAAAATTGGGAAGGTTAAGGAACTATCATGAACAATGGTAAGTTTAGCTTATTAACCACAAAAATTAATGTTGTACCTTAATTTTTTGTTTCTCATCCTTCGGTAGGACCTCATCTTTAACTTTCTGATCAGAAAAGTCCTGCATTGCAACACAATGATTCAAGTCATTCAACACAGATGTACTTCTATGGTGACTAACACAGATGTACTTCTATGGGTGACTAGTGTATCGGAGCGGAGCAAAACAAACTCCAATACAAACCTCGTATTCATCCATTTTCCAGTCGAAGTCATCTACTATCTGCAGCAAGTAGAACAAGGTAAAGTAGTAAACACGGTGATACCTGGCGACAATCTACAACTAATGAAATTAAACTCATGCAAAAGTTAAAGGGCATTAAGTACACTGATGTTATTTGTAACATGAAGGATCAGCTAAAAGTGGAAAGTAGGGTGAGCAGATATAATTGTCACTCCCACATGAATAGAGAGAACAGCCCACCACTCCATTTATGCTGTCATTGATGCAACCACAAGGAGTGATGACACCCATATAAGATGGCATTATACATAAATACGAAAAACATAAATAGTACCAATAGTAACAAAACAATTGCCATCTAAAAAATGTACTTAGGAATAGCAGCAGTAGAAGTGCAACCACCGCTACAGCGGTACTCAGATCCATACGGAGCGGAAGCCTTATGGCATCTAGCATAGGACAAAAACCACCATGACTGAGCAGTGCTAATCCTCCCAACTATCACAGTACACAGAAAATTGGTAGCCTACAAGAGAAATAGATACACACTGTAATAAAATACTACGGCATACATCAATACTGAAACTACCCGGAAATAGAAACATTAAATTACCTCGACCTCCCAAGGACCTAAAGCTCGAAGTTCAGACACACTCCTCTGTGGCAATTGACCAGACCTATGGTGATCACCGCCTTGTTCAGCAATAATCCAATCTATTTTCGTGAAATTATCACCAAGCCTGACAAACACAAATAAAAATAAACACAACATCGATGGATAAGTGTAAAATTTAAAATATCTAAGGAAAAACAACGCAAGCAACACACACCTTTCAAAGAATTCATCTATTTCTGCTATATAGTACCATTTACAAGCGGACCCACCAGACAAAGTCTCCTCAGGCATGTGCTACCTTCGAGTTCTTGATCTCGGCGAGGCCCACTAACCAAAACGCTACCTCGGGCACCCCCTTGGTAGGTTGCCGGGTTTAAACCCTAATAGCTGGCGCGTCAGATAGAGGCTCTTGCCAAGAATCCACTAGCGAACTCGATGGCACAAGTCATCATCAAGCCAATCATCGCGTTCAAAGCAGGCGTGATGTTTGTCTTCGACTCCTAGGTTTGCATTGTAGACGGCGCTGGAAATTTCCAACACCACATTGCGTCGACCCTAGAGAAGCAGCAGCAAACTATGAAGCTCCAACACCAAGCTCTAGAGGATCTCGTCGAGAATTTCAACAAATTTTCAATTTTTGACCTAGTCAGAGGCTGGAGAGACAAGTCCAAGTTCAACTCAACTTTTTCTGCCAATCGGATTAACTTTCACGAGCCGGAACATATGCCATTGTGCGAGTCATACTACCACCTAAGTTGATTCCCGTTCAGATTTCGCAACACGACCACTAGTTATCACGCTACCCTATCCAGATCACAGTCTGATACGGATATGATTGAGGACATCGACTACTACTTGGACCCAGATGAGGAGACTCCTTTATCAGGTCTGCAGCAGTGCATTGTAATCACATCAACTTCCCAAGGCAAGTTCGTCTACTAGCCCAACATGAAGCCACCTGTTCTTGCCAAAAATGACAATTCACGCCTCATCGCCTACTTGCTCACCGGCGACGATGCGACCGCGGGGCCAGGAGGCCACAACGCGTCACGGTTCCCAGTCGATCACGACCTCATTTAAATGATTATTCATTAATGAGAGGCATCGATTGCCTAGCTTTCCAGGGAAGCCGGCGCAACTTCCCGTGGAAGGCGAGGAACTCCTTATTTAACCGCCATTTCCCCCACCATCAGCATCATCGCCAGTTCCCCTACCATCTCATCCCCAATGCGTGCGCCTCACCCCAGCAACATGACCGACGCCATGAAGCGTTCGCCTCCCTCTCGGCCCCTGCCTCCTCCGGCTCCCCATCGCTCCGCCTCTCCTCTACCAGCTCCCCCTCGCACATCGAGTGATCCTCTAACGCCGGCGACCTCAGGTGGCCATTGCACTCATCATCGGGATCGCGCTCCGATGCTGCCGACCTCAACCCACCGTCGCTCGCGAATGGTTGCCACGGAGCCGCTGGGGGCTCCCCGGAGCGTTTCCAGCCTCCTTCAGTGGTGGGGGCAGCTTCCTCCACCCCCGCACCCTCGTCGCCGCCTCAAAAGTTGACCTTGATGGTGACCCTTCCAGCTGATGCGTTCGACTCCAACTCCCAAACTGAGACGGACTCATCTGATGATCGTCGTCGCAGCTACCGCACGCCCTTCGCCCGAGGCAACACTCTGTGCGTCTTCTGCCGCGCTGACAACACCTTCGTGTGCCTCATATGCCCTGGCAAGAGGCATCGGTGGAGGATCCTTAATGAGGTCAAGGACCACATCCTTGGGATGGCAGAGTCCGCACCCTTGAGGGGCGAGAACAAGAAGTGGAGCCGCCACCGCGTCGTGGCCCGGAACGAGGGGTGGATAGAGTGAGCGAGCCACACTGGTAGAAGATCAATACTGTTATCTTTGTTATGCTATTAATTAGTAACTATAGATTTTGTTGGAACCCTAGCCATCTTTGCTATGCTGTTATCTTTTGTTTGTAAGATCAATGGAAAGATCGATCCCCAACTTGATGGAATCAAAAGTAGTTGCTCAGCGAACTTTACCCTATGATACTCCACATCCTGAGCCGTTGTCTTCGGTTGGTGCATCGACAAGAGCACAATTAGATGACAAGGAATTTCTTTCTCGGCACTCTTGGGAGAGGTCACCATCTTCAGAACCTCTTCCAAGAGGACATCCATCACGACGTCCAGCATTGGAAGTTTGTGTTCTCCGTAGAGCGCCACAGATTATTACAGAGTCACTACAAAATGCTCTTATTATCATTGCTATTGGAGACTGTTCATCATTTACAGTTGTGAAGTACATACACTTCTCTAGGAGAGGTATGCACTCAGACAGAATGACTAAACTCTGCATCTTTACTATGACCAAAATTTCTTGATTATATTTTCTGAGCGCCAGACATTAGAGCGTGAACTCCATGTACCACCTTTGGCAGTAGTAGACTTGGAATTAATCGAATAATAGGGTATGGAAGTTTATAAAATGGAATATATAATTAATAATATATATATTAATAATAATTAATAATAATATACTTGGAATTAATAATAATTCAGACTATCGTCTCCTTCAAAAGACGGCCGTCGTCCGAGGCTGCCACCGGAGCACACAGTTTTGCGAGAAGCCCCTCAGGTTCTTGGCTTATCGATTCTGGGTCCAAGGGGAGCTGCTCCGCCCGGAGGCGCTGGGATATGTGTCTTCGTCCCACTGGTTGGAAGCCTCAAGGATAAGGATGCACTTGATTGCTTTGTGTTTGTTTATGTTAGATACATAAAATTTATTGCAGGTGGCAGCGGTGGTGTATACGTGTGCATCAGTGCAGTGTTGACGAGTTCTTTGCTACGCTGACGTGTTCTTTTCTACGCACATGTGTCCGCCAACATGTTGATATGTAGTGCTTTTTTAGTTTCACGCAGTGGTTTCAAGCCAACTTCAGGCACATTATCAGAAGCTGACTTGACGATTTTTAGAGGTGTTACCTGGTGTGGTGATCCTGACAAATTGCCTAACGAGGTTGATATTTTTTATACCAGAGTCAAATGATCCGAATGCTGGTTCAGAGTTGTATTTGCAACCAGAGGACATTATACAACATGAACAGCGTGGGCTGCAAAATCAAATTGCTATTAAGGTTCTTGATGTTCATGATTGGCATGATTCATCATACTCGTCGAATGATGCCGATTACTTATCAGATCCAACTATGAGTGATTCTGATGACGAATACCCTGGATTTAAAGAAAGTGGTCACTCAACACCAAGGCCTAAAGTGACAATTTTTCTCACTTGGTGTACTTAATAGTGATGGTACTGTACTCCCTATGGATACTCCATTTCACGGTGGCACCACTAATGGTATGCAATGATTTAGCCTCCGATTTATCTTTTAGTTTGTTTATTGTACCATCAGTTTGGATCTAAATGCTTACATAGGTTCACATAGTTGTGTTTTGGGTTATGCACCTTTGAAGTATTATCATGAGTTGTTTGGTAGGTTATCATGAGTTGTGTGTGTTTTACTTACTCCAATTCACTTTACAGTGTTGCCATTACCGATCTACAATGATTCAGCTTTCGACTCTATTCTCTATTTTTTTACTGCACTAGCAGTTTCAGTTTAGATGCTTATATAGGTTTGCATAATTGTCCTCTAGCTTCTATGTCTTTTTAGTACAATCAAGAGTATTTCCTTTGAATTGTTTGACAAGTTACCATGAGCTACGTTTACTTTACTTGCTTGAATTTCATTTCTTTATTTAATTTTTACATTACTCGTATTAAGCAGTTTTTGGTGAAATTGAAGACGAGCAAAGTTTGGAATTGGATAATGAAAATCTGAAGAATAAGCGTTTTTATTTCAATCTATGGGAGACAGCATAGGAAAACTGCATCTTCGTATGCTTTTGCAAATGGCAGGGAGAAGGAATCATGTCCACATGAAGAAGAAAGTATTAGCCTGAGCGGAAAGGGAATGGAATCTATCCCTTCAGTGGATCTTAGTAATTATTTCATAGCTGATGTCTTTGTAAAATCCACGCTTTATCAGTGATGTATTTCTGAATTGATTCAGTTTTTCTTTGAAAATATAAGTTTCAACTTTAAGTTACTTGTACGAACAGTATGCCGTTCCCTGCCAATCCATATCCTATTTTCCTTATCTTTCGTTTGAGTACCTTATAAGGGTGTATTGACATATTATTTTGAATTAATAATTAACGTTCCAAGTTTGTGTTACCAAACTTTGACTTTCACACTCTGCGCATCCTTTGAACTTTTGTGTGCACACCTTTTTGTTACAGTTTTCTAATTTAATTATACTTACATCAACAATCTAAATTATAATCGTATTGCATTTAAATTGGTTGTGCTTATAATTCCAATCAATAAATAATAAAATCGCATAAAATCTGCACAGCTACAAGAATATGCAAACTAATTTATTGAAATTTTACAGTAGCATCTGATGTAGCAATACTAAGGTGTGCACACAACACACATTGTATAATATATAGACATAACAAATTAGCTACTCCACTGCGGAGTTTACGTTATTTAGAATACATAGACTCCTAAACTACAGAGTATTTGAGACAGGATGCAGTATACATGTAGATACAACGACAACGATTTAAATTGACTTCATGTTTATACGACAGAACTTCATAGAGTATGCATCTTCAGTGTATCCCTCCTCGTTTCCTTCCCATTACTGGATCCATATGCAATTATTTTAACGTATCATTACATTGAATTAATTAGTGTAGTATCGAAAGAAAATCTAAGTCATTCCTCTTTACAAACCCACTATTATTGTAGTCAGCTTCGAGATGACCATGTGCTTCAATTACAGGATTTGCACACTATTTAAGGGTGATTTTGATGTGATTTGGATCAATACCGCCATCCACAACATCATAGTGTAGTGGAGCATTCTCATCTGTTTCTTGATGCACAATGGAACCATTGGCACACAAATTAGCCACACCTTTCATCTCTTTGAGCGTAGTTTCCCATATGTTCCTTGCTGACCTTCCCTGCTCTATGAATTCAGTTGATGTTGCATCAAGCCTTGACATCTGAGTTTTGAAAACTTTCTGCCTTTCTTCAACAATTTCTTTTGCTTCATAGCTTAGGTCATCAAATGTTAAGCTCACACTTTATGTGCTTAATAGCTAGACCAGCTGCAGCTTCTAGCGCTTCTTCCTGGGTTTTTTCAGGCTACGAGGTCAATCTGCAAGATCGCATTCCATCCGGTCTTCCAGTCTTCCAAATGCAGATGACAACCGATCCAAAGTACATGCCACCAGAAGCTAATCCTAAATTGTATAAAGGTGAATAGATATTCAAACTGGTGAGTAAAATCCTTCAACTAATCCGCGTGACCTTCTTCGCTGGCCATGATCCTTCAAAAGCTTCTACCTATCACAATGAGCAATAGTACCATAGTACAATTCGAGATAAATGGCACACTTAGATTTCCGGAATTAGCATGTTCCTGATTTGATGTACGACTAGTACAATATAGACAATGTATATTAGAAAATCAAAGACACTGGAATGAACGAGCGCAATTTCAAGTGCTATTAGCTCTAAATTATTTGGGGTTTATGCTTAAATTCGGCTATAAGTCCAAGTTCTTGAGTATTTATATTAATGTGAATAGGTTAGATCTTAATGTGCGTACTTGCATGCTCAAGTCCCCGAATTATACTCAAATTCATGTTTAATTTTGCACTTAGGCCTTAGGCTTCATCACTGGAAAACAGAGCAATGTAGCAAACAATTGTATGACGATTCATTACTATGTAAAAAAAATGCTAGATAATGTTGCATATATACATATATATAATAGAAAAGGTATTAAAATTACAAACTGCTTCTTATTACTACTACTCTATTTTACACTGTTTCGCAAACGATCGAACCAAGATAGTGATTTGCATGTTTTACATATTGCAAGTACTTTTTACTAAGCAATTCACATTTGATTCACACACTACGTAATATAATACCGTTCTGACTCCACTACATAAAGTCAAGCACTGATCTTACAGGTTCTAGCTACTGCTAAAAGGAAAACATCAGGACGCCAAAGCACTCTATATAGACGCACTGCACGCGTGCATCTATGTTTCAAAAAAAATCCAAACGATGGATGCTTCTTCGCTGAGTTGCATTGCGTATGAAATATCTTTTCACCCACACCACCAAGTAGTAATGCTTGTATCTCCGTGACTCCTCCCACAGCAAGAGCAGGAAGCAAATCTCCACTTGATTGAGATAATTGATCCACTGGCATAGGCACGCTGGAGGACATGCAACTCACGAAGAGTCTCTGTCCACCCATGATGCCGCTTCTTTACATCTTCATTTATATTTACAATACCCTGAGTCGCAAACTCACCATCTTTCTGTAGGCACATCTGCATAAAAAGCAGAGACTGAAATCTTGGATAGTTAAAATCATCTACATCGATGCTCATTCTGCTCTTTAAACATTCAATTGCTTTTGCAGCGATAGCTTCCAGAGCAGCAAATGCATCCGGTTCTACCGAGCTAGTAACTTTGTAGTGCCATAATGCGGTTTCTTCATCAGACCTGCGATACGTAATCCAAACCCAACCAACAACACTAGTACCACTAGAGGATTCGGTTCCAAAACTCGAAGCATCCAGTTTCAGCTCCTTGCAAAGCTCACAAAGTAAAAGTTGATGACTAATCTTTACAACTCGAGTAGCCTACATGACGTGGAACATCTATTTAAACCTCATTTGTATAGATCCACGTATAAAAAAGCAGTAGATATGTGTTCCACCATTTGCATTCACCGACTCAAGCATAGATAACTCGATCAGCGTTGATAATGGAATTAAATAATCAACCACTCATCGATTCAATCATAGACAACTCAATCAGCATTGACTATTGAGTTAAATAGTCAACCAAAAAATAACGCTACTACCTGCACATGAATCTAAAGCAATAATGGATTCTAATTTTTCTCCTACTATTAACTAAAGAATTGGAAAATATTTTTGGCACGCATACACGTGATTGCTAATTAACAACGAGACACGACGAGCGTTGATACCTAGTGCGGTGGAGGCGCCATGCTGGATGCTACTCAGCAAAACCAACTTCGACTCTTCTTTCCTTGAACTCTCCGTTTTTCTGCCAAGTTTATCTTTTCCCTTGCACATGATTTGTTTCAGCGGTGCTAGATCAGGAACGCTATATATTTATTTGTTCGCAGTATAGGACGACACGCGTCTAGCCATGCACATCTAATTCAATTCTAAAAACAATGACACTTTTGTCACCACGCATTGCGTGTCACCTTAGAACGGCGTTTCACTCATATTACGACACGCGGTAAATAACAGGTGAGTCAGCCAAGTTCTGTTGTGGTAAATTAGATCTGGTGTTAAGAGTAATGTCGTGATATACAAAAAAAATTCATTTACTTGTATGATTGTGAAGCCATCTTGTACAATCCCATACGTAGGATATTTTAGTATTTTCATAAAACATAGTGCATTACATAGAAACAAAGAGATTAATAATGCTTAATAAAAATATGTACAAGAACAGATAGTTAGATTCTATGCGTATTTACTTCAGTGTAAATAATTAGGTAATTTTGAAATTTGTTACGAGTATATGTCTCTTGGATTGGATAGCTTCTTGGCTCGTTAAACTAAGTACCACCTCAATTGGGCCGAAGGAAAAGACGATTCTATTCACAGGTAGTTTTGCATCGTTAAGTAACATGGCATTGTATCTTATTGGGTACAGAATTGCGATTTTGTTGGATCCAGATCTAAACCACTTTAGTATTTAACTAGATAGCATCTAAAACAGGTTCAACAATTGTGTGGCCCGCCAGCTACCTAAGCTCAGAGAAAATTAGATCTTCTATGCTATAGCTAATCAGATTGCGACCTTGAATTTTACTATTGCATTCACATCTTATTTTATGATTTTGTAATATATGTAGCATCTTTGCAAAATAACCTACATTGTGGTACAACGCATATTAATAATTGACGAATCATAACTACTAATTAATTCATATACCACATGGAATTAATCAATATGAAACAATGTAAAATAAAATCGAACAACACACGATGCTCACATTTTTATTAATGATTGGGCTTAATTATACTCAGATTTATTACAATATACAAACTACGTATATAATTTGAAACCACGTATGATTGTAGAGAATGCTGCTTTCATCAGATACCGTCACTTGTCAAAATCGGATAGTTTCAATACGAGCATTTTCCATGACCATAGCAACCTTTGCTCTCGTGATTTCCTGATTTATCTCCAATACTGTTTTCGCCGTCTGAAACCACTGAGTACAGATACGACCAAATTCACTATGATTAACAAGCATGCTATTACTACATTCATTCATGCTAACTAGAGAACCTATCTAACAAAGATCCCCATCAACAACGTTGCAGGTACTAGCAATTAAGGTTAATATATTTTCCATATCCTTCACGCGACCAAACATCGTCAAATAATAGCTATAGTTCATGTCCTTTATGACCACATGGAACTCCGTTTCTAATAGAAGTAATGCATCGTAGATAGCATTGTATTAGGAATCTCTGCGTGAAGTACTTACCCCAATTCCTTTTAGCACTGCTTCATTTGCATCTTTTCTTTTTATGATCACGGTTGCCACGTAGTTATATGATTGATGGTTACCATCTACTATGATGATATGCTTATCAAATCCCATTACTTTCACAACTTCGTCCAAGATTGCTTTCAGAGCATGTTTAATCTCAGTTCTGTGAACCTGCACCGAAGAATACTTGCATTACACTAATAATCAAATGGTACATTGTAAAACAACTTCCTATTATATTACCACACCATTCATAATTATAAAAGGAATACCTAGTATAATGGATACCTGTTCGGCACCACTAATTGCACTGGATGATGAATTTTCTGCATCATGAGTTGGAAATGATAAATTTTCTGCATCGCAATTTAGGAACACGCACGTGTTGAGTCCATCCATATGCTTCATTTCAGTATCATGGATTCTTTGAAACTCTTCGAAACAAGATATGAGTGCATCTCCATATTTTTTATTTACTTCGGATTGATCCAAAATGCATGCTACAGTGTCGAACATATCGGACACTATTATACATTGTCCCATTACATTACATTCAAATAGTTATCCTTGATTTCCTGATATCTGGCCTTGCTTTTATCTACCTTATGAATGAAATCCTAGTACCTCAGCCTACATATGTTGCCTCGGATAGAACTGTAGTCCTCTACTATATATCCATATTCTTCGTACAATTTCATAAAAACATTTTGAACAGCGCTATCTTCAGCATTGTGTCTATTAAAGAATAGATTGCCACTAGCAGCAACTCTTACCAGTTCATTTGTTTCTGCAGAGGTTGGAAGATCAAATGAAATGGAATACTTGAATTTATCTGCGCATGTAGACGTGTAACGTGTTTGTAAATACAGGGTCAGATCCGTTGAATCCGTTGACTGCTTGGCATAAAATGACACGAGAATGAATGACTACCACTTTGCTTGTGTTGATCTGCAATGATCAGTATAAAGAATAAACTTCATCACTTCATTCGTAAATACTGTATGCACAATGAAACACTTGCACCATGCTAAAACTGCATAGAGAAAGTACAAAAACATATTTACTGCAAATTGTAATACTCATACTCGTTAGATGCTTACAGACATCTTGGAACTGATCATGGAAGATACAAGCATCGTTAAGTAACTTTTAGATGTGTCGTTCTGAGGCTCTGAGTAGTCAGGCTTGTTCGCGATGCCAAACTTGGGAAACAGTAGAGTCAGCCAAATTGGTGAACCAGGGCCATCTTATTCTGAAAGTAAAGAGCAGGGTCTTATTTATATCTGCATTTGCTCTTAAGAGTGCCTTGACACGATGTAGCTTCCCAGCTGATCAAATGAAGCCACGTATCACCAGGTGGCCTTGTTTTACGACTTTAGCTGTCCTCTATTTTCTTTCGGTTACTTCACATACCGACATACATCAAATTTGTGAAGGTTCCATCGCAAAGAGGCGATACATGCATAAATTCATAGATTGGTGTCGTTCCAAACATCACATCATGAGGCGAATAGTTGATTACCGTTAGTATATAATGCACTATAACTTATAAGTAAACATATATCTCGCAAATATAATTCAGTACAGCTAATTCTTTACCACAACAATATGAATGACGCTTAGATGAGCGTACAATTGCAAAACTTACACTTACACCAAGTACGCCTACAATGTTTTTATACATACAGATTCACTCTTACATTCTCCTCATATAGATGCTGCTTCAAATCTACGCATATTAGGTTCTAATCCATATGAGCTCCTTGTGAGTAGATCAGCAACATTGTTTACTATTTATGATGCCATTTCATGTTTACCTATGATGTTTCGATATTAGGCCACTTGATTATGAGCTTCACTCCAAACTATATGAATGTATTGTATTGCTACAACCATGGACTTCCACTTCGAAATCATCTTGGATCCAAATTCCACCATTTTGTTTTTCAATTTGTTTTCATTTATTTTGTCCTCCATAGCAATAGCTATTGATCGATAATTATGTCCAAAATAAACACCATTCCTCACATTTTCGACGGATGCAATGCCTTCTTTATACACATCTTCTTCTGCACTTGCAAAGTCGTATTTTGTTTTAGTTTCCAATGTTCTCTTGCATAGAACATCTTCTTTTCTATTGTCATATTCTACTACATGCAGTACCATCTCACTGACAAACGCATGATTTCCCATTTGTATTATCTCCACTTCTGCCTTTTCATTTCGAGATCCATCAATTATATTATTGAAGATGAATTTATTTGAAACTGAAACAATCCTTCTCCACTTCTGCATATATTAGCAACTGTAAGTACAATGACAAAATCTATCTTTAGATTGATCATGCTATGATCATTTTAAGAAGAACATGTAAGAAACGATTGTGGTTATAACTCATACCTTCATATATCTATGACCCCTTCAGTTCAAGTAATGGCGTTTCCTACTTAGTCAACTGCTTTTCCATTTCTTTACAGTGAATATTCGTGTCCATTTTTATAGAGTAAGCAAAACTATATAGATCTACTCCCATCTTTGTATGCATAGACTAAATACTGACGAACTAACCTGTGAATCACTTGGGTTCCAGCGATAATCCTACCACAGTACCAGCGAAAGTTTCACTTTACTGCGAGAATCGGAAGAGACCCACGTACCTTTCCTCCCCGTCCTCCTTACTCCGATATGTTCGAAATGAAACATGGATCAGTTAGTTGAATCAAATCCAACAAGCATCATTTGATAGCTTTTAACTATCCACTACATACCAACCAACTTCCTCTCTCTTATTGACCACCGCCGCGCACCTGCCCCTCGGGCGCTGTCCGGATCGACGCTCCCCTTCTAGACCTAGGTTTTGAGGATGTTGAGTGCCGTCAACGCTCGATTCCGCATGGAGTGAGTAGCTAAACACACGAAAGAAGACGCAGGAAGTCAGACGCCCGCAGTGGAAGCTACTGGTGACCTCATGTTTCTTTGCTACACCAACTGCTGGGCTTTTTGGAATGAATGGACCAATCCCGGCCCAATAAGTGGAAACCACGTTGTCGATTGAAGGATATCACACATATACAAGACATAGACACACAGATAAACAGAACTTTCATGCGCAGCACTTGCATGACACGACGAATACACGACAAGAAGATTAGCTGCCATGATATTTTCATACGTGTCCACCTTTGCCTACAGGTGTTTGTAACTAGGAATATCTTATATAAATAGCTATCCAAGATGCAACGTACTCTCATCTCTTCAAGCTATGAGCTTTCCACATGGTAACCACTTTAAGAATGAAGTAAACACGAAGGTGTTATCGCAACCAAAAGCGCAGGTATGAATTTTCCATTGTTCAAATCATTTCTTCCTTTGTACAACACATCAAATCCCTACTACTCCAACATGAAAGTTGAGGAACTACTTTAAATGTCGTAGAACTATGTTGTCTGTTCAGATACCAAAGAAGCTATTTTTCAATCAAATTGCGCAAGACCTAGGCCTTTATGTATCTAGAATAGATGTGAGAGAAATGAGTCATTCTATCTTTACTGCCTCCATTACTATTAAGTCAACGCAGCGAACACCTCCTCTGCATATAAGAAAGTAACTTACTACAGCAATTTCGTAGATACCGTAGGTGGAGCAATAGAATACAACCACGCCAACCTATTGAAGACTCAGAAAGAGAAGGAATCAGCTATGTCTTGGGTATGAATTTTTGAGGACACATGTGTCACTCAAATGAAACGCTTGAAAAAGATAGAAAATCAACATCGCAACTTCATCACTGAAATCGCAGAGCTATCCGCTGACTACAACAACGTACTTCCTCTTGCAATTTCTCCAAATACAGGCAATGTTACTGCTTCGAACGTCATCACACTTACATACACAGGAAATACTCCTCCACAATCTACTCTTGAGATGTTTACTGACCAATTTGTCCATTTAATCAACAAGCACTACTGTTAGAGGTGTTTGGTTATTTTAATACTCACCTTTTATCACTACTATGTAATTATGTACTATGTTACTATATCACTTATTTCAGTAACAGCTGATTTACTTTTCCATATGAGCAAAGGCAACGTGAATGTGATTATTATGCAGTTATCCTGCTCGACTCCCATTCCAATCTCTTACCTCCGCACTGATGAATATACGTAGAATTAATTACGCAACTCCTTACTTATACTATCGCATACAGACATTAATTGCATGCAGCTAAATATAAACGCATGCAACTGCCTGATTAGTACCACTAATTTTATTTTTTCCTAAGACATATCATACTTTGACGCTAATACATAAACATCAATCTTTTTAATAAAAATTTGGTCAAAAAATTGGCGTGCTGGAGGGGCACCCCAGGCTCTAGTCTTATTTTAGTCATCCATCTACTCTCAAACATCGAAAGCTATGTAATAAAAAATTTCTTATGAAAGTTATATAGTTTCCCGCGGTGGACCCGCCTGGGCGTCGGCGTCCCGGGCTCGCGGCCTCGGGGATGTGATAGTGTGTTGCAACTATTGGCCACCAGCTTAATAATGAAAGTAGCCCATGGGCTAGGTGAATTTCTAGATGGGCCTGAGTGTTAGACCCGCGCGCATCTTCCTGCAGGCCGGACCTGATGAAACGGATCGGGCCCTTCAACACACACGCGCGCCCAGACACCACCAAACCAACACCACAGCACGTTCGGTCTGCTGCGGTGCAGGCAGTTTTCTGATTAGCTCGCCTGATGTTGTTTGTTGTCTTAAAAAAAGCCCGCCTGATGTGTTACAGTAGGGTAGGCTGCTCGTCTTCTGTCTCATGTAGTAATAACCCGACCTACCGGGCGGCGGTGTGATCTATACAAGCTTTTTGGTAGAGCTGCGTGCATGACATCGACTAGATCCATATCCGGCCAGTAGGGGCTTGCCGGCTTGCACTGGACCATCTCCGTGGACGCATCCCTCGACTAGGAATAAAGCTAGGCCGCGCCGTGCCCCGCAACGTGCCTGCCCCCCAGCAACAAAGAAGCACAAAAGAGGGCTCCGATCCAAAGTTCCAGACCAATCAGTGACTGCCCGACCCTATCTACCAACAACTAAAAGAGCCATCAGACGGGTTTGTGGGCGCATGCATGGTGACACAGCACCTCGCCCTGTCCTCTACCTTCTTTTTTCCCCCCTTGTTCTTTTTATCTCGATACCAATAATACCAGGCCAGCTATAGGTAGTGCAAGCCTAGTTAGCTCGGCGCATTGGCCATGGCCGCCTCCTTGGTCGAATTGCAGCGCTGATCTGAGCATGGCGGATCGGAGGAGCCATTGAGTTGCCGGTCGAGCGATAGCTGCACGCCTGCATGCCGTGGCCTGCCAACCACGGCCGGGGCCGGCGCTGTGGTGCTTTTTGGTGGTCCTGTGTGCATGCGCGCGCGCACGTCGTCGTCTATCACGGCCCGCTCGGGCGGTCTGCTGCGCGCGTGGTCCGGGGGCGCCGCATATGACCGTAACCCAAGTACATACGACAGGTCCATCATCCCACACCATGAGGCCAATCCGCGCGACGCCGCCCGCGGCCTTGGTACTCGCGCGATGCCCGGGCGGCCTGCTGCCGCGGGCACGGGCTGACACGCGGTGGCCACACGGTGTCGACAGGCAACGCGCACAGCGGCACGCGCACACAGGGTACAGCTCCTATATATGCTTCCCAACAATCTCATATATAGTACTATAAATCTATTTTGAAAAACAGAATACCGCGCGACCACCGTTATCTGTCGCAGACATGCCCAGGCTAAGAATCCTCTTAACTAATTTACAGAGTGAATTAGGCTGTGTTTGATACGAGAGCTAAAGTTTAGCACCTTGAGATGTTTGGATAGAGTGCTAAACTTTAGCACTTTTAGTAACAAATGATAACAGTGCCCCTCCTTTCCCTCTTCCCTGGCTGGTGCACTACCCCCTCCTCCCGCGCTATTCCCTCTCCCGCTGCTTCTTTTTTTGGCGTCAACTTTCTGGCCGGTTGTAGCGCTACCCCTCCAACTTGTCTCTTTTTTTCTCATTTGGCCCGCATCATTTCCAAATATTGAATGAGAAATACATTCAAATAACACAACCATACACATTCAAATATTTCCATTGTCCAATAAACATGAAATAACACAAAAAATACAATGCATTGTCAATGTCCTTACAACACAACCATACACATTAGCTACGATCTATTGTACAAACCATTAGCTATTTCATCCGGTTGGAGGGGAGGACCAGTAGGAGGGGATGGCGCTGGGAGGGGAGGATCGGCAGGAGGGGTCGGTGGCGGGACGGGGAGGACTGGAGGGAGGGATTGGCGGCGGGACGGGGAGGACCGAAAGGGATGGCGCGTGCCGGCTTGAGGGGACGACCAGGGGACACGCCGGCGGGAGGGGACCGGTAGGAGGGATGGAGGTGGGAGGGGATCGGATGACCGGCAGGAGGAGATGGTGGCGGGAGGGGTGGATGCGGAAGGGGCGGCTGCGGGAGAAACACGCGCTGCGGCAAGGGGAAGAGGGCAACAGGGGAAATTTTGAACGGGGGACCACTTTTAGCAAGTTTAGTACCTTTTAGCACCCCTTGGAGGTGCTAAAGGAAATGGGGGCTAAACTTTAGCACCCTTCCTTTAGCATCCCTGTTTGGGACTAAAAATGGGATGCTAAGGTTTAGCACCCCTCTCCAAACATACCCTTAATTCAGTGGAAGCATGCACCTCCTTTAATATAGTTTATGCTACGCCAAATTCCAGCGTTGCATTGCATGGTGCAGCATCGTACCAGCACGTACCACAATAGAAATTGTCGTCGATCGGATTGGTTCGTCGCATGAGACGTAGTGGTCCACTGTCTGTCTGTCTCCCAGAGTCAGTGTACCTGTGGTCAAAATAAAATCTTTTCTTTGCGCAGGCCAGGACCAATGCCCATCATGCATGCGCCATGCAAGAGCAAAGGCTCTGCAAGTGCAACCATACGCATCGCGGCGTGGCGCTCCGCCGTTTTCCTTATCCAGGCGGAACCGCGCCAAGGCCAAGCCACGTACGCTGGTAGCGTTGTCACTGCAGTACCCGTCCGTACGCCGCATGCACTGCTAGTGCTAGCTCCAGCAGCAGCTAGCGTGTCATGTCGACACCGTGTCTACATGCATGTGCTCACGCACGGCGAGGACGTTCATGAGGGCACCGATACAGCGACGGCGTTTTCTCTCGATCATCGGTCGAGGTTGGCGCAACGCTAGAGCTGCGACGACGAGCGCGATATCGTCGTTGATCGATTTCGCTTTGATCTCTGCCTGGTTTGGAGACACGTACGCAGTGACGAGGCATATCCTCGGCAAAAATTACGACGCGGGTAGGGACGCGAAGTAGTGGATGTTGCCATCTTGCTCCGAAGCCTCTGGAACATGGGCACCTTGAAAAGCTGGGAATGAGCGAGACAGCGGCCCTACGGCTACAGGGTACAGGCATATGTGGTGTGTGGATGAAACAAACAAACCCCGTCCAATCCTCATATTGTGTGTTGTAAATTATCCTCCCTTAGATGAAAATATAAGCATATTTGTTTTACTAATGCATTGGAAACTTTAAATTAATTAGCTAGTGTAGTCAGAATGTAATTCTCTTTTAGTCTATAAAAAATTCTATAGTTAGTTTCACATTTCAAAATAGTTCCACGCTACGTTGATTCTATAGCTGGAGATGATATATTTTTAAAGCAAAAAAATAATCAAATTATGACTTTAGAAGGTTTGCAAACAACATTAAAGATCCTTGTATTTTGTGAAGAATGGAGTTTAAGAATAATCAATGTCTGTCTTTAAAAGATTTGCAATAAAATAAAATATCCTTGTATTTTTTGGATGGAGCAAATACAATTCTCTTGTCACCCAGCTATACTGTACTTGCTACATGCCAATAATCCTTTCGTTCTTTTTTTCTTAATTTGGGTTTTCTTTCAGCCTTCTCATAGTACAACTGTGATGAATCTAAGATGAACAAGCACAGCTTTGTATACGATCTTATGTTATAGTATAGTATATGTGTAACGTTCAGACAAAGATAAAGAATAAGATATAAGATATATATAGAGAGAGAATATGCTCAAAACAAAGTGACGAGACAAGAGATTGCATGTCGCGTCCTCGTGGATTAATTAGTTGGATCACGCGACGCGGCTACTGTGTTAGTAGCAAATTAAGTGAGGCTCGCATCACAAAAAGGATTGAGAGAACATGACAAGATTTGACAATATGCACAGGACGCAGGTGAAAAGGCCGGGCATTCACGTGCCCCGACGAGGCTGCTTCCGGTTGGAGCACGGATCTTGATGCCGGCGAGAGACAAAGCGAAGATCCCACCGTGTAGCATGGTCCAGGCTCTAGCTGATCGCCCCTTGACACTGCAATCGCACTGTACTGTACCGGCGCCTAGCCTCGAGCCTTGTGTGACGCTGCGCTGAGTGTGTACGGATATGAGAAGTAGGTACACGCCGAGCAACGTAAACAGTGCTTTGATATGAAAGACTATTTGGAAAAACTATGCCCAACCGAGACGTGACATGGCAGCGACAGGTACCTTTTGTGGTCGTGGCTGTTGGCATTGCCAACCGACTTTTTCCAAAGTTTGGGTACTCCCCTGGTCGTAAAGCCCTGAGAATGATTTTTAACCGGCTCTGGAACTGGAAATGTTTTCAAGCGTAATGTGCACAACATCCTTCTAACCTACGGATTGGAAATCTGTTTTAACCAACAAGTCACGACAAGTAATGAAGATGGGAAAAGTAATGAAACCATTTTCACGACCATTGCACTGTCTAGTAATGACCAACAAGTAATGAAATCAAGATGGGAAAAAGACAGCTCATATTTTATACAACATCCTTTTAAAACTAAGGACTAGATATCTCGAACCATTACGACTCACCTACACAACTTCAGGAGTTTCAGCTAAAAATTTCATGTAATCCAAAGTCAAGCAATTTCTTGAGCTTGAGTCTCCTTTTGCAGTAAGCAAGAGCTTATATATATCCCTTCCGCGTCATGGAGACGAATCAGGCGGTGCCTAAGAAAACAGATCCAAAAACCAAAATAGGCACTGAGCTTCTATGCCATAGTGTAAGGCATCTTCTTGCATTATTAACGGTCTCTCAGATAAAAATACCATTCAAGGATGATAAAAAGAGTGTTGGATCGATAAGTGGTTGTTCAAGAAGAAGTGATTTTTTTTTTCAGTTAGGCACTGCTCCTTGATTTTTTTGGCGTTGGCACCAATAGGCACGAATGATTACGAAATGATGGCACAACATTCTCTCCATATCTGATGTGGGCATTAATCGGAGCTCACACTTGAAAGCTTTACAATACCTATTGATTGGAAAGTATTCCCTCTATCCCAGATTGTAGGGAGTACCGTGTTTTCTAGTATTCCTTCTATCCCAAATTGTATGTTAGTTTTGTAAATTTATAATTTTTGCTATGTATCTAAACATAATGTATATCTAGATATATGATAAAAATTATGAATCTAGAAATAGCAAAACGACCTATAATTTAGGATAGAGGGAGTAATGACCAATAAGTATTGAAATCAAGATGAGAAAAGGAAGCTCATTTTTTCACTAGGTGAGGGGCCCATCGGTGCCACCGTGGTGGCTTGGGACGCAGCTGCAGAGGAGCAGCACCCCAGCACAGTCAAGTTCGAGCCCGTGCTGATGCTTGGGACGCAGCTGCAGAGGAGCAGCACCCCACCACAGCCGGGTTCGAGCCCGTGCTGGTGCGCTCCTCACCTGGGAGGCACACCAACCGAGCTAAGCCCGGTTTGCAAGACAGCTCATATTTTGTATAACATCCTTAAGGACTGGAATAGTAGATATCTCAAACCATTGCGGCACACCTAAACAACTTCAGGAGTTTCAGCTCAAAATCATGTAATCTGAAGTCAAGTAATTTCTTGAGCGGGAGTCCCCTTCTGCAGTGAGAGAGAGCTTATGCATTCCGTATCACGGAGGCAATGCCAAAGAAAACGGATCCTAAAAACCAAATAGGCACCTAGCTTCTATGACATAGTGTAAGGCATCTTGTAGCATTATTTGTGGCCTCTCAGATAAAAATATCATTCAAGGATGATAAAAATAGCACGTTGGATCGGTGGTTGTCCAAGAAAAAGTGATTTTTTTTTTCAGTTAGGCACGGCACTGCTCTTTTTTTGGCGCTGCCACCAGTAGGCACAAACGATTACGAAATATGGCACAACCTTCTCTCCGTATATCTGATGCATCGATCGGAGCTCACACTTGAAACAATACCTTGACATATAGGTGTATATGCATATAAAAAATAGAGTATTGAAAGTACTAGTGTGTTAAGAACCAAGTGATGAACCCATGGACAGGGAGTTGCGAACTCGACAAACCCCAGTATTTCAAACCTCATTTTCCACTTTCATTCCAACCAACAAAAAGTGGCTGCAATATCTTGTCAATGGCAAACCTAAGTACCAATAATCCTCTCAACACAAAAGGTTATGCAATTAGTATGCTGATTACAGTTTGAAGCTTGTAGAAGTTTCTAAGCTTCGGGAAGCTTGACGGCGCCGTGTACGAACCAAGCAAGTGAGCCGTCCTTGGATTTATGGGAAGATTTTAGATTATAATATAAGCATATTGGACCAGCGAACCAAAGCTTGTTACCTACACAGGGCCCACATATCAGTGCTGCAGTGGCTAATCCAGAACGAGGGGCTGAAGAGGACGACAAAACAGAGCAAGGAAGGAACGCACAGTCGCATTGTACCTATATAAAAGTGCTGCATCCTCAAAATCCAGCAAGGAATTCTGACAAAACGTTCATAGTAACCAGACATATGCTTGAAAATGCTCCATCACCCTCCACATGTAGCCGAGCAACAAACCCTTAGCAGTTGAACCCTATCGGCCTATCTTTAAGTGGAATCCACATGTAGACGATTATTGTGGTCTTCAAATTTCAAAAGCCACTATATGATCACATTTTATCCAGATCTTATCAGATTCTCTGTTTGTCCTCTTTTCTATTGCCGCCACTATCGGTGATGATCAAGAAAAACAGATAGTAACCATATACGTACTATGGATGCGGGGAGAAGATGATTTTGAAATTTTTAATTGTAATTTTCTCTTTTTGGCACAACATTTCATACTTGATCTTGTTTTTCTTAATACAAATTAGTTATAAGATGCCTAGGGCTTATTTCGAAGAAAACAAAAATGTATGTTGCTCACCAAAAGCATGTTACTCACACGGGCCTACTTATAAGTTCTGCGGTGGCGTGGCTAATCCAGAACAGGGAGCCGAAGAGAAGTACAGAACAGAGCAAGGAACCGTCGCATCATACACCTCTATAAAAAGTGCCGCGTCCTACTACCTCCACCGTCCCCCTCCTCGGCTCCTCTTCTCCACCGCCTCGCCTCCATCAAGCCCAGCCCGCAGCCCCGCATCACACGATCTCATCTTTCCTGAAACCCCCAGCAGCAAACCTCTCTTCTTCCTCGACGTTGCCCAATCCATCGCCGCGAGCCGATTCTGTTCGTGGTGAGCAAAACACATCTGTGCCCTGGATGTTGTTTTGTGAGTGTGAGAGCAGAGAGGTTTGTCATCGCAAGCTTAACCTCCATGCATGTTTTCATTTGAACAGATAAACAGGGTGATCGAAGTGAGGCTCGGCTACCTGCTGCCTCCTGGGTTACTTCTTCCTCCGAAGGATTGCAATACGAGCGTCGTTCACCAGCAGAAGAATGAGCTGAGAGCTGGCGACAGTGCGGTGAGTAAGATGAAACCGAGTTCGTTTGGTGTTCAGGCGTCCGCTTTGAATCTTTCGTGCGCCTGCTACTGGTGGCCATCCTCGTTTGTGGTTTAGTTTTTTTTTTCTTAGTTTTCACAGCATTTCTTGCTTCCTCTGTATTACGTTTCTTACTACACGCGCGCAAATATGTGATCCAGCATGCAGTTCTTTGTTAACCTATGTGCAAAGGCTAATATGATTGATGATGCAACAGTACATGTTGTAGTAGCAGTACATTTTAATTTGTCGAGTTAATGTAGTAGCAGTACATTTTTTATTTTTACCGTTAATATAGCTGGTAGATAAACCAATGGACAGTGAAGACGAGATTCACTTTAACTTGCAGCACGATTGCACCATGTGCAGCGTTTCAGGGAGTGAGCATGCATGTCTCATAAGTTGCAAAATACTGAAACATGGAGCTCAAAACCCTGCATCCCATCCACATTCCGTTTTGAGCTCTGTACGCACATGCGTTCCAGCTTCCAATCTCCAACCAAGGGCAGCAAGGACCGGGGGGCAGCAGAGTCTAGAGATAGGACACGAGAGGCGACACGTTACGTCCTTTGCTGGACAAACCAAGTCGTGTCCAATGACAACTTCACGAGACGTATGCGAGCTTAGATGTATCGCCTTCTTTTACCCAAACGACTGACGAGCGCACAGTGGTTATAATGGTACTGTGCAGCTACCTTTTATGAGAAATATGAAATTATAAAGCCAGGCCATCCCACTCATTTGAAACAACAAACGCAAATATTGGAGATGCAGCCCTAGGTAGACTAATTTAAACTTCAAAACGAGTGGCCAAAACATTTGAAATGTTGGAGGTATAGATAACTGTACTGAATCAACACAACTATGCTTTGAACTCATAATCCCTTGCCTTGTACCTCAGCCTCATCTATATCACACATCTTCGCATAACTTCAGCTAAAAAAAGAAGCGCAAGTGTTACTTGTCAGATCGTAATACTAAAAACTACACTGACAGCTGACGTGACCACCGGCCTAAATTTGGATGGCCCAATACTGACCCATGAGTGCAGATGTGCATGGTTAGGTATTGAGTAAGGGTGGAGCCAACTGATAAGCCTTTGTCCACCAACTATAGCACCTTCAGGTTAACTTTTTACACGAAGCGAGGGTGAAAGTGTAAGTAGGGTGCTACGTGTACGTGTGACCGTCCATCGGAAGAACTGGACGCTTTGGAGTATAGGGTGTTACGTGGTATCAGAGTCGACCCTCGCGGTTGCGTGTACGGATCAGTATGTGAGCATATGACGCATAGCGCGTATGGATCTCGAGAGAACACACGGAATGGCATATAGTACCGGCATTGGACGTACGGCTTTGGAGCACCAATAACCGATGGGGATGGAGGGCCATCTTTCAGTTTTCTAGTGATATCTGAATGTCTCGAGCTCACAAGATAAAAATTCAATCGTTGGGTAAATTTTCACCATGCAGTACCGACTACACAAAGGCCAACGGGCTCCTGTACCACATGCATGATATGCTATGCATAGATAGGGCTAGAGACGTTGCAAGTCGTGTGGCCAAGTCATTTCAAGAAAGGGGCAAAATATCATGTGGCCTCTTGCACGGCCACCGGGAGGTCGGTCAATCACTCCAGAGTTCTTGATCAGGTATAGCAACGACACTGGAGACAACGAGTACCTAAATCTGAGCTCTGTGCCCCTTGAAATGACATGAGTGTTGCTGAATCTTGATTTCCTCTAGTATGTTTACTTGTTCGGTCATGTTCATGCAAAAAAGAGGGAGCACATTATTAGGCATACATAAAGAAAAATCAGGCAAACAACAGGTTCAAACCGTTCAATGCCTCAGTACATTATGATATATTTCTACTCATATATGACGTGAATTCATTTAAATCATAAATGAAGTAGATCTGAATGTTGTATGCTTATCTGATACTTATGTCCTAGCCAGGTTCATCTGCACTGGTGCAGTTACATATCCTGGACATGGATAATAAAATGGTGGCAACTTGTTTTTATGCTAAAAGAGTGCCAGACAAATACTATCAAACAAACACAAACAAGATTCTTGGTTCAAACACTAACATTTTGCCCGCTCAACTCTTTGCTGTCGCAGATCTCATTTTAGGTGAGAAGTAACATGACGCATCACTTTTAGAAGACCAATGCACAGTATGTGTGTAAGCTGCAGGTCTGATTAAGAAAGTAGGTAGCCCCCAGCCCAGAGGTAGCATAGCGGTCATGCGCCCCCAGACTTGCATTTCGGTCTGCCCATACGATCTTCCCCTCTTGGCTTCTCTTTCACTAAATTTTTTTCTCTGTTTCTGATTCCATCTTGCTTCATTGTGACAGGGCAATTCTTTCCATACTGCTGTTCTGCTGCTCTTTGTCATATTCTGTTGATTTCCGCATTCGATGGAGATATCACTAGCACTGCTTTATGTGCGCATATCAGCATTTGCTATTTTGCTGGTTTGGATCCCTGCAAACTTTATCAAACTGAAGAAGAGACAACATGAGAGAAATAGTGCCATGGTTTCAGCAGAAAGGAAGGGGGTGGCCCTACTCCCATCCCATATAATTGCAGTCTGCAATGCTTCCATTACGTCAATAAATATCGGGTTTGCTGTTCTTGGAGTTTGGAAACACCGAACTGTCTCCTTGGGCTTGATCTTTGCATCACTGTCGTGGCTTTTGGTGACTCTCTTCTCACTCTACTGCAAACACAAAGGAGCAGGAGTTGTATTAAACTGGCCTGCAGTTCTTGGTTCTTGGTGGGTCTTCAGCTCCCTGTTAGAATCGCTCCTCACTTCATTGCATTTGCTACACCTAATCAACTCTGCAACTGTCGTTAATTTCACTTCACTACCCTTCTGTGCTATCATATGTCTGTGTCTGGTTGCAACAGCCATGAGAGCTAAAACAAGCCAAGAAGAACTGAACCAACCACTGCTCATCAGAGAAGATAGTGGTGACAGCAGCAGGGACAGGTTCTCCAGCTCTGGGTGGTGGAGTCATCTTACATTCCAGTGGTTGAACCCGGTCTTTGAGAAGGGACACAAGGTGCGGCTCGAGCTAGAACACCTCCCATCTCTTCCTCAGTCAGATACAGCAGAGCAGTCGTATGCATTGCTTCAAGAAACACTGCACAAGCAAAAACCTGAGCCGATGTCGCTAGAAAACGCTATCATTTGTTCTGTTTGGGCACCTTTGGTCATCAATGCAGTCTTTGCAGGTAATTGTCCCGACAAAATTTATCAGAAACAGAGCCACTCTTTTCTCCCCCACAGTTTACTAATACAGTGCATGGCTTTAATTACCAGGGCTTAACACTTTAGCTTCTTATATGGGGCCATTCTTGATCACTTACTTAGTGGCGCTGCTCTCCGACAAGAACCCTGACAGAGGCCATGGACATGGATACATACTTGTAAGCCTCTTCTTTATATCAAAGACAATAGAGTCACTGTCACAGCGTCTGTGGTACTTTGGCGCTCGTAGAATTGGATTTCGGGTGCGTGCAGCACTGATGGTGTCCATCTATAAGAAATCCCTGCTGTTAAAGAATTCAACCACAGGGACAGGAAAAATTGTGAACTTCCTCGATGTCGATATAGAGAAGATTGGTGAGTTCTTCTGGTACATCCATGGAATTTGGTTGCTTCCCTTGCAAGTCTCACTGGCACTTGTCATCCTGTACCATAGTCTTGGGATGGCGGCTTCGCTCTCTGCACTTTTTGCGACAGTTTTGGTGATGGTGAGCAACACACCACTGGCGAAGTCACAGAAAAACCTCAACGTGAAGATCATGGAGGCAAAGGACTCACGCATCAAGGCCACAGCTGAGGTGCTGAAAAGCATGAGAATTTTGAAGCTGCATGCATGGGAGACAGCCTACTTGGACAAGCTTCTGAAGCTCAGGGATATGGAGAGGGCGTGGCTCAGAAGGTATCTGTACACATGCTCAGCGATAGCCTTCCTCTTCTGGGCATCACCGACGCTAGTCTCAGTTGTCACCTTTGGCATCTGCATTCTTGTAGATGTTCCATTGTCGGCAGGAACTGTACTATCAGCCCTTGCTACTTTCAGAATCCTCCAAGATCCAATCCACAACCTTCCAGAGCTAGTGTCAATGGCCACACAAACCAAGGTGTCCCTAGATAGAATCGAAGAGTTCATCAAAGAAGACCACCATGGGAAGCCAAGTAGCTATGGAAATAGAAGTAGCATAGAGAAGCAGTCTGTGGCAGGCACTGTAGAGATTGAAGCAGGACAATACAGCTGGGAAGCCCCTGACAACATCTTGAAGAAGACAAAGTTCACACTGAAGATCGATAGAAAGGTGGACATCATTAAGGGTCAAAAGGTTGCAGTTTCTGGGTCAGTTGGCTCAGGAAAATCAAGTCTCCTTTGTGCCATCATGGGTGAGATTCCAAGGGTCAGCGGTGCAGAAACAACAGTTGTTGGATCAATGGCATATGTCCCGCAGAGTGCATGGATTCAAACCGGGACAATTCAGGACAATGTGCTTTTTGGGAAGGCCATGGACAAGGCCCTATATGATGAGGTGCTACAAGGGTGTGCTTTGGATAAAGATGTGGAACTATGGGCTAATGGAGACATGACTCTGGTAGGGGAAAGAGGCATGAACCTGAGTGGAGGCCAGAAGCAGAGGATTCAGCTCGCCAGAGCATTGTACAGTGATGCTGATGTTTACCTCTTGGATGATCCCTTTAGTGCTGTTGATGCACACACTGGAGCACACCTCTTCAAGGTATAGTGCAGATGAGTAATATGCAACAATGTATCTTTCTTCATGAGATTTATCTGTAATTTAAAGCAAATTTTGGTGCCGCAATCCAGGAAATTTTGTAGCACTAACATGCAAAGCAAGAATCATAACAAAACAAAAAATATGCATAATCTCTCTGTTGGGGAATCCCTGACTATATATATATAATAAATCAGGTCTTTGCAGCGATAAGCAATCAAGCACTTGCATCAATTATTGGAATCTCATCATTATTTGCAATTCCAGATTCTTTAGATGATTAGAATTAAACGTACTGGTTTTACGAACCAAACATAACCTTCAAAATATATTTTAATAACAATAAATTGAATAATAATATCATGTTATATATTCATGCAGGAATGCTTAATGCAGCAAATGTCCTCAAAGACAGTCATTTATGTAACTCACCAGCTAGAGTTTCTGCGAGATGCGGATCTTGTTTTGGTAAGACAGCTATCTTCTTAACCCTGAGAAAAAATATAGCAAAAACAAATTTCAGTGGAACTTTCATTTGCTAGTAATGAAATAGTATATTGCAAGTCTTTTGGTACTAAAAAGACAAAGAAACTGCCTATTGCTTAATTAAAACTGCTGTAAGTAATGATATCTACTATTACTAAGAGAATTGGTTATGTAATTTCACTTAACTTTTGTTTTGCTAAAGGTCTGTCTTTGGGCCTGAGGCCCTGTACTTGTACATATTCTTTTTTATATATATTTATAGAAAAATCTACCTACCTGCTGCTTCGGTCAAAAAAATTACTAAAAACGTGCATGTACAGAAAAAAACAATTCTATTGATGCTAATGACTCATTAGTTATAGGTCATGAAAGAAGGAAGAATTGTTCAATCCGGAAAATATGATGATTTAATAGCAGACAAAGATGGCGAGCTCTCAAAGCAAATGGACGCGCATAACAAGTCCCTTAGTCAAGTCACCCCTGCAAAAGTTCATGGCTTGACTAGGAACAAAAAACACAAGAAGAAGCAAATGGAGCTCACAGAGATAGAGCCAGACCACAATGTGCTAGGAAGGGAAAGTGAGGAAGAGCGTGAATCTGGACGGGTCAAATGGGGTATCTACCGCAAGTTTGTTACCTCAGCCTATAGGGGAGCTCTCGTTCCTGTTGTTCTTGCATGCCAAGTCCTTTTCCAGGCACTGCAGATATGTAGCAACTACTGGATCGCTTGGGCCTCAGAGAGTCAAGAACGAGTAAGCAGAGAGAAGATGATTGGTATTTTTGTGCTGTTATCTGCAGGAAGCTCCGCATTTATATTGGGAAGAGCTTTTGTCCTATCAGCAATTGCAATCGAAACTGCTCAGCAGCTGTTCTTAGGCATGATTAAAAATGTATTCAGAGCACCAATGAATTTCTTTGATTCTACTCCATCAAGTCGAATCCTAAACAGGGTGAGCACCAGCATACTACTTTCCTGGATGTAACATCATAGCAAATACTCTCCTTCCAATTAGTCCTTACAGTTCAGCTTTTCTGTTTTTCAGGTTTCAACAGATCAAAGCACAGTTGACATAGACATTCCTTACAGGGTAGCAGGGCTGATATTCGCACTAATTCAGCTCCTCAGTATCATTTTCATCATGTCCCAAATCGCTTGGCCCATATTCTTTTTATTCATAATAATAATTTCCTTATCCACTTGCTATCAGGTACATCTTCACATATTGTGAAAGACATTTTCTGATTTAACACATATAAAATGCATAATGAATTAATTGTTAAATTTATGTAGAGTTATTACATCAGTTCAGCGAGAGAGCTAGCAAGGTTGGTTGGCATTAAAAAGGCTCCAGTTCTCCACCATTTTTCTGAGACTGTATCAGGGGCTGCAACAATTAGATGCTTTAATCAGGGAGAAAATTTCTTGAGAAAGAGCCTTGCACTAGTAGATGACTACTCCTGCATCACTTTCCATAATGCAGCAGCAATCGAATGGTTGTGTCTCCGTATCAACTTCCTCTTCAACCTTGTATTCTTTGTGATGCTAGTCATCCTTGTCTCCCTGCCTCGTGATACTATTGACCCAAGTAAGTTTTCCCATAACTCATACATTGCTTCAAACTACTTCGATAGTTCCAATAGAAATGACAACTGTTTGGGTTTTCTCCTTCTTTAGGCCTTGCAGGGCTTGCAGCAACCTACGGTCTCAACCTTAATGTGTTACAAGCATGGGTTATATGGAACTTGTGCGATGTTGAGAACAAGATGATCTCAGTAGAGAGAATTCTGCAATTTTCAAACATACCAAGTGAGTCTCCTCTAGTTATTGAAGAGTACAGACCAATGGAAACATGGCCATGGTACGGAACCATTCAGATAGATGGTCTCCAAATCAAGTACAACCATGACATGCCGATGGTTCTCAAAGGTATAAGCTGCACATTTCCAGGAGAGAGAAAAATTGGGGTGGTAGGGCGAACCGGGAGTGGGAAGTCAACTCTCATCCAGGCTTTGTTTCGGATTGTTGAACCATCTGAGGGACGGATAATCATAGACGGAGTGGATATATCACTTTTGGGATTACATGATTTGCGGTCTAGACTAGGTATTATACCTCAAGAACCAACTCTCTTCCAAGGCACTGTCAGATCAAACCTAGATCCTCTACAACAACATACGGATGCTGAAATATGGGAGGTAAACAATGCGGTTGTGCTAATAGTAGGCATTTCTACACTAATATGACTTCAGTGTCTTTATGATGTTGTAGGCTATTTGGAAAGTAGTTCTAATTTCAGTTCTTTACCTTTGTTCGAAAATGCAGATTTAGGTTAGGTTTTTATTTGCCAGTTCTAACTTTTGAGTATTTACAGGTTGCGCGTAAATGCCGCTTGGAGGAGATTATTAAAGAAGATAGTAGACTGTTAGAAGCACCAGGTATCACAGCCTTCCTTGCCATTCATTTAACTACTCCATCTTCCCAAATTTATTATTAATATAACCTGATTTATAACTACAATGCATTTTTGTAGTTGTTGAAGATGGAGGGAACTGGAGTGGGGGTCAAAGGCAACTTGTCTGCTTGGCCAGAGTGCTGCTAATGAAAAGGAAAATACTCGTTTTAGATGAAGCTACAGCTTCAGTTGATACTGCAACTGACAATATAATCCAAAGGACTATAAGGCAAGAAACAAAAAGTTCCACAGTCATAACAATTGCACATAGGATTCCCACCGTGCTTGACAGTGACCTGGTTCTTGTACTAGGTGAAGGTAAAATAAATCGGAAAGAACTAACAACATTTGTTTACTAATTTTCTTCTGGGGTCTGAGATGAATCTAAACAAAACTATGTTTTCTACCACAGGTAGGATACTAGAGTATGATTCTCCGAACAACCTCCTGAGAGATGAATCATCCGCTTTTTCAAAGTTGGTGATGGAGTTTGTAGGAAGGACTGAAGACATTAACCAGAGATAACACGAAGACATCAAGCAATCATTAACCATTTGACGGCACATAGACCTGTGCAAGCACCATGACAGTGTAGAACACCAGGTAACAAGGAAATTTTGTTAAGTGCATGACGACTAGACCAGTGACCATAAAGATAGTTACTTGATAGCAGAAAGTGGCAGCCTCTGGTGGTGTTTGTTCATATCAAATTGGCAACCATGGCAATCTTAGAAATGGGGATTCTTCTGCTACCAACACTGCTGGTTGTAACCAAACAATTTGTGAATTTGTTAGCCATGATTGTTTCTACTCAAAGTCGTTGCAGATGGCACGATTGTACATAAATGCTCTACAATTTATGAAAAAGGACAGTAACATCATAACATTCTACAATTGGCTCGAACTAGCATGCAGTTGTAAAACATAAAATCTATAGAACTATTCGCACTCGTGAATAAACGCCAGAACCCATGCTTCACAATTGATGAGAGAGGGTTCTTACTCTGTGAAGCAAAAGAGCGAACAGTTGGTGGGCGCTACACAGACCCGGCGAGGCCTGCGCGCCCTGTCCTATGCTGGTCCTGAAGCCGTTGTTTCGCGCACCAGGACTCCAGGAGTAGCTCACCGGCTCGACGGCCACCACCTGAGGCCACCGCTTCGCCGTGCTTGCGAGCGGAACTGTCGGTGCTGGTGCGACGAGGGCTTCCACTCCACTCTTTTCCAGCGCTGACATGTGTACACAGTGTACGGAGGGAGGTGGCCGTTGTGGGTCAACGACGCCCCGAGGTGGGGAGAATGAGAGATTGTATTGGAACCATGGAAAAGCGGCGGAAGAAGGGCTTTCAGTACCTGCCACGACGGTCCCAACCCAATGATCAGGATGATGTCCATAGAATTAAACGAACCGTCAATTAGATAAAAGATGATGTGGTAAGGGAGTAAATAAATAAAGAGAAAGAAATCGAGTCTTGCATGAGATCTGGTTTCCATACACCATTCAAGATATAATGAGAAATGAATAGTACTAAATTTAAGTATGAAATAGCGGTGTTTGTATTGGAAGAGTAGTGTCTAGTATTAGTTTCTTGATGATGTAAAGCTTACGAAAACTATAACCAGTGTCTTAGGTTGGAACTGTCCTAAACCGTTTACACCGTAAAACTTTTTTAGTGGTCCATTTGTTATTTTAGTTCCGTCTATGAGAAATCCTTGCATGTGATATGCAAATTACACTAGAGTTACATAATTTTCCTTTCAGTATTTGATCATTTATCTTATTTAAAATTTATTGTAAATATAAAAAAAGATAAATCATGCTTCAAATACATTTGATGATGAAGTAAATTATAAACAAAATAAATGGTACTTACATAATTTTTAAATAAGGTAAATGGTCAAATGTCATGACCAACTGTGACAAATATTTTTTATCTGGATGTAGTATTACTGTACTAAAAAAACAATAAGGCTATTTGGTGCTTACCTGTGTATTTCTGTGCATGTTCACACTCATTTTTTCTGTGCATGTTCACACTCAATTTTTCCCACCGTCAGATTAAAATCTAACGACCGTTCATTATCTACTTTTTCCCGTACAACTTCTTTTCCTCTACCCACCGCTTGTAGCCCTGACGAGATGCTAGCGCGTGTGCCTATGTGCCAACCTCCATCATACTCTACCCTGCCCATTGTTGTCTCCGACCACCATCGTGAACTCGTGATGGCTGTTGTCGCTCTCCCTTCAGATCCCGTCAACCAAATATATCCTTCATCTTATCTTGCCATGCGACATCATCGCCAATTCGCCATCTTATCTTGCCACCCTCACACCCTCCCAACTCAGTTGAGCTGGCGTTATTCTTCTCGTTGGATAGTGGCGCTGGCTCCACTGGACCACTGCTTTCTCTCCTGAAAGCGCTAACACGGCCGCCCTGAAGGCTCAAGCCATGGTCTACTAGCCTACTACAGGCCCTCTCGCCACCGTAGCTAGACCAGAAGCCAGACGGCACCAGAATCCGAAACCCCGAAATCCTCCACATTAACCTCGTCGGCGCTGATATCGAACTGAAATTAGTAGTGTCTTCACCCTTCAGTCACCTGTGAAGTATATCAAGTGCGGATGAATTTGCTAGTGTGGCTTTAATTTTCCTTTGCATCTCTTATCCCGACATTTATATATAATTGGATGTCTACTCTTTTTTTTTAACGAGCCAGCAGGAGAGCTGCTGCTATATTGAAAAAGAGGAAGGTCCGACGGGCCAAGTACAAAAACTGTACACACTTTACATCCTCATGGAGGAAAAAAAACTCCACTAGGACTCTGTAAAAAAAAACTACAATTTCACGCCGCGTAAATGAAAGACTCTAAATGTTTTTCTCCTGCCGCGATCCACGTAGCCACCTTCTCTTTGATCTTATCGGATACGCGATGCACTGTTTGCTCCTTATGCTGAAAAATTCTGGCATTTCTCTCCATCCAAATTTCCCATTGGACCAGAATAATGAGGCTTCGCAAGCCTTTCTTATGGGTCACGTCAGTGGCCACCCGTTCTGTCCACCAACTATGCAGGGAGTCATGTCTGTCCCAGCTGCTCAGGGCTAAATTTCCACAGGTTAGCCATGCAGACATCTCCGCCCAAATTGTCCTCGCAAAGGTGCAATCCATAAAGAGGTGAAGGCCAGTCTCTTGTGTTGTGCTGCACAGCGCACAATGTGTATTGCTGGGCCATCCACGACGTTGCAGTCCATCCGCTATCTATACCCTATCCTGGATAGCAAGCCAGCAAAAGAACTTGCACTTCGGTGGTGCCCACGTCTTCCAGATGAGGTTCTTGAAATTAGTCGTCGTGGATCTTAGGAATTGCGCACGGTAGGCCGACTATGAACTATATTGTCCGTCTGTTGTGAGCTTCCATACGATGGTGTCCGGGAAACCCGAGCTTAACTGCACCCGGTTTACTTCTACCCATAAACGGTGGTACTCGATAAAATGTGATACTGAGAAACCACGATGCAGAAGGTTTAAATCCTGAATCCATCTGCCACTAGTCACCGCCTCATAGAGGGACTTGTTTTTTCTCCAGGAGATGCTATACAAATTGGGCGCCATATCCCTCGGTCTCTACCCATTGACCCAGCCGCTATGCCAGAATGATGTCTTTTTTCCATCTCTAATTGTAATCTTTGTGGCCGCAGCAAATAATTTGTGGTCAGTTTGGGAACAAGGGATATGACATCCCTCCCACTGCGGCCCTTCATTTGTCCATTCCTGCCATAGACATTGAAGACGTAAAGCTCGGGAGAATTTTCCGAAGTGGAGCACTCCGAGTCCACCCCCTTTCCGAGGTCTTGCCGATCGTGTCCAATTTACTTTGCACTTCCCTCCTATGATTTGGTATGATCCCGCCCATAGGAACTGTTTCCTTTTAGCATCGATGAGCTTCATGATTTCTTTAGGAGCTTGGAGGGCCATGAGCAGATAGACTGGTTGCGAAGTCAGTATTGATTTAACAAGCGTGAGTTGTCCAGCTATCGTCATGTTCCTGCCGCTCCAATTGCTAAGCTTGCCAATAGCCTTTTCCACTGGAGGTTGGAAGTCGACCATCTTTAGATGCGTAGTGGACAACGGTAGACCTAGATATTTGATAGGGAACATGCCTTGCTTTGCCGGAAGATTTTACAGTACCGCCCTCAGTTGAATGCCCTCACAGTAGATAGGTACGGCGGTAGACTTGTGGAAGTTTAATTTTAGTCCCGTCACTTCTCCAAACATGTCTAGCATGTGGACCAACACATCAATCTCGTCCTTTCTTGGTGTGATGAACATCGCCGCGTCGTCGGCATGCATCGATATGCGGCATGATGGTGCTCGTCCACGGATCTTGCTGAGAGCTCCCATTTCATTGCCAATTCGAGCAGCCTTTGCAGTGGGTCAATTGTTATGACAAAAAGCAGCGGAGATAGGGGATCGCCTTGTCGTAAGCCCCTGCCATGTTTAAGTGGCTGATTGGGTACCCTGTTTAGGAGTACTCGGGCAGAAGAAGTGGATAGTATCGCTAGCGATCCAGCCACGCCAACATGTCAGGAAGCCTAGGTGTTGTAGCAACGATATCAGGTAATCCCACCTGATGGAGTCGAAAGCTTTCGCAATATCCAACTTGAGGAAGATGGTCGGTATTTTATTTCTATGGTATCATCTAGCCGTATTGTGTACCGTCATGAAGTTGTCATGAATACTCCGCTTCTTGATGAATGCACTCTGACATTTAAAGACAATAGAGTTCATGTGCAGCTGCAGCCTAATTGCCAACGCCTTGGTGATGGTTTTGATGAATGAATGGATAAGGCTTATTGGCCTGAAGTCTTGCACGGTGTTAGCTCCTTCTTTCTTCGGCAGTAGGACAATAATGGCTGTGTTGATGAGTTGGAGATTATCGTAGGGAGTAGAACGCACTGCTTGCATGACGTCCTGCTTGATAATATCCCAGCACAATTTTAGCAACAGCCCCGTGTATCCATCCGATCCTGGTGCTCTATCACTTGGCATGTTATGTATGGCTTGCTTTATTTCTTCTTCGAAAAAGGTTGAGTCTAGCGAGGATAGATCGTGTTGGGTCATCCCTAGGAGGTCCCGGTTGAAATCTGCGCGGCAAGGTAGAGGTTCCTGCAGCATTGCTCTGAAGACATTTTGTATCTCATTTGATTTTTCTTCGTGTGTGCATGCCCATCCATTTCCTGTTTTTAGCTTTTGTATGAACTTTTTGCATTGCCTATGGTTGACTCGGCGGTGGAAAAAGCATGTGTTGGCATCTCCTAGCTTAAGGTTTGTTATTCTGATCGCCTGATTCTTTCTTGCACGTTCGATGACAGCTAGTCCCATGGCCCTTAATTTCAGCCGACGGCGCAGTAGCTGCTCTGCCTCTATAAGCTGTCGATGTTCTTGCACGATGTCGAGCCGTAATATTACTTCTAGCGCCATGTGCATGTGCAGCTTCGCATCTGGAATGAGACAACTATCCACTCCCTTAATGCTACGGCTATGGTATGAAGCTTGTGGTAGAGTCTCTGGAAAGGCTCTACATGTGATGATTGCTCGTTCCACGCTTGGGTTACTGTCTTCTTGAACTCCGGAAGCAAAGTCCAAAAGTTTTCAAATTTGAATCGGTCCACCTTGATTGGAGAGCAACAGTGGGCAATGATGGGATAACAAGGTTGAGAGGGTGTGCAGGACGTGATTACTAAAAGCAAGCTCCCATTCTTCATTAGCGAAAACTCTGTCAAGCCTAGCAAGGGTAGGATTTCATTGCTCCAAGTGAATCTTCTATTTTGGAGGTTGATTTCGCGTAGGTCACAGTCGTCTAGAGCTTGTTTGAACAAGTTCATTAGCCTCAAGTTTAATCTGTTGTTGTTTTTGTCATTTTCATTGTAGATGAGATTGAAGTCGCCTAGGACTGCCATTGAGCGCCTGCTTGCGGCTTTTGCGCTTGAACTTCTAATAGGAATTGTACCTTCCCGTTGGATTTGTTAGTGTAAAGTCATTTGGCATTTCTTTCATTTTAACCTTTGATGTTATGTGGTAGTTGCCTATCACAACATCATCGATTGCGACGTGGTTGCTGTTCCACAAGAGAAGCATACCGCCCCTCGTGCCGCTGAACCCCCTGCTGGTTTGTAGGCGTAGCTGTCGAGTCTATGTCCTCCTAAATATGCGGCTGTAAAATGATCTATCTCGCTTAATTTCGTTTATGTAGACAGGCAATGTGGCATAGCATGGCGGCTATTGTCTCTCTGACAGTGTCCCTCCTAGCTCTCTGGTTTAGCCCTCTCACATTCCAACACAGCAGTTCAAGATTCATATGCAATCTGGTTAAACTCCATGAACTTCTGATGCTGCTGTTTGACAGCAGCAGCGTATGCACGGCGTGGTAGTAGCTTTGGTTTGATGCCGCAACAAGATGAGCCACATGGACAGTTTGTCATAAGGAGTTTATGCAGCTCCAGGCGCACAAGCAGCGTGAGCATAGGTAGGAAGTGAACAAAAAACGTCGACGACGCAGTGTGTAGATGGCAGACAAATTTCCAAGCACACAAGCATAAACACAGGCAGCCGCACAACAAGCATAAGCACAGGCAGGCGTTGAGAAAATGTTGATGTAGCCGTATGGCACTGAACAATGCAGCAATAGGGAGATGGCAGTCAAAGCTCCAGGTGCACAACCAACATAAGCACAGGCAGGAGGTGAAAGAACAACGATGCAGAAGTAGAGTAATGAAATGTAGAGTGCTGAACGGTAGATGGCCATCAAAGTGTTCCGGCTTTAACATTACATTCCAAATGAAAGGTAGAGTGCTTGATAACAGAAGCTTGTAGCGCTTTCTTGTACTGCTAGATAACATGAAGAAAGAAACAACTCTGGGTAGATTGATAAACAGGCATCAGTTGGCCTCCTATAGAGGTTCCGCCTGGGGAGTTCCTGCTTGAAGATCTTTTGCATGGATGTCATCGATGGCTTCACCTACCACCGCAGCCATCACTTCATCAAGTGCCTCCGCCGCCGGGTCATCCAGGTTGAAAGCCGTTGTTAACGCCGCGATTATGTCTTGTGGAAGGGGTCCTGAAACATGGCCAAAAATTTCTGCAGTGCAGCCTCGATGGGCTGCATCTCCTCAGTCAAAATACCAAGTTTTCGGCACAAATTTTGCTGTGCCTTTTGAATTGCCGGCATTGGTCTTCTGTTGGATAGTCGCGCACTGCGGCATACTGTGGACATGTCGAAGACGCGTCGTGGATGGCAGCTTTTGGTCCTCTCCCAGTGCAGGTGCTGGTTCTACTCCGCCCCTTGGCCCTCTCTAGGAGGTTCCTGCAACACTTGTTGTGGCGTGATGAAGAGTGCCTTGACGATGGTGTTGCCGCTGAGGGTGCCTCCTTCCTGACTCCCATGGATATTGCTGTCGGTGGAAGCTCTATCACCTGTGCCGACAACGATGCTAGCCACGTCGTCAGTGCCGTTGGCCAGAACCTGAGCTGCTCCAAGAGGAACAGAGCAGCACTGATGGATCCGTGAGTTGTGGCCATTGGCCAAATCAGTGAGACTGGGAGGCTATCTAGTTCCTGGGGTTGCTGCACTGCCTGCACCTGAAAGTTCTGGCTGTTGTCGATAACATGAATCAGGTCCCCATCGTTGCCGTGTTCAGGCCCCGCCGTGCCCTGGACTTCATGGTTGGTGCTGGGCTGCATCTGTGCATGATGGATACAATCAGAGTAAGGTTGGTGAGGCGAGGAGTTACTAGCATAGCCAAGAGACTGATTCTGGACAGGAATACGATTCCTAGGCATGTGCATGCAGTTGAACCTGTAGTTGCTGCAGAGCCGCGTCCACCTCTTGGACAGTGACCTCCCTGTTGCCGGTGTCCTGAATGTCGTCCAGAATGCGCACGAACGCATTTGCAACCTTGACCATCGTCAGGTCGTTGTTGGCTTCGTTGATGTTGCGCTCCTCGGACAAGGCTTCATCTCCTCATGGGGTAAGCTAATCCTGTTTGCTAGCGCCACCGCCTTGCTGTCGTAGTCGAGGAAGATGTTGGTCAGGTCCACTCCCTCATTCCTGCACAAGTAATTTCTGGCTGCCTCCTTCAGAGTGGAGGCGCGGTTAGAAAATAGAAACTATAGCTCAATTGCTGTCTTGTCGCGGAGAGGGCGGAGGGACGGAGGCTACGGCGGCTTGTAATTTGTGGCCTTGGCGTTGCCATCGCTGTTGCCGTAGTTGGTGGAGTCGTGGTGTTGGCGCCGGTCGTTGTTGATGGTGTCATCATATTATCATCCCCCGCTCTGTCACGGAATTGACATGGATGGACTGGAATCAAGGATTGGAGAAGGGAAGAGATAGCGATTCGGCTGAATCCCAGAGAAGGATTGCAGCGAAGAATTCTTCAGAGAGGTAAAGGGTTTAGAGTTTAGCGATGTACATCATGTCTGCCCTCCCTCTCGCTCTCCTAGGTACATAAGCTCAGCTTACATGGGCCAAGCTCAGCATTACACACGTTTACAGATTCAGCTTCTTGGTGGGCTTCTTGGACCTCTTTCCGCAGCCCAGTTCCTCCTTGTCTTTCTCTGTTGATTCATAAGGTTCATCAGTCCTCTGGCTCGTGACATCCCCCCTCCATAAGCAATGACTTGTCCCCAAGTTAGGGTATCAGGAAACTTGTCATGCATGATAGAGAGATCTGCCCATGTGGCCAATGCTTTGGACAGTCCCTTCCATTTGACGAGCACCCGAACTGTGACCTTGTCACCTTGACGCACCAGCCGTCGCTCTAGAAATTCTTCAGGGAACATACTAGAATTGTTATCAGATGAGCAAGCATCAGGAATGTCAATACTTACTTGTGTATCTTGTGGAATAGCCTTCTTCAACATAGAGACATGTATCACAGGATGAATCCTGCTCCCAGCCGGTAACTGCAACTTGTAAGCTACTGCTCCAATCTTGTCAACAATTAAATAAGGTCCAAAATACTTGTAGGCCAGTTTCTGATTGGGTTTGTGAGCAACCGACATCTGAATGTATGGCTGTAGCTTGAGAAACACCCAATCACCCACCTGAAAACTCCTCTCTGACCTGCTTTTATCAGCTTGATGTTTCATGCGTTGTTGAGCACGCTGTAACTGTTGTTGGATCAGTTGTCATCAGAGCCCTTTGAGACAACCATTCCTCCAGATTGGATGTTATAGAAATGGTGACTGCCCTTATCCCCAATTGGCATGGCTCATGACCATACAACACAAAGAATGGTGTTTTACCTAATGCTGAATGGTAGGATGTGTTGTACCAAAGTTCTGCTAAGGGAAGCCATTGATGCCATTTTTGAGGACAAGAATGGATGAAACACCTTAAATAAGTTTCCAGGCATTGATTGAGTTGTTCAGTCTGACCGTCTGTTTGTGGATGGTAGGAAGAGCTCATGTTCAATGTTGTGTCACTTGAGGAGAACAATTCTTGCCAAAATGAGCTTGTGAATATTTTATCCCTGTTAGAAATAATGACATTGGGCATACCATGCAACTTGTAGACATGTGATAAGAACAACTGGGCCACTTGTGGGGCAGTGAAAGGGTGTGATAATGGAATAAAATGTCCATATTTGGAGAACTTGTCAATGACTACTAAAATGGTGTCATAACTCTGAGATTTGGGGAGCCCTTCAATGAAATCTAAATTAATGACAGACCATGCTTGATCAGGTACAGGAAGTGGTTGTAATAAACCAGGTAGCTTAGTGTGTTCTACTTTAGCTTGTTGACAGACTTGGCAATGATGAATAAATGTCTCAATTTGTTTCTTCATGTTTGGCCAAGCAAACAGGGATTTGATTCTATTGTAAGTAGCAGTGATGCCAGAATGCCCACCAATCCCACTACTATGCAAAGCTGAGAGTATGGAATTTTGTACCTGGGTGTTGTTGCCCACCCAAATTCATCCCTTGTATTTGATTAAACCATCCTGCAAAGTATAGTGAGGAACCCCAGTAGGTTGAACTGTTAGTTCAGTCAGCAACTTAGTGGCCTGAGCATCTGTGAAATATTCATCCACTACTGCAGACAACCATGTGGGTTTTGCCACTGAAACTGCCATTACTTGTTCTGGATCAGGGGTGTCAGTATATTGATATGGTAGTCGAGATAAAGCATCTGCCACCTTGTTTGCTGCTCCCTGTTTATATTGTATCCTGAATTGTAAACCTAGCAATTTGACAAAAGTCTTTTGCTGCATAGGTGCGTTAAGGTGTTGCTCTTCCAAGTGGATTAAAGCCTTCTGATCTGTTCTGATGACAAATTCAGCATGTTGAAGATATTGGCGCCATTTAGCCACTGCCATTAACACAGCCAAACACTCTTTCTCATATGTCGATAGTCCCTGGTTCTTAGGCCCCAATGCTTTACTGAGAAAAGCTAAAGGATGAGAGCCTTGCATGAGGACTGCTCCAATTCCTTGAGCCGAGGCATCAGTTTCAATAATGAATTCTTGTTGAAAATCTGGTAATTTGAGGACTGGAGCAGATGTAAGAGCAGCCTTAATAGCCTCAAAGGCCTCTTGGTTAGTTGCGGTCCATTGATATGGCATGTTTTTCTTTAACAGTTCAGTCAAGCTCTTGCTCATGACGCCATAGTTCTTGATGAACTTCCTATAGTAACCAGCCAATCCAAGAAATGCCCTCAAGTCTTTGCTATTCTTGGGAGTGGGCCAATTTTGGATCACTTGAACCTTGGAAGGTTCTGTGGTCACCCCCTCTGCACTGATAATATGACCCAAATACTCCAGCTGTTGTTGGGCAAATGAACACTTACTTGGTTTTAAGAAAAACTCATGCTTTGCTATAACATCAAATACTAACTGCAAATGTTGCAAGTGTTGTTCATATGATGTGCTGTAAATCAGAATGTCATCTACAAACACCAAGACAAACTTCCTGTTGAATTCAGCAAAGATCTTATTCATAGTATCTTGAAATGTTGCTGGGGCATTTGTTAGCCCAGAGGGCATCACCCTGAATTCATAATGGCCACTATGCGTCTTGAATGCAGTTTTGTGAATGTCAGAGGGTGCAAACCTGATTTGATGATAGCCCGACCTCAGATCGAATTTAGAAAACCAGTTAGAGCCGCTCAACTCATCTAACAATTCATCTACCACTGGCATGGGGTATTTGTTTTTCACAGTAATAGCATTCAGCCTTCTGTAATCCACACAAAACCTCCATGTCCCATCTTTTTTCTTTACCAGTAACACAGGAGAAGAGAATGGACTAGTGCTATGTTGTATGATACCTCGCCTGAGCATATCCTTGATTTGAGCTTCCATCTCATCTTTCAACCGCGGAGCATATCTGTATGGTTTGATGTTCACCGATTGGGATCCAGGTAGCAAAGGGATAGTATGATCAATGGGCCTTGCAGGTGGTAATGTTTGTGGTTCTTGAGAAATGGCAGCATTTTTCTGAAGCAACTGCTGAATCTCCACAGGTTGTTCTGATGAAGTTTTTGGCTCCACTACTCTGCATAACTGAACCACTTGTGCTAGTTGTTTCTTTTTGAGAAGGTGTTGAAGAATCTTTGCTGAAATCATATTGCAATGCTGAACTTTGTCCTTAATGCCCCTGATAGTAACCCTTTGCTTGTTGTGAGTGAACCTCATAAGTTTCTTCTTCCAATGGACCCACATGGGACTAAATTCAGATAACCAATCCATGCCCAGAATAATGTCATAGCAGTTGATATCTAACACTCTCATGTCAGTGGTGAAAGCCTGGCCTTGAATGTACCATTCCACCTGTGGCACCATCATATTTGTTTTCAGCCTTGTGCCATCTGCTATGACGACTTGAGTTGAAGCTACTGCTTGCATAGGACAATTCAGAGCTTGTACCATCTTCTTGCTAATGAAAGTATTGGAACTGCCAGAATCAACTAAGAGTAGCACTTGTTGATTTTGGATGGTACCAATTAATCTCATTGTCTTCTTATGAGTTGTCCCCTCTTGAGTAGCCTCAGATAATTGCATCAATATCTCATCAACATCAGAAGAAGTATCAGAGGTGACTGTCTCCTGTCCTTCCTGCTCAAGCTGGAAGGCTTCCCACATTTCCTCCACAATGTGTAGAGAGACATGTTCTGGACACTTATGGTTGGGTCCAAACTTCTCCCTGCACTTGAAACATAACCCTTTAGCTCGCAACATAGCCTTCATAGAGTCAAATTTGCCTTCAAACTTCTTGGGTAGTGGCTTGTTTGCAGAAAAACCAGGATCACCAGGAGCTTCACCCAATATCCCCTTGGCTGGATTGGGAAACTTGAAGTTTTTCTTATAAGATTCCTTGACTTCCTGCTTATAATAGGACTTCTTCTTGTACATATCTCGAGCTGTCATAATCTCCTTCTGTGTGATGGCCAAAGCTAAAGCAGTATCAACATTCTTAGGTTTATGCAGTCTAATGACAGAGCTAATGTCCTCTTTTAACCCTTGCATAAATCTAGTAACAAAGAAGGTGTCATCTAAATTCCCATTATGAACCAATACTCTATGTTGGAGTTCATCAAATTTTAGATGATAAGCTTCAACAGTACTCAGTTGCTTAATATTAAGTAGTTCATCCATCAATTTTTGATACTCATCTCTACCAAATTTGTCAAAAATAGCTATCACCAATTCAGGCCATGTCTCAACTCTATGCATAGCTTCATAGGTCTGAAACCAGTAAGCAGCCCCCTTCACAAAGTGCATAGTAGCAAATCCAACCCAAGCATGATAAGGAATATGGTACATGTCAAAATACTTCTCACACCTATCTTTCCACCACTTTGGGTTATCTCCATCAAAACTAGGAAAATCAGTTTTAGGCATTTGAAGGTGTGATTGGAATGAGTAGAATGGTATGATGCATATGGTCGGCCTATAGAGTCACCACATTCAAGTATATTGCGAGGATGGAATTGTGATTGCTCACCCTTGACCAGGGGATGCTTAGGGACAAGGGCCCTATCAGCAGACCCCTGGTAACTTTGTTCGACGCGGTGGCCGTTGGCCCGTCCCTCTTCCTCGCGCATCGGGACCTTGGGAGGTAAGAGCTGAGCACTGGGTTGCTCCAGTACCTCAACGCGCGATGTGAGCATGCCGACCACCTGGGACAGCTCGTCCACCGCGGTGTCGATGGTAGGACGCCACTTGTTGACGCCATCTATCATGTCAGGATGATGTCCAATTTCTTGCTGATGTCCTTGATCTCCGCTTCCGCCCCCGCCATCCTTGATGTTAGCGTCGGAGCTTTGTTTCCCTTCGCCAGATTGGAACAAATCACCGCCGCCGCACATTGCCAACACAGATCTGTTCACCGCCGCCACGCGCCACCGGAACACCCAAATCCGAACACAGGACCAAGGGATCGACCTAATCTGATACCAAATGTCACAGAATTGACATGGATGGACTGGAATCAAGGATTGGAGAAGGGAAGAGATAGCGATTCGGCTGAATCCCAGAGAAGGATTGCAGCGAAGGTTTCTTCAGAGAGGTAAAAGGTTTAGAGTTTAGCGATGTACATCATGTCTGCCCTCCCTCTCTCTCTCCCAGGTACATAAGCTCAGCTTACATGGACCAAGCCCAGCATTAGACACGTTTACAGATTCAGCTTCTTGGTGGGCTTCTTGGACCTCTTTCCGTGGTCCAGTTCTTCCTTGTCTTTCTCTGTTGATTCATCAGGTTCATCAGTCCTCTGGCTCGTGACACGCTCTTGCTCCCACCGCCCCCTATCCTACTCCTGGGCAAATGCTCCCGCTCGCGGTAGGAGTCTGCTCCTGTGTGCTTGTGCGCGTCGTGGCCGCGGCGAGAGTGGTCACCGCGCGCATGATGATCCTGGTCATCGTCGTCATCTTTGTGCTGGCCGCCAGACGTTCCACTTGGAGCTGTTGTGGTGTTGTTGTAGCTTCACCAGTGGCGATCGCGGTCCTCCCTGTCTTGGCACCGTTCGTCCTCCCCCGCCGTGCTGCTCGGGCCAAGTCACAGTTGGTCCGAGCGCAGGGGTGAGCGCTACCTTGCTTCGCCGGTCACCGCTCTACGTGGCGTTGTCTCCCCGTCGATGTAGCTGAGATGCTAGGGAGGTAGCCGGCACACCACGGGCGTGCACGACGTCCTGTCGTCAAGGTTGACCGAGGAGAGGGTGTAGTCTTGAATCTCCTCAAGGTGTATGATGATGCAGCGCTTGACGCCACGTTGCCAATGCCTGGGTGGCATCTTGGACACCATTATTGACTTGAGCCTAGCATCCCGCGCACGGCCAGTGAACATGAGCCACACACACTTGGGGATGGAGCTCGGATTTGCGGTCCAAGCCCACAAGTTGATGGTCTTTGTCTCCTCCGGCTGGTCGAGGTTGGTGTCGATGGCCTTAAGCGCGCATGAGTTGCTGATGATCCGCTCCGCGATGTCTGCCCTCCAGGCGTGCATAGGCACGCCATCTAGACATAGCTTGACCCTAAAGAGAAGAGCAGCGCCCTCTGCATCGTGCAGGCTCCGCAACTTGGTGAAGAAGACCTCGACGCTAGTGCCTGTAGCCTTGCCCTCTGCAACGCTTAAGTGCAATGGCTGCTGTGCTTGAACTTGATGAGAAAAGCTTCTGGAAAGTGTCGTGAAACAGTAACCTCACCGTGGTGCAGCTTGAAATCTTCTCTGATGGCCCTCTCGATGTCCCGCGGGTCCACTGGCTCTCGGCTACGCACCGCGCATGTGACGTTGCCGTGGAGTCCTAGTCTTTTAGATCGGCGTTGATGTCGCCGGTGGACTGGACGAGGCAGTCCGCTTGCTCCGGCCTGGTCGTGGGGTCACCCAGCCTGGACATGGCGCTCCTACGTGCTGGCGTCGGAGGTGGAGGAGGAAGTGGAGGTGTAGCTCGTGCTGCTTGGTGTCGAACAGGAGGACGGTTGCTGTCGCAGCGCACTGGTTGTTGGCGAACAGGAGGCAAGTTGAATTTGTTGTGGCGGTTGTAGTAGCAGGTTCTTGCGCAGTGGCTGGAGCGGTGGCTGGTGAAGCAGCGGATTGGATCCCGGCAAGTCGCAGCGCGGTGGTCGGAAGCCAGGCAGTTGAAGCAGCGTCCTTCTGTTCTGACCTGGAAGGCGCGCAGGCTTGCGGAGGTCTGGTGTTGCGGCCGGGTGTTGGTGTTGTGCTGTGAATGCGGGTCGCGTCCAGGCGTCGCTGGCCGGCGAACAGGCGATGAATGTGGCTCCCTCCTCCACCAGTACGGGCGCCTGACAGTCTCCCAACCATCCCGAGGTAGTGAATGCATCGTTCTTGCGCCGCGCACCAGTCAACTCAGGCTCGGCTTCACAGGCAGACGGACGACGGGTGGGTGAGGAGGAGGCGCTGTGGCGATTGGAGTTACTGCGCCGGGCGGCCTCAGTAAATATTCCTTGCGGGCCTTGAGCTTGCTGCGGATCTTGAACTTGGTGCGGCGGATCTTGGGCCTTGTTTAGTTCCCAAATTGGGAGTGACAAAGTTTGCATTTTGCCATAAATGCGCAAATGTAGCATTTCGTTTGTATTTGTGAATTATTGTCCAAACATTGACTAATTAGGCTCAAAAGATTCATCTCGCAAAGTACAACAAAACTGTGCAATTAGTTTTTGATTTCGTCTACATTTAGTACTCCATACATATACCGCAAGTTTGATATGATGGGAATCTTTTTTTGCATAGTACCAAAGTTTGCATTTTGGGAACTAAACAGGCCCTTGATCATCGTCTCCTCTGACAACTTGGGCGAAGGTGCGGCGGAGCGACGGAGAGGAGCCCTGCCGGGACTCCGGTGTTTCCTGCACAACGGAGCATACCTGGGAAGCATCACCGCTCCTGGATTTGGGGGGAAAGATCTGCGGGAGGTGGGGGGAGTGGATCTGCAGGTAGGGGCCCCCAGATCTCGCTGGGATTTGATTTTGGGGATTCTGACAAGCGTCAGCGTCGGCCAGGCGGCTGCAGAGGCCCTGGGCGCGGCATTGAAGCGGTGGAGCGTGGCTGGTGGATTGGGGTGGCGGAGGAGCGTCGGGTGGGGCGGGGTTGCCGTCGTCGGGAGCGAGACGCACAGAGGGGGCATGGCGTTTTTTCTTTTCAAGTTGTTGATCTGGTCCTGGAAAAAGTGAATGACATTTGGATGTCTACTCTAGGCTGCAATGTAGTAGTAGTAGATAGTAACTGAACAATGGGGATTGTACACATGAACAGAAAAGGGGCATCCTGCGTGTCAATACGCTGTCTTGTTGCCCCTGTATCTCCGGGAGCAGTGCACGAAGTGCAGCAGGTTCACCACGCTGAGGGCCGCCATCAACCAGAAGAAATAGTCCAGATGCCCCTCGTTCAGGTCGTCGGGGATCCACCCGGCCGCCCCGCCGCGCGCCGTCGCCCACGCGACGGCGCCCAGCACGGCCGAGTTCAGGTAGCTCCCGGCCGCGATCGCGATGTGCGCCAGGGAGGTGCCCAGGCTCTTCATGCCGCCGGGCGACTGGTCATAGAAGAACTCGAGCACGCCGGAGGTGGTGAACACCTCCGCGGCGCCGAGCACCGCGAAGGACGGCGCCTGCCACACGATGCTCATGGCCCCCTCGCTCGCGGCCGCCAGCCGCCTCGCCTCGACCAGCGCCGCGTACGCCATGGCGGCCACGGATAGCGCGAGGCCGACGCCGAGGCGCCGCAGCTGCGACAGGCCACGGTCGTTGCCGGTGACGCGCCGGGCCAGCGGCACCAGCGCGGCGTCGTAGATGGGGATGCCGACGATGATGCTGATGGTGTGGAAGGTGGCGAGGGAGGCCGCCGGCACGGTGAACGGGCCGACGCGGTTGTCCATGGCCATGCCCTGCTCGATGAACGTCGACGACGCCTGCGAGGTCACCGCGAAGAAGGGCACCATCGATGCCCACACGGGGAACATCCGGAGCAGCAACTTCAACTCCTCCACCTGGGGCACAGTGCAGAGCCTCCAGGGGCTGACCGTCGACGCCGCGCCTTTCTCGCCGGACGACGACGGCGCTACAATGGCAGCCTTGTCGAAGAATCTGGACAAGACATCATTCAATTTTTCAAAAGTTAAAACAAGTTCAACTTGCAAAATTTTTACGGTAATTTGGACGCACTCCAGTACCTGAACTGGCAGGTATGGGCAGTCTTGCGATTCGTCTCATTTGGCGAAGACATCTCATGCAGAGCTGAGCTGTCCTCAGGCAGCGTCAAACTGTAATTCCTCACCGCTGCAACAACCACCTGCAAGACTCTCGTGAGAGGACTCCCTTCCAGCTTCTTGTACCTGTACACCTTCCTGCCGGCAACAAACACAGCGAGTCCGAGCACGGTGAGCGCCATCGGGATCGCGAACCCGACCCCCCACCCAACGTTGTCCTGCACCCAGACAAGCACGGTCGACGACAGCAGGGAGCCCAGGTTGATGGAGAAGAAGAACCAGTTGAAGAACGAGCCCTTGTTCACCCGCTCCGCCGGGTCGGCGCCGTCGAACTGGTCGGCGCCAAGGGCCGAGGTGCAGGGCTTGATGCCACCGGACCCGACAGCGATGAGATAGAGCCCAACGTACACCGCAGCACGATGAATGCTGGTGCTGTTGAAGGATGAATCCATGAGCAGTGGAAGCCATGCTGAAACGGTGAGGGCGATCATCCCCTGACAGAACGAATTTATTCAGAGTTGCAGATGGAGCATCACAATAAAAATTGGCAAGTTACTACGACTTAGCTTGTTGCAACTTACAACGGCCTGGATCGAGATGAAAATCACCACTGTCCAGTATCTTCCCCAGTATGTGTCGGCCAGGAAAGCTCCGATAAGCGGCGTGAAGAAGCAGCTGCCGATCCAGGTGGACACATTCTTGGCAGCGTCGACATTGCTTTCGTGGAGCACGCTCGTGAGATAGGTCACCAAGTTCTTCTGTATCCCAGAGAAGGCCAGGCTTTCGTTGATTTCAGAACCTGATGCTCGATCAGGATTCAATAGCTAGCTAGATTATAAATTTGTATGTTGAAAGAGTAGAATATGCAAACTTTTCAGTAGTACCTAAAATCAAATAGCATGCTCTCCAATTCCCTGTACTCCGTTTCAGAGCCGGCTTTTTGTTAACATCAACTGTTCCGTCGCTAGTATATTGTGAACCCTCATCCTGGATGATAATACAAAGAGTAAAGCTGATTACGCTAATTCAAGTGTATACATTATTCTTGCCTATAGTTGCTAAAAGAATCAATTCTGTGTGTTTCCGATAGAAAGGTGTTTTTTTCTAATAGACCATAGTTCAACTATACTTTTGTTCAGAACCATAAAGTAGCAACATTTAGGCGACTACTTAACATGATTACCATATGGAAGCACGGTAATTAACAAGGCAAGAGAATTACCTGTGGAGGCAGGTAGTGAATCAATGGCGTCTCCTCATCAGCTGCTTCCATGGTAGGTCAGTACTCAGAAGGCTATAGCCTATGGGCAATGTCGATGAAGGAATCCAGAGGACGTTTAAACTTGCAACAAAAGAATCTACACATATATAATATGGTCAGTTGGTTACTCTGCTGCCGGCCTAACAGTGACATGAGAACAGGACAAGAAGATGAGTAAACACTCTATTCAAAATAATGTTTACATTGTAATTCGCTCTCTATTTTACTTCATGATTCTTGCAGCATATGCTTTTTTTTTTCATTTCGTCAAGACACCAGAATGCGATCGTCGCCTTGTAGATATAATAAGAATTGATCAAATGACACTTTTGCGAACATAAAATATTTTTCTTGCAAGCAACGCCATCTGGTCGGCTGAGCAATGGAGCGATGATTCCTCCCAAGTCCCAAAACAGAAATATAGCGAGAAAAGGCCGACTTTAATTATTCCTGCTTTAATTGTCTGGTAGGTAAGGCCGGCATTCACACAATCCCACCACATGAGATTGATGCGCAAATTATTCTAGCTGTCGGGTAAGAGCTCTCCCCAGTATATGCAAAGGTTCCTTTTATTTTGAATGATGCAATGGTTTCATTCCCTTTGCAATTGAGTATTCAAATCTACAGAAATTTCCAACAAAACCTGGAGTGTGTAAGGACTGTTTTGATCCACAGCCCAGCTGGAGGACACGGAGACCCTGCTGAACTAACAGCTTGAGAGAGAGAGAGAGAGAGAGAGAGAGAGAGAGAGAGAGAGAGTACCTGGGTTGGAACTTGAGCATGGTGGTGGGTGGAGCGGAGGAGAAGCAGAAACCTCTTCAGCAGCGCAAGAACTGAAGTGAGTGGCATTCAGTGGGAGTGGAGCCTCCAACGGAGCTACTAGTAATATACTTTTATGCCTAGATTTGTCGTCCACACCCACCAACAAACGGAGCCTATTAACAATGGCAGCGAATCTTTCTATCGCTTAATTGAGATGTACTCCCTCCGCATAGAAAAAGGAAGGCGTTCTGCTCGTTTGTAAAGGATGTCGCCAAGCACTTGCATGCGTGATTTGGGATGGCTTTGCCCCTACCGCTTCGCACACCGCGTCATCCGTTTATCGCTCATTTAATCACCGCTACTAATAATAGTGCAGCCTCGCTTCATGCCGCGTCGCCGGCTCGCCTCCCTTCGTCCTCAACCGCTCGTCTATCCTGGCCTAGTCGCTTCCTCGCCAACGCTTCCTTGCAGACGCTGCGCTCGTTGCTTCCTCGCCGACGCCGTGCTCACCGCTTCGTCACTCCATGGATGCAGCGGCGGATTCTGTGACGTCGGAGGAGTTAGCGCCGGCGGACTCCATGGAGATAATGACGGAGGATGACCTCGAGCAGGAACCCACGATCGTTGTTGGTGCCATGGAGATGACTTCGGAGTCCTTCGTGCCATACTCCTTGCTGCTGGAGTCCAAGCCTTCTCTCTATGTTCACTGCGGCACGATCCACGATGACAACGACGATGAAGGCTGCCACCTAGCTTGCCGCCCTCGCTAGCAGGTGTGCCCGTTGCAGTCTTGTTCACCGCGACTACGATCTCACAGCAAGGATAATGGATGACATGGAAAAATTTGATTGCGAGATCTATATTCCTAATATCAAGAAACTTCAAATGGATGGCTACACCATACTTGTGCCTGAGAACATTTTGAAGAAGTTGGAGGAGCATAGGAAGATGAAGAATCCAACCTAGAACCTCAAGTCTCAGGAGTTGCTGCACTAACCAATCAAGCTGCGTGAGGTTGTTATCTATGAAGGATCTACAACCGTATTTAATAGGGGTAGACAGGAAAAACTCTACCCCAATTAATCACTCCTTGGTATACTTAATGCTGTCCTAAATGATTTTCTTTAGTATGGAGGGAGTATGCATTTAAAAAACCAAAATGAACGGAGGAAGTAGAAAATAGTGAAAGTGGATTGATATGATGAGGGCGGAGTCAAGTCAATAATTATATGGAAAAGGCTTTTTTAGATGAAATATATCTTTATATCTGTATGATCATGTGGGATATTGACTTGCTGATGTACCACGTTGGATTTCCTTCCTGCGTGATCTATGATTTTGAACAATTATGATAAACAAGTTATTGGCAAGAAAAGTTATTTTCTATGTCCTCGTGTACTCTTGTCATCATGTGGTAAAACAAGAGAATACAAGTTCTCAGCACTACTAGCTGCAAGAGAGTGTAGCAAGTAAATAAGCATCCAGCAAACCAAGCTACATGGGCCATGGCTCAAAAGAGAAATTATCTTTCACTTAGACGGTCCCAAAATAAGTGCCTAGTGGTGCAATTGTGAAAATTATGCAAGCATCATGTGTTAGTTAACAACTAGCCAGGGACTTGAAAAGATGGAAGTCGAAAATTAACCATGAAAAATGTTGTAGTTTTAGATATGTACGCATGCACTTAATTATTCTCTATAAAAGAGCGTGCCTAATGCATCCTTAGTGCAGGAATTCCACGAGAACTTTGAAAGGTTTTCACAGGACCGTCGTTTCGTTTCCCGTATCATTAAGAAAACCGAATAATTCCTCGTTAAAGCATCTGCAGCAGATCCCTATTTCCCAATCCAAATATTATATTAGAAGAGTCGATCCCTTTATATTTCTCTTTTCCTAATAATTACTGGTTTGTAACTAATGATCTACCCAACTCACCCTAAATAGAGGGGGAGTTGTGACTCTACCAAGAGAACTGGAAAAACAACTCCCCTAATAACCTTTAAAGAGATATTAGGGTATTACTGTGAGCTAGTTGTTGAAAAATATTTATTAGAAAATCGTTGGATATACTCTTAGGTAACCTGAAGACCTACGAAGGGTACCCTTAAAACATTTTGCACATGGAACTCTGCATTTCATGTATGCAAAGGGGGAGTTGTGACTCTACCAAGGGAACCGGAAAAACAACTCCCCTAATAACTTTTAAAGAGATATTAGGGTATTACTGTGAGCTAGTTGTTGAAAAAGATTTATTAGAAAATCATTGGATATGCTCTTAGGTAACCTGAAGACCTACGAAGTGTACCCTTAAAACATTTTGCACATGGAACTCTGCATTTCATGTATGCAGTAGTAAACTCTGCTGTCTAAGTAACTCTTTTCAGGAGTTGTGTATGGAAGAAAATAAACTAATCTGTTCGGCACCTTTATTTTTTAACCATAAGTCCATAACCTCATACCAACCCCGGCCCCTTTCCAATTCTTTTCAAATTAACAAAGAAACGGCCGGGACACAGTTACACAGTGACGTCGAGGTGAAGACATCAAGAACAGCCAAAACCCCTTTCTCGTCCTGGGATGGGATGTGGTTGCTTGGCAGTTCGTTCCTAGGCCCCTAGCCACCACAGTTGTCTAGACCAGCTCCGGCTCCGCTGTTGGTTGCCTGTTCCATTCTGGACGAGAAAGCTCGATCTGGTGTGATTAGTTCATTGCAGTAGTTGGCATCTTTGGGAGCTCGGCATGAAGCACTGCGCAGTTTGCACACGCGGGGGATTCGATGGACGACCCAGTACTCCCAAGTGGTCGTAGTGTCGTACTTTTGAAAGGTCCATCTCTAATAGACGAATTTTGGTCAAGCCATCGAGCCTTTCTCGAACGCTCATCGTGCCACGTCGACTACTGAACCGCGTCGCCGGAACAGGCCCTTAGCAATAGCATTGTCCAGAGCCTTCCTCAGAGTTCCCAGTCCCTCGGGTCTAGAGCGGCGATGATTCTAAAAGAGCAAATCGCGACTAAAGCTTGTACATGACAGGGGAGAGTAAGTCGATAGATAAGGATTGAGGGTTTAGCAATAGCAAAATAAGGTGGGGTAAAGGATTAAGAGTCAAGGTTGATCAAAAATAAACAATCAAGATAGATAAAATGTACAAGGAGTGAGAATAGTCATCAAAGAGGTTAAGGATAAGGAAGAAATTATTTTTTATAGTAAAACAGACTTTAGAAAGAGACCAGTGCTATCTAGGCTTACGTCCTACAGTCGATACAACTCTAATACCACTTCTGTCACACCCGATTTTATAACAAAACCAGTGCTACTTATATGTATGTCAGGATCTAGTTTTAAACGTATAGTGATATCATTAGTGAATAACAGTAACAGTATCACGTAAGAAGATAAAAAAGACTTACAAGACTATCAGAGACACACAGCTTAAACCTTGGAAACGGAGGCTCCAAACTTCACAGGCAAACGACTGGAGGTTGCGTACGCCTAAAACTCAGCATCATCTTCATAGCAACTTTATAGCAGCTTCTTCTGAGCAACAGTAAGCAAGCGTGAGTACACTTATGGTTGGTACTCAGCAAGACCACAAGAACTAACCACAATAATGATTTAAGTCCATCTTCAAATTTAATTAATCATGTAAGGGTCCACGCCACTATTAACCATGAGCACGGCTGATATATCAGTTTACACTTTGCAGAGGTTGTACATCTCTACCCACAAGTCGCGTAAAAGTTCAAAGAACTTTGGACCCAACCATGCGGTGCTAGCTAGGCACCATACCACACTTCCGAGGGTGATTGTATAGGGACGCTACGAGGCCTTTACAAAGATTCCCTAGTAAGTGGTAACCCGCTAAGGTTTTCGGAGCAGTAGTAGAGCATAAGCCACCCTAGTGGGTGTAGTGTCTTAGCAAAGCACACTCCCCAAGAGGATGGAGTTATACCCCATCAATTGCCACCCCTTTTGCCCTTTCGGTAAGATTACCCCAGGCTAGAGTCTCTAATTAATTAGCCAAGACCAGAGCCATGATAGTTCTTGTGGTTGTACTATTTTCCTGGGTGGTTCTCCATATTTCAATTAACATTATCATGATATTGTGAATAAAGCATAGGTAGAAGGATGGTTAGGGACACTTACCTTTCTCCAATATAAAGTTACTCTTACTGCTCTTCAGATCTTATTTTCTTGAAACTCTTAACCTTCAAAGCTTCCGAGCAGCAATCCTTCTAATCGAAATAAACATCAGCAACAAACAAACAAACAAGTACAACTAAGAACAATACACCAAAATAAGAGAAAGGCTTTAAAAAAGTGTACTAAAGGAGGACAAAGCTTGATCTATGGTCACACAAACGCAGGAAATGCTGAGATCGGAACTATCGAGAAGTTTGATGTATCAAAGAAATAAAAAGACTATATGCTTGATCCATTTTAATTAAATAAAATATGGACATAGGTTATTTCAGAGAAATACCCTATTTGGAATTAAGCAAGTTATATTTAATCATTGAAAACGCGGTAAACTTAATCATATTTTATTTGTAAATATTAAAGTACGAGTTATGCCAATTTAACAATTAACTTTAGAAACTCAGAGTATGTATAAAACATGTAATCGAACTTTGTATTTTGGGTTCAACTAAACATGTTAATACTGAAAATGCATTTATAATATCATTAAGCATCTTAACTTTATTTAGGAAAATCAATGTATAACCTAGATATCTTTTATTTAGAAAAGCTAGTTATAATTAGGAATTAACCAATTAAATCTTAGTTTATGAAAATCGGGATAGAACCTATTCACTTTTATTTACAAAAATAATAATTACTCAAATTTAATTGATTATGAAGACCGGTGTAAATCCTACTTAAATTCTTACAATAAAAGGCATTCAAATAGGCATTAATCAAATTAACAGTAAATTTTTTTCAAAGATAGGAAATTATGTTCAACATCACTACTAACATGTACTTGTTGTGAAAAATCTAACGCAACTTAAAGATTAAAACGGAGCTAAAACATGGAATCTACAGACTAAACAAGGTTCTAATGACCTAAACAAGATTAACCATAGATCTCAGGGATTAGCGGAGAAAATTACCAAGACTCAGAGAACGGAACCCGTGAAAATCTGAAAACTTAGGGTTAGATCTGCAAAAAGTCAAGGCTTGGATTAGATTGAGAGACTGAAGAGTTTGAGGGTTTTTATGTGAATACTGCAAGACACAAAGAACAAGGTAAAGATTACTAAGGTCTTCAGGGGTTAAACTGCAAAACAGCCACCTTATCTTCTTCTTCCAGCTTCCTTCTTCCTGACTTCACCCGATTCATTCCGCCGGTGCCTGGGGGCTCTGGCCGGCGGTGGCGGCCGGGCCAACGGGCGGGGCTCGTGCTGCTGCGGCGGTGGCGGCGTGCCGACGCAGCAGGCGGCGTTGGGGGGTGGAGGCGGTGCTAGGGAAGCTGCGTGCGGCGATTGGAGCAAGGCGGAGCAACTTGGCACGCGGCGGCGCAACAGGGAGGCAAACGGCACGGCCGGGCAAGGCGAGCAGCAGCGACATCCGGGGCTTGGGCGCTCGATTTATAGGCGGAGGGAGGGAGCTGAGGCGGTGTTGGTGGGAGGGAAAGGAAGCGGCGGCGCCATTAATGACAATGATGGTGGAGCGGCCGTTTCTGGTGGGGAGAGGAAATGAGGGACCGGCGGCTCTCGTGCGCGAGGAGCTGAAGGGGCGCTGGGGAGTCGGAGCGGCGCAAGCAGCTGAGGGGCATCGGAAGGTGGAGGGACGTTAGGGAAGCTCGAGCGGCGCAGGTGAAGCGGCGTCCGTGGGGGAGTCTGGAGGTAGGAGACGACCTGCAGGTGGGGTCTGCCGGTCGGTGAAAGGAAGAGAGGGAGATGCAGATGGGCTAAGCTGGGCCGATGAGGAGACTTAGGCCGGCAGAGAAACTTGAGCTGGTGGGAAAAGAGGCCGAGTAGGCTGGTGGCTTGCTGAAAAGAAAAAGAAGAGGAAGGAGAGGTGGGCTGCGGAAGTTGGGCCGATGCAAAGGAGAGAAGATGGGCTGGCAAAAAAAAGAGAAGGAAGGGGAGATTGGGCCGATGCTGGAGATTTGTTTCGGACCAAAGTGAAGGAGGAGGAGAAAGGCCCGGGCTAAAGAGATAGACTGAGGGAGTGGTTTTTTTCTCTTTTTATTTTCAGAATTAATTTCTCATTTAAATAAAAATCCAGATAATCTAGATAATTTATTTAAGTCACGAAAAATACTCTGAAAATTTAGATAGTTTGACACACGAGGAATCCAAATAAAATATTTGGTACTCGTGAAAAGGATTCTAGAACCATCCAAAAATTGGATTTAGCTCTAGGAAAAGAAGAATAAATTTCAGAAAAAGTTGAAAATTTCTCAAAAGGATCTGGACAACGTCTAAACGCATTTTTGAAACTTTTTCACTCATAAAACACAAAGATGCATCGGTATGAATGCACAGACACAAAACCACATTATTTAATTTTGAAAAATAAACAATTATTTTTCCTATACTAAATTTCCTTGAAAGAAAAGTAAATGTTGGGAAAATTTTTGTAATATAAAAAATTATTGTTTAATTATTTCTTTTAATCATATCCTGAAATTTAAAAATTTCAAGGTATGACCCATATTAGGCATAGATGTCTTTTCAACAGTAAGTCACCTTTTGAGTGAGAATCACCGCATTAGCGAAAATGCAATATTGAACTGAAGAAAAAGGTCCATATATAATCTTAGAGGTCTTTTAAATCTCCACACGAAGCTACCAGGATTTTAGGTGGACACTCTAAAAACAGAGAGAAATCCTAAAAAATCTCTCAAAAAAGCAAAACATCTAGCCATCACTTCGTAGACACAAATCATCATAGCCATTGGATGTATAATTTCTAAAAAAGTACCCACTTTTGCCATTATGAAAATAAGTCTACAATAACTCCCTAAATCTATTTCTAAATTACTCACCTCTACCATTATAAAAAAATAAATTAAAGTAACCCCTAACCTTCATCTAAATTACTCACTTATGCCATTATAAAAAAATAATATAATGACTCTTAAAATTATTAGCCCGCACGGGTTGATAGACTAGCATACTAGAATTTCAATATGAGTCTGAATATGGAAATCTCAAAGCTCAATCTGCTACCAATTTTAGATACATGACAAAAGGAGGGATGCGGATTTGATTTTACATGTTGTGTAGTAGTGACTATGCAAAGATCCTGACTATAGAATTTAATTACGTACAAGTCAAACGAAGTATATAAACTTTTACATAGTTACGAACGAAATGATATCCTACAACTCATCGCTAACTGAATGTGTTTATTATTTTTATTCTCAAATGTATAATAAATTTGCATATTTTCCAACGTTTGGTGCTCTGTCTTAACTTAAGCACTTACACTTTACTCTTATATGCAATCAACGTGCCCCACAAATTTCAGTTTCCCATTTAAGAAATGTATATTACTCGGCTTGGCTTGTCATACAAACCCACCAGGTGAGCACAAATCACGAAAAAAGATATTACTCTCTCTCCGTTCTAAATTGTAGGTCATTTTGACATTTCTAAGTTTATGGTACACAATACCTAGAAAAACTATACACTTAGAAAAACTATGCACTTAGAAAAGCCAAAACGACCTACAATTTGGAATAAAATGAGTAATTACCGAGCTAGAGAATATTCTTCTGCCCCATCTAAGCAACAAGCTAACCGAATATAAGCTGGTGGCCTCAAAAGATGCGCGGTAAAACCGCGCCTATATTTCTAGTAACATCAGTAACGAACAATGACCGGTCTTAAAGAAATTAAATACCAGTACAGTACTAAAAGGAAATGCGAAGCCATCAATTGAGTGAGTGAAGCCTCAACGTGTCCTTTATGTATCCGAATGGAACCATATATGTTTTGACAACTGAAAGACCAACCACATATGGCCCCACCGTTTCTTGGCTGGAAGTGCTTCGCTGCAGAGGGCGGCGAGTTTGGCAACGATGACCAGAGAGCGACGAGTTTAGTTGTGGTCTGTCTTAGCTATGCTCAGCAACATCCAGATCCGGAGCAAGTTGTGGTTGGTTAGTGGTGATATGACGTTGAGTCGTGAATAGGTTTCCCGGTTTGTGTCCTTGCTAAACAATTGTAAAGCGAGTTGTTTCATTGAGTTGCTAGTTGAGGACAAAAGTTACAGAAAACCGAAAGCTGCTGCCGCAGCCACCCACCTCCACCACCGTTAGTCCCCCTCCCTTTCCACTTCCGACATCTCGTCGGAGGCCGGAGGAAGTGAGATCCATCCCTCTAATAGTTTTTAAGTAGATCGAGTCCAATTTAGAGTTTAGGTTAAGTTTCTCCATGCCGAGTTTCTTGGTATTGGAGATTTATTTCCCCTTCTCCTTTTCGGCAACGCCGAGGAGGTAGGATGGATTAGGTCTCTCTATGGCAACTCCGATGAAGATGATGGCAGCAACTACGGCGCCGGCAACTTCCTTGGCATGACAACATGGAGAATTAGGTTTCCGGATGGCGATATCGAGGCGGGGATGATGTTACCGTCATGGAATAATTTTCTCCAGCCTCTTCTCTGTTTGGTTGTGGTTAGACCTGGCCACGATGAAGGACTAGTGAGAATAAATCTGCCTCTTGAGCCGATTATATTTGGTTGCTTAATTTCACCTACAGGAATGTGGACCACCATTATTTAGCACCCGTTCTCAGCTTGTTTGCCGAGTGTTTGTCTGTGCGGTCATCCATATGAATCTTCATTTAGGTTTTGAATTGAGTTTTGGAGCTATACGTTGCATGAGTACCATGAAGATGAAGAACGATTTATAGGTACACTTGTAATTAACATGAGGTGTCCTCAGCTATACTTTAATATAATTTTTCTTTCACGTAAAAAAATTTAGGTTGCTAGTCGGATCGGGCTCAACCAAGTTGGCTTATTGTAACTTGGTGGGTAGCTGACAAGAGTTGTCGATTGGTCACTTTTGTACCATAGTTGTTGGGATGGTGTTCCACCCGCTAGTTGCGTGGTTTTCGAACCCGGTTGCGGAAAAGATTTATTAATGAACTATGCATAATATTACGTGTCAAGAAATCTTGAGTTCCATAATCGAATATATATGGTACAAACTCGTATCAGGTACGCGAAAGTGAACATACAAAAATGGAAAAAATCAAACTACTACATTGAAGTATCAAAGTCTGGATAACCTTTTAAAATACTTTTTTTCAATTTACCCCTAAACGGTGACATTCAGTCCAATTTACCCATAATATAATTTATCTTTTTTAATCTCGATACATAAGTTAAATTTTAATTTAAAATTTTACAGGCTGACCGTGGACATTGTCAAAAAATATATTTTAAATTTTTTATCATTATTATTCGTATAGTTTAGTATCCAAAAATTAATTTATTATTAAATGTCATGCTCTATCAAAATAATGATAAAAAATTATGATATATTTTTTAACATAATGTCCGCCATCATCTTTCAAAATTTGCAAAATTTTAATTTAAGATTCTGCTTGTGTGTGGAGAGAAAAAAGATAAATTTTAACTTCAATGAAGTTTATACAATAACATAACATCTAGACTTACCAATTATATGCACTATCAAAATATATTCTGTGGTGAATCCAATAAAACAAATTTGATACTGTACATGTTATATTTTATATAAACTTGATCAAATCTGCAGATTCAAACGTACAGGTTTACAGGCATGCCCCAGTGCTAAAATCCACGAACCTCCATTATGTCAACAAAATGCTCCTACTATCTTATAACACCCCTAAAATCTGGAAGCTATACCAAAGGATCCACACTATACCATTCGAAAAAGACCCGAAGACTGCTCTCCAGAGATTACAGCCGACATCCATTCACGACACAGTAACTACCAACCTACGGAGTACTAGGTTTCTTCACAAAACGGTTACCCTGCTGTGTACCCATCATATCAGGTTCCTTCACAAAGAGTTAGCCCTGCCACACAATGGTCAACCAAGATCACCTCAACAGAAGAACATGGAACTGCAGACATCAGCATGAAGCCGCGGCAATTCTGGGATTGCTGCTGATGACGACGAATTGACACCACTGCCTGATGAGGTATCAGCGAACTCTTCGAATTTCATGAACTGCCCCATCTGAGCTGCTGCTAGGTGGGCGTAACAGATAGGTGCCACTGAAGAAATTAAAACAGCAATAATCAAACAGCAAGTAATATCTTAAAAACAGAAAGAAGAAACAGTACAAAGGCAAACACACAACAAAGAGTTAATATCTTCAAATAGAGGAAGCAAACTGCAATAAAGTAGTTATCCATACCAACAGAAATTGCAGTGGTGCTCCTCTGATACCTGCACAAGCATAAATATGTTGGCATCCTCCCAGCTCTAGCACAAAAGAGTAAGAAATACGTAAACAGATGTGCTTACACATATGAAAGTGAAAGAACTAGCTTCTGGAGATTATCTGCTGAGAAGCCAATCTCATCGAGCAACACATGGTAGTGGGTGGGTCTTGAGGTACCCTGTAAGAGCAACACATGCAGTCAAGTTATTCAGGTTAATAAACTAACGACTGACAAGCATGGCCAACCAAAATCCAAAACTGTGCTAGGAGAACTTACAATTGGTCCAGCATGAGCACACATGTAAAAATCATACTGCCTTGGATGAACAATACCAGAGTCTACGACAGTCCCTGATGCAAAGCAAAAGTGCCAGTTGCTCAAGCTGTTTAAGTGGCAAGTATCTTTAGCAGTATTAAGTGGGACAGGGGAGCTTACCAGGTGGAACGTTGTCTGGCGAATCAGCTTGGAAGAGTTTTGAGTGGTGATTCTTTTGAGCAATGATCACTGTGAACTTCGGAAGATACCCCTGTCCCATACTCTGATAAGCCTGTATTGTCGAGCTCTTGTTAGAAAAGGATGCCAGAAAGTCAAGGAATTCCCAGGTAAACTGAATGTCACCTTTATGATTTGATTAAGCTCAATGTTCAGTACTTGGCTAAATTGAGACTCGCTCACACCATCCCTGCATACGTAGACCATAAGAATAAGAACTCATCAATACTGTGGACACAGAAAACTCATGGCAGAAACACTGGAAAATTCACAACACCACAGTGAGTGCCCAGTTCATCATCCAGGAAAAATAAAGTAAAGCAGTACAGGAAGGATGCTTTCTCTAGTACAGTTTCGCGGGGCTCTCCAACGTGTTCAAGACAGGAAAGGAAGGAACCGCAAAGGCACTCTTCCACAAAAAATAAAGACAAAGGAACATATATTATCTAATTAACCATCATTGTATGAAATTACTTAAAATGTAACATTGAGTTAAGCAAGCATAACAACTTCAATCCTCCCAAAAATCAAAGAACATCAACTGAGTATTCAGAAACCATTCTTACTGGCAAAAACAATATGGATACTTGTGATGCATTTCACGCAAAGTGAAGTCAATCCTGGACTATTCATCCTTTAACAAAGACAGAGGAGCTCACATTTAAATAAAAAATGCAGTCAATTTTAAGAAAATATGGTAAGAAACTACAGATTTTCTTATTAGAAAAAGGTACCAATGACAATATAGAAACATAATCAGCAGTATGAATATTTGAACTTTCCTAGTTTAAGACTGGTAAAGTTCTGTAGCACCAAACTTTCTCTTACAATACCAACATTCATTATTGTGAAGTAAAAAAATCAAATTAGCATGGAAAGACCATTTGCCAGTAAAAATAATGATAATTCTTAATTCAAGAAAGCAAATCACTAGAGTTGGATAAAACATTAGGCAGTACACATTCATTGCAGCTTTGCTTATTAAATGTATAAAAAATCATAGGCATAACTGAAAAGAACAATTAAATCAATACACACCTGAAGATAATTATCTGCTTAGGCTTTCTTTGTTGACTGGTCTGGTAGAAGTCCAGTAGAAGTTCCCTGCAATGCAATGCGGAAGTAGAAAAAGGTAATATAATAGGGCCCACCTATTGTTTTTTTTAACAGACCAAAGGCCACTTTGTGAGCACAATAACTTCATATAACATGCAGATACCATGAGGTACAACTAGAAGAACACATAGAAAACTGAGAAGATGTTAATTTAAATCACCTCATTATGCCGTCATCCTTCCCATCATACAGCGGCTTAAACAGAGAATCAATCATCTCTACCTTTGGAGATTGGGTCCGGACAGATGCTCTGTACCGTGATATCAGTGGCCAGCATCTAGATCCAACAACCTGCAGAGTAAACTTTATTATAAATATCACAGTGAAATAAATATCAAACCAGCATGCAACACTGCTTGTAGATTTCCAGAATAGAATGTGCAATAAATTCATTAATGTTCTCCTAAAAACGGTGCAACTTATTGAGCTTGCTATTCATTTGAACTATGGAACTGCATATAAGGTATATGAAAACATTGAAAAGTTAATGTGAAAATCAATCTTCACTCGCTGCAAGTAAAGCAAGAGAGAACAAGACACACCGCGGCAATTGATGGTATATCTGCTCGACCTGGAGAACCATGTGAAACATCCATCCAAGAATTAATGTGGGTATCTGAGTCACAACTGGTATCATCTGGCGATGTTCCAATGCCAATTTAGAATTCATTCCACCGAGCTAGTCAACAAGAAAAGTCATATTAGTCAAGAAAGTATGCACATCAATGAGAGGTGGTTTCTTCAAACAAGGCACAGCTGCAAAATCAGATAGAGCGATGAAATTTTACATTAGCATTAATTTTTAGAAGAACATTGGTGAAATATTGATCATTCATCTTATTACTGGAAGCAATGCATTGAGTGACAATACCCATTTCATGAAGATTTTTCTTCTTCCATGGCCCTTCAAAGCATATTAAGTTTAGCTACAAAAAGTTTACATGGTAGCATAGAAACAGTAACCGTGTATCATATATTACCATAAATATCACAATTCTTCCTCTCTGGTAAAACACACAACAGAAATTCAGGAGGACCAGGAAGGCTTGTTTTGACTTTTTCGAACATCCTTTCAACCCTTTCAACAGGTGAACATCTCCTGGATTGACTGTCCTCATCCACCAATGTGTGAGGACGTTCAATAAACTATGCAAAACAAGGGATAACTTTTATGGTCAAAGCACAGCATCACAAAATGTTAAATATTTTCAAACCTTTATGAGGTGTTTGGTTTGGGTGATCAGTAACTAGGAAGCTACAACCTTGTAATATGAGAAGAAATTCTCAAATCTGTACTTTGTTTTAACTGATATATAATATATGTGTTTCACCCAAAAAAAACCTATCTAGTATGGTGTGGTACGTCATGGGGTCATCCCATCGATTTTGGTTGGATCCCACCATTCCTCATGTTACACTAATCGTTGATTTGTGAGAGATGAGGTGGTCATGGAGCAACATATTCCATTCCTCAAAACAAAGGAAGGTGGTTAGGTTCAGATGATCCATGACCATCCCATCCCTCAAAACCAAACATGCCATAGTGGTAGAAAATAAACTACCACATAAGACTTACAATGCCTTTGCTTCGTCCACAGTTTATCAACTCTCTTGAGATTCTGCTCATGTCACAACAAGCAGAGAAATTAACGATAGCCCAACGCTCAATCTTGACAGGATCCAATAGCCTCTGCGATTGTTTAAAAAGAAAGAAAGTTCAGCACAAATGTTCCAGGTAAATGTGTTCTCTTGCAAGTAGCTCGGTAACAACCTTGTTATTGTAGTTCCACCTGCCCCTGTTCGGGATGCAGTCTTCACTGTTCCCCACAACCAGCTGAATAGCATATTCAAAAAATTATAAAACATTACTTATATATGAACATCATACAATGAAAAAAAAGGGAAAAAATAGGCTAACCGTTGGTGCAGAGAGAACACGACCATCAACACGAGTAAGATGTTTCTCAATTTCAGTACCACAAGAAGATAAGATTGGATCATCATCATACCTATTACTTTTTACAGCCTGTAAATTATAGCTGAGTTAAGTTCAAGGGGAAAAGGCTGGGAGAAGCAATAACATCGAACGAATTTAGTAACCCACATCTGTAACAACTCGCATTCTATCTTGAGGCTTCTGTCGTGACTTTTCAACCAAAGTTGCTCTTTGTTGAGAAGACAGTGCCTTCGTATAGCGTTGAAGTGATACCATGTGGCATAGCTGCATAAAGGAAATATAACATCACCGACTTGAATATCATGTGCAATCAGAACTATGATAACCAGACGACAGTAGAGACTTAAACAAAAACAGGGCTGCAACCTCAATTGGGAGATAATTAGGACGTTTTGGTTTTCCAACATCAAGGCATGGCAGATAAGGCAGCGTTAATTCAACCTGCTTGGACTTAAAATAATCCTGAACAGTAATATCCATAGTTTGAACTTCAATGCTTCCATTTCGAACTTTCATTGGGAATCTGTGCATAATATATTTCATAATCAGCAAATAAATGGAACAGTATAGAAAGCACATCACAAGAATAGAGACATACGTCTGTCTGGAGCATGGTTGATCGCTAAGGCCAATGATCTTGAACTCCATGTTATTGTGCTTAGCTTTAACTCTCAGGTTTTTAAGCATTTTCTTGGCCTGTGTCATTAATAGGTACAAGTTAATAAGACTACTTCAAGCTCTGTTCTTTAGAAAGGAAATAAGTTAGGATTCCAGGACAAGTTATTTTTATTCCAGGTACCCTGGGCCAGTCAATATCCCCGATGCCTCTGACATTTTGATTTGTGAGGAGAAAATCAATAACTGGTCCAGGAGTCACAATCATGGTGGTTGAAACATCTGTGTAACCAAAAAATAATGGTATCAACATTAACAATTTGAATAAAAAATCAAGTACATGTATCCAAATGCATACCCATGTTTAATGAAAGACCACCCATTCTAGTGCGGAAACTAGAGTGGAGTCCACGACAGCCACTAACTCCACCAGTTAAATCAACAAGGTTTCGACTGTCATCACTGAAAAATGACTGCCTAACAAGTAGACAACCTCTGTATACAAGAAACAACAGACACATGTGGTAACCAAACAGACAAATAAAAATAGCAAAATATGTTATTGTGATGACAAAAGAAATAGCATACCGCTTAGCCTGCTGTTGCCTTAAAACAATGTCAAGGACTCTCAGAGCATCCTGAGCATGTTCTGACTCACTTCCTTGAAGTGCCAAAGCAACTGACTTTAGAGGAATCTTTGCTGCATAACTTATGGTCACAATGAATTTTTTTTGCAAGATGTGATCGCTTTACTCGCTTTTTGTCAGCTTGACTAAGGCTTCCATGCCCTGGGCTTCCACCAACAGCCCTGAAGACAGATGAATTGAGTACATATTCATATAAGTTTGCCTATTGGGGTTTCTTCATCGCAGTACCTATAGACTACTTCAGCATATCAAAAGGTATTATATCTCTGTTGATGTTCAATTTCTTTTCCAGCATAATGACAGACCACACTATACTTTCTTCAACACAAGGAGTTCAATAGTCTCTTTATCTTTTGTACTACAAACAATTGAATTTACAAAACAGAGTTTTTTCTCGAACACGCAGGAGAACCGCGTACCATTGTATTAATAGTAGAAGAAGAGTCATACATAGACTCATAGACTCACCCCCACAGACGCGCTCACACACCCACCCACCCACCCCCACACACACACACTCACTCAAAAAGGTCACTGAAAACACCTAATTGCCTTAAAAAACTCAAGGACCTGACCACTAAACCAGGGAATTAACCTACTCCCCGGGCAGTGAGCAAGGTGATCCCTTTAGCTCCTGCCATACTCCACAAGTTGGCTTCATCCTTAGCCAACATCAGGGCTGTTGTGATGTTTGGGGTAGCGCTGTTGAAAACACAATCATTGCGGTGCTTCCAAATGGTCCAGGCCCCCAGAATGATCAGGGAGTTTAACCTTTTCTCATTTCACCACCCACCGCACTCTCCACCATTCTCCACCAATCATCGAAGGAGACCTCAGTGAGCTGTGGGGCAAGGATTTCTAGGCCAACATGCTGGACAAAACAGAGTTAGCAAGGAACCTAGTACTAAAATATCTCCTTTTTTTGCAATACCATTATTTCAGTGTACAAGACAGCGTGAATGAAAACCTAGTCCCACATGGTCACATAGATAAAAGTGTTAGGGAAGAATGACCAGAAGCTTATCCATTGCATTGACTAGGGTTACACATATACATTGTATGGACCAAATGGGCCATGAGGCCTACATGGGCCAAAAAGAGAAAAGGGAAAGAAAATGTATATCTCTCTCTATATATATTAACAAAAACAAGATGTCTATAGATGGTTCACTTTTACATAACTCTGAACTGAAATTCCAATTGAAAATATAAAAAATTGAAGTAAAATTTAGAATGATGGTAGCTAGTAGCAATGCAAGATATGCATATATGGAAAGTGTGTAAATAAACTAAGCAGGATAATCAAACAACACTCATACATTTTCACTTTATACCATATCAGTTTGCAAAGTTACTAGAACTAAAAGTGCAGGTACCTTGAAGATGTTTCTTCCAAGATAACAGTGAATTCAAAGTTATTCTGTGGAAGTAGCCCCACAGTAAATAAACATTTCTCTCCATCATATGCAAAATCCTTCCCATCAAGTTCAGAACTGTATGTTTGCAACAGTTTATCAATGACCTTTCGGCCAATACCCTTACCATCAACTACCTTATCATCCTCAGATGTGATGGAGACTTACAATGTAACCAAAAGCGATTTCAAAATAAAACATATGAGCAAGTAACACATGCAGAACAGCAGAAGAATTGTACCTACAATGTAACCAAAATTAATTTCAGAATAAAACAAATGAGCAAGAAACAGATTTTCAGAATTGTCCATTACACTATATTGGTAGAAAACAGCATCGACTCCTCTAAGCTTCACAGCGAAGTGGTTTGACAACAACCTAATCGGCTTTCCTTCATGACCAATGCTAGGTCGTGCCATCGGTGTGCGTTTAACAGTGTCATCCTTAAGCACTTGGACAGCTCCAGCCATTTTAGCAGCCATACTATCAGGCATCCAAAGAAAATCGTTATTCAAGTGTAAGAGATAAAAAAATGAAAAAAGGAAGAAGAAATAGCACATAGACACATAGATGAGTTTTCCTTGCGAGTATTGTGAAGAATGATATTAAACATGTAGGCAAACAAATCAGGCAAAATGATGCCATCAGAATTTAATTTTATGGAAAGATGAATTTAATTTTATGGAAAGATGAAGGAAATAGCATATGAAACATGAAGGTATGCAAATAATGCATGTGAATAAGGTAAGATGCTCGTGTTCCATATGACAAAGAAACAATAGATAACCATTGGAATAAATCTTTGCAAAAATAAACATTGTAATGTTCCATAAACACAATAAACTTTGTTAGGGGAGATCCTCGTCAAAACATGGAGCCTGGCTCTAAAAACAAAAGAAACACATGGTATTTACTAGAGAATACTTAAATGCTGCACAATTATCCATATAATTAAGACAATACAATCAACAATACAAATTAACATTTGAGTATTCTGCATCAATATGCATCCATTTCAACTAATTCCACCAAGACAATCTACAGTGACAACTAAATTAGCCATAGCTTGCATCACTTTGACTCTTGACCAATCCTCAATTGGTGCAAAAGACAACCAGAAAATGCGAGTTGTTACTAGAGACATCACACATACAAACCAATACACAGAATAAAACAAAGAGAGGAATGTAAATAAACATATGCTTATAACATCAATCAAGCATTTAGTGTATGTTTTTGTCTTTCTACAAAGAAGCTCAAGTGAAAGGAGCAGATATTACCAAAGTTTTCTTGCAAGAAGAATAAGTTGTTTGATGCATGAAACTGTAACCTTATGGCATTTTGTTTGAAAGCAAAAGGAAACAAAACAATAAATCAATAAACAAGAAGGGCGTACATATTTTAAAAAGGAAAACCGAAAAGGTAACCCAAATGCCTATTGATTCCTGCGGGATCATTAGCAAAGAAGCCCAAAGGCCAAGTGGCAATATACATTTGGGGACCATTTTGTGTAGAAATTTGGCTAAAACACTGTAAAAACTCAGAGGAATGTGCTTACACAGAGAACTAGATGGCACAAAAACTACAAATCTCCATCCAAATAAAATATGTCTACAACAGAGTCTAGCACACTGTTTTCAAACTCAGAAAAAGGGGAGCAAAGATGCATTTGGCTCTAGAGTATCAAAAGCAAATATACAAGTAAACAAAATATCCGTCCACCACAAAACCAGAAAGGCCAAGGCCCAAAGCAATAAAAGCACATCCCAAGATATCTCACAAAGTGCATAAGTAAATTTTGGGAAACACCACTAAATAAGAAAACTAAGTCTAACTCAATAGAAACAAGTTGTGTTTGGTAGAACACTGTTCTCAGTGGCCAAACAGATGTGGTATTACCTCCGCATCATCATAAATTGCAAAAACATTTGTAATTTCAGAAACAAAACATGACGAAGAGGAAAGGGAGATGAAAAAAAAAGAAATGAAACAACTGACGCCTCGACCTCAAAGCAGTGCTAGAGGGGAAATAGAGGAGGAATGAGCTTAATAAACACAGTGACTTCAAACCAATCAACGTATAAGCTGGAACAGAGGTAAAAAAAATTGTAAATCATAAACTAACACTACAAAACTATCACCAACTCCAACCCAAGAGTCCGAGACTCTGAGGTGCAAAACTGCAAGCTGATTTTCAGAAATCCAAAACACAACTTTGAAGTTTGGACCTAATAGATTACTGTTGCAATGTTGAGCTTCTATTTGGTTCAAAATTCTATTGGGGGATACCTGTGACGTGGGTAAATTGAGGTTGATAAAGAAAGTTTGCAGGCTTTAGTGAACATTGTTGGCCATCGATGGATGATGTGGTGGGTGTGAGAGTAAGCGTGGGCTATAGTTTAAGCATCAAAAACTTTGTGTAAGTTAATACTTCTTCTTCAATGTGTTAGGATCTGAACTGTAACTCTCATCGAGAGGATGGCACTAGGAAGAGTTGGGGCAATTTTCTAGGTTTTCTTTCCACAATGCCATGTCCAACCAAGGGTTGGGGATACATATTTATAGCTAGCCAAGTAGCCAACCAGCCAAGCATCAAGGCATATGCTAGTCTAAGATGCCTTTTTGATGCTGTCCTATCTAGTCTAAATGCCTAGGACTGTCCTACTCTAAAAGTAGTCAACAAAAGTGGTGCTGCAGCAAGCATATGCTGCAGCCCCAATGTCCTTAACTGCCAAGGACCAGCAGTACCCACTATCCTTAACTGCCAAGGACTAGCAGCAAGAGTACAGCAACCAGCAACCCTACAAGGACTGCAAGACTTATCCAGCATTCTCCCCCTAAGCCTTGTGCATCGTCTTGTGCGAACGTTGGACCATCCCGGTCCAGGAACAGAGCTCAAGGAACTTGATCCTCCCAAGGGGCTTGGTGAGTAGGTCCGCAAGCTGATCCTTGGTGCTGATGTAGCTCGCTTTGATACTTCCTTCCTCCAAGCAACCTCGAATGAAGTGGTACCTCACCCGGATGTGCTTGCTCCGCTCATGGAAAACGGGATTCTTTGCCAAGGCCAGAGCGGACTTGCTGTCCACCCTGAGCTCCACCGCTCTAGTGTCTCTACCAAGGAGATCACCGAGCAGTCGGGCAAGCCAAAGCGCCTGAGTTGAAGCAGCATCTGCAGATTGAGTGAGACTTTATGTGAGTAGGATTTGGGTTTTAGTGATCTTTAAGGTGGTTAATTCGTATTTTCGAAGAGACAGAATCCACCTCCTGTCGACAAACACACAGACTAACAAGCAACAAACACAAGCGATTTTATTTATTTTGCCAAGGGGGGGTACAACACTTCTGGGGGTAAGACCAGAACATGTACTACACGACCGGTTACAGCAACACAACTGAAGGGGGTACAACTCTAAACTGCGGACCATGACGGCTTCATTCCCTGGGCAACTTTGGGCTGGGCATACTACTCACGAGACGAGTCTTCTCCTTGGACTGAGTGGTCTTCTAACGGGATGAGGAGGGCCAGCACTTCATCCTTCAGAGTCCCGCCCGCTGGAGGGGTTTCTGGCACCTCTCCATCCGACACCTCGGAGTTCCTTTCCGAAGGCGGTGGCGCTGGGGTGGCATCCAGGCTCTTCCGTTTACTGGACCCTGGGGCGATGGGAATTTCTTCAAGGATAGGGGCCTCTTCGTCCTCGATGGCCACCATCCTCCTCCTGGCACGAATGGTGAGGTGGGCATCCTTCAGTTCCTTGGAGTGCCGATCCTCGGCCTCCTTGAGAGCCTCAACGGCAATGGCCTCATTGCTTCGGGCGGTTGCGGCTCGAGCTTTGGCGGCGGCTAACTTCACTTGAAGCCTCCTCACTATAACCTCTGCGTCCTCGACCCTACGAGTCTGCTACTTCAACTTAGCAGCCTGCTCGTCGTAGAGCTCGTCCAAGGTGAGAAGGTAGGCAGCCATGTGGAGTATAGTGGGGTCGTCCTCGCGCTGTCCACGTCCTTCCAAAGTTCTCACCCGAGCCAGCCATACCGGGCAGTTCTTCTTGACAGGCGGGTAGAACTTCATCGGAGTGCGGCCGATGTGCCTTTCGTAGATCTAGCACAGGAAACGGAGGGCCTTCCGAGCTGCCACTTGATAGGTATCCTTGTGCCGGAAGCCGGTGGCAGTCACATTCCAAGGCTGGATGTCGGGGTAGCGGCTACTCCGCCTGATGTAGATAATCATCTCACATCGAGGGGTTCCGCGGTCCTCGTACTCCCTGCTGGTGTACTCCGGACGCTCATAGATTCCAAGGCGGTCCATGCAAGCGAACAACAATCTGGGAAAACCGGGCTCCTCCAGGCAGTGGTTGTTAACCCATCCTTCTTTGGCCATCTGGAAAAGATTCGGGGAACAAATTAGTTTTGCAATAGAGCAGATGTAGGCAGAAATTTTATAAATCTTTTATTTTGGTCAAAAGGGCTAATCCGGTCCTAAGGTCGCGTCCTACAGCCAACGACGGCTCTGATACCACCTGAAGCATCCCCACATAAGTAGAGACTAAATGTGATATAATGATCAGTCCCAGGAGGCTGATAACACATTTATTCGATAGATAATTCAGTTACCGTACAACTCCCGGGGGAGTAGGCGTGAAAGCCACGCAGCGATAAGAAGTAAATAAACAACAGCGGCTAACCAAGCGACTGCCAAAAGACAGCACTCGGGACTACACGACAGCAGCAGCATCTTAGAAAGGCCAACACCACAGGCAGCGTTGGGTGTGGACACAACCTCTACTCAAGGTCTTCGGCAATGAAGTCCAGGTCTTCCTCTGTAGTTACAAAGCAAGGGTGAGTACGAATGTACTCAACAAGTCCAACCCCATCCACGGAGGGGGATACAAGCAATTATATGCACAGGATAGATCAAGGATAGGCTAGAGTTTATTTGCAATAAAGCTAGATTTTCAACACATGCATAGGCTCGTTTTCAAACAAATTTTTGTAAAGCTTTTCTTTGGTAACCGAACATGGAGTGGGGTTGATCCTACACAAAGGATCCAAGTTTTATTGCTATCGGACTCCCCGTCCGTCATAGCTCACGGCACAACTGCCGGACACTTCCAAAACCCAACACACACACACGCACCCGTGACCATCCATGCCCAAGTACTAGTTATGTGACCAAGCCGTAACTCGTCCAATGCCGTGGACACGGCTACCCGGATAGGTTTTAACTCTGCAGAGGCTGTACAGTTTTCCCACAAGTAGGGTACCGCAGCACGATCACCTTAGTGCCGGTGCGGATCCTAACAAAGCCATTACCCACCTTAGCTAAGACTGGCTAGCCCTCACGGAAGCACCCTAGGGGTTCACGGCTCATCCACGAGACCGAAACCGGGACCTAAGTCACCAAGATCTTACTCCTTTTCCATGGGCTCCCATTGCTCACCAGCACCCCTGAAGACTATCAGTTCAGCTAGTGGGATTTATGCTAAGCCGTTGCCCATACAATGGTCGAGTGGTTGCACGATGGTTGAATTAGGCAAGATGACACATCAACTCGGTCCTTAACCACGACAAGATGGATATCTCCCGACATTGCTCAACCACCAAGGTACGAGCACAACACCCTGGCATCCCACACCAGGAATACCCATCCATCCTGTCTACACATCCTTTTCCTTTGAACCCGGAAAGCCATTTTTCTCACTTGCACACACGCACACATTTATTTTCCGAATACACCATTGTAATAATGATTGTAATTAAGTAGCAATTTCCTAAGCATTCTAGCGGTGGTTATCGACCAAATAGAGCGAGTCATATTTAGAGACAACCGTAGGGTAACAAGGAATGTTCATAACAATCAAGGGGTGGCTATCCAACCATGTCTTGCAATGAAATAATATGCATTTTGTAAAACGGGCCCATAGGTTGTGTTTGAAAAACTAGGTATTAAATATGCATCAAAGGGTGAGATTGGACTTGCCGTCTTCAAAGCCTTCCGAAAGTTCCGGCTCGTGCTGTTGGTCCTCGGGCTCGGGCTCGCGGTCAAACTCCTCCTCGGGCAATCCGCGATCTACGGCACACACAAACGGGCACACAAATAAATAAAAAGGAAATCGGTTTTTATCCGTGAACTCCGAACAGAAAACGTGAACGGAAAATAGGTAGAAAGATTATTTTTAGGAAATTTGGATATGGATCGACGAAAGTATTCTGGAGGAGTACGTGGTAAAATTTGGGATCAATTGGAGGAAGTTTGGCGCATGAAATGATGGGTTAAACATGAATTAGGAGCTTAAAAGGAAGGTTTATGATTGATTTGCGCTAAACCAGGGACCTATTTGTGAATACTTTTGGACGTGGAGGGGCATATCTGCGAATAGGTTTATGAGAGTGGTGGAAGGGCCTGTTTGTAATTTGGGAAAATGTGGGGGTCAGATAAAAAATCCGGAGCATTCTTATTTTCCTTTCCAGGAACTTGGAGAGGGAGAGAGAGATGGGGTTGACCGGCGGCGGCCGGTCGGCCAGACCTCGCCGGCGGCGAGCCGTGGGCCGGGGGCGGCGGAGGGATGGAATGGGGTTCCATTTTGCATGTTACCGTGAGGGATTGGAGGCGGGGGAAGGGCGACCGACGGTGGTTAAGGTGGCGGCGGGCGCTCGGGTGGAGGCGGGAGGCGGCGGCGGACGGACGACGGCGCATGGGCGGCGGCGGGAGGCGGCAACGCACGGGCGGCGGTGGTGAGCTGGGGTGGTGGTGGTGTGGCAAGGGAGGCCGGGCGAGCGGCCCTTTTATAGGCCGGCGAGGGGCAGCCGGCGGTGTGCGGCATGGGGTGGGGGCCGGGCTGGCGGTAGGGGCTCGGGTGTCGGAGGAGGGCGTCGCGGGGGAAGGCGGCACGACAATGGTGGTGTGTGGCGGGCGGCACCGGAGGAGAGGTAGGGGCCGGCGGCGGCGCACCGGGTGCGCGGGGCCGGGCCGGTCGGGCGGCGCGGGCGTGCGCGCGGGGCCGGGCGGCTGAGGGGGGGTGTCGGGCGTCGGAGGGGCCAGCCGGAGTAATGGCGGGGGGGGGGGGCCGGTTCAGACGGAGTGGCGCCAGGAGCCGACGTACGGTGCGCCAGGAAGAAGAAGGAGGGAGGAGAGAGAAGAAGGAAGGAGGAAGGAGAAAGAAAAAGGAGGAAGAAAGGAAAAAGGAAAAAGAAAAAGAAAAGGGGAGGGGAAAAAGAGGAAGAAAAGGAGAGGGACCGACGGCGTTCGCGGCACGCGGTCGGAGCACCCGCACGGCGTCTGGCGACGGCACGCGGCGGAAATTACGGGCACGGATAAAATGATGGAGGGCGGCTTGGGTGCCGGGACGGCGAAATCGCCGGGAAGATTTCTGATTTCCGGGAGCTCAGCGGTAAAAAGATTTTAAAAGCGATTTTTAATGGGTGATTTTAGTTAGAGATGACATATCATACGGCAAAAGTAAGAATTATGGAGACGACACATCATTACCACGATGTTACTCAGTAGTACAGCAACGGTGATGACCTTGAAGCCGAAGGATGCGTGACATGATACCCTAAAGACAACAAGATCAGGATCATCAGTATCTCTGATTGATGGACTAGAAGCTATTATTGTCATCAATATTTTACACGATCTTAGAAGTAAACAACATAATGTTTTAGGATAGTTAGAAGTCCCATGAAATCTATGCTCCAATAAGCAAGACAATCGGAGATTCCTACATGCAGTTATGGTCAAATCATCAAATGTCGCACGTCCTAAAATAAGTTCTGGACATCACGTAATGCTAAAATAAATCGGGCATAACTCTCTCATTTGAACTCCATTTTTGATGATCCACCACTTATTGGAAAGGTAATTTTATAAACTTTTCAATAAGGCTATATTTCAGTATGTGTCCTGTTCAGGACGCAGGGGAAAACCTGTGAAGAAGAGGCTGCAACAAGACGATGACAACAAGATACATGAGATGAAGATGACGACAAAGAAAAGGAGCTTCGGCAATGCTTCCAATGAGCGTATATGATTAAATTTAGAAGATGACACTATGAAGCATTGGCACATGAAGACACAGTAGGCAACATTCAACACATGGAGATATTAGAAGCGAACCATGATAAACTAGAAAATATAGATCGAGCTGCATGGACACTTTGAATTCTCGCACAAAGGACCGTGGCTACTACATTAACATGAGAAAGGTGATGAGTCTAGCTACATGACTATAACTAAAACGCTTTTGGAGGCAACCCATTCTTTTTGTTAGTTTCTTTAGAGAGAAATATGAATCATATCACCACCTTTGATTCTAAACTTGTGGCTAATTTATTTAGGCTAACTTTTTTTTTATTATACCACCATCCTATCATATTATTTTCCACCTTACATTGCATTACATGTGTCATTTTATTTTATTCTTTTGTTAAAATTATTTTTTCACGTAAGCTTTCCTATCAAGCCGGAAAAAAGCGGACTAACATGTGTTGAATCGGCTTGCTGCACCAAGATCGGCCAAACGGGCCCAATTAACCCAGGCGAAGTTTGGCCCGGCCCATATCTTTTGCCCATTTCGCTCTCTGGCCTTCTCTCCTCCCAGCTCTCCCGTTCCCACCGGCCATCGCATCGGGCTTCGTCATCGCCGCCTGCGCCGCCGCCCGTAGCCGCCATGTGGAGGGGCGGCGCCACCGCGGCCTACGCCGCGAGGGCTCTACGCTCTCGCCTCCTCCCTGACCCCATCCACCACCCGGTCGCGTCGCTCGCTCTTATCGCCTCGACGCGTGCCTCCTCGTCCGCACCCTCCGCCGCAGCAGCGAACAACGTCGTTGAAGAAGCAGCGGCGGCGGCGGCTGTATCCGTTTCGCAGCAGGCCGGATCCGTCTCCGACGCGCTGCGGCACTACGGGAGGTGCTACTGGGAGCTCTCCAAAGCCCGCCTCAGGTGCGCGTTTTGCTCCCCCTCTTCACCATGGATCTATCGTATACTGTTTCTTAAATTGAAAAAAAAAACATGCCTTCGTTTCATGCAATTAGAGTTGTCGCTGGGCATAGGTGCCTTAAATAGGTTTTGTTTCCCTCGATGCAATTTTATTGTATAACCAGTCCTACAACTTCCATTTCTTGAGCCGACCTGGTCCAAGGCCATGATCCATTACCACCCCTCCACCACCCTATGCAACTGTAGGAGATCAAGAATCGCAAGTTCGGCTATGGGACTTTCGTTTTTGTTTCCTTGTGAACATTACCTTGGCGCTTCAAATTGAATCATACTAGTTCAAGGGTATATGCTTTGGTAATTATGTTGAATTCTTATAAAATGTAGAACTTTGAATTTTGTATGCACTTTTTTCGAAGAAACATTTATCTTTGGCACGTGTTGCACAGTTTGGTTTATTAGAATTGAGCAAAAACTTTTATATGTATTCGTGTATATGCCATGTAGAATCCATACTCAGTTTTACACAAACTGGTTGCTAAGTGAGAATTCTGCTTTGAGTGATGCTGGCTAGTGCCTATGTATGCAAACTTAACCATTGTGATGCCTTTTCCTGAGTATATCAGGCTTTAATTATTCTAAGTATGGTAGGAACTTTAGAGGAAAAAAAGACACTTCTTACTTTTGCTGTGAACATTGCTTTCATGTTTAATTCTACTCGAAATGTAATTTCTGCTGATTAGTGTGCATATTGCATTACCTAACTTCTGCTATGTCTGATTCTAGAAATGAAAAAAGAAACCTTTTGTAATGTTCTTTATCTGGATCTGCCCACTGCACCCTTAGAACACCAGAAGCTCCTCTCTGGTTAGAGTGTATAAATGGGATTGAGACAGGGGTTCAGAATTCAATCACAGAACACTTGTCATTGTCCTTGGTTTGAACCAGCTAGCTCAGCACATCAAACCAGAATAATATATCCTAGTTATCAGAAATAAGAAAATGGAATGTCATTTTACTAATTGAGATATTTGGCTGACAGGCAGGCAGGCAAGATGTTTGTGATTTCCCTGAAAAAGTTTTTTATAACCAAGGATTATTTGCTTCACCATTCTGGTTCCATGTGTTGAGTTTCTTTGTTTTGGCTATGTATCACACATGTGGTGTAGATCCTCCTTTTTTAATCAATATATGGCCTTGAATGGCAAATTGGCAATTGTAATCCGTGTACAGACCTTGCTAACATCAGCTATGTTCGTCCCTGTGCTCTATATTCCATGCACGTTGTTACTATCACCTTTTATGTTTGATATATAAGTTGGATTGAGACTGTAAATCAAAACTAAATGAAAGCACAACTGCGATTGTCCATGTTATGTCCAGACATTATGAGTAATTAGCCTCATCTTGCTAAGAAATATGGTTATTCATAATTTTTTCTTGGAAACTGAGGATTTTCCATTCATTGGGACATTTAGGTCCTTGGGAGCCATGGGATTTTCAGTTTTAACTTGCCATGAATGGGGGTGTCAAAATTTTTAGTTTACCACCTTTATACTTGTGCAAGAATTGTTGGTTCACCTAGGGCCGGTTTGGTAGGGCTCCAGCTCTGGCTTCTCCTGCGGCTCCAGCTGAAGCCCTACCAAACAGTTTGGTCAAAAACAGCTCCACCCTTGGAGCACTAGAGGAGCCGGAGCCATTTTATATGGAGAAGCCAGAGCCAAAAAAAGTGGCTCCTCCGGCTCCTTCTCATTTTAGGAGGAGCTGGAGCCCTACCAAACTGGCCCCTAATATCTGTAGATAGTGACCTAATATCTGTAGATAGTGTATCTTTATGTAGTAGTGTGTACCTCACTTAGAATAGGTTCAGATAATATTGTGATTCTGAATGCAATTTTGTCTCTTCATTTTGAGACCACTTATAGCTGATGACTGAAGTAGCAATTTCTCCTTTCCTTGCACTTCTTTATCTAATTATCCATCCAAACTTTTATGGTGTTTAGTGCTCTTGTTGTGGCAACTTCGGGGGCTGGCTATGTGCTTGGTAGTGGCAACATCGTGGACATCGCCGGACTTTGTTGCACATGTGCTGGTACAATGATGGTTGCAGCATCTGCAAATACCCTCAACCAGGTAAATCAATAATCATTGTATGTGCACGCATTCAAATCTTTATTTCTTCATGACTCTTCAGCAAATGTTTTCTTAATGTGCCCTCTTTCCCACACATTTATGCCATATCTGGATTTGTAGCTATATGGATAGCCCTGCTTAATATGGTTGTTGGTGTATGGATGTTAGAGTTAAGTCATGATGGTGATAGAATAATGTATTAGTAGTGCTTGTGTGCACTTAGTTCCTGTGAGCACTTGTACCCGTGGGTGGTTCGTGCCTACGTGCACCTTATCACCAATTACTGCTTTAGATGCTCTTATCTACTTAGATGCTCTTTGTGGGTGTGTGGAATGGAAAAGATCCTTTTGGGCCAACAATTGGTATTCAGAGCCTATCTTTCTCACCTACCCTCTCTTCCCTCTCCCGTACCCGGAGCCATCTCTCTCCTGTGCCCATCCATACCCCGGTGGGCCCACCTTCGGCGGCGGCAGTGGCGCACCTTCCCGGCCCAAATCCGGCGGCCAACGGGTCTCCTCCACCGCTTCCCGACTGGATCGAGCGTGGGCCGGTGCGGATTGAGCGGTGTGCGGACGGCGGTGCGGCGCGTGCGAGGACGCGGGCGGAGGCGCTATAGGGGCGGCAGTGTGCAGGCAGCGGGTGGCAGCGCGCGGCGGCTAGGATCAACGGCGCTCGCGGAGGAGGAGCATGCGGTAGGGCGGTGGCGCGTGCGGGTGAATGGGCGGCGACGTGCGGGCGCCGCCGCCGTTGGCTCCTCTTCTTCCTGACGGTTTCCTTCACCTCTCCTTCACCTTCCCCATGGTTGGCTCCAGGAGAGCATCGGTCGTGGGTGGTGCGGGCGGCACCGACGCGCAGGGTGTGGGCCCTGCGGACGCCGCGGCTCTGGTGGTCGGCGTGCCACCGCCAACCAGCGTGGTGCCGGCACTCCCGGCCAGCTCCAGGGGTTCCTCCTGTACCTCTTCCCACCACTCGGCCACAAGCAGTGTGTGGCGCCGTAGGGCGGCGGCCGAGGAGGAGGAGCGGCTGGAGGAGGCGGCGGCGGCGGGCGGAGGTCGGGAGGTAAGAGGACCGGTGGCGCGCGGCGATGTTGTGCGACGCCAAGTTGCGGGTGGCGGTTGATGCTCGGGCAGCGCGCACAGCGGCCATAGGGACCGCGGCGGCACGTGCAGCCGAGGTAGCCTGCCTCGCCGCAGAGGAGGCACAGGCGGCAGCATCGGCCGCTACCCAGCGGCGCCTGAAGGCAGACCGGCTGCACGAGGAGGCGGAGGCGACGTGCGAGATGGCGTGGCGTGACCGGGAGGAGCTGAGACGCGCGGTGCAGGGCGCCGGTGCCGAGGCGCAGGGCGACCGACTCAAGCTGGAGGAGGCGGACCGGCGGCGGAACGCTGTGGTGGACTAGTGGGTCTAGGACCTGCGTCGAGGTGCGGACAGCGGGTGTCCTCGGAGCAGGAGGAGCTCCGTCCACGAGTCCGGCCTCGACTCCGACTCCGACTGCAACCTTGACTCCAGGCACCGACCCCCGAGGGTCGTGAAGACCATTATCCGGGAGTCCGTCGGCAGCACGCAGTGGCTGATGTTGACGAAGACCAACTACATGGAGTGGTCCTCGGTGATAAAGGTGAAGCTCCAGGTGCGGGAGATGTGGGACGCGGTCCAGTACGGCGACGTCGACAGCCATGAGGACTGGCGAGTGCTCGAGGCGTTGCTCGCCGTGGTCCCGATGGAGATGGCGGCGAACATCTCGGCGAAGAGGACTGCCAAGGCCGCCTGGGATGCTATCGCTGCGGCCCGAGTTGGCAGCGCCCGCGCCCGCAAGTCCACTCTGCAGAAGCTTCGGCAGGAGTGGGATCATCTTGCTTTCAAGCTGGGCAAGGACGTCGACGACTTCGCCCTCCGCCTCTCCAGCCTGATGCAGCGGTTGGAGTGGTACGGTGACAACGAGATCAACAAGGAGAAAGCAGTTGCGAAGTTCCTGGTTGTTCCGAAGAAGTACTTGCAGCTCTCTATCTCCATCGAGACGCTGCTCGACCTCAGCACTGTTGATCGAGGAGCTGACGGGGCGACTCAAGGCGTTCGACGACCGCGACGAGCCTTCTTCTGGCGGGGAGATCATCATCGGTGGTCAGCTCGACCTCACCGAGAAGAGGTGGCTCACCCACCAGAAGGAGCAGAAACAGGGGGAGTCTTGTTTCTCGACAGGCGGCCGCAAGTGTGGCAAGCCGCGCAAGGCGCCCAAGGCGCGAGGAGGCACCATCGGCGAGTGCGAGGCCGCACGAGACGACACCTGCCACAACTGTCGTGGTAGGACTGGCCACTGGGCCAGGGAGTGCCGCCAGCCGAGGCGCGGTCAGGCCCACGTTGCACAGGTTGCGGAGGAGGAGGAGGAACTGGCTCTGTTCCTGGCTCACAGGACCATCAAGCTTCTTCACGTGGCACCGGCCGTGACAGCTCTCCTCCACCTCGATGAGCCGTGCGCACGTCTCCCTCTGTGACGATATGACCAGGCCTCGGGAGTACTCCGACTTGAACGTCGACATGCGCGGCTCCATCAAGTTCGGCGACTCTTTGGCTGTGGAGATCAAGGGCGTTGGCTCCGTTGTCCTCATCGCCAAGACTGGCGAGCACCGGCTCCTCACCGGTGTCTACTACATTTCCGCGCTAAGGAACTCGATCATTAGCCTTGGGCAACTGGATGAGAACGGTCGCGCGTGGAGATCGACAGTGGAGTGCTCTGCATCTGGGATCGACGCCGCTGCCTCCTCGCCAAGGTGGATAGGGGGAAGAACAACCTCTACGCGGAGGTGGCACAGCTCGGCACTAAGGAGATGGTGCGGGGCAAAATGGTGGATGGCGGCTCAACTTCGACGTACAGCGACTATGCCCATTTCCAGGGAGTTGGGGGAGTGGGCAACTCTTCTTCGCCGAGCGTGCCTACCCCAGTCCTCGGGTTTCCACCGACTATGGCGAGCTCTTCACTGGCACAGGTGAGTCCTCCACCGACTCCGGTGAGTACTCCGGGCGCGGCAAGCTCTCCATCGCTACCACCACAGCCAGCCACGCCACACACTCCAGCACCGACGGCCACTCCTCCGAGCACTGCTTCGTCAACACCGACTCACGATGAGCCCCGCTTGGTGGAGTTCGCCACTCCGCTCCCTCACGACGAGGATCACGTCGACACGTACTGCGATGGCGAGCCACTGTGGTACCGCACCATGTCGCACATTCTCGGCTACCAGCCGGTGCCGGGACGGGTGCCTCACGACCTCGAGGCCATGCTTCACCTAACGCGCGACGACAGTGAGTCTCGCTCCTTCGCTGAGGCTGAGGGACACGCGGCCTAGCGCGCTGCGATGCAGATGGATGCCGGATAGCAAGTTCGCTCAAGCCCTAGCGAAAAACCCTGTCTTCCATGAAGTGGCTGCTTGGAGGAAGGGAGTCTCAAGGCAACCACATCAACACTCAGGAAGAGTCAAGTTCCAAGAACTCCGAACCAGACTTGGGATGGTTCGTTTGCCATTCAGGACATAGGGGGAGAATGTTAGAGTTAAGTCCTGATGGTGATAGAATAATGTATTAGTAGTGCTTGTGAGCACTTGTACCCGTGGGTGATTTGTGCCTACGTGCACCTTATCACCAATTACTGCTTTAGATGCTCTTTAGATGCTTTGCTTAGCTTCTAAGCCACCTACCCATGGTTGGCCTATATGTACCCCAAATAACCCCTTTGTGGGTGTGTGGAATGGAAAAGATCATTTTGGGCCAATAATGGAGACAGTGAACTTTTGCTGTTGTTACTTTAACTGATCCAACACAACTCAGTATTCTCTCTGATCATTTCACACCTACTTTCAGGTGTTCGAGATAAAAAATGATGCTAAAATGAAAAGGACAATGCGGCGGCCCTTGCCATCAGGTCGCATTAGTCCTGCACATGCTGCTATGTGGGCTACGAGTGTTGGAGCTACAGGAACAGCTTTGTTGGCCTGGAAGGTTCGTACTTTCTCTTTGTATTTTATATATGTATATGTATACTTCCTTTTGAAATTGCAGCTACAGAAGTTGGTAGAAAGCTGAAACTGGAACTAAACATGCAAAATTTGGCAAGGTTTGTGCAGGCTAATGGCTTGGCAGCTGGGCTTGCAGCTTCTAATCTTGTTCTGTACGCATTTGTATATACTCCATTGAAGCAAATACACCCAGTTAATACATGGGTAGGAGCAGTTGTTGGTGCCATTCCACCACTTCTGGGGTATGTTACTTGCTGAACATAGTTTGCTGGTATTCTGAAGTGCAGTTTAAAGTAGCTATTTATATTAATTCAATTGAACATATTTTCTGCATCGAAGGGCAAATGCATTCACAGTAATTGGTCAAGGAAAGGTTCTCTCAGTAGCGGTCAAATTTTGATTTCAAACCAACTTGTAACTGGATGAAACACAACCCCTACTAGCTGAACTAGTTTCTCTTGGGTGCTTGGAGCCTACACAGGGGTAGAGTGAAGTAAGAGTTGCATTTGATATGCTCTCTTGAGAATCTATCTCTTACTTGGCAAGCTGCAAATCATGACTGCGTTAAATTTGATGTCCAGAATGTGAATGACTCCAAAAAAATCTGTACAAAACAGTGACCTTAATCACTCTTTGGACCAATCCTTGATCAATATCCACCCATCCACAACGCCCCACACTGTACATTAGTTCTTGCCAAAGTTTTGTGCAAAACTTGAGCATGTGTAACATTGGCCGCTGTAGAGTATTTTGTTGTTATATGTTGTTGTGCTCCTATTTTATCTGTTTGAATGTGTCAGTAGAACTATCTACATCTTTTACAAGATGCCATAATTTACTGTCTTCTTCTGCACAGGTGGGCAGCAGCTTGTACTGAATTGTCACTAAATGCTATGATTCTCCCTGCCGCATTGTACTATTGGCAAATACCCCATTTTATGGCGCTCGCATACTTATGTCGCAATGATTACCTTGCTGGAGGGTAGGTCACTTGTCTCAGTTCATTACTAGCAGATTTATTTGCAAAGGGTCTTGTTTAGATGAAAACTCTGGTAATGGTTTGTTTCATACATGTGACTGGCTGCTTGATGCAGGTACCGTATGTTTTCTTTTGCTGACCCTACTGGTAAAAGAACTGCGTGGGTATCGCTCAGAAATTGTCTGTACATGCTGCCTTTGGGATTGTTTGCATACAACTGTGAGGATTAATCATATTAAGCTTCTGGTTTTAATTTCGATTTGAGATCTTACTTATATGAAACTACCACATGCAGGGGGCCTCACATCTGAGTGGTTCGGTGTTGAAGCATCACTTCTAACGATGGGCCTTACCATTGGAGCTCTATCGTTTGTGCTGGAACCAAGTCCAAAAACTGCAAGGAGAATGTTCTATGGAAGCCTGCTGTATCTCCCTGCCTTCATGGCTGGACTTCTATTACATCGGCTGCCTAACAAACAAAATGCGCACAACCTGGCTGAGACAAGTGAGCTCGGTGGAGTTCTTTACAGGGCCGATCTGCAGGACAACGAAAGAGCGAGACAGAAACACGAAGACAGGAAACCTTCTCGTGTGCAATCACGCCCTCCAGTCGCCTATGCTTCTGTGGCTCCATTCCCTTTCTTACCAGTACCCATATACGAGTCATGAAAACCTTCTCTGGTTCTTCCTGCAGCACTGGACCTGTAGAAGCAATGTGTTCATGCATTTTTGGCTTCATACATGAATTTTCTGCCGCCAAGGGGGTCCTTGGTCTATCTGTTGTTGAAATTATAGAATAATTTTTATGGGGGTGAGCTCTTTGCGGCCCATCTGAATGTAAAAAAGTGCCGCTGATCCTCTTTCTGATGCCTCGAGTAACACGGTTACCCTGTGCTTTATTTTCTTCCAAATTTGGTTTAACACTAATGACGCGCATTCAAGTTTCATTTAAATGCTGGTGGTCTTCATGTTGACTGCACTTATTGATGGGGCAGAAATGTTACAAACTTATTCTCTTGAATTTTGGTTAGAGTTTCACAAAGGTGCATTCTTATTGTCTTTAGGGCAAGTTGATGGCGCTTATCGTGCTTCTGATTTTATGAAGGAGGTGATTCTTTTAGAGAAGCGATTTTTGTAATTTTATGAAGTGATTCTTTTAGAGAAATTGTTTTTGTAATTGAAAGTGATCCTCTACGGTTCTCTTGATTAAATTTTAAGGAGAGTGATTCTCTGCGATGAGTGAATGAGGTGAAGCTATTTTTTCTTCGGCTCTTGGCTCCTTAGTTTAGTTTAGAGAAAATCAAGTCTAGGATATGAGTCCTTAAACTTCTAAAATAGTTCACTTTAAGTGAGAATCTGGGTGCACAACTGAACCTAGAGCGTACAGAGTGAAGAAATTTAAAATTTTAATGTAAGGATCCAGATTCTTACTTCGAGACCATGCTTTCGGCGTCCCACTACTATTTATAGCTTTTTAAGAAAATGGGAAAAAATTAAATTTTAATTTGAGGGTCCATATTCTAACTTTAAGACCATACTTTCACGTCCCACTACTATTTATACCTTTTCTAAGGAAAATGATTTATTAATAAGTACATATTGGGGTTGAAATTTTAAACAATGAGTAGTTACCTTAGATGTCTAGATATACGAGGTTACAGAATTTTTTTCTTTCAATTAGCTTAAAAGATGGAGACAACTTAGATTAACCTAGGAGGAGCTAGGTAATTTTTCATTAAGAAGAAATAGGCACCTAAATTAAATTTGAGTTATTAAATTCGAGTTATAGGAGCCTCGAACCTGGGTGGTCAGAGTGTACGACCACATCTCCCACTCTAATCAGTTGAACTAGACTCACTTCCTAAAAGATGGAGACAATGCTTGATGTTTGTCCGCAAGGTTTAGATTGAGGTTAGAAGTTAGGGTTGCATGAGAATATGGAGAGTATCATTCGAGTGTATGGAGAGTATCGTTCGAGTGTATGTAAGCTCAATTTTAGTTAGATTTCAAATAGATTATTTTTTGTCACCAAATTTGCATCTCAAGTGAGCCAATTTTAAAAGCGATCAAAATTGCACGATGGGTTTAGGCATGAGTGTTTATGGTTGATCAATTCAATGGTATAACGATAAGAGAATTGGCCTCGGTTGTAGCGGGAATTTACAAGAGGAATGATTGTGATGTCACTGGGCTACAAGTAAAGGAAGACAACTAGCAGACAACAGAAGGTGCGACAAATAATCAGAGTAGTTAGTGTGGGAGTGAGGCAAGCGTGGGGTGTTTGATACATGGATAAAATTTTTGTTCGGCCCACATCGGATATTTGATACCAATTAGAACGACTAAGTGTGAACTAATTATAAAACTAATTGCATAAACCGTGACTAATTCGCAAGATGAATCTATTAAGCATAATTAATTCATGATTAGCACATATTTACTATAGCATCACGTGGTCAAATCATGAACTAATTAGGCTTAATAGATTCATCTCGCGAATTAATCTTCATTTATACAATTGGTTTTGTAATTAAACTATATTTAATATTTATCTAAATATTTGATATGACAGGCACTGAACTTTAATCCCGTGAATCAAACAAAGATGTTAATGAAGAGGTAGTCAGGTGGAGCCACGTGAGATGGCACATGGCAAAACAAAAGTCCTATAAAAATTAATGGAAAGGATCCGATCTAAACGTTTATGATTTGATCTTTGATTGTTAAAAAATAGAAATAATAAAAAGGTGGCTTTAACGTTAACACCTTCTTGTTAACTTTGCCTGCTCCAGGTTCACGACTACTGGTATCAAAGCCCACAGTGCAATCAACCTTTACCGCCTCTTTTTCTGCCACATGTATTTACTTCTTTGAGTAAAAACAATAAATGACTGAAAAAAAAGAGAGAAATTAAGGGTGTGTTTGGTAGCACTCCACTTCAAATTTTTTAGCTCCACTCCACCCGCTCCACTTCACCTCAGCTCCACTTGACCAACTCTAGAAAAATATTAGAGTTATCCACATGTTTGGTAAGAAGCACGGATCCAGCTCAAAAACAGGATGTCTTTTTGTGAAAAGTCTATTATATACTCCACTTCACCTCAGCTCCACTTGACCAACTTCAAAAAAATATTGGAGTTATCCACATGTTTGGCAAGAAGCACGGATCGAGCTCAAAAACAGGATGTTTTATTGTGAAAAATCTATTATACACTTGAAAATAGGACCTGCGTGTCAGTCTCCTTTTATTTGTCTCCTCTCTCCTTTACCAACATAGGCCAACTTTAGCGCCACCCTGCTATCCGCCCGTACACCGTGATGGGAAGGAGGTCAACAGGAGTTTGTGGACCTCAATCGGTGGCGGCGGGATGCGATTGGGGTGGTGGCCTCAACGATAGGTACTGCCGGAGCAGCCGCAGAAGCAGCTGGGGTCGCCGAGCTTGAACTCCGCGACGGCCAACGCCGCAGTAGACACGGCCGCACTCCCCCGATTCCACGCTGCCCGACCTCACCCCGTCTGTCGCGCCACCGGCACTCTTCCTTCCCTGCTCTCTCCCCCTCCCCTCCGGCGAGCCTCGAGCTGCGCTTTGCGGGATGAGGGCGGCGGTGCGGTGGGCCCCGAGCCGCAGGGCTGGGGCGGCCTGAGCGGCGCATCTCGCCTGAGTTCTAGGATCGCGCGTTAGCTCGTGGCAGCGTACCTCTTTCCGTCCCGTCCCGGAGCTTCCGGGCCGGGGACGCACCCCTTGGGGCCATCGCCGCCATCGCATCCCGGAGCTCCAAGGCGCGGCCGTGGGGGGCCACGGTGGCGGGTGGAGATGGTGGCACCCGGCCAGGCTAGGGGTGGCGTGGCCTGGCAGGAGCCGACGGTGCAGTCGTGGCAGCCAAAGCAGGTGGAGGCAGCACTCCCCGGCCAGGCGAAGGGCGAAGCGGCCGAGGTAGAGGAAGGAAACGGCGACAGGAATGGATAGAAAAATTAGAAACGAACCGGTATATTGTGTAATGAGCGATAAATGTGGTTAAATAATCCCTAACTTCACGAGAAAGTCTCAAACGATGTTGAGCACCCTGCAACTCCAGCGGCAATCTTCAATCTTCTCCAACGCCACCTATGTGACCGACCAACACGCGCTTCGCGTTTGCACCCACCCGTCTCGTCCCTCAAAACCCGTTAAACCCCTTCGAATTTCATTTGATCAGCACCAAATCAAGGCCCCAAAAAAACCCCAAAACAAATTGTTCCCCTCCGGCGCCCACCGAACCCGGCCGCGGCAACCGCCTTCCATGGGATCGCTGCGGGGCGCGGCCGCCCCGCCACCGGCGCCGCGCGCGGGCGACCTGGTGATCACGCAGGTCAGCCTGGGCGGCTTCGACGCCACCGTCACGGCGCGCGACCTCGCCGACTTCCTCGAATCCGAGGTGGGCCAGGTTTGGCGATGCCGCGTCAAGACCTCCTGGACTCCGCCGGACGCCTACCCCGACTTCCTCCTCCCCGCGGTCACCCCCGCCGCCGGCGCCGCCGGGCAGCCGCCGCAGTACGACCGCGTGCCCCCGCACGCCTTCGTTCACTTCGCGCGCCCGGAGGCCGCGCGCCGCGCCGCCGACGCCGCGGGGCGGTCGGAGCTCATCCTCGGCCGGAAGCCCCTCCGGGCCGCCTCCGCCCCGGACAGCTCCCTCCGCGCCTCCCGCCGCCGCAATGTCAAGCCATTCCGTTTCACCGACTCGCGGCTCGAGGTCGGGGATCTCCCGGCCCCCGACTCCTTCTTCGCCGCCTGGCGCGGGCCGGACGCCGGGCTCGAGTTCTCCGTCGACCCCTTCGACGGGACCTGCCGGTTCGTCTTTACCCGCGACACCGCCTTCGCGTATCAGGAGTACCGCCAGGCCGCCGTGGTTATGCGCTGCGACATCAAGCTCGAGTTCCCCGTCCGCGACGTCGCAGAGGTCAGGACGTTCCAGCTCGACAGCTCGCTGCTGCTCCGGTTGTCCTCCACGCCTCTCGTCTTCTACCGCACGGCGGATGATGACATCCACGAGTCCGTGCCGTTCGACCTTCTCGACGATGACGACCCGTGGATACGGACCACCGACATCACCCCCAGCGGCGCAATCGGGCGATGCGGGGTGTACAGGGTCACATTCCCGAGGCGGTTCTGGCCAAAGATGGAACACGCGCTGGCGTACATGAGGGAGAGGAGGGTGGAAATCGTGGAGTGTGGTGGCGGGTGGGGATCAAGGCGGGGGCTCTCGGTGCGTGATGAGCCTGAATTTGGGGAGCGAATGCAGGACTTATTCTTCTGCATGCAGCACGCGGAGGGGCTCAAATTTCCGGTGCTGTTCCTCGTGAATGCGCTGGTGCACAAGGGAGTGATAACTCAACACCACCTCACGCCTGAGTTCTTTGGTTTGCTCCAGAGAAGAGAGGATGAGGTGAACGTGGCTGCATTGAGAGAATTTTGGGGGGACAAATTTCCAGTGTTTGATGCATGTCGGAGGCTGAAGAATCTGCAGGATAGGGTTGCCAGGAACCCCAAACTTCTTCGCAACAAGATTGGGCATGAAAACTCAGAAGTGAGGAGGCTGGTGATCACACCCACCAGGGCTTATTGTCTGCCACCAGAAGTGGAGCGCTCTAACCGTGTTATCAGGCATTATCGTGAAGTGGCTGACAGGTTCTTGAGGGTAACTTTTATGGATGAGGGGATGCAGCAACTGAATAGTAATGTGCTGAATTTCTCTGCAGCGCAAATCGTCAAGGATTTGATGTCAAACTCATTCCAGCATAAGACAACAGTGTACAAGCGTGTTAAAACGTTTTTGACAGAGGGTTTTCACATGTGCGGCAGGAAGTACTCATTTCTTGCATTTTCATCGAACCAGCTGAGGGATAGGTCGGCTTGGTTCTTCGCAGAGGACAGAACAAGAACAGTAGAAAGCATAAGGAAATGGATGGGGCGGTTCACAAGTAAGAATGTAGCAAAGCATGCTGCTCGGATGGGGCAGTGCTTCTCATCTACATATGCAACGGTAGTGATGCAGCCAGATGAGGTCAATGAGTGTCTTGAGGATGTTGAACGCAATGGGTATGTTTTCTCTGATGGAATTGGCAAGATTACGCCAGACCTTGCAATGGAAGTTGCTAAGACGCTGCAACTGACAGATAATCCCCCATCCGCTTACCAGATTAGGTATGCAGGGTTCAAGGGCGTTATAGCTGTCTGGCAAGGAGAAAATGATGGTATACGACTTTCCCTGAGGCCAAGCATGCACAAGTTTGAGTCTACCCACACTGTGTTAGAGGTGGTCTCATGGACAAAGTTTCAGCCAGGATTCTTAAACCGCCAGATTATTACATTACTGTCCTCCTTGAATGTCCCGGATGCTATCTTTTCACAAATGCAGGAAGCCATGCTATCTAATCTCAACAATATTTTGTCGGACACTGATGTCGCTTTTGATGTTGTAACCACCTCTTGTGCTGAGCAAGGAAACACCGCGGCACTGATGTTGAGTGCTGGCTTTTCACCTGGAACTGAACCGCACCTGAAAGCAATGCTCTTGGCTATAAGGTCTTCACAGCTATTGGGTCTTTTGGAGAAAACAAGGATTTTTGTGCCAAAGGGAAGGTGGTTGATGGGCTGCCTTGATGAACTTGGGATCCTTGAACAGGGGCAATGCTTTATTCAGGCCTCCTCTCCAATGCTCAATAATTTTCTGGTGAAGCACGGACCAAAATGTTCCTCAGCAAACAAAAATGCAGAGACCATTGTTGGTACTGTTGTAATGGCAAAGAACCCGTGCCTTCATCCAGGGGATGTCCGGATCCTTGAAGCTGTTGATGTGCCTGAACTGCATCACCTTGTTGATTGCTTGGTCTTCCCAAAGAAAGGTGAGAGGCCACACGCCAATGAAGCATCTGGGAGTGATCTTGATGGGGATCTCTACTTTGTGACATGGGATGAAAAGCTTATACCGCCAGGCAAAAAGAGCTGGAACCCTATGGACTACACCCCAGCTGAAGCAAAACAGCTGCCACGCCAAGTATCTCAACATGTAAGCTAAACTATTATTGACATTTAGGCATTTCTTCCCTTAAATATTTGTTCAATGTTTGGATGTCTTCCCTTAAATAATTTCTGATTGACATGTTAGCGTTCATACTGAAACAGTCCCTACCGTACTTGAGCATAAACAGTCATCAAAATTGTACCTTAGTTTCCACCCTGAATCAGGGATTTTATTCTTTCCTACTAATTCCATGCTTGTCTTGACTGGCATGGGAAACCCTAAAGCTCTTGACCTATATGTCTTTATTTGGTTATATTGTCTGCCATTTGATTATGAATCTATCAGATGACATTAGATTTATCTACATTTGTTTAGGGACAACCCAGTCAGCTGCCATCACTTATATATCAGCTTTTCACTGACTGACTCTCATGTACTGGGCAATAGATAGTTGCATGAGTTTGTTTGTATGCTCTGTAATTATTGTCTCGTCTTAGTATGCATCATGCAAGATCAAACTTGTTATTCTTACTATAACAATTGTTGTAGTTAATGTGCTTTACATGTAGCTTTAACCTTTCTTTTTAATGTAGCACAGAATACACGTGTAATCTGCAGGAACTTCATAAATATCAACGATATTATTGATCCAAGTTAAAAATAGTTTGGTTCCAAAAGGTCACTTGTTTTTGACTGGAAGGAGTGCTTACTGTTCTGTGTGTATTAGGTAGGGGCTAAAGGCTTGACAAATTCTGATGGTCCAGATTATGGAGCTTGCAAGCCTAAGATGTTGAGCTGGATTTCAGTGTTATTTTCTTTGATTCTTGGATGATTATAGCTATAGGGCGCAATCAAACATTTAGCTGGATTTGATCCAGACCATGGATCCTGCAAGCCTAATATGTTCAGCTGGATTTCAGTATTATTTTATTTGATTCTTGGATGAGTATAGCTATATATTACAATCAAACATTTTAGCTTACCAAATTTCCGGTATAGCAGCTGTAGATCGATACTTTGTTTGCTTCATTTGGTGTAATCCCTGATGCCAGCAACCAGGTTGTTTTCATCAGTTAAAATTAAAGTCAAGAACTCCTAATCATTAGTTCGTGGCTTATATTTGCTTATAGAATGGCCTAACAGGCACAAATTACTTTTCAGTTCATCATCAATTAGCTGTTCTTTTCTTTTGAAAATTAACCTTGGTGAATGCTTACATTTGATTCGATGCATGTAGCTAATATACACAAATTATGAAGTGCATCTTTATTTCACCTGGTATTTGCAAATAGCTTCTACCTTGGCTTGTATATGAATATTACTTGTTTTACTACAATTTATTAATAAGCTCTTGTAATTTTAACAGGATATTGTTGATTTCTTCTTGAAGAACATGGTAAATGAGAAACTTGGTCCAATAAGCAATGCTCATGTTGTTCATGCTGACACAAGTGAGTATGGAGCAATGGACGAGAAGTGCATTCAGTTGGCAGAGCTAGCAGCAACTGCTGTGGACTTCCCCAAGACAGGCAAAATTGTGTCAATGCCGCCATCCCTTCGACCAAAATTATATCCCGACTTTATGCAAAAGGATGAGGCGATCACCTATAAATCAGATAAGATCCTTGGAAGGCTTTATCGGTCAATCCAAGAAGCCTCCAGCAGTGATCTGGTTCCAGAAGAAACTTGCACTTTAAATGATCTTCCATATGACACAGATATGGAAGTTCCTGGTGCGACAGATTTTCTCTCAAGTGCTTGGCTGTGCAAGTGCTCATATGAAGCGCAGCTGAATGCACTGCTCAATCAATACGGTGTCCGTACTGAAGCAGAGCTTGTGACGGAGCACATATGGTCGCTTCCCAAATACAGTAGCAGGAAGCAGGGGGATATAAAGGAGAGGTTGAAGAACTCATACTCTGCTCTCCGGAAGGAGCTCCGTAGTACTTTTGAAAGCATTGAGACAGACGAAACTGAGATATCTGAGGATGAGAAAAATCGGGTGTATGAGATGAAGGCCTCCGCATGGTACCAGGTTACCTACCACCCCAAATGGGTCCAGAAGTCAAGGGAAATGCTTGGGCCAGACTGCGAGGAAATGCCGGCGCGGCTCAGCTTTGCATGGATCGCAGTGGATTACCTGGCGCGGATAAAGATAAGGTGCCAAGGAGAAGTGAGGTCCAACAGCCAAAGACCTGTCGAGAGACTTGCTGCCTACATTTCTGAGAGCATGTAGACTGCAAAGCTGTTCGCGTGAAGCTCCCTGCAGCGCTAAAGCAAGACCACTCTGCCTTTTTTGCCATGCCATTAAAGCATGCGTCCGTTATAGTCGGTTATCTGGGTTTCATAATGTATCTGTTGGATTTCTTCAAACTCTCTTAGTACCAGGAATGTTTGTGTAGCCCTGTTAAATTCCTCCTTGCCCCTGCTGAAGTGTACACTTGTAGTGGAGTACTATCCTTCGTGATTCTAGCGTGTATCTTCTGCCAGCAGCCGAAGACTACTTGCTAGGTGAATTACTGGCAGATTAGCTGTCGTTGGTTTCATGTGATCAGTTATGGCTTTATGGGCCCCTGAACGTGGTTCTAGTATGGTTTCTGATTTGAATTATGGTTGTCCAAAAGCCATCATATGTGAAATTATTCCCGTCTGAATTCAGGGTTAGCGCAGCTGTATTTGCAGTTTGCAGCCGAATCTTTTGGTACGGCTATGCACCTCTCGTATATTAGCCTGCCTAGCCGTTGGAGCCTAGGCCAATCTCTTAACGTTGTAAAATGCCTTGGCTTGACACAGCCCATAGCTGCATGTAGTCGCAGATATCATGGTCACCTGGCTAAAAGGGCATACAAAGAGACTCGATATCGACAGACGACAGAATTGAAAATGCCCAATAGCAAGAACTCGATATACCCTCCTCAAAAAGACTCGATATACCCTCCTCAAGAATACTGCCAGATGTTAAATTCATTCTGCGGCTCGAGTAGGCTAGCTTGCTAAGAAATAATCCCTCCATTTTAAAACTGAAGGCATAATTTGACATGTTATGGTCTGCAAGACTTATATATGGCACAATTTATGACCATACAGATATGACATGAAAGTACTTTCAAATATGAATCCTATTGTACTAATATTTATATCTCACAATCCAAAAACTTTTAGCCTAGTCAAAGATGATGTAGTTTGAATATCGAAATACGTGTGTCATATAAAAAGAAATTGAGTGTGCGCGCTATTCGTTTCGTGGAGAAGTCCTTATTACCCTCTCAAGTTAGTTGATGCCAGTCTTTTTTTGCCCGTGAAACTTATATATTCCCAGCATGTGTCATGATGTCGAGGTGCGGGTTCATGTGGCATGCTTACGTTCAGAGGACATGAGAAAAATTGTGAAAGCAATGCAACGATTACTTCACGACTGAGGACATTGTCGGTAGTACGGTTAAGAGTAGATTTGTGCTAATGTAAATGGGAGACACAAATGACAAGAGTGAAACATCTGTGTATTGCATTGATCTGTTTGTACATATATATATATATACAGGATGAATGGTCATGGTGAAAGGATGTGTGGCCCTTTCGGTGAGTAACCACCAATGATAGTTACTGGTGTTGATCACCAATAAATGGTTCACAACACTCCCCCTTGTTCAACTCCATCAATGAGATCAATGTATTGGTTAATTCCTCCAAAAATCATGTGGGAAGATATGAGGAATATACATATGGATATGCCACTAAAACTCCTTCAAAACCTAGTGGGAAAAATAAGAAGAAAATGATATGGCATATGTGGTTATTGCTCAATCACAAACCCATAAAAGTTAACAGAGCAATGCATGTCTTTGATATCCTCTCAAAACCCTTTTCAAGGGAGAAGAGATATGACATGATATATCTTGGATACCTCCTATAAAAATTTCGGTGGGGAAAATAGAAGATATGACATATATTCTTGTATTGATATTGCCTCATTAAAAGCTTTTATACGAGAAACCTTGAGAGGAAAACTCATAAAAAGAAAAGACTACAATATGATGCATGAATAGGTTATAATTCATGAAGAGACTCCCCCTAAATCTTGCAAACCTCAAAGTCATCACATACCAACTCTACAAACACTTTTGAAGTGTGAGAGTTGGTAGAGACTTCGTGAATAAACTTGCAAAGTACTTGCATGTTTAATTTGCAATCTGGTTATTCCTCAAATGTATTACAACAATACATGAGGATAAACCATTTTGTGCACAATATAGTGATATTGTTCACACATAACCTGTTTGCATCCAAGCAATACAAGCACCATTATCTTGATAGATAATGGCTATGATTCAATGGAATCATAATTGATCACTCAACGAAGTCATATGTTTTTATATGATGCTTCGGAATGATGTGTGGAAGTAACCATTAGAGTCTATGATGACTCCCATGAGAACTCTACCACAAAGGTATCAGTCTATGATCTGGCATACATTATGGGGGATTAATTGCCCAGTATCTTCATATCTGACTATGATCATATCTCAACTTATCTAACAACAAGTCAATGTCCTTTAGTACCATATAAATATCAATGGATATCCTTCTCCAGCCAAATGGTGTTATTGGAGATGCGCTATTTTAAGGCTAGCAAGTAAGCTGACAAAGTGGATTGGTGAGGGCAGTAAAATTGACTTTTCCAAAAAATTACACAGTATTAGCAACACAACTACGTACCTTTACTATATATTTTAAAGTGAATTTAACATATAACACAGCTATAAATTTTCAAAAGGAAACAGCTGTAAACCACCTTCGTTGTTGCATGAATATCGACACAACTAGTCTGCAAAATCTTGGGATGACATGAAATACAAATATATACTAATGGGGTGTTTCATTTTTTTAAGAATAAGATGAGATATCATCATCATACCTCTCATTTTTTTTATTTCATGGGAAAATAGAACTATTTGATTTGACAACACCTGACTCGTTATATGAAAATTGTTGACATATAATTATGGAAGTACTGAAGTACATAATCTGTTTTGATTATTGACCGTTCCATCTACTCCCTCCGTTCCAAATTGTAAGTCATTCCAAGAATCTTGGAGAGTCAAAATATCTCAAGTTTGACCAAATTTATATGATAATATAATAACATTTATGATGTTACCTATATCATTAGATTCTTTATTAATTATATTTTCATAGTATATCTATTTGATGTCATAAATCTTTATATTTTTCTCTATAATTTTGGTCAAACTTGAGATGCTTTGACTCTTCAAGATTCTTGGAATGACTTACAATTTGGGACGGAGGGAGTAGATGAGTTGATTACTCAAACCAAGCACCTCAAATCTAGTTCCACGGTTTGCAAACATAATTTGTAAAGGATTTAAATATTACCATAATTAATACAGGATAATATATTTTAGCACATGAGCGATGATAGTTCTAATCTAATGTTTAATAAGGTTATATTTTTATTTCTCATGAAAAAGGTTATATTTTGATTCAAATCTGGCATCGTTGTACTGCTAATATTTTTTTACGGAGCTGCTAGCGCCCGGACGTCCGATCCGGACGCTAGCATCGGATGCTGCTATGTCTGTTAAATAATAGGCGCAGTGACCGTTGGATTGAGACCCACCAATAACTCATGTCGCACGCAACAGCATCATCGAAACCCCCCACCCCTTTTTTGCGCGCATGTGAGTCAAATCGTGCCCCTGTCCAGCAGCAAAATCAGTTGGTACATGTCACATGTCCTTCATGATTCTCACTACTAGAAGTCATCTCTTGTTGCTGCAGAAAATTAGGAGACTAACAATGCAACATCCAGATTGACCGACCACAACATCCAGATTGACCGACTGCAACATGAAACTAAAGTAATCCCAACATGAAAATCACTTGCTGCAACATGAAAAAAACCAACATCCAAACTCACCGACTGCAACATTACAGAAAGGCAATCCCAAGATCTGAATTCTCTTGGCGCAACACTGAAAAAATTGATACAACCTTCAAACTCATAGGCTGCAACACCCAAAATAAGTAACATCAACATCAAAACTCACTTTCTGCAACATGAGAATCATCAATTACAACATCCAAAAATCTCAAATATTGTAACATCCAAACATCTCATGTTGCAACATGGAGAAACAATAAGCACAACATCATGATTTAGTTACTGCAACATCACTAATGACGCCTTACCCGGTCATGGGGAACTGGACATGCAACATGTGGAAGATGGAATTTGCCCGGCGCTAACTTCGGCTCCCCCGCGAGTTGTTCCTAATGAAGAAGGATGGAGGGAGGAAGCACATGGGAGGTCCCTGTGTCGGGGAAAGGGGAGCGCGGCATCGCACCAATAGCGATCTTCTTCGCAACCGCTGCCGAGCACGGATGTCGGCATCTCCGTCCCCGCCACCGCCGAGCACAGCCATGAGCATCTCCATCCCCGCCGCCGTCGAGCACGGGCACCGACATCTCCGTCCAAGCTTCCGCCCTCCGCTACCTCATCCCCTTCCACCACCTCGTTGCCCTCCGTCTCATCCATCACGCACTGGTCACTTGATTTGGGGGAGGAATCTCAGTGGAGACACCAGACGCACGCACGGAAGAGAGACAGGCGGAGAGAAGAATGAACGGTGATGTGGGAGTAGATGGGTGAGAGGATAAGTTGGATTTCTTTTTTTTTATAATCAAGAGGTGGGACCACGTCTGATATTTCCTGAAGCGTCTGGACGTCTTCAGCTTAGCGTTACCGTATTTTTTTTTATTAGCTATAGCTTACTGCTTACGTGGCTCACAGATAAGTTGTCGTCAACCTTTTCTTCTCATTCTCGTGGTGGGACCCACTTCCTAGTCCTATCTCTTTCGCACGGACCATCTCGTTTCCATTTCTTCTTCCTTTCTCTCTCTTTACGCCGTTGTTCTTCTTCGTCAGTAGTCACATCCCAGGAGCTCGCATCGCTCACCGCTGCTCCGCCAGGGGAGGTGGCTCGGGGCACGGCCATCGCACGCCGCCGATGAGGTACACCATGGGCGGAGACCCGACAGTGGGCAGCGGATCCGTGGGTACATATGTTCATGCAGCCCGTGGCCCGTTAGCCGAACACGAAGTCCTTTTTTTGCCCGAACGTAGCTCGGCCCGGCATGAAGATCTTTAGACCCGTGCTAGCCCAGCCTGGTAGCTCGTGCCTGGCAGGGGCGGAGCCAGGATTTGAGGTAGGGGGGGCAATGGACAAAGTAATGTAGAACCGATAGCCATGTGAGCTGATTTTAGTCACATATAATGATATAATAATAGCATGTTTCATAAGTCTTAACCAAAATAAAATTACATATCTATCAATTTAAATTTAGCTCTTCGACTAGCAGCAAGATCGTATGCTATAATAATATCATCGGTACTGATTGATGCAGCCAATTCCTTCTCAATATAAATTACCAAACAATCTCGCAGAAATCCATCTCCCATTGTACATCTGAGACGTGTCTTCGCAAGTTTCATAGCTGAAAAGCATCTTTCGGTGGTTGCAGTTGATACTGGAAGAGTTAATACTAATCTTAATAACCTGTCCACCATAGGATAAGATGACTATTTTCATGTTTTAAATAGTCCACTTGTTAGATCAGCAAGTGTTGATAATTCCTTTAGTTCTGGACTGTTGCATACATCAATTTGAAAATGTGGCAACTGACACTCTAACTGAGCTCTTTCTTGACTTGAGAAATCAGCAGGATAATATTTTTCCACCAGAGTGCATATATTGTCTATGTTGAATGTGTCCAGCCTAGGATCCAAAGAAGCACAAAGGGACAAAAGCTCTGTCGCTTGAGAACTGAATCGATCTTCTAACTCTACTAGTTGTTGATCAATTGCAACATTAAACACATCTACTTTGTAATGGTGAAAGGTTGTGGTGTTGTCGTTCTTGTTTCGAGATTTAGTCACATCAACATACCTGCAAATGGGAAGATATGGATTGATTGATGAACAAGTACAATTTAACAAAAGAATAAATAATTTGGGGGGAAAACATACTTCTTACTCAGATCCAGAATATCAATCTTGTGCTTTCCACAAAATAATTTGACCTCCTCAAGAAGAGGTTCCCAACCATTATCTCGCAACTCACCAAGCAACACTTTTTTGGTAGAAACAGAATCCACCGCATTTAAGATATCAATGCTCTTCTTTTGGAATGTCTGGCACAATACATCAGTGATATTCATAATCTTTTCCATTAGGAGTAGAATAAATACAAAATCAAATGTGACAATGATTCGTAAGGCACCACTGGCATCTCCCCGAGAATACTTTGAAACTGAACGATCATTAGCAATGTTGCGTAGGACTGAAACTGTGGCACCAGACATCTTCTTTAACCTTAGAATAGACCTATAGTGGGAACTCCATCTAGTGTCCCCTGGCCTTTGTAGGGAGGAAATCTGATTTGCCCCTCGCCTTGTGTCAAGCTCTCCCAATTCAATTTCATGGGCAATTTTCTCTGCTTGTTTTGCTAGCAACTCATCGTTGCGCTTAGGAGAAGCACTAACAACATTTATGATGAAATTTGCATGCTGAAAAAAATTGTGTACCTCATGTACCTCCCTTGGTGCTGCTACAAGGGCCAACTGAAGCTGATGAGCCATGCAATGAATATAATATGCATATGGGCACTTATTGAGAATTAGAGCTTTCAATCCGTTCCACTCCCCTCTCATGTTACTGGTCCCATCGTAACCTTGACCTCTTATATCTTGTATGCTTAGGCCATTAGCTGAGAGGATAGCACAAATTGACTCTTTAAGTGTCCAAGCTTTAGTATCACTAACATGGATCAGATCAAGGAAACGCTCCTTTATAAGGCCTTCCTTGTTGACAAATCGGAGGAATATCGCCATTTGCTCTTTTTTGGACTCATCTCGAGCTTCATCAACCATTATGCAAAATTTGCTATTGCCAATTTCTTCTCTAATTGATTTCTGCACTTTTCGAGCAAGTATGCTTAGAATTTCCTTTTGGACATCAGGTGAAGTGTATTTTGCATTTTTAGGAGCATTTTCCAAAACAACCTTATTAACCTCCGTGTTATAGGAAGCCAAAAGCTTGACCATTTCAATAAAGTTACCCCTATTTATTGAATCTGGAGATTCATCATGACCTCTAAAGGGACAACCTTGAAATGTAAGATATGAGAATTTGATCTTATTACCTAATGCAATCAATCGTAGTTGCAAGCCTTCGTCTTCCTTTTGCAACCATTATCTCTTTTTGCTTAACAATCACATTGTCAATTTGAGCCATTGTGTTCTTAAGATTATTAAAACACCGAACAGAATAATTGTGGGCTGAGCCGGCATCTCCCATATTTATATTAGAAAAGAACATTCATTTCCGCAATTAAGTTTCTTCCAATTCTGAAACCCCTTTACTATGCATGTATCTACTCCAACTTTCCCAATTGGCTTCTTGGAAAATAAAAAACATGGTAGACAGTAAGCACGATTTGTATGAGGTGAATATTCTAGCCAAGTAAATTGCTTGAACCAGTTACTCTGAAATCGACGACGATGAGCTAATTCACTGAGTGGGTACTCTACCAACACAGGCTGATATGGACCCTCTGAAATATAAAATCTTCGAGCTTCATCTTGTTGACCCGCTGACAATTCCAATATTTGAACACGTTTACCAGGGTCTCTCTAAAATCTAGTAGCAATAACTGGTGGATGCTCGGCAACCTCGGCTTCGATTGGTTCAGCGGTAGCAGCAACATTACTCTGATTATTAGGATTTTGTACATGATCATTATGAGTTTCCCCTTCTAGATCAGGAGCACTTGAGCCAATCGGCTTAAAAAAACTATTGATAGTCTTTCTCTTCTTCATATTAATCATCTGTACGACTGTACATGCATCATGAAACACATAAATAAAAAATCCCTAAGATTTATAGCCTAGAAAAATAAAAGTAAGAGAAAACAAGCTGCGCAAACGAACCACAAGTCCAGGAGACACTGCTGCCTGCTACGCATCAGCGCATGGCTGGCCTCATCCTTGAATCCTTTGATTGATTCCTCGTCTTTTTTTAACTAGCGGCAGCGGCGGCAGGAAAACGAACAGAAGTCACGAACGGAGGGGGCGACTGGACGAGGGGCGACTCGGTATTGGCATTCGGCGGCAGGAATAAAGACCTATTTTTTAATTGGGCCAGTGCCCAGCCAGGCCTAAAAATCTCCAGCAGCAGCTTCCAACTCCAACCGTCCCTCAGGCCACCATGACAGACTGATAGTCTAATATTAGGTGCAGGAGGCTAGGCGGCCAGGCCACAAGGGGTGCCACAGCCACTGCTGATGGGTGGTGCCCGACAGGGTCAGGGGGTGCCAAGCCCCCCTGCCCCCCTCCCTCCGCCACTGGTGCCTGGTGTGGACCATCACCCTAGCACGACAGACGGCCCGGCCCAGCATGATTTTAGGATGCAGACTCGTATTGGCTCATTACCTTCACCCCATATAAAACTAAATCTAAATCCTAGCCACTACTACCCCTCCTCCCTCCCCCGTCGCCACCTGCCTTTTAGCTGTTGCGCATCTCTCCCAGACTAACGTTGCCCCTCCGCTCCACTACCTGCCCCTTCGCCACCCCACCTTTCCTCCACGACGCCACCGCCGTCCCCCTTCTCCTCCCCTCCCGCACCGCCGCCGCCCCGCCTCTCCTCCCCTTCGGCGCCAGCGCCGCTACCCCCTCCTATCCACTCCTCCCCTCCAGCGCCGGCGCCGCTACCCCCTCCTCTCCACTGCCGGCACCACTCCACCTCCTCCCCTCTACCGCCGGCGCCACTACCTCCTTCCCTCCGCAGCCACCTCCTCCCCTTCCTCTCCTCCACCGCCGCCACCTCCTTCCCTCCGCTGCCACCTCCTTCCCTTCCTCTCCGACCTCCACCTCTCCTCTGACCTCTAGCCCTCCGCCTCCCCTCCCTGTGGCCTCATCGCCCCCTAGCCCCTACCCCCGCCGCACGCCGCCACGTCCTTCTCCTTCGTGGCAGTGTGGGGTTGGCCGCGGGGAGTAGCGGCGGGAGCGCACGGGTGGCCAGCAACGGGGAGTAGTGGTGGCAGCGGCGAGGGGGTGCAGGGAGCGGCGGCGGTGGGGGAGCCTGCCGTGCCACGCGGTGGCCCGAAGCCGGCCGTGCTTACGGGTCGGCCTGGCATGGAAAAGCCATTGCGGATCCGTGCTTGGACCGTCGGTGCAGCCCGTGAGCCGGCATGGCACGACATTGGCGTCGTGACGGGCCAGGCTCAGCATGAAAACCAACGGGCCTTGCCGGGCGAGGCCGGGCAGCCCGAGTGGACATCTATATCCGTGGGCGCGGGCTGCCAATGGGGGACGTTGCAGCATGGCCGGACGGAAAGACAAGGTGCGGCCCGCCCGGGCAAAGTGGTTCAGCGCCGTCTAGCGGGCAAAGCGGTGCGGTGCGGCAATCCTGTGGAAACACCCCGCACTACTCGGCCGGAGGAGCGGCAAACCCAAATGGACCCGCACTGTGCTGCTTAGGTAGCAGAGCAGCGCGTGCTATCAAAGTATCAACAGGCCGGGGCTGCTCGGCCGGGCGGAGTGAAACGGCATGGGCGAAGCGGTTGATGCGGCACGCGGCACAGGAGGGGCCAGCCGCACATGGCTTGAGGCTGAGGGTGTCCAGGAGCTTTATAATATAGAAGAATAGATGCGGGACTGGTGCGCATTTATTATGACGGACGACCTCCAGCATCAAGGTTCAAGCGACGACGGCCTTTAAATTCTCCCACCATGAAACCTTGCCACTCTCGCCAGTGGTAAGCAGCACAGATTTGACGTGACTGGATCGACATCAACCGGCGGACGCGCGCCATGGGATCTTCGGCGCACCTCAGCTGCCTGATTGAAGCCACCAGCTGGGTTACCATTGGCAGCCTGCCCGCCATCGTTGTCACGTTCCTCCTAGAGGCCGGAGCTTGCCCCATGCACTTGTTCTTGTTGCTGGCCGCGGTGGCGACCCTGTACATGTACATCGTGCGCCGTCCTCGTCGCGTGGTGTACCTCGTGGAGTACGCCTGCTTCCGCACCGTGCCCTCCTGCCGTGCCCCCTCGGCCATGTTCCTTGAGCACACGCACCTCCTGCACGGTGCACTTGACGAAGACCGCACTGCTGCCGTCGACTCCTTCACGGCGGGCATGCTGGAGCGGTCAGGCCTCGGGGAGGAGACCTCCGTGCCCCCCTCCCTCCGCTACGTCCCGCCCGACAAGAGCCTTCATGCGGCACGCAAGGAGGCCGAGCTCGTCGTCTTCTCCGCCGTGGACGCCCTGCTCGCCAAGACGGCAACAAGGCCCGGGGACGTCGACGCGGTGATCATCTGCTGCAGCATGTGTGCACCAGAGCTGGCGCTCTCGAACATGATCGTTAACAGGTATGCCATACGCAGCGACGTGCGGAGCACCAACCTCTCCGGGATGGGTGTAATGCGGGGCTCATCGCGGTAGGGCTCGCGGAGAGCCTCCTCCGCGCCATGCCGCGTGGCGCGTGCGCTGGTCATGTCAACGGAGATCCTCTCCTCGAACCACTAGTCCACTACGTGGGCGCCGACCGCTCGATGCTGGCCGCGAACTGCACGTTCCGCATGAGTGGCGGCGATGCTCATGTCCACCTCCGCGACCGGCGCGCGGTTCCGGCTCCGTTGCGTCGTTCGTACCTGCTCGGCCGCTGAGAACGCAGCGTGTTCCAGGAGGACGACGACGAGGGCAACATCAGGGTAAAGGTCGACAGAGACTTCTTTGCCGTCGCCGGTGAGAAGATCAGGGCAAACATCGTGGCATTCGTGCCCCGCTGTTGAATAATTCTTGTGCATGGCTGTTTTGTTGGGTTGTGCGCGTATTTGAGCTCTGAGTTGCGCTCTGTTCGCGAGGGAGCACGTCGTGCGACACGAACCAGGCGTCTGGGATGGCATGCACCGACGGGCGTGCCACGCATGTTGGGGTCCATGACTCCACTTAGTTGTAACCGTTTTGCCTATATACATGAATGAAGAGTCCTGGAGACAAGAAGAAGGAAGACCAGCAGGACAACCCGGGCGGGAGCGGAGCCAAGGACGGTGGCGCCACGATCCAGCGAATCGTTTGTGAGGTGGGGGCCGGGACCATCTACCCCGTCCTCACCAAGACAAACTACTCCGATTGGGCACGTCTCATGAAAGTGAAGCTCAAAGCCAGGGCGCTGTGGTGGGCGATCGACGTTGGCAACGTCGAGCTGCAGGAAGATATGATGGCCCTCGACACGCTTTGTTTCGCCATGCCACCAGAGATGGCGACGGCGATGGCTGACAAGGATACGGCGAAGCAGGCGTGGGGCACCATCGCCACCATGCGCATTGGCGACGAGTGCATCAAACACCGTGCGGCAGCTACAGCGCGAGTTCGACCTTGCGACGTTCAAGGATGGCGAAACAGTGGAGGACTACGCGTTGCGCCTGACGGGCATGCAGGCCACCCTCGTAACTCTTGGCGAGGAGGTGGAGGAGACCCGGGTGGTGGAAAAGATGCTGCGAAATGTGCCGTCACGGTTCAAGCAGATCGTGCTCGTGATCCGCACGCTCCTAGACACCTCCACTCTCATAGTGGCGGACCTCACCGGGCGGCTCAAGGCAGCGGAGGAGTCATTCGAGGGGCCGCCACCAACGCTGCAACACAACGGCAAACTGTATCTCACAGAGGAGGCTTGGGATGCCCGTCGGAGGTAGCGGGAAGGTGAGCGTCAGCCCAGCGGCGGCACGGGCGGGAGCTCAGCGCGCCGAGGCTCCAGGCGTGGACGTGGAAGAGGGCGAGGTAGCGACTGCGGATCATCTTCGTCAACTGGGTGGGCCAACTCCGTTAGCAAGATCGGTAAGGATCAATGCAGGAGATGTGGGAAGACAGGCCATTGGGCCCGGGAGTGTCCTACGAGGCCCAAGAGGCAGGAGGCCCACGTTGTGCAACAAGAAGAAGAGGAGGCCTCCCTGCTGCTCGTGAAGTCAATGGAGGTTACCATTTCTGTCGTGGGGGCACCGTCGCCGGGAGCTCTGTCCGCATAGCAGCGGGGGGCTGCTCTCGCCGGGGCCTGGAGCGCGCCCCCGGTGCGGAGGCCGGCCTCATCGACGGCTCGCTGCAGCACCGACGAGCTGACGCGGCTGGGAATCTCAGATCCCACACAAGGGAGATCTGGATCGGGAGGAGCTGATTCGAAGGTCGCCGTCCACCTGCGGGACCAGAAGGCCCTCGTGCACCTAGAGGCCGAAGAGGAGGAGCGGGGGGTAGAGTCGTGGGTCCTCGACATGGGGACCACGAACCATATGTCGAGTTCTCGCGTGGCATTCGCAGAGCTTGACACGGCGGTCTGCGGCACGGTCCGTTTCGGTGACGACTCAGTGGCGTGGATCGAAGGCTGCGGCACGGTCATCTTCTAGTGCAAGAACGGCGAGCAGCGTTCATTCCGCGGTGTCTGCTTCATTCCCCAGCTCACGACGAACATCATGAGCGTCGGGCAACTCGACGAGGTGGGCTACAAGATCAACATCAACGATGGCGTGATGAGGATCCGCGAGCCAGGAAGCAAGCTGCTTGCTAAGGTCGCGCGCGCAGCAAATCGGCTCTATGTGCTCAACATCGACATTGCACAGCCGGTCTGCCTGGTGACGTGCAGCAAGGAGGAGGCGTGGCGGTGGCATGTGTGGCTCGGCCACGTGAACATGGCTGCGCTGCGTAAGATGGCCCAAGAGGAGCTCATACGAGGATTGCCGTCAATCGATGAGGTGGATCGCCTGTGTGAAGCGTGCCTCGCCGGAAAGCAGAAGCGCACCCCGTTCCTAGAGCAGACCAAGTACCGCGCGCAGCCACCTCTGGAGCTGGTGCACGGTGATTTATGTGGGCCCATCACGCCGGCTACACCAAGTAGGAACAACTATTTCCTGCTGCTGGTGGATGATCGCAGCTATTTTATGTGGCTGACGATGCTGCCATCGAAGGATTGGGCGGCGGAAGCAATCAAAGAGTTCTAGGCACGGGCTGAAGGCGAGTCCAGGTTGAAGCTGGGAGCGCTGAGGACCGATCGGGGTGGCGAATTCACCTCGATTGAGTTTGCAGAGTACTGTGCAGCAGGGGGGGTTCGACGGCAGCTCACTGCCCCCCTACAGTCCTCAGCAAAACGGCATCGTCAAGCGCCGGAACGGCACAATGGTGGCAGCGGCGCGGAGCATGCTCAAGGCGAAGGGCTTGCCGGGCTGGTTCTGGGGTGAGGCGGTGAACGCTGCCGTATACATCCTGAACCGCTACCGACGAAGAGCGTGGAAGGAATGGCTCCGTTCGAAGCCTGGTATAGGAAGAAGCCGGCGGTCCATCACCTGAAGACCCACACGGCGCCACACCTCAAGAAGCTGGAGGATCACGGCCACAAGATGATCTTCATCGGCAGCGTCGCGTCCACATCACGAGGGACATGATCTTCGATGAGGAGGATCAGTGGGATTGGTCCCAAGGCACGGAGGCTGGGAACGTCGACGATAGCGTCACCATCGAGTTCACCATCGGCCGTGTACCTGACGATCAGGAGGTGACGTCGAGTGAGGAAGCTGGAACGCCGGGAACGCCCCCTGTCGCAACACCAACATGGCAGGGTGGCCCGGGCACGCCGGCTGCGACAACCCCCACCGCGACACCAGCCTGGCAGAGCAGCCCGAGCACGCTGGCCGCGACGCCTGTTGGAGTTCAGTTCGTCACGCCTCCACATTTCTTGGGTGCGCTGCGATTCCGTGCGGTGGATGACGTCGTGGGACCTGGATCACCTCCAGGTTATGCTATCCGTGATCTTGGGGACGAGCGCTTGTATGCCATGAGCGCAGAGGAGCTGGCATCTCTGGCACAGGCGAAAAAGGAGGCGTGTTAGAGGCGGGCGATGGAGGAGGAGCTACGATCCATCGAAGAGAACCACACTTGGACACTCACTGATCTACCCCAAGGCCGGCGCACCATTGGCCTCAAGTGGGTGTTCAAGGTCAAGAAGGACAAGCACGGCGCGGTGGTGAGGCACAAGGTGTGACTCGTCGTCAAGGGATACGCGTAGCGTCGAGGCATCGACTATGATGAGGTATTTGCTCCAGTGGCGCGTATGGAGGCTGTGAGGCTACTGTTGGCATTGGCGGCACAGGAAGGGTGGGAAGTCCACCATATGGATGTCAAGATGGCGTTCTTGAACGGCAACCTTTAGGAGGAAGTGTTCGTGGAGCAAGCGCCGGGGTTTGCTCAAGCAGGCCAAGAACACAAGGTATATAAACTGCACAAAGCTCTGTATGGTTTACATCAAGCTCCTCGTGCCTGGAATCAAAAGTTAGATGATAAGCTGGGTGTTCTGGGGTTTAAGAAATGTCCATTTGATCATGCTATTTACTGTCGGGGTGCTGGTACTGGGAGACTGGTAGTTGGGGTCTATGCGGATGATCTGATTATCACAACGGTCAGTGACAACAGCATCAAGAAGTTCAAGGCACAAATGACAGAGATTTTCAAGATGAGTGATCTAGGATTACTCACCTATTATCTGGGCATTGAAGTGAAGCAGGGCGTGGAGGGAATCACTCTGTCTCAAGGGAGTTATGCAAAGAAAATTCTTGAGAAGGCTGGCATGGAGGAGTGCAATACATGTGAAATTCCTATGCAAGCAAAACTCAAGTTGAGCAGGAAAAGTGACAGTCCTCGAGTTGATGCTACTGAGTACAGAAGCTTAGTTGGAAGCCTGAGATATTTGGTGAATACTCAACCTGATTTAGCATTTTCAGTCGAGTATGCAAGCAGGTTTATGGAGGAGCCACATGAAGACCATCTGGCAGCAATAAAACACATTCTGAGATACATTGCTGGGACTAGAGATTGGGGGCTCATGTATAGAAGGAAGAAGGGAGATCAACTTGTACTTTTGGGCTTTAGTGACAGTGATCTAGCTGGAGATGTTGATAGCCGAAAGAGCACTACTGGAGTCATCTTCTTCCTTGGTGAAAGTCCTATCAGTTGGCAGTCAGCAAAGCAAAAGGTTGTAGCATTGTTAAGTTGTGAAGCTGAGTATATTGCTGCTGCAACAGCTTCCTGTCAGGGTGTTTGGTTAGCACGGCTGTTAGCTGAGATCTTGGATTCAGTGGTGAGCAGGCCGGTGCTCAGGGTGGACAACAAATCCACAATTTCTTTAGTCAAGAATCCTGTGCATCATGATCGGAGCAAACATATCGATACAAGGTTTCATAAGATCGAGAGTATGCACACAATGGGCAGATTGAGGTGAGTTTCATTAGAACTGATGAGCAACTGGGTGATGTTCTGACAAAGCCACTTTGCAAGAGTAAGTTTCTGGAGCTCAGTACCAAGATCGGCCTTCATGACTGCAAGTAGATTATTGCACAAGACTTAGGAGGAGATTTGTTGAATAATTCTTGTGCTTAGCCAGTGTCTTCTGTTGGTTCAGTTATCTGCGCATGGTTGTTTTGTTGAGCTGTGCGCGTATTTGAGCTCGGACTCGCGCTCTGTTCGCGAGGGAGCGCGTCGTGCGGCACGAACCAGGCGTCTGGGATGGCACGGGCGTGCCGCGCATGTCGGGGTCAATGACTCTACTTAGTTGTAACCGTTTTGCCTATATACATGAATGAAGAGTCCTGAAAAAGCTGCGCAGTTTGAGCAGCACAAATGAGATCGAGTTCTTGAGTTCATAGTGCTCCAGTTCGCGTGAGTTTGTGTGCGTTTGTGAGCTCGCCGGCGTTGTGGTCGACAACGTCTCACCGGCGATCTCTGACACCCGCGTCCTCCCGGCATCGGAGCTGCTCCTGCTCGCACTGTCCGCCGCCGCTCGGAGGATCCTGGGCCGGCGTGTGGGAGGCACTTACCAACTAAACTTCCGCAGGGCGATCGAGCACTTTTGCGTCCACGCCGCCGCGCTGGGGGTGGTGGACGCGGTGCAGCGCGGTATCGGACTCTCGGACGGGGACGTGGAGGCGTCACGGATGACGCTGCACCGGTTCGGGTACACGTCGAGCAGCTCGGTGATGTACGAGCTGGTGTACATCGAGGCCAAGGACCGGATGAGGAAGCGCGACCGGGTGTGGATGATCTCCTTCGGCGGCGGATTCGAGTGCACCAGCGTCGCGTGGGAGTGTGTCGAGCCGCGCCGAGCGAGGCCGACGGCTCATGGGCGGACTGCATCCACCGCTACCCGGTGCGTCTTGTTGGTCGCACTCGATGATACTGCAGCTGGTGGGAAGTCAGATCGCAGCTATCTCTGGATTTTGAGTGCATAGTAGCTTCAAAGTTTGGAAGAGGTTGCAGATGGTATGTCTCAGTGACGAGGGTGGCAAGTTTATTTCGCGATGGTCGGTCCGCCTGATCACAAGAACTGTGCATGGTATACTGGTATGCATGCAAGGCTTTCTTCATTGTTCAATTCCACTCAAAATCCTGTGATGGACTGCGGACCGCCTCCGTAGGCACAACCTGTAGGACCATGATAACTGTGCGCTATGCGGTCAGGAAGTTGAAACTATCGATGGTTTTTGATCGAAGGCTGCTCGTTCAGCAGGCATGTTTGGTGCAGATTTTGCATCCTTGGTGAGTTGTGGTCTGCACTCTGCTGGATATCGCTCCTCAAGTCCTCAACCAAATGCTTCCAGCTTTGCGGATTGGCGGTTCAATTCTATGCGTCTTGCTAAGGCTTTCGATTCCTTTACTATCCTCACCTTGTGGATGATCTACAAGGAACAGAATGCCAGGGTGAGGATAGTCAAAGTTTAAATGTACTCTATTCATGTACTGTAGCGGATCCTGTCAAACTTTCTAAAATTTAACCATATATCTTGGAACTATCATAATTATCTCTATCCATATTGTCTTGATTTTTCTCTCTACGAAGATTATGCCTAGATTCTTTTTAAACGTTTAGAAAGTGTTCTGTCGTGGTATAATATGCTCATAGGCCTCATGTCGAGATTTTATCCCCAAAATGGGCCCAAAAGACTCGAGGGGCCTCTCCACTAAGTTAATACTATATCCAAAAAAATAATAAAATTGAGAGGCATTGAACTACTTGTCTTTGTGCATTTCTAAATTCTTGTTTGTGATTTTGTAAATTCTTTTTTGGCGCAGTTGCTTGATTTCAGGACACATAGTTGTATTTTGATCACTAAAGTAGCGCTCAAATATGCATCTTGGAGACTCCGAAAAGCTAAAATATTTCAACTAGTAAATGCAACAGGTGGCCTCAAAATAGACTGAAAAGAGGTGGTAGCCATCAAGCTATGCATCACAGCAGACAGTATCAGAGGCGACCACTACCGGGCGAAGATACCAACTGTAAACTCCAACCAGTAAACCGGAGTTGGTGGCATGTTAAGAAACGGAGACAAAGCAATCCTACATCTTTTATGTACAAATCTATGTCCCTGAATCCCGTGCTTCCTAACGCCAAAGACCGATCCACAGATGCATACAGTTCTATTCCTGATTTGGTACAGGGGAGGGTTCCTCCGTCTTGGGCTTAGCGAACGACTTCTGCTTCTCCAGTGTTGGCATGTAGGCCGCAGTGCTCTTTTGGAGGGCGCCGGCAGCAGGCTTGTCAGGCTGGCCCCGTGGGCTCGCTAGCTTCTCCAGGACGTCGAACTTTGCTGTTGCCCAGGGGGCCGTGCCCACATTCCCAGCAGTGCTTGGGGCGTCCTCAGTCAGTGTTGTGATCGCATCTCTTGATGAAAACCATGTGTGGCCGCAAGAAGTACACTCAAGCTGGAAACCAAAGGAAAATACTTAGGTCAGTTCCCTATGTGAAATTCATCCTTCTAAATCAATCAAGTAATATTATCCAAGTTGGCAGGACGTCAGGTAAACAGTACATCTGTTAAGCAGTACCAGTAGAACTGTTTAAATCTCTCTATACACACTGAACGTCCACTCAAAGAAGTTTGCTGACAGAACTAGTTGCCTTTTCTAAAAAAAAAAGAACAACTAATTCGCCATAGTTTTATACCCTCGAAATTGGGAGTGGCACGGTAGCATGGGTTCAGAAATAAACAACCTGTTATCTCCTCAAAATTGGTTATAGAATGAACCTAAGGTCCATTTTATTAAGGCTGCCACCAGCATTTGCTTCGTTTCAAGGATCAAGAGTTACCATGCCAGTTCTAACCTAAGGTCTATCTTGGCTGAAAGCATAAAGTTCATTAATTTTGACTGAATCATTGTTGGTTCTAACCACAGCTGATACTGAATGCAGCAAGTCCGATTTACTCTGAAGAACCTTGAAAACGTATATTAAACTCCTAAGACTGCAGAATGGGATTTCTAACATCATAATCTTATAAAACCAAGCTAATTTACACCCTAAGGGGTCTACAACTGAGTTAAACTTTTTGCAGTACATGCTAAAGAAAAAATAAACTGACACATTGAGATTTTCCCTGCAACGTAAACACTATCATTTGCTATTTGCCCTACAAAAGAGAATGAGATAAGCAGACAGTATGAATGGTATGTAACTACTTAAGAAAAACCAATGTTACAGTTAGCAACAAAATAAAGCAATCTCATTCCATCTTGTGTCAGAAAACTGGTATGAAAGATAAAGAGAACACGACATGAACAAAATTTCGGACCTGATAGCGATCTCCATGACCTGCATGGATAATATTATATATGCCAACTTTCTTTTCGTTGCATCTTTCACATCTTGTATCAGTCATCTAAGTAAAACAAATGACAAACTTAGAGAATCATAGTGTAAAAGAGTTGCATGTGAAAAAATCAGTTATAGTAATGAATATTCCTCTTTGTTCTCTTCACTGATTACTTAGTTTAGAGAATATATGCACCATACCTGCAACTGTCTTGACTCTTCTGGTTCAGATGTTTTTTCTGCTGAAGTCAAACCAACCTGAAATGTTGTAAATACTCTATATAAGGAATTTGTGGCAAGGGTTTCGTGCAGTGTGATATACAGCTGGAAAACGTTAACAGATTCAGAAATTATATAAAAAAAACTCCTCAGAACATAAGAATAATTTCAGTAAAACATGGGTCCAACAGTAAATGTACACTACTAGTACTTCAGTATACTCAATACAGCAATAATAAATAACATGTTCTTGCATGTTCAACATGACAAGACACAAACAGCACAATAGTGCTAAGAGTCAAAATTCACAGACCAACAAACACAGATGGTCACCAAGTAATTTACACAACCACTGCCTAGAAGAAGAGTATTCTCAACCATGTACTATCATCCAGGGTGGAGCAAGGAGGATGTTGACTAGAAGAGGGAACCGTGCCCGTTATACATAAGACTACTGTTATTTGGTCTTAAAAGGCTCAGGCAAACACACCCTCAAAATGCCGACTTAAATGTAAACTGAAGGATATAGGGCATATATCATTTATGGGCTTATGGGATATAAACAGTAAAAAACAAAACTCAAAAGTCTACAGTAACTGCACAAAGTTTAAGCACTGGGCCCTTCTTACACAATAATACATTACAATGGTGCCATATTGCACTGTTTCAAGCTGCAACAGCAGTCACCCATGTTGCCACAAGATGCTAAATTGACCTATCAAATTTGTCAATGAAAATGAAGTTGTCCTATCAACTTAAAATAACTAGAGTGTGAAGCTATTCGCACATGGATGAAATCGATTTCAGTCAACAAGGTAATGAAGATAGGATATCTGGCTCATATAATGACAAAAATATAAATAAAATATTTAAAACGACAATTAGACCTTTAATTCATCAGGGGACATGGTTAAAAGAACTGGAGGATCAAGCTCCTTGTCCATCAGTCGGCTACGTAGTTTAGAGCTATTCTGTATGATAACCAAAATAACCATGGTAAGTCCAATATTCAAATAACAACAATAGAAACACATTCAAAGAACATCTATTGAAACATAGACAACAATAGAAACAAAGAGAAGTGCAATCCAGCATGAGTTATAATCCTTGATATAGAAAGGGGACCACATATGAAATAGTTAGGGTGCATATAATTGCCATCATCCTGATAATCAGACAAAGTGTGATAGTTACTATAGCAATAGCAATACAAATATTCCTCCAGAAATATGATTTATAATTTCAGATTAGTAGATGTTATTGGTTTATGGCCTCATATTCTGAACACTGGAAGATGGCTGGATGCAGAATTTGCTTTTTAATAACATGAAATAATAACATAGTCTCATCCTGATACAGAGTTGGATTATAGAAAAGGTCTATTATTCACAGCATTATATTTGGGATGACAAAATTTCAGCTCAAACCATGATATGTGAAGCTTGTTTTTTTTTTCTATTGTACTTTGGTGAACATGTGGATCTGATACATCTTATGAAGAAGATGACCTAGACTGTTTTCGCTTTTTATCAAGTTTATCAAATGGCAGTACTGCTATAACGCAGAAGGCCATCAGGCTATTGTGTTTGCATGTTACCTAGGAAGCTATGTCAAGATGATAATGCTTTACAATTACATTCAAGTGGATAGCAGTTTAGATGTGCAAGTTCTAATTTAGTTGTACTTGTACAGCATGCACAAGCTCTGTGTGAGCAGACAGTAAATGGTGATTGGATCATTGAAATGATGGTAACCATAGGATCAACATAAAACTTATTTGTGGTAGTACAAATTTCAGTAACATATTATTGCTAGAATCACTGCAAGTTATGGACTCTTAAAAATGTGCAACAGAGCAGATTTGAACCAAGCTAACATAACTATACAGGTGAGGTTGCTTGCCAATAACTTTGCAGTATACACAAGCTCTGCATGCGGAGGTTCTCAAATTGGACAGTTTTAAAACTGAAAATTTAGGTTGGTCAAAACATAATAAACAATCTGAACTGAAATATTCTATGTTGTCAAGGTATAAACTATGTTGGAAAAGAAGAATATATGTTAGCACATAATGAATGCATGCTCGAGTACAAACACACATTCTCTGCAGTAATGCACCATCAAGATTGATGGTATGATAACAGGTAATTATCTAAAGTTATCAAGTGGCCCATGATAAAAACATGCGTACCTTGATGTTGAACATTAGCTGTCTCAGTTTCTGGTTATACTTCAGAAAATCATTGCCTAGAGCTTCAAATGCAGATCTTTCTAATGCAACCATTATTGGAACAACAACATCATGTGTGTATGATTTTTCATTGTCCTGATTGAAAACATAGAGAATCATCATTATAAGAGGGAAATGAAGGATCAACAGATGTACAGAAACATGGAACGAGGGAAGCAAAGAATCAAAGAGAAGGCTAAAGGCATTTGCAAATATATAAGTTCCTTCTTTTCATAAATATAAACAGTTAAAAGGAGTAAACTTACAAATATAAAAAGAAAAATTAGACATGAGACATGCTCTTTATTTAAAGAAACTGAATGGATTGTACATGTATGCACATACAGACAGAGGATAGAGATGGAGCTAATCAGAGCAAGAAACATTATGCTGAAAATTCATATGGGGGACAAATTTATCCAAGTTCTGCCCAAACCATGAGATTTCTTAATTCATTCAATAAAAATCATTAATCTGTGCTCTCAATCTAAGTGCATTTCAAAGAACACATTTGTGAACGCCAAGCTCAAAGGAGCCACACAAGCAATGTCAATATTTTCGACCGTCATTCTTCCAGTTATCCAAAATTTACCAACTCAAGCAAAGCTTATATTATAAGCACTAACAAGATGGCCATAATTAGTGCTCGCTGAAGAAATCATACTGACCAGTGACAGATGAGAGAGAAAATTTAGCAGACTAACAGTAAACACCAGATGCCTCAAATTCAACATTATTCAAGCATCTAAGTGTATCTCTTTTCCCTTCAATCTATAAGCCTTGAACATGGAACAAAATAAGAGACTATGTCACAACACAGAGAGTGCAACTTCTGCCATACTAGCAAGCCACAGCATAAACACAACCATCTACTTGACTGTGAGACAGGCTTTGAAGCCTCACATCCCAGATCACTCATTTTAGCAATGCATGTTAATATATGAAGGTAATATGTAGCCTCAGAAATCCATTGAAAATGCCATGGCATTCATAACATAAATGGTTCTGGAGCATTTAAAAATTCTATTTCATAAACAAATGGAGAATCAGTTTAGCAGCCATCAAATTTGGTTATGTTTGCCAATTATTAGTGTCCCTGAGCGACAGATGCTTCATTTGGTAAGTTGTACAATGGCCTAGGAATCATTTGGCAGCACTTGCAATAATTTGCGATGGAGTTAGGGGAGCTAATAATCCAACAACATGATTAATGGCATCAACATCTTTACTGACGAACTAGAAATACAATACATTGAAGACAGATACAGTATGCAAGAGTTTAGAACATTTGGATGATAATAAACAAGCAACTTACAGCAGAACCAACATCCTTTGCAGATGAACCATTAGTTGAACTTCTAGCAGCAGCATCAGGATCAGCATGAGATGCTCTGGCACTCTCCTTTGATGCTAGTGGAATACAATCTACCAATTTGTCAACCCACTTATCACGAGACTCTTCACCAGAAAGTGCTTTATATCTGACAAGGATGTCATAGTTCCTTAGCTTATCACTTCCAGGTGTCTCTGCTTTTGCAAACTGCTCAGATTTGCCAACTGGAGGTTCTCTTGTTACATCTATAGGGTTAACAGGTCTTTTACGTAGGCCTCGTTTATTTGATAAATGATCGCTGTTGTCAATAGGCATTTCTTCAGGTTCGAGATCAGGAAGCTGCCCAATATGGTCTATTGTTTTCTTAACAAGGAGGTCAATCTCTTGTTGCTTGTTATCCTCATAGTCCTTGTCTGTTAGGTTCCACAGCTTCTTCTCAACTGCATCGTAGACCTTCTGGACAATAAATCCAGGGTGTTGTTTTCGACTGGGAATCTGCTTGTGTTGAGGAATGAAATGAACCACACATTTGTGCATAACTGACTCTGCAGGCACATCATCGATATGAAAACTGTAAAATAGCTCTCTCGTGTCACGTGCTACCCAGCTTCCACCACCCTTTTTGTCAGCCTCTTCTGGTCTATAAAACCATTGGCCAGTCACATTTAAGCTACCCTCAGTTTCAGTTATATCCTGTTCCAAGATAAGTATGCAAATGTGTTACAAAAAATGGAAGTTGGGAATATCAAATATCGTAGAGAACCAAGCAAGTAGGTGTCTGTATCAAAAACTAAGGATGACTATATTAAAACATATCATTCTGGTTGTAAAGTGATAAGGAGCTTTGGCCTCAGCACTAGCAAGAATAGGTAATCATTCCAGCCATAGAATACAAGGTAAGGCTGACATTAAACTGCTCAACACAAAGGCTGGCCTCAGCTTGGGGTCCATTTGCATCCATGGCAACATAAGAAAAAAAAATCAAACCCAAAATGATACCTAGCAGCAAGCACTTAGTTAATGTTCATGAAAAATGTCAACTATGGCGTCCATTTCTCAACAATTCAAAGCAATAGTTTGAAGTTACTACTAACAACCAGATGAAGGGGACAACATAAGCAATCCAAAAGAACTAGGGATTATTACATTTAAAGGAAGCATTTATGCGAAAACTGTGAGGTCACATAAACAAACACCTTGATGCTGAGTTACAGTCTAGGCAAAATGCCAACTTGAAAATAGCACAAGCTAGAACCTAGCCTAATACGATGTTCCTAGTCAATTACTCCCTCCATTTCAAATTGTAGGTCATTTTGGCTTTTCTAGATACATAGGTTTTGCTATATATCTAGACATAACCTATTATGTAGATGCATAGCAAAAGATATGTATCTACGAAAGCCAAAACAACCTACAATTTGGGACGGAGGGAGTAGCATTCATAGTAAAAAAATGTCTTACTGGTATAAAGACTCTGGTCACTCGATTATCACAGAACAGAAGCATCAATGGCTGCAAACACATCAAGTTTTGTGAACTAGCCTATGGAACCCGACAAACAAACGAGTAGAAATTAATGAAACAACATTTAAAATTGCCAAGTCCCTGATCCGATCACAGACCTTGATGATGGCGACATAAGGCTTCTGAGTGCGGTCCTCAGGCGTGAGCAGCACGGGATCCTCCTGCACAATTAAGCCCACAGCAATCACCCACCGGAAAGCAAACAATCCGCACCTCCCGAAACCCTAAAACACACCAACAGAGCAGAAATCGGGAAGCGGGAGAGGAAGGAAGCAGCGGCTTACCAGCTCGTAGGTGTTGCCTTCGTACTCGAAGGAGTTGTAGTGCTTCTTCTGTTTCTTCCCCTTGCCGGTGACCCTGACCGGGTCCCCGACGGGCACCGGGTCCATGTTCTCCTCCTCGCGCGGCTCCTCCTCCTGCGGCTCTTCCTCCTCGTGCTCCTCGTCCTCGCTCTCCGGCTCGCGGCGTCGCTTGGGCCGTCCACGGCGGCGGCGGGTCTGCGTCTCCGCTTCCTGCTCACGGCGCTCCTCCTCCTCGGCCCGCCGCATCGCCTCCAGGTCCTTCTCGTCCTCCTCCTCCTCCTCGAGCTCCTCGTCGTCGTCCTCGTCGTCGTCCGCGGGGACGCGGCGGCGCTGCTGCTGCTGCTGCGGCGGCGGCTGCGGCTTCCTGGAGTTGGCGCCCGAGGAGGGGGCGCCGCCGGAGGGCTTGGACTTGACGGGCACCACGTCGTCGTCGTCGTCGTCGTCGTCCAGCTGCGTGAATCGGCGCCGCCGCCCCATTTCACCGCGGTGCCGATTCTGGGGGTTTGCGTCGGAGTGGGAGGTGGCACGGGGTGGAAGAAATGGGGATCGGAGGTTTGGGCTTCGGGCTGGGGCTTCGGATTTGGGTTTAGCCGTTTAACAACGGGGAAGGAGCACCTGACGCGAGAGTCGAGACGTGGTCGTCGGGTCGAGTCCCACGCGTCACAACCTGATTGGTTTGATGCCAAAATTTTGGTACGCCAGAATTTTGGCAAGTTAAAAGTTGAAAAAAACTTGCTCAAATTTTGGTAGGATAAATAGAAGGTACGGGCAAAATTTGGTACTAACCAAATAGTGGCCAAAATTTTGGCATGCCAATATTTTGGCATGAAACCAATCAAACTCTTTGTGTCAAAATTAAAAATAAAAAACGAACAAATCAAGCTCGTTCAATTAAAAAGGAAAAAATAAATATTTTATACTTGTCTAAACACATTTTCGTCGTGCCTTTGCAACTCTATTCCACGGCAACGAAGAAAGATATTACAATCTCCTTTGTATGTATGTTTCATTCCACCCGTCACAAATGGACACTTTTTAGAAATTGAAAACAATGCATCTGCTTAGACATAGAAAACAAATCCATCCTAAGTGATGATTAACGAGCGACCTCAAATTCAAATATAAGCTGCTGCTCATTTTGATAGTTGATACTAACGCACGTGGTTTTATCGAAGGGAGACCTCTGCTCTAAGTCTAAAACTCAACCCCGATCTATAAAACTGTCTAATTGATACCCTCGATCTCCTCAAACCAGACATCGAACACCCACAACCTGAACCAGTCTGGTTTTCTGCCTTGCTAGCATTCCCATCAGCTAGTCATCCTAGTCAGCAAAGGGGAATCAAAACAGATGTGTTGCCGCTTGCCGGAGTAGTAGAGGAAGAGCATGCGTGGAGAAGAGGAATCCGAAGGAGTCGTCGAGCGCGCCGGCACCGGCAAACTTGTTACGAGGCGGGTGATTCCGTGACTAGGACTGCTTCAGAAGATGAGCTGCAAAAATAGGAGAGGTGGGCAGAGCGGACTTTTGTGAGGTGCTTGGATGGATGCAGCACAGCAGCTTCCTCCATGGATTGGAAGGCAAGCAGGCATGCACATATAAGACGTCAAAGTAAGAAGAACGGAGATGAGGATGAAAGAAATCCTAAAGGATTCTACCTGAGCGTGAGAGAGAAAGAAATCAGGAGATCCTGACACCCGTGTGTGGGGGAGCTGGAGGCAACCCTCTGCCACGCAACCATTGGGGAAGGATAATGCTCGTCGACGGCACCTTTTACGGCGAGGAGGCTGGACTTGATCTGCTCTAGCTTGGTACTGCCGAAGCAGAAGCACCACACCGAGGCGTCGCCCAAGACCTCCATTCGGCCACGCTCCCTTCCCTTCTACGAAAACCAGACTGGTATGGGTCGAGGAGGGTTGGTTTGAGGAGATCGAAGATGTCAATTGATGGTTTCATAGATCAGGGTCGAGTTTTAGACTTAGGGTAGAGGTTAGGAGTAACGTGGACTTCTTCCTTTATCGAAAAAAAAAACACCTCACGATTCCTTGACCACCCTTGCAAACGCGCATTGCTTTGCCTTCTGATTCTAGACTGACGTGGACTGCCGGTGCTAGATTTTAATTAGCGGAATAGCTATCTCCATCCTATCAAAGTGACCATTTTAGTCCTCAATTTTTTATTTTAGACTGAATCTCACTCCGCATCTTACATGGAACGCCTGCCCAGCACCACCTACAAGCGAAGGTGGACGGTCGGCTTTGCTGCCTCTCCTTGCACCAAGGATTCACCACCATCGCCGTGGTTGAGGGATGCTTAAGCTATCAAATTAGCTCATTTGTTTGATCTTTATTTTTCACAAAGGTATCTACGGGGTGCTGAAAACACTCGCTTTTGAAAAGTTAGAAAAGTGTGGTCTTCGTGAGATTGGCTCTTGAACTAATAAACATGTAATAATACCTTCCAAAACAACATCCCTAACAAAAGCGTTTCTAATACAAATACGTCTTTTACTTCTAGAAAGTCAATTTAAAAGTTGATTGTGTTTTAACTTTTGGATTTTGACGAGAAGCTAAAAGTAAAAAATGTTTCGGCTTTCACAACTCCATCACACTGTAAGTTGAATAGAGACCAGCTAGGTGCCCCTTACCATTCTCCTTTGACTCTGTCCCGGCCCCACAAGTTAAGGCACACCCTCTGCCGTGGCGATCATTGCTGGCCACTGTCCGTACGCCACTCCAGACCATCCTCAGACGCTAGCTATATTTGACATTCACTCGTGAATTTGATACCCCGAGAAAATGAAAGCCAAGCCCTTGTTTACTTCGCGAATTTGGGAGGTGCCAAAATACTGTAGCAACACTGTAGCGTTTCGTTTGTATTTGTGAATTATTGTCCAAATATTGACTAATTAGGCTCAAAAGATTCGTCTCGCAAAGTACAACAAAACTGTGCAAATAGTTTTTGATTTCATCTACATTTAGTACTCCATGCATGTACCGCAAGTTTGATGTGATGGGGAATCTTCTTTTTGCATAGTGTCAAAGTTGGGAGTTTGGAGGTAAGAGAACAAGGGCCAAATGGAAGCAGGGGAGGTAGTAATTAAAGTCTGGAACCCTAGCATAGTAGCATCTTTAGGCGGTATTTTAACTAAACCAGTGATGTTTCTGCCTTTCTGGGGTATAGAACGAATTTACCCTTTTTATAATTGCTCTCTCTTTTCCATCTGACTAATCTCTGCAACTCTTGTTGTTTTTGTTCTCGATGAGGATCGGACATGGGGCTTGTCTTATCAGCGAGTAGGAATATCTACTAATCAAGGTCTCTGTACAGAAAAACTCAAATCATCCATCGCCCATTCATGTAGAAATTCTAAGGCTTCTAAGGAATGCAAATCTTGAAGAACAAGGATGCACCTTCTGCTCAGACAACTCCTTGATCGTTGCATGCTTCAGAACCAATAAAGGTGCCTCATCGAATTATATAGTAAAGCCGATCGCCCAAGATTGTTTGTCTGAACCATAATGTTCAAGATAATTTTAGAGAAGATAATAGCATAGCGCTCATTATGATCAACCAAACATTCATTGATCTCATCTTGTTCTAGCATTTTGCACCATTTAGGTCAATATCTTGAGCAAGGCTTTTGCTTTTCTTTTTCATTGAGTATTTTTATTAAGAGAAATTTTAGAGTGCTTGAAAAAAATGAGAGCCGTCCATCCAGCAAAATTGAACGGTGGAAACAAAGGAAGTACCATGAAATACCTAAAGACAAGTACCAAGAAGTACCAATTTGGTGGGACCAAGTACAAAAATAGTGAGAAATTACTATGATGCCTTTTTAATTATGTGTAAATCTATTTAATTCTTTTTTGGTAAGAAGGATGAGAAAGGAAAGTATCTGCAATTGCAGTACCACTGGTACTTCAAAAGCATAGTCACAAAGCTCTTCTATTAATCCTACGTGACATGCCAATTAATGAGAATGAAATCCAATAAAAAAACCCTTACGTGACATGCCAATTAATGAGAATGAAATCCAATAAAAAACCCCTCACTGCTGGAGTAGCCTTAGACATCAAGTATTGGAGTACTATTTACAATATCTCCAAATTGTCATGTGAAAATGATATTACCAAACTTGTGCCCTAGGCTATGCCAATGTCCCTAGAGCACTTTTGTCCCTTTTAGTGTTTCCATTTTTTTTAATCCCAAGGAAATGATCTATCTTCGGTTAATGAGGTATAACAAAGCGACGAGATGCCTTTGGTTGAAAGGTACGAAACAATTTACAAGAATAGGTCCTCTTACAAACTTCAATGCATCAAATTGTTATGAGGAAGATAGTAACCTGTAAAACGGGAAGACAAAGAACCTGCTACAGACTTCAGTGCAAGTATATTTTCCGTCTATTTTAAATAGTTTTTTCAGAAGAGATTGTTGGGTTTTTATGTGGCTTTCAACATTATTTTATATTGTGCTTATTGTTCAACTCAATGTGGAATTATTCGGATGCATGTGATGGGGAATTATTGATGCGGAATCTAACTAGACGAATTTGTACTCGAGGTGCCGAGGACGTTTGTGCTGGAATACAGGAGAGGAACAAGTTGAGATCGACTCTACTGAAATGTTTATTATGTACGTACATGTTTGATCCGGGTACAACACGACGGAAGAGCTGGGTTTGTTTTGCAGGATCGGCTCTGCAGGCTATTAATCCACATGATCAGATTAGAATTGATCTCATATATACAATTGATCATGGCACACGACTCACACATGTGTGCTAGGAACTAATATATTTTAGACTCATTAAACTAACTTTTCTTATCGTGGTTGGTGACATGGTTTAGGAGTCACACGGATTTTTCCGAAACACAGATGGAATAAGTGTGTAAATAGGTCCCTACCCTCTAATCTCATTATATATTGTAAGCGGCATCACGAATAAAGTAGAAGAATAGAGAGTAGATCGTCTAGATCCATAAAACCCTACATTGATATCAGAGCCGGTGAGACGTTGAGATCACCGGCGGCGCAATCTGATCGTCGCTGACCATCTTCCCTAATCCGCTGCGAACTCTGCCTTACGGTCACCTCCTGTCGCCGCCCGCAATTTTGCAGGTGAACGACTCCGCGTTCCTGAGGAACTGCACGGCCGTATCCGTGTGGATCTCGATCATGTGGGGTCCTCAGCAGTGTCGCTCCTGGGATCCTAGTCCCGAAACTTGGAATCTCTTCTTCGGTTGATGCAAGACACGTGCAAGAATTGAAGGAGCCCTAGCGCGGCGGATCGGGGTTCTCACCGCTCCCTTGCCGCCTGAAATTTTATCTAGGGCTGCAGGCTAAAGACGCTTTGGATGTGGCGGATTGTGTGCTTATCGATCGCTCGTCGGATCGTGACCTCACCGCACCCGCCACCCGACTTTTTTGTATTTTGGCCCTTTTCGCGAAAAAATCTCACAAATAGGCTCCTGGCGAAACCAATTCCGAAAATGGACCCTCAGCTTGGCGCCAGGCTGGCTGGCGCCAAGGTATAACGTCTTGGCGCCAGCCGTCCTGGCGCCAAGGTCCCTCCGTCGCGCCTCCACCGTGGCGCCCGCCCGCTGATGTGGCGCGGAGGCTTGGCGCCAAGATCTGTGGCGCCAAGATCCATGGCGCCAAGCCTCGGCGCCAAGATCTGTGGCGCCAAGGCTCGGCGCCACCGTCGCTGGCGCCAAGCCTTGGCGCCATAGATCTTGGCGCCGAGGCTCGGCGCCAGCCTCCCTGGCGCCAAGCCTTCAACCATATATACCGCCCCTTCTTCCTGCCCGAGAGTTCCTCCTCATTATTCTCCACTCTCTCGGGTTTTTACTCTCCCTACTTTGCCCTAGACTACGAATCGACATTGTAGCTTAGGAAACTTTCATTTGATCCGTGGATCCTGAAGAGCAAGGTATCCTCTCTCCGTCATACCTTTTTTTTCACATCGATTCTCTATATATTTCTTGCATTTTTGAACTTAGGGTTTCATGCAAATGTAGGATGCCGAGGCGTGGAAAAGCTAAGAAACTAAGGTAATCTCAACGCCCGTAGTTATGTTATATACTCATTGTTGTGGATCAAATGAAAAAACCTTAATTGTAGGTTTATTCTTAAGTGCGTTTGATTCATAGAACGAAATAAACAAAATTGTAGTTATGGCGCAAAGAAGATCGGAAATGCGTTCGATCCATTGCCTCTGCCTAGTGGTGTTCCAGTGCCGATGTGCTTTTGCGGCGATCCTTGCAAGGTAGCCAAGTCCGAAGAACATGCCACGTATAGGCAGAGGTATTGGATGTGTTCCAACTTTGCGTTTGAACCTACACTTCGTCAGCGCCGCATTAACATGTTGGTAAGGAAATGTTGTTGTCTTATAATTATTGTCCATAATTTTTTTCTTTTATAACAATTGCATTTGTTGTAGACCCTTCCACCGCTATGTGATTTTGAGCAGTGGATCGACACTGAGATCAATCCTGAAGACAAGGAGTTTTTGGAGTATATGATGCGCTGGGATGCAGAGAGGAAGGAGGTGTACGAGAAGAGGCTCATAGAGGAGGTTGCGGAAAAGAAGCACAAGGAAGAGGAGGAAAGGAGGCGGGTTGCTGCGAACAGGGAGGAGAGAGAGAAGAAGCTTGAGCGGGCACACCGAGCGAAAGCAGCGGTTGAGGAGAATCCCGATGCCTTAAGGAAGGGAAAGTGGCCTCGTTGCACTCAGTAGCCATATTTAGGTTCTAGTTCTATGGTTTATTTATGAACAATATTTTCTACTGTGAGACTTTTATTATGTTGTCATGTAATAATGCACTTTAAGTATGGACACGCAATTTGTAGACGACATATGTTCATTTTGCGATGTAATGCATTTCGAACTCGTAGTCTACTGAAATATCCGTAGAAAATAAAAATGGTACTTGTTAGCGAAATTTCTGCAGAATTTCCCCTACTTGTTGATGCAATCCATACAAAATTACGAGATGAATAGTAAATATAAATACAAGCATAGAAGCATAGAAGCATATGACACAAGCATATGACACATTCAGAATAGAATCCACAATAGTTCAGAATGAAAGTCCATATATATACAAATAGTCCATATGATACAAAGTTCGCAATCAGAATCGTCACTGCCTCCTAGTCTTACCCTTACCCTTGTGACCAAGGGCGTCGGTGCCTGGAGTGTAAGGAGAACGTGGACGACGTAGTCTAGTGCCCCCTACAACCTGTGTAGGCTGAGTCAAGGGAGCCTCCTGGAGCTGAGACGGGCCAATCTCCTCGGCCCTCTGCTCATCGTCGTCGTCATCGTCGTCGTCATCGTCGTCGTCGTCGACTTCCTCGGATGCAATTGATTTCGAACCTGAGGGGCCTTGGCTGGACGTACCGACGCCTCCTTCACGCAAGGATGGAACGTGCACGTCTCGCGTCGTGGCAGTCCTGCAACCACAACGAGCAGCGGCACGGTGAAGCCGAGTTGACAATCGCTGCAGTAGTAAAAACAAGTTACACAAATGAAGAATGTAACGTATTAATAAAGTATTAGAAAGAATAATTTGAGACTTACCTCTAGGAAGCTCCGTATCTCGGGGTCCCTAACTCGTGGACGGATATGCTCTATATCTCTAACCGAGCTTTGTAGGGTACGCCCCTGCAACAAATGACTAAGTCACTAAAGCAATAAATGACTAAGTCACTAAATGACTAAATGATTAAGTCAGATGATCACTAAGTCCTTATCTAACTAACTAAATCTCTAAGTAACTTAACATAGAACATAGAAAAGTGAAGCAATTGTCTTACCATCCTATCCAGGATTGGTCCTGCCTCCACCTGCCTTCTCGCATGAGTACTCTGATCGTACACCGTGTCTTCATCGTCGGATGAGTGGATATCGGCATAGTCATCTTCCGTCCACGCTGCCCTCAGCCTGTGCCGCGTCGCACCTTGGTACCAGCTCTGGTATTGCCTGTACGCACTGTTTGTGTGCGGCTCGTTGTTCTCGTCCACGTTCTCCTCGAACTGGTCCCATTCCTGAATGTACGCGTGGTGGAACGCGGCCCACTCAGAGACCTTCCGTTTCTTCTTTCGATCCACGCTGCACGTCACGTTACACGTTACTGTTAGCCAAAATTTAGTTAATAGTATTGAAATATATGAAATAGGAAAAGACTTACTTGTGTAACTCCATACTAGTCGAGGTCGCCCGTGGTGGCCAAATCTGCCTCATCCCAAATTGACGTGCTACTCGATGTGGCAGGTGGTACTCGATAGCATAGAAGCAAATAAGAGGGCACACCATCTTATAAATATCATCATCCGTCGCACACATGAAGCTAAGGGGAAAAGGAAGTGGATCGTCTCCGTCGTAAGGCTGCCAATTTACCTGCAAAATTTGAATAAAAAACGTTAGTTGTTATACTAAAAGATTACAAAGCATGTTTAAAAAAAATTCACTTACACTATGAGCAGTGAGTGCGTCTATCCCGAGATCAAAATATTGCACCTCATGTGTGGAAGCCCTTTCATTTGCAATGATGAGATGTCTCTTTGGTTTTTCAGCCCATCTCTCCCCAGCAATCTGCAATGCTTCTGCTTTTGCGTGTCTTTCATTGAACCACGCAACAAGCCTGTAGAAGGTGAATTCAACGACTGCGTTCACAGGTATACCACGTATCCCCAATAACAACTTATTGAATGACTCGGCCATGTTACTGCACTGAAACTCGTACCTCAAACCACCGGCGTCGTGAGATCTAGTCCACTTATCTAAATCTCTCATCAAACCAGCAAGCCATTGTCTACCTTCTGCATTTGTTGCGGTCCTTACCTGCTCCAATTTGCGCTGAAAATAATAGTCCTCAAGCTGACATGCTGCAACTTGAAACAGATCAAAATTATCCTTCACACCATCCTTCCGAAGAAGGTTCTCCGCAAGGTGCCGAGTGCACCAACGATGATGCAAAGGTGCATAACCCTCTATCTGTTCTTGCACAGCATGAAGTATGCCCTGATGCCTATTGGATATGACGCCAACCTCCCTACCAGGACCAACCACATGTATCCGGACTAGTCTTAAGAACCACCCCAACTGTCATTGTTCTCCCTCTCAACCAATGCAAATGCCAAAGGAACCAACATATTGTTCGCGTCACAAGATATGGCTATAAGAAGTGTGCCTCTATATTTGCCAATCAAAAACGTACCATCAATAGAGAAAACAGGACGACAGTGCCTAAAGGCTTCCACAGATTGAGGGAAGCACCAGAACGCACGCCCGAATATCTGTCTCCCGTCCTTCCAAGCATTTGGCTTTGGGATGTACTCATAATGCATGCCTGGATTCACCGCTTTAGTTGCATTAAAAAGCACTGGCAGCTGCTTGTACCCAGACTCCCAATCCCCATAAATCATCCTCCACGCTCGCTGCTTAGCCCTCCAAGCTTTACCATAAGTTATCACATATCCTCCATAAATCTCCTCAACAGTTCTTATAATTGTTCTCACTTTCATGTTGGGTTGTTCCTTCAATATTCCCATCAACCGCTTCGCAATGAGGGTAGATGTTAGCTGCGGATGTCTCACTGTAAGCTCATGGTCAGCACAATTGTGTGGACCGACCACTTTTGTGATCTTCCACTTCCCGGTGATATTTTGCTTTCTTGCACAAACCCTCCATGGACACCGTTCCTTGTCACACACAACTGTGTAACGGCGCTCCGCATATGAATGCAACACTTTGTACGGTCTCTTCCGTATCACCGCAAAAGTTTGCAACCATCTCTTCAATGCGGGAAGGTCCTTAAATACCCTACCCTCCTCAATAACCATACTAGGACCAGCTTCGGGAGCTTCTAGGAGCTCATCATCACGTCCTTCTGCAAACGCCTGATCAGAAAGAGTCAGGTCGCTAAACTCGTGAACTATCGGATCACGACATCCAGGGAATATACGCCTGAACATCTCAATATCACTCTCTGTCATCTCTCCAACAGGACGATCATCATCAGAATCAAGATCCACTCCCATCTCGTATGCATCTTCATCATTCAAAATTTCAACACTATTAGAGCCACGCAATCCATCTCCACATTGCACTTGCGCATCAACTAGAGGCACATCCACATTTTCTGGAATATCTCCTGCGCCATCAAGTACAAATATGAGTAAAGAATAAGTGGATGGAACGAATGGGTTATCTCTCATCAATAGAAACCGGTGAGACACTTACTCGGATCATTCTGAGTGAAAAGGAACTCATTAGGAGAGTCCGCCACATCATCAACAATCCGACAACCATGTCCAACTACTTCATTAGGGGCAGATTCAGCATCGGGAATAGTAGGTGCAACATCCACGTCCATAACAGGTTCTGGGATGGGAGGATCCAAATGTGCCCGTTGACCCATTGGTCGGGAAAACCGACGAGGATTTCGATCAACTCCCACCGGACGAACAACCACTTCAACACTTGGGGAATGACCATTCATAACCGTCCTCACATATTTCTCCCACTGACCTGCACACCGAATTGGGACCATCTTCCTTTGAATGTTGAGAGGGGAACCTAGGTGAAGTATGCCCTCGACTGTGATTTCATCATTTTCATGACAATGTAACTCCTCCCGAGCCCTTACAACCAACTCACTAAACGATGGTTTCTCATCGAATATGACAACCTCGCACTGCATGCCAACAAACTTAACACATCCATATTCATCCCTTTCCACAGTGCCTCCGTAATATATGCTCACTACGTTCTCCATCTAGTATATCAATATAACGACGCACAATTCATTTAGTCCATAATAAATTAAACATTCTAAGTCTACTAAATACAACTAACTAACTATGTCACATATACTAACTAACTATGTCACCTAATATGTACATACATACTTACCTATACAACTACTTAACTAAATATCGTAATAACTAGTTTACTATGCTATTAGTTATCATATCTAACAATTATATCTATCTGTCAACTTATCTATCTACCTATTTTATCTAACAATTCTACCTATCTATCTAAATTTTACCTAACTATTCTAATTTATCAATATTACTATTTTATCTAAACCTATCTAAACCTATCGATCGGTCGGGAGCGGGCACAGGACGGGGAGCGGCCGGCCTCAGGCCACGGCGGGCGTAGCCCGGCCGGAGGGCACCGGCGAGCAGGGAGGTGCGGCTCGGGCCGGGCGCCTCCGGGCGGCGCGTGCCAGGGCGGCCCGGGGCGGTGCGCGGCGGGCCGCTCCGGGCGCCGGGCGGGCGCGCGGCGGGGCGGGCCGGGGCGGCGCGCGGCGGGCCGCCGGGAAGCCGGCCGGGGGCGCCGGGCGAGCGCCGGCGGGGCGGCGCGTGGGCGCGGGGCGCCGGGCGAGCGGCGGCGGGGCGGCGCGTGGGCGCGGGCCGCCGGGCGGGCGGCGGCGGGGCGTCGGCCGGGCGGGGCCGGGGGCGGGCGGCGACGGCGCGTACGGCGGGGCCGGGGGCGGGCGGCGACGGCGCGTACGGCGGGGGCGGCGGCGGCGGACTAGGAGCGCGGGGCTTTGGTTGACCGAGATGCAAAAACAAACTGCGCAGAAGGAAGGGGCGCCGTTATGGTAAAAGGCTTGGCGCCACAGATCTTGGCGCCGAGGCTTGGCGCCGTGGATCTTGGCGCCAAGCCTCCGCGCCACGTCAGCGGGCCGGCGCCACGGTGGAGGCGCGGCGGAGGGACCTTGGCGCCAGGACGGCTGGCGCCAAGACGTTATACCTGACGCCAAGCTGAGGGTCCATTTTCGGAATTGGTTTCGCCAGAAGCCTATTTGTGAGATTTTTTCGCGAAAAGAGCCAAAATACAAAAAAGTCGGACCCGCCACATGGAAGGACGCACACACTGCTGCCTGCGGTGGAAATCTCTCTGCTGCTGTACGTGCACGCGCCGACAGAGCGTGGAAGTGCCAAGAAGCTGTGTACTCGCATGAAGATTGTACACGGGATCGAACTTCGAAGAAGAAAAAACTGACGCGCGTTGTGTCAGCATGCAGGAAGATAGGCCGCGTTGGTTTGACGAGCTCTAAAATTCCGGTTACGTGGAATGTTTTTATACTGATTAGAAGTATTAAATATAGATTAATTATAAAATCAATTGCACGGATAGAGGTTAGTTTGCGAGACAAATCTATTAAACCTATTAGTCCATAATTTGACAATGTGGTGCTACAGTAAATATGTGCTAATGATGGATTAATTAGGCTTAATAGATTAGCCTCTATCTGTGTAATTAGTTTTATAATTAGCTCATGTTCAATCCTTCTAATTAGCCTCGGAATATTCGATGTGACATGAATTTTAGTCCGGACTAAAGATCCAAACACCCCAGAGTTAGGAAGCTGGAAGCGATCATCTGCTGCTTGGAATCGATCATCTGCAGGTGGAAGCAGGCTACTATAAAGAACCTTGTTCTCTAATCTATGCGTCAGGAACAGAGGAGAGCATTTGTCCTGAGGCTCAGTACTGGTTGCATTTTGACCCGATACTAATGTGAGCATTAGTACCGGGTCTAAAGGATAGGTCCCCATGAACCCCTTTAGTACCTGGTGGGGGCTCCACCCAGTACTAATAAAGGTCATCAGTACCGGGTGGTGCCTGAGGACCTTTAGTACCGGGTGAAACCTACACTCAGTACTAAAGGTTTCGTCCGCCTCCCACTGTCCGTGCGATCTTATTCATCCTCTGCTCCCCAGCTCGTGCAAGCCTTAATTTATCCATCTGCTCCACTCCGCACCCTCCCTCCGCCTCCCTCTCCATCGATCCGGACCAGACCTCCTTCCCCCTCCCTCCAGGAGGCAGATGCCGACCTGGCCCCTCCCTCCCCCTCCACCGACCCCCTCCCTTCCTCCCTGGCCTCCCCTATCCTCCCCCTTCCGCTCGCCCCTCACCTCGTGCCTGAGGCGAGGAGCGGCGACGGCGGCCATCGGGGCACGGAGCGGCTGGCAGGATGCGAGGCCGGGGACGGTGGGATGCGGCGATGAGACCCCGCGGATGCGAGGGTGGCGGCGGTGGCGGGATGCGGGGCCGGGGGCTGTGGGATGCGGGGCTGGGGGCGACGGGCGATGGCGGGCTGTGGGCGGCGGCGGGGAGCTCGGGCTCAGGAGGGGGGGGGGGGTGGCTGGGGTGCTGGTTGGACTCAGACTCGGGCCGGCGGGATGCGGCTCAGGCGGGGTGGAATTTTTATTTATTTTTTAATACCCCTTTTCCCAACCGGCAGAGAAGGCCATTTCCTAGTAGTGGGATTTGGGATCTCAGCTGCTACTACTACAGATATTTTGCAGGCCTATCGAGCAAGGAAGGCCAGCTGTTGTTCAAGGGATTTGTCTACGCATCAAGTGTACTCGGCTAATTCTCTTCGGTAGCACATATTAACACTTGCAATGGCATTTTTTTCCTGAAAGCTCAGACATACAATTGGATGGCTCAATATTGCACGGTTTGGAAAAAGGAAATTTATTGTTTTCTCTTGGCTGAAGAACATTGATTATGCTATTGATACAACAAACCGGAAAAAGCTGTAAGAAATAGCCAATGTGAGGAAAAGGGAACTGATAATTAAATTAGTATCAACCGATTCTTTTGCTGCTGAATATGAGTGAACATATTGGTGGAAAATTATACGCAACTGGAACAAGTGTTTGATGAAGTTCCTCTCATAAGTAGTTAGCCTTGTTTATGGCTTTATTTATTCTAAGATGAATACATGTACTTGAATACACGAGCATCTAACTCTGTGTTCGAGCAGATGAATTACGGAATGCACGTTATTACTAACGGAAGTGCAGGTTATAGTTATTTTGAACTCTTTGCCAAAGTTATTGATATAATTCAAGATATCACAATTTTTACCATTTCTTCAATATGTGATCTTGAATATTACTCTTGTGTGGCGGAAGTTTGAAAACTCTCCAAGGGAAGGATCTAGTCAAGAATATCGTTAATTGCACCTTGGAGAGGAAAAATATAATACCTATCAAAGGAATTGGCAAAGAGGCTTCGTATGTCTATAATTTTGTATGCGTGGAATACTTATTTACCATTACTTTTCCAAATAGTCCAGCTATATATTTTTGTTCTATATCACATATTACTGGAAATTGTGATGTTTTCCACTTCCATGCAAACAATTCCAAGGAAATATATATTTATTATGTACCCACTTGAGGAGTATTGCTTAAGCTATGATACTTGGAATTGGAAGTAATGGCTTAACTCCCTTATGGAGGAAAATTGACACTTTATACTCACTTAGCATGTGAAGGAATTATATGTGTTGCTTAATTGGAGTCCATTGGTTTTGGTACTATTTGGAAAAGGGAAATTTTAAACATTACCCATTGGAAACTAGTGCATATTGGAATTCATCATTTTTTATGGTATTCTGGATGGTGAAAACATTGATTCTTTAATTTGTGAACTCCATAGTGAGGAATACTATTGATAGGAACACATGCTCGAAATACAATTATATTATTTGAGACTTGGTCACATATCTAGAACAGAATTATGTTCTTTAGTTCTGGAACTAACTTTAAGTGGGAGGAATTTGATAATAGTGAAACATATACAAGGCCTTTCTGAAGGTGGAAAGATCTAATTAGTGTTTGACTTTTATCACATTTATGGATTACTAATTCTAGATATGGTTCCATTTATCTTCTTAAAATACAAGTCGGAAGTTTGAAGAAATTTAAACTGAAGTGGAAAATCAGTTGAATATAAGATTTATTCACTGACTGGGGGGGGGGGGGATACACTTCAGGAATGTTGAATGATTTAATTATATAATGAGCATGGAATTATTTTAATGTATATCTATACACTTGCCAATATATGGTATATGCAAAGGACTCAAATATTTATGAATTATTATTATTCATTGGATCAATCACCATATAATTTATCACAGCCACTGCGTTTGAGTTGTGCACTGGAAGAAACCCCTTGCTTTATTGTTTAACAATTTTTGGAAGTACACACCAGGATTTTCATTTTCTATTGGTTATTCTATGACAAACTGGTGGAACATATATATACAATATTATCAACACTCATCTTGCTCTGAGTTGATAATGGTGGAATTATTAAGAATATGATAGCAAGCACGTATGGATAGATCTAGTATAACGCTTGGAATTAATACTCATTGAGGAAGAGGTATCCCCTGGAAAGTAATATATGTCATACTCCCATCACTAACATGCTTAGGAAAAGTGGGAGGAATACTTGAACCATCATATATGGATGATCATTATGTATTGCATGGGAACACACTCTAAATTTTTGGTTTAGAGGAAGAACCTAGTTTTTTGTTTGGAGGAAATAAATCTTAATGAAAAACTATGGTTGGAAATAATGTATAAATAATTATACTCGATGAGGAATACTAGTGATTGAGAGTTTGTTACTTTATGAGACAACTACGAGTCTCTAGGATGGAAACTGGATGTAAAGCTTAGTGGAATTTTAAGGCTAAGCTCTTTACTAATGGATTTACACAAAGGAAAGGTTTACTTTGTGGAAAAATTTGGATTCACACAAATGGAAGGTTTAATTTGTGGAAATATTTGGCTTCACACAAAGGGAAGGTTTACTTTGTGGAAATATTATGATTCACGCAAGGGAAGGTTTACTTTGTGGAAACGTTGAACGGAAGGTATGTACTTTATGGAGTATTTTTTAGCTTTGCACAAAGGAAACATATTACTTTGTGGAAACTTTTTCTCCTATTAAAATAATAATCAATTGCATATTATTGATATTATGGCTTATTAACCTTGAACTCCAACGAATGGAAGTTTAACTTGGTTTTCATCTTAATGAACATTCGTGGGAGGAAATATGGTACAGTTTAATAGTTGTGGAGAAAAGCAAAATCCAAACAAAGTTTGCAGCTGTATATATTAATTTCTTATTTTTAACTAGCTTCACGTCAATGGTATTTATTTATTTATTTTAAAGGCTATCACATTATATGGTTTTGCCGCAAGGTGAGGAAGCCTCTGGTGCAGACTCGACGCGCTCCCAGGCCCTCTATCACGCGTTTGAGCTCGCCGGAGCTACCACCGAGCTGCATCTCCGAGCCTCGCGCCACCGCTGCCGTGTAACCCTCCACGACGACACCCTAGACGTGTTTGTCGTGCCTCTAGCTTTCTCCTGGTCTAGTTCCTATCCCAATCCGTGGCCGGAAGCTCGATTTCAAGTCGAGTCCAACGAGTCTTCGCAGCCGCGCATCGCCGGTTTAGTTGCAGTCGACCACGGCCGCTCGATCGATCCGATGGCTCGGATCAGATCTGACCGGAGTCAACGGTCAACCACCGGTCAGCCGCATCATTTTGCTTAAGAGCCCCCGAGTTTTCTAGTTTTTGCACCCGAGGTCCAGCGCAGTTCAAAAGTAATGAGATCTAGGTCCCTTTTCTTCCGTTTTAGCCCCTGAGCTTTTGCAAAATAGTGCCCGTCATCCTAGCCTTGCTCTTTTGCACATTAAACCTTCAGCTTATATGCGTATTTATGTTTTAGCCCTTAATTTCTTCAAGTTTAGCCTCTGGAAGTCTTAAAACCTTGCCAACAAGCCCCTGCACCTTGTTTAGTGTCGGCTAGGCACCCCTGGGCCTGCTAGAAGACTTATGGACCCACTCAAGGGGACATACCTGAAATCTACTCGGACATGAAGACTACTCTGCAGGGCGCGTAGGCTTCATGGTTTCCCCGAAGACTAGTCGGATAGGAAAGAGATTACTCTACCGAGTTAGAGTAGGACTCTGTAACGTACTCGACTAGGACTTGTACACAATCCATCCTGTAACCCAGCTCCCCCAACTATATAAGGGCGGGCAGGGACCCCCTCCGAACAACAAGAGAGAACACATCTCAATCAATACAATCAACAACAAGACGTAGGGTATTACACGATCTAGCGGTCCGAACCTATCTAAATCGTGTTCCTTACGTCACCATTGACTCATTGATTCTCGACGACACCCACCGCACAAAAGACCACCTAGGGTACTCCCTAGGTGGGTTGTCGGTCTAAAACATCAACAGCTGGTGCGCTAGGTAGGGAAAGTCACCAAGTTTCTCCGCGCGAGACCGATGGCACCAGTCATCATCAAGCCCATTTTCTCCTTTGAGGCAGGCGCAACCTTCATTTTCGGATCCTAGCTTTGCGTCACTGATAGCACTGGATCCTTTACACGTTGCATGATCGGCGACCAAGAGAAGAAATGCCTCGACAAGAATTCTCATCAAGAAATAGAGAATCCCACCATGAAAATCCAAAATTCCAATGTTAACGACACCGAGTTCGACTATGGTTCGGACTTGACCCCGACTCGGACTAGCCCGTACAGGCTAACGCCCAAGTTACCGCCCAAGTCAACTTCAAGTCGAAGTCGATTCCCGCACGGACTCCGTAACGCAGTCGTAGTCCACCAGGGTTTCATTATTCAAATTCAATCCAAACTCGAGTCAGTCGAGGACTACGACTACAGCTCGGACTACGTCCAAGAGTTTCCTTTATCAGGCACAGCTTAAGGCTTGGTAATTACTTCAACTCCATAGGGAAGGTTTGTTTATTGGCCTGGAATGAAGCCATCTCTCTTAGCTCAAGATCACGAGTCGTGCCTTGTCGCTCACATAGACAACCTCTCATATCAAGAGGGCACTCGCTCACTTCAACCTACAAGGAAGGAAGCACCACAGAGATTGCAACGTCAAGCTCTGGAAGCTACTACCCGAACAGGGAAATCTTTGTCATCACATCACAAAATAATGATGCGGATGCTAGCCTCCAGAGAACTCCTCGATGGATTACACAACCTGATGATATTTTAGAAGACGAGTCATCAGCTAACGCCCCACAAGACGAAACTTCTGAACAAAGAAATCAAAGAAGAGCACGCAATGCTGTGCGAGCGGATCATCGCCGACTACTAGCTACAAACATCCCTATCGTGAACCTTGAAAGAGCATTTGACGCAGTGCAAGCTCGAGAGCACAATATCTTTAGCGTCTTAGGTCCATTTTAAGTGTTTTTTGCATCTATGAGCTTGTCTTAACGTGTGATTAGTTTTATGATCTTGTTTTTCTCTATTGTTACTGTTTGATGTATTGTTTCTTATTTTATTCCTTTGCTTGCTTGTATGTGATCGTGTGATCTGTTAGAAGGACCGTAGCTCGAGGAATTCAGAGGTCAAGACTTTGAAGACTACGAGCAGCCAGAGCAAGTCCAAGAAGGCAAGTCGTGCCCTTGAACATAGCTTACTTTCATGTTCAATAACACATATGCTACGCACATTAGGTTTATAAACATGATGGGTCCTATTTAAGGTGTGCCTAGTTTTATTCCCTATGCAGATGAACCTGGGTTACTTTAATGTTGGGTAGTTCTTGCTTAGTTGCTCAACTTGGATATGGTTGTATTAATGAACCAATGCTTAAACTTGTTTTATTTATGCTATACCTTTCATTAATATAAGATTACCATGCTTAATTGGAACATGGAAAACCACTCGGGAAAACAGTACAACCATAAGAACTACATGGCTCTGGTCTTGGCTAATTAATTAGAGGCTTTAGTTTGGGGTAACCTTACCGAAAGGGCAAGAGGGGAGGCGTTGATGGGGTACAGCCTCGGCCCTCAGGCTGATCTGCTCTATGGTAGCTTCGCAGTCTTGAGAGAGGTTTATGCTCTGCTTCGATCTGAAACCTTAGCGGGTTACCACATACTAGGGAATCTTTGTAAAGGCCTCGTAGCATTCCTATGCAATCACACCTCGGAAGTGTAGTGTTGTGCTTGGGCCACACAGCATGGTTGGGTCTAAAGTTCTTTTGAACTTTTACACGACTTGTGGGTAAAAATATGCAACCTCTACAGAGTGTAAAACCGATCGATCAGCCATGCTCACGGTCAAAAGCGGCCTGGACCCTCACACGATTAAATTATTGAAAGTCAAATTAAATTTTTGTTATTTATTTCTGATATTTTTATTTATGTTCATGTTTGGGTGGTATAAACTTACATTTAGTAAATGCTAATAAAACTTGACCAACCAATTAAACCTTAGCCTATCCTTGAACGGCCTTACACTACACATTGCACACGCTTGCTGAGTACCAATCATAAGTGTAATAATTATATACTCTCTCTACGTTATGACATTGTCTTTGTTATTCACTGAAGTTGTCGTATTTGTGTAATTTGATCCTAGCACACATGTGATTCATGCATCTGGTTTTGCCTTTAAAACCGGGTGTGACATATTCTTAGGAAATTCTGCTATTGAAACAATAAGGTTAATTGGTCGTACATAACTAGAACCGATTCGAATTCACAAAACTTACCTTTGAATCTAAGCCAGATTTTTGCGACATTCCTCTATATGAGCTATATAAGGAAGATGTAGATATAAGACCACATTAAAAATGATAAAGCTGAGTAAGTTTAATTTAACTTTCTGCGAACTCCATAGTCGCATATTAGGATTTGGAGATATCTAGGTTTAAGCTACCAAAGACAAGCAGTGTTACAGATAAGCTATATAGTTAGTTCAGTTGATGGTGTTGAATTCTAGCAAGACAAGTTAGTTTCCATATCACATTGGAATAAGTTCCTCAAATCTTTCACCTCCTAACCTATGCAATGGTCGACCCAGTGATATTTGACTTTCATGTTTAAAATTCAGCAATGAACTCAGTAAAACGTAGGTGCCATTGCCTAGGAAACTTGCAATTTAGACACAAAGCTCTATCGGTATTTAGAACTTTAGATAAGACTTACCATATTATAATATGCAACATGTGAAGTCTAGAAACACATGTTGCATCTGCAGTTATCATGCTTACATGCTATTCAAGGTCTTAAATCATCACCAATTCACACCAAGTAAGAAACCAGAATAGTTGCATTACACCAACAATAGAACCAGTAAGAAATCATCAACATTTTTTTTTACGAATCACACGGTACAGACGCAAATGCTCACATACACGCACGCATGCTCAACCCTACGAACACACGCACGCAACCCTACCCGTATGACCACCTCCGAACGACTGAGCCGGCAAATCCTCAAGATTGACAAAGTCACCACTGGCGTCTCGCTATCGACGGGCACGTCGCCTACCACTGAAAGAATAGTATCGGTTAAATCCTGAAATAAATTCAGGAAAATGCGAGCACCAGTGCCGAGTCGAGGACTCGAATCCTGGTGGGCAGGTTCCACCACAAGGAACCTTACCAGCTGAGCTACGCTTAGTTCGCAAATCATCACCAATTCAGAGAATACTTTACAAGCATGAGGACATTAGAGTTCGCAAATACCTTTCACAGGAATTTCAACAACAATGCTTATCCTTATGCCGTTCTCAATCACTCAGACCTTAGATGATTGAGACTATGATTTCTCACCTGACAACACATTTACACTGTCAAATGTATGATTCAACTAAAATGCTTAGGGGAAAAAAATCCAAATTACTCCCTCAAGTATAACTAAAGTCTAAATAACCCCCTAAACTATTTCTTGGTTCAGTTTACCCCTAAACTATGCCATTTGGTTCAATTTATACCTTAACACAATTTTTCTTTTTTGTTTCTCCATGCACAAGGTGAGTTTTATGTTCAAATTTTGCAAGATGATAGCAGACATCATAAGGCATGTTAACAAAATGTATCATAAATTTTTTATCATTATTTTGATAGGGTAGGATATTTAATAATAAAATCTATCCTTGAGATACAAAATTATATAAAACTAATGATAAAAAATTCATAATTTTTTTAATATAGATTATAATGTCCACTGCCACCCTGCAAAGTCTCAAATTAAAATTCAGCTTGTAATTTTTTTAATATAGATTATAATGTCCACTGCCACCCTGCAAAGTCTCAAATTAAAATTCAGCTTGTGTATGGAGAAACAAAAATAGTGTACGGGATATGCAAAAAGGTACATATAACAGTGTAGCGTAAAATACAATAAAGAACTAAAAGGGAAAAGAAATGGGCAAATCTAGTTTAGTATCGATTAGTAACACTAAACGGTACTAAAAGGGTCCCCTGCACATCGCTGCATGGCAACCTTAAAGGGAACTTTTAGTATTAGTCCCCTGACTTAGTACTAAAGATCGAGGGTTTTACTGTTGGTTTGGGAGTACCGGTTAGGGGTCCAGTATTATAAGCGATTTCCCAACCAGTACTAAAGGTGAGTTCCCTAGTAATGTGAGCCTAAAAGTATAATTTTAAAGATAAGCCGCCAACTTGGCTGTCATCAATTCCTACTAAGGAAGGTCAATTTCCTTTCTATATATAAACTACCATTCCATTTTATCCAAATACATGTTAATGTTAATTGGATTGCTTACACATAAACATAGAAGTAATTAATTTCAAAGATAAGCCGCCAGCCTGGTCTTCATCACTTCCTACTAAGAAAACTTAATTTGCCTTCCTATATATAAACCAAGGAGCAAGTAAGTGGTATGAGACAGTAGTAAAATAACTACCAGTTTTGAGAAGCATACAATGGAGAGAACCAAGGAGGTCCTGCTTCTGATGCTCATTCTAGGATGTTTCAGGATTCTTTCACACTGTAAGTGAACAAAAACAATCATCTTAATTTTCACAAAACCAATGGGATGTTTCAATCCTAGCTAAAGGAGACAATGAGTTCTTGAAAACTTTGCATTATTTTACACTAATATGATGCTGTTTGTTTTATTTCCACGGAACCTTCACTAAACAATCAACTAACTGCACATATTTGATTTCAGGTCAAACAATTGATGATCCAATGGATAGCAACAAGATCCTGATATGCCAATGTCTGGTGTTAACCTGCAAAAATGGGACATGCTTCTGTTGTGCTGATAAAATAAATAAGTCTTAACAGATGGTCCTGAAGATGGCTGCTATCCAACAATTGACGAATGCAAAAAGTCCTGTTGTCCACAGTGACTCTGTTTTCTCTTCTCCTTAACTATTGAACATGTTCCAATAAAAGTATGTGAGCAATAACACATTTTTTATGTTTGTTTACATGCTTTTCTATGAGAATTTCATATTTATTTGGTTAAAAATATTAGAAGTACTTTGATTACCCGGTGGTACCAAGTTAATCACTACTAGAAAAATGGTTACTATTGATGGGATATGTGGCCCTTAAAAGTACAAATATGGTCATTAAAATATATTATAAACAAGGCACCAACTAAGTTAATCACTACTAGAAAAATGGTTATTAATGATGGGATATGTGGTTGCTAAAGATAAAATATGGTCACTAGAAAAAAAGAAGAAAGAAAAAAAAATAGGAGATGACGCATACTAAATAGGAGATGACCCATACTTCCTCCAAAAATATCAAACAAGGAGTCCAAAGTAAAGACCACATTTCCAGCGCATGAGTTCATTTTCTCCCTCTTCCCTGAACATTGCATATTCCATAAGATCGGGATTTGATCAAGCACACTCCTTCTATGAACCACTCTTCGGCTCAGTAACTGTTGGTATTTTTAACGATTACAGATAAATCAGCAAGCATACAGAGCTTTCACGCGTGAGTGTTCCAAGGTTATCGAATCCACAGGGAATGTGTGTATACTAATCTTCTAGACTAACTCATCCAAGGACAACTAGAATAATGTTGGAGAGGGTAGAGAGGATTCCTATAGAAAGAGGTCCTAGGATAAGATAGTTCTGCTGCTAACTGCTTTCTTAGGGCACCGGCTTACTCCTGGTCTGCCAGCTGACTCCGGCCTACATCTGTACGACGAACTCAAACATGGAGGATTACAAAAGGGAAGATAGGGCTGTCACTGCTATTGTCTACCTCTTCAACCCGTGGGGCATGGCAAACAAGGTTAACCTCTAGCCTAGACACCACGTCTACACTATCCATTACTACTCTAATCTCGACCAAGGACATCCGTCTTTATCAGGAGTCTTAGACTAAAGCATCCACTTAATGAAAGAAAACAATGATCCCGTAAGCAAATAGAAAACAAAACTTACTTTACCAAGGAATTCACCACCATAAGAGATTACAAACACTTACTTAGAAGAAGGCAAGCATCCATCGAGGTAAAAGCTTGGAGAAGAATGCTAATAGAACTGGCACTTCTCCAGACTACCCCTCACTCTCTCCCTATTTATAAGCACTAGTAGGCAGCGCTTAGCCATGGAGTGGTGGCTTTAACTCTTGAATCTTGTGTGTGTGTTGTAGGTGGAGCCTACCCCCTTTTTTTATAGGGTCTTTAGGGCGGTTCTAAGGTGGCAACTGCGTGGAAAGGGGTCACAACCGTTATTGGAAAGGCGTAGGGAGGCAACACATGGAAGGTAGTTGCGAAAGGCGGCACGGGTGGTTCGGCCAACCCTTGTCCACCACCTTTTGGCCTCCCCTTTTGGCTGAGACGTTGTCCCATAGGCACTGGTGCATGTAGGCAATGGTTGGCATCAGTTTGTACCCTAGAAGTGGGCCCATGGATCTGTGTGCTTCCTTCTAAAAGGTTGGGAGTGTGCTTCTTCCATAATTAAGTGTGTTTTCCTTTAATTCTAATAATTAATCATCTACATACAAATATTCACCGACACTTGTGGAAATAGTTAGTAATAAGCCCTACCCCTATGTTTGTTCCTCATCTTTTATGAAGGATTTGCTGGTCAGATTTGGTAATTAAGGACTGTCAATAGTAACATAAGTGACTCAGGTATGCCTTACTTATCCTACCCATGAATTCCACATACCAACCTTAGAAGTAGGAAAAAGGATGGTCAACACTCAAGACCATGGTGAGGGATATACACATTGAGTGACTCGAGAGTACCACTAGAAACTTATGAATTTCTCTTGAAAACTTTTGAAAAACTCTGAGAAGTGAACGTTAACAGAAAGACAAATATGAAGATAAAGGCAAACATGCCCCATAGGTACGAGTTCGACATATAAGAAATCATAAAGTGACAACTTATTGAAGATACCCATGGATTAGAGGTTGGTTGTACATGAGGTATTAGCAAGGTATGGGCATTGATGCAACTCCTAATCCACCAACCCTAAGTCTCAACTTTGCTCGAGGATGAGCAAAGATCTAAGCTTGGTGGTGTGTTGAGAGCCACCAAATCCCGCTTTGACTATCAACTTCCCGGTAATAAATTAGAATTTCACATTATGTTCCATGCATAGTTTGATTTAACTAATAAAGTTCCATGAGTTTTTGGTGAAGTTGGGCATGCAGGTAAACATGGCAGGAAAGGCGGCAGCCAGGGTGGGGCTGGCTGGCCTAGCCACCTCTCCCACCTGCCATGTTAATGATCTAGGTGCGAAGAACACACTTAAGTTCCAGACCGAGGATCTATGTTTGGTTCCATCATATGGATTGAAAGGTCTCTTGTTGACACTCGTTAGTTACACATTTTTAGTGCCATTTGAATAGTATTTTCATGCATATTCTTATACTAACCCGCCACTTGGCACCTGAAATAATCTCACATTCGTATGTGTTTTGTTTTGGACCATATTGCAAAACTATAGGAAATACAACATAAATGAAGAGTTTTTCTACACGTTGGATTTGGACCTGGACTTTCACAACAAGTCTACATGAGAAAGATGAGGACTAGCAGAAACCAAAAGAGGGTAGGCCAATCGGCCTAGGACCCATAGGTTGATCGTCCTGGACCAATTCACCATCCAAATACATCATCATTCGATGAAACATCATTCCAAATGACTTAGAGGCAAAGTATGTGGTGATTTGGCAAGTCAATCTCCTGGTCAAGCTAAGGGAAACACAAGATTGGAAGGTCAGAAGACCCGCAGAAGCAGCAGATCTTGCATGAAGCATACCTTCCTTGTACGGACTCCGATTGGGACTAATTTGGTGTCTAAATTGCATGGCTCGAAAATATATACAACTTCCATATACAAAGTTTTGGTGTTTGAGGTCGGGAACGTGGCAAAATTGCCTAGTCCCATCGGCCTGGCCCGTTTCTAGCCCCGATCGACGTGCCCTTCACCCACGGCACCTTTGGATTATAAATATGCCCAATTTTCATCAGTACATAGAATCTATCTACCAAAACTCGATGAAACTAAGGGCATTCACTAGAGGGAGCTTTGGGCCGCCGCAAGTCTTCGAAGTTGTCTAGGAGATGGCTTAGGCCAAACCCTAGCCACCGTGATCGTCCCTGTGCGGCGAAGCCATGGTGGAGTTTAGGAGCCAAGCATTGTATTCATCAGGGCCTATGTGCACATGATAGTGATATCAATCTAATCTTTTGCTTTGATCTACTATGATGCATTGCTTATTCTCATATGTCTAGCTAGCATATGTTCTTAGTAGGAATAGATGTAATCATGGTGATTAGCTTATATCTTGTGGATACATCTTAGTAGTGTGTAGAAAGTCGGTGTGATTACCCTTGCGTGGTGACAACATGTGGGAGGGAAAAGGCCGAACGATTGCATAATGTTGAGTAGAATGATGGTGAGTATTGTGGGAGTCATTTGAAGTAAAACTTTGGGAAAATGGAGGTGTCAACACGCACCTCGCAGTGGCAACCATGAGAAAGTAGGCCGCTTGCGAGCCGCCGTTCTGAGAGATGACTCTTTATCAAGGTGCTACAAAGGTTGGTTACCGCTTTGGCTGGAACTACAATGAGAAGATGATAGGCTCTTGCTATACTTGGTGGTGTTATATTATATATATCTGTGGATGTGATCTACTCTTATTCATGATGTCAATCTTTATATCAAGGTTACATCAAGGTTACCCTTCACAATCCATGCTTCATGTTAGGATTAGATTTGTTAGATTATATGGAAAACCCTAGTCAGTTTGCTGCCGATCCACAGATTGATAAACCTTGGATGGAATACTCTAAGGGAAAAACTATGATGATCCGTGCACTTGCGGTTCACAAATTAGCGTGCTAACTGCCGTCAACACCTCTCCCTTGGGGTAAACGCTTGCAACTAACACCAACTTCACATGTGGGTGAACAGTTAGAGGTGTACAAGAGATGAGGCGATGCATCAGATGGCTAGAGGCTCGAGTGCCAGGCCAGATGGCCCCACCTAGATCGGTAGGCCTACACTTGCACCCTCCGGCTTCAGACCACGTCCGGGTAATTGGGTAACCACCATCTAGAAGGAATCCAAGCCACACATGAGCAAGGATAGAGGACCCAAAGGCTACCCACCAACCTAAGCCAATTGGCCCCACCTCGGCGCCAAACACCTAACCACTGCACCGTCTTGCCTCTCACTCCTAGACTATAAATAGGGGTGAATGCCTCACTTGTTAAACACACACCAAGAGGAGCTCTACATTCTTCCACTTTCTAGAGTTAGGTAGTAGTAGTTGGGATTTAGAGTCGAGTCGAGCTTGTCTTTGAATTCCGGAGTCATCTTTGGGATTCTAGTATAGCTCTTGTATCTTTGCCTTTGACTTTATCAATATAAGTTCTCTTCAACAACTTTCGAGTCAGCATTACTTTCCGCACTTTATCTTTCCATGTTATATTGACTTGAGTTGTAGTTTAGACTTTGCTTCCTATCTTGTATTTCAGTGATTTATCTTGTGTGTACTAGATTAAGCATTTTATTAGTTATTGGACTAATCTATGCCCATCTAACAAGTTGTTATATGGTGGGTGCAATTTACTTATTATAAAAAACATATGTCCCATAGTGAAAATCCGAGTTGCTTTAACAAAGCAAGTACTTAAATTTAATTCTTTCATTCGAATTCAAATACGAACGCATGCAACTAAAGCACAACTATTCGTAGTCTTTCCACAAAGTCAAAGATTACCAAAATTGGAGCCTAGCGTGAAAAGTTATGGGAAAGACCAATTCCTTTTCTCTTTGTAATTAAGAGATGTCTTTTGAAAAAACTAGAAAAGGAGATGAATGAATTAGATTTTTCTAAAATTAATATAATAAAATGAGATAAGTTTATATACAATCTTATAGAGCTCATCACAAGTTATACATAGGGTCAAGGTCATCAAAATCAATATATGGAGTAAAAAAGTTATGCCAAAAAATAAGAAGTGGTGAAAAATACACTTAGAGGATAAAACCTCGGATCATCCTGTGGGTGAAAAAATACGAGTGAAATCATCCTGTGGGTGAAAAAATACGAGTGAAAAGTTACAGGAAAAGGTCCAATTCATTCTCTTTTTTGTAATTTAAAGTATGAGCAAAGATAGTAATGGATAAAAGGTTTTAAAAAAATTGGTTCATGACACTATTAGAAGCCAAATCGAGAATAAATAGCAGTTACCTGTCTCCAACATATGCACCAGCCATTCAAATTAAGTCCCAACATATGCGCGCAGCGGTGTGCAGCTATGAGTCGGTCGATGGCTTTTTATTGTGCCCGCTGGCCACCCAGGTCACCGTGGCATCACCTTAGAGCATTTCCAAGAGTGCCCAAAATTCACTTCCAAAAATTAATTTTGGGAGCAAACAACAAAAACATCTCTCCAACAGTAGCCCAAGCCGGTACCTAATCTTTTCGTGCGCCCAATACCAGCGGCCACTCGAGCCAACACTACTAGGGAAAGGACCTTCAGTACCAGTTCCTAACCCCCTTTAGTACTAGTTGTGCCACCAGTACTACTAGTTCAGTACTAAAGGGGGCCCTTTAGTACCAGTTGAAATAATCGATACTAAAAGGTATTAAAAAATTAAAAAAAGAAATCCCGACCTCTGCCCGCCCCTCCTCCCCCCCCACTTGGCCGGCCCCCGCCGGTCGACGGCCTCCCCCCTCCCGCCTCCAGCCCCATCCTCCCGCCAACCGCTGGCCTCCCCCCGCTGCCGCCCTCCCCCAACCCCTTATCCCGCCATCCCCGGCCCGCATCCCGCCATCCCCGATCCCGCATCCCGCCGCCGCTGCTCCATCCACTGCATCCTGCCAGCCGCTCCATCCGCCGCATCCCGCCAGCCGCTCCATCTGTGCCCCAATGGCCACCGCCACCGCACCTCGCCTCAGGAATGAGGTGAGGGTCGAGCAGAGGGGGGAGGAGAGGGGAGGCCGGGGAGGGAGGGAGGGGGCCGGTGCGGTGGAGCTAGAGGAAGGCGGAGGGAGGGTGAGAGAGATGGAGAGAGGATAAGGCTAGCGGATGGAGAGAGGAGGGAGGGAGGCAGAGGAAATTAAAGTCCTTGCACGGGGGAGCTGCAAATGAAGGGAGGCGGAGAAAACCCTTTAGTACCGGGTGGAGCCTCCACCCGGTACTAAAGGCCATCAGACCCATTAGTGCAAATTTCCGCCGCTGGATTGCACTCCCAATCCCCGATGGCTTTCAACTTTTTTTTCTTCCTCCCACGTGATTTCACCTCCTACGCATTGTTTTACCTTCAGCAGTTCAACCCGCCAGCCTCTCCTAATCTCCGCAGCGATGCCGGCGCCCCATGCATCTGCGCTGCTCGTGCAGGCAGCCACGGTGTGGTGCCCTGCATCTCCCCAGTAGGTGTCATCGTGTTGCTCCTTGGCAGTCTGGAAGAGACCTTGGATGTCACCCCTGACTCTGGTCCTGTCACTGCTCCGATCCAATCCCATCGCCCAACCTGCCGTCGCATCTCCCAGCCATGAGAGGTCAATGGAAGTCGATGATGAATGAGAAATCCATAGCTGAACTCATGATAACAACTTCCGATCATAACTTTCAATGCAGATGCCTTCTGAATCCGGCAGTAAAGATGATTGTTGAATTGAACGAATCGGGAGGGACAAACATAAACTATATGTGGCCAGGAGCAAGCAGCGGAGAGTTGTTTCTCAAATGCGTCAGGCTCTTGTGTAGTTGCGTATCCAATGTGAATCTGGCATCAAGGACACATTAGAAGCAGCTTGAATGGTCAGATCGGTCACGAAGAAAAATAACGAAATGTGCTCGAGTAGGCAAAGGAAGGGGACAGAGGAGGGAGGGCTGGTATGGAGGGCGCACATTGGATGATGGGGTAGTAATTAGATCTATTCTGAAATTAAATTTTCGGTAATGCTACAGAATTGACGTCCAGAATAAAAAAAATTGGACAACTCGACATATGCTGCAATAGTTAAATATCCGATGGTGCAACTATTGTTTCTGCATGTTTCACAGTGAATATTGCATGAAACATAGTGTTTATGTTGCGTCGGGAATGTTCTATCCTTGAGTGAACAATGTAGTCATTTTTTTCGCATATTTTTCAATATTGCAACCATAAATATTTAATGTTGCATATGTTTTATTTTGATGTTGCAAAGGAGCGTTCGATGGGGAAATTTCTATCAGAGGTTCGGGCGCTAGCCGTGCCGTTAAATTTTTGGGAACTGTTGGAGCTAGGCAGTTTTTTTACTCCCAATAGTTTTTGGCAAGGAAAAAGTTATAAAGCGACTGGTGGCGCTTCCCACTTATCACGCGACGCTGGCCGACCAGCGCTGACCGTGCAGATTGTGTTTTTTTCACGGCTGTCGTGCAATTTGGGTCGAGCACGAAGCACAGGCCGAGCAGTTTTTGGGGCGAAGCCCCCTGCTTTTTTTGGGCCGAGCAAGTTGCGTTATTCAATACAATTTTTTTTTTCTCTTGGATGGCTATAATTATTTCGTATTTTGTCCGCTTCAAATTCCAATTTCACATTGTATTCAGTAGATCTTTAAAAAAATGAGAACAATATTGCAATTCACATAAGTAGCTACAGTATCTACATAAGTTGATATAAGACGTACACATAAATTACTGTATGCTATATAGAAGTTGACGCGAGAAATTCACTGAAGTTGCTATGGGACATTTACTTGCGTTTTCTGAGGTTCACTGACGTTGTCACCAGGCATTCACTTAATGTTTTACATTATTTGCTACTAAACAATCACTAAGGTTATTATAAGCTGCTGCTAGATATTTCTACACAAGTTAACGGTATACATTCTGTGGTTACTCCTAGGTATTCACACAAAAATTTCTACAGATTAAGATCAAAGTCATAGCAAATCATAATAAAATGTGAGTTGCTATAAAGATATTTTACATAAATTGATACATAACTTGTATATAAGTTGATAGTATCACAACGCATAAGTTGACACTACACACAAAATGACATCAATATATATGTAATGTGGGTCTTGTGTTCTAAACCTCGTTCTAAGAAAATTAATGGTGCGATTGGAATTGAAAACAGACAATGTATGTGAGAGTAATGGTGTTTTAAGCTCACAGAGAACGCAATAGTATATACACCAACCATATATTTCTTCCCACGCGGGTGCTCCAGACATCTATGCACACATTTTTGAATTCCAAAAACGCCAAGCTGTGTCCAACCAGGCACGATCAAAATAGGAATAGAAGAGTCCTTCAAAGCGTAGTGAAAACATGAGAGGGTCGCGCCCTCGCGCTTTTGCGCGATGGATTGCGGCTTAACGTCATCCTTTTGGCAAGATACTAAAATCATATTTTTGAACCTCTATTTTTAGGCACTTTTGGAGGTGCTCTTACAATGATGATGACCGACCGTGCTCAGCATGCATAGAATGATATATAGTTTTTTACACTAGGGATGGATCACGAGTGCTTCATATTGTACATATAGTCCCTATTGTTGTGTCAGCACACTGTACACTTACATAAATAAGAGACGGCCATCCACGTGGACAATCAGTGCATTGCATGATCGAGGAAATAAAATGGAGCACGAGCTCATTTGTATATATCGATTGTCAACTAGAAACAAGGTGCAGGCTACACATATACAAATTTCCTGGTCAACTAGCTGGCGTCCCAGTGTCCCACACCGTTTGCTGCCTTCAAATAGCACCAGCTGCCCAAGCATACGGGAGCAAGCATCCAGCTAGAAGCCAGCTTCACCAATATTCTCTTGATACGAGCCAATCGTCAATGGCTTCCTCGGGTGCCTCCACGCTAAGAAGGATGATGGCCGTCGTCGCCGTCTTCCTCACGCTCCTCCTCCTCCTGTCATCGTCGCCGTCCATGGGTCCGGCCGCCGTGGCAGCCGAGCCCCCGGCTTGCGTCAAGAATTGCGGTGCTGCCACCGAGTATTGCACCCGTCGTGCCATCAAAGCCTGCAAGACACCAGGGAAATGGTCACGCCGCTGGGATGAAACGGAGGCGTTCTGCCGGGAGCGGTTGATGTACACATGCTGCTGCCCGCTACCAAGCCAGGAGTCCTGATGAGCTCAGCTCATCGATCGAGCATGCATGGACACATGCATGTGCAGGCCAGTGTGTCGTCGTTGTAGCTTACAGAATAATAGCGCGTGATTGCATATTTGCATGCCTGTAGGCCTGCATGGCTGCTTGCTTACGCGTGATTCTTGTTTCATTTTGGTTTCGCTCATTGTTCGATCGGTGTTTGGAATGCGAGACATCTCATCTTGTGCTACTATCATGCACTCCCTCTGTTCGTCAATATTTGGCAGCGCACTTCAGAGCAGAATGTAGACTCACTCGATCGAAACATGCTATCCCGTTTTTGCCCCTGGCCCCGACACTGCGCACCTCGTCGGCCTCCGACGCTGACGCCGCGTCATCTCCGGATTCCGCGCTCTACAGCCCCGAAACCTGCGCGTCACCGCCGTCCTAGCCTCTCCCACGAGCCCGGTGTGCCTCAGAGATCTACTTGAACTTGACCTCCATCTCCTACTGATGGTGAAGTCATCGTCCCCAGCACCGCGGTCGACGCCGAGCACCTTGCTGTAGGAGTCGACCGCTGGCCTTTCCAATCTTGACGCTGATGCCTAAATGAGTGTGGTCAGGATTGGAGTGGTTTAGTTACGATACGATTACTTGGATCTCTAGGCAGGTGTGAATCTAGCGGATGATTAACCTAACTTAGACTAAAATCAACAAGGTGTCTCATGGCTAACCGAGAGAGTGAGAGAGAGACAAAGAGAGTAGGGTCACCTACCATCGAGCTTGGATGGCGAGCTCGCCATGGCGGTGACGGCGGCGGCGGTGGCAAGGGCAGAGATGGCGGCAGTGCTTCCCGTCGCTTACAGTGCCTAGTAGATAGGTCTAGGGTTTTGTCAGGTGGGTTTGGTGGGCATGATGAACCTTGGCATGCGTGCCCTCAGCCCCACATCTCTCTTTCTAGCGCTACGCGACGGGGGTCCGCAACCATGGGTTGGTTGTGCGCCCCCGATCAAGGCGCGGGATCAGGGTCCGACTCGGTCGTTGGACCGAGTCAGTGGAGATCAACTCTAACATTCTCCCCCTTGATCTCACCATATGTTTAAACTTAAACTTAAACTTTAACACTTAACTTGATCTCACCTTATGTTTAAACTTAAACTTCAACTTTAACACTTAACTTGGCTCCCATTTCATTACATATTAGTGTATAGAGTATGCCTCGTCATGATAGTCAGTTACCTGTTGTCGGATTCAACAGCTACAATACACCTTTCTATTTTGAAATAGATTCTTAACTTATCATGAGCCTAGTATCCACAGATCATAGGCTTTCCTGTAAACTCATGCCGGCTAAGTGTTCTCTGAACACATTGGGTGGTAAGCCTTTCATGCGTGGATCCGTGAGCATTTCCTTTATTCTTATATGCTCTAGACTAATGGTATGATCCTAGATTTTCTTTTTCACAATATAAAACTTGATGTCAATATGTTTGGTAGCACCACTTGACTTATTGTTGTGAGCATAAAACACTGTTGTTTCATTGTCGCAGTACATCTTGAGTGGCTTTTGAATGTTGTCTACCACTTTCAACCCGGATACAAATTTCTTTAGCCATTTTGCCTGTCCTGTGGCCTCATAACATGCTACAAACTCGGCATACATCATGGATGATGCAATGACGGTTTGCTCGGAGCTTTTCCATGATATGGCTCCACCTGCGAGAGTGAATATATAACCTAATGTGGATTTTCTATCGTCTACATCTCCCGCAAAATCTGAATCTGAGTACCCTCTATTTCTAGGGAATCAGTTTTTCTGTACGTTAACATGAGGCCTTTCGTAACTTGTGTATAACGCAATGCCTTCTTTACCATTCTCCAATGATCTATTCCTGGATTATCTTGATATCTGCCAAGTATCCCGGTCATAAAAGCTAAGTCAGGGCGTGTACATACTTGAGCATACATTAAGGTTCCGACAGCTGAAGCATGTGGAACCGCTTTCATTTAATTGATCTCGTATTAGTTCCTGGGATACTGAAATTTTCTAAATCTATCGCCCTTGACTATGGGAGCAGGTGTAGGTTTACTCGCATGCATACTATATTTCTTTAAAATCTTTTCCAAGTATGCCTTTTGCGATAATCCTAAAACTCCTTTTCTTATATCTCGGTGAATTTCAATTCCTAAAACGAATGAAGCTTCATCGAGATCTTTCATATCAAAATTCGAGGACAAAAACTTCTTTATCTCCGATAGCAGATTAACATCACTACTAGTGAGTAAGATGTCATCTACATACAGGATGAGAAAAATGAATTTTTCATTCTTGAACTTTGCATAAACACAATTGTTCTCCTTATTCTCATTAAACCCAAATTTTCTTACTATTTCATCAAACTTCAAATACCACTGTCTGGAGGCTTGTTTTAATCCGTAAATGGATTTCTTTAGGCAACATCCTATATGTTCTTTTCCTTACATGACAAAACCTTTGGGTTGTGCCATGTAAACATCTTCACATAAATCTCCATTGAGAAATGCTATCTTTACACCCATATGATGTAATTCCAAATCATAGTGCGCCACTAAAGCCATTATGATTCTAAAAGAATCCTTATATGAGACTGAAGAAAATATATGATTATAATCTATTCCTTCTCTCTGTGTGAAGCCTTTTGCCACAAGTCGCGCTTTATATCTTTTCACATTCCCTTTGGAGTCACATTTTATTTTGTAGACCCATTTACAACCTATTGTCTTGGCTCCTTTAGAAATTTCTTCTAAATCCCACACTTTATTGCTACTCATAGATCTCATTTCATCTTCCATAGCTTCAAGCTATTTTCATGAGTCAGCGCTTCTCATGGCTTCTTCAAACGAGGTGGAATCTCCCTCCATTTGAACTTCTTCACTAACATAGACTTCGTAGTCATCAGGGATAGCTGGTTTTCAAACTCTTTGAGACCTTCTGGGAGCCTCAACATTTGGCACATCTTCCATATGGGGCTATTGCAGCTCTTCCTCATGTGTGAGAACCGGTTCTATAGGATCCTGAAGGACAGGTTCCTCATCTTCATTTGTTGTTGCCACGGGAGAACTAACAACAGGTGTTGTTACCATAGTGTCTTGCGCTGTCGGAGCAGCAGCAACGGGTATCGAGAAAAATAGTTCCTGAATCATCAGAGTGAGTACGTATACCCGCTTCTCCTCAAGGCCAATTTCTCGAGCTATCATGCTCTCCCTGGTCATCTCATCCTCCAAAAAGACAGCGTGTTTTGTTTCTACAAACTTAGTACGTCTATCAGGACAGTAGAAACAATAGCCTTTTGACTTATCTGGATAGCCAATGAAATGGAAACTGACTGTCTTAGGATCTAGTTTTTCAATATTTGGGTTAAATACTTTAGCTTCAGCTGGACAGCCCCCCCACACAAATAATTTAGTAAGGGCTCTTGTCCAGTCCACAACTCATATGGTGTTTTATACACCGACTTAATTGGAACCCGATTAAGAATGTGAATGGCGGTTTTTAATACCTCCATCCACAAATTAATTGGTAAAGTGGAGTAACTTATCATACTTCTCACCATATCCAATAAGATACGGTTAAGTCTTTCAGCTACTCCATTCTGCTGAGGCTCACCCGGTGTAGAGTACCGGGTAACTATACCATTTTCCTGTAGAAACCTTGCAAAAGGTCTAGGAACTTGGCCATATGGGATATGTCGACCGTAGTACTCTCTCCCTCCCCCCATGGTCGAATCTTACTATCTTAATCTTTAAATTATGCTGATTTTCTACTTCAGCCTCAAATATCTTAAATTTATCCAACGCTTCTGATCGTTCCTTAATTGGATAATCCTTAATTGGATAAATATAGCCATAACGTGAATAATCATCTGTGAATATTATAAATGAATCATAACCATCCACAGATGTCATAGGAAACGGACCACAGATGTCTGTGTAAATTATTTCTAAAATTCCTACGCTTCATTTGACATCTTTCTTAATTTTCTTAATATACTTTCCCTTAATGCAATCAATGCATTGCTCTAAATCTAAAATTCTAAGGATGGAAGAATTGATTCCTTAATTAATTGTTCAATTCTCCCCCTCAAAATATGGCCTAAACTATAGTGCCATAATTTCGAAGATACATCATAAATTGTTTTCCTCTTATTTCTTACATTCATAGACGAGGAGGCATTCACATTCTCATTAACAAGCAAATCCATCGCTGTCTAAGCGCGAGACACTTATTAAATTTCTATATAAAGAGGGTACATAGAGAACATCTCGTACATAAAGTACAAAACCATCAATTAATTCTAATGGCTGTTCTCCTATGGCTTCGACTTTAGCTTCTGCGCCATTTGCTACTTGAATGGTTCTTTCTCCTCTTTGCAAGGTCCTCCTCATGTGAAATTCCTGTAATGAATTTGCAACATGAATAGTTGCACCTGAATCAATCCACCAAGTAGATTTTGCATAACTTAAATACAAGGACTCATCTACAAATATAATAAGGTCTTCACCTTTCTTATATAGATGCTTCAGGAAATCCACACAATTCTTCTAATAGTGTTCCTTCTTCTTGCACCACTTGCAAGTGTCCTTGTCCACCACTTCATGGTTTTGAACTCTGATGGTGATCATTTTATGGAGTCTTTCCATGTGCCTTAGAAGAGGAGGTATTGTCCCACTAAGGTATCTCTTGTGGCTTAGAATTCTTGTTATAATAACTCCTCTTCTTATTTTGCCTCACGTAGTTGATAGAATCACCAACGTGAGCCCTTAATTCTCTCCTCTTCTTACACACACATGACAATAAGCTTCTCAATGCCCCACTTATCAGGCTGTGAGTTGATATTAACAACAAAACCCTCAAATTCCTTAGGTAGGGAGGCAAAGATCAAATGGTCTAGAAACTCATCACTGAGCCCTATGTCCATAGGCTTAAGCTTAGATGCCATGTTGCTCATCCTCAATATGTGCTCCTTTACCCCACCACCCGTGTACTTCTTAGTAACTAGCCTCTTAATGAGAGTGCTTGCATAAGCCTTTGAAGAGCCAGTGAACTAACTCTCCACCTTCCTAAGGTACTCTCTAGCGGTGGTACACTCTGGGATTGCTCCCCTTATAACCTTCACAATGGAGCTCTTAATCACCATCAAGTACTTGCGGTTTGACTGATCACACTGTGCATGATCAAGATCGTACTCCATTCTAATTGGTGCATGATCACGCACTCGAGCGTGAAAATCTTTTTAGCTCTCATTCTCACCCCTCAGGGTCCTTAGGAGCAATAGGACAGGGAGCAGTCAGTGCTAGATCAATATCCGACAGCGTAAGCGCTATCTCAATCGTCTCTCGCCACGAGCTGTAATTCCCTCCATTGAGGGGCTCTATGGATGAGATATAACTCAAAGGATTGCTTAAAAATAAAAATTCAAAAAAAAATTTGAGTTAATTCAACGTTGGTCAAATTAAAACATGAAACTTCTCAATATTAATTCTATATCACTGTTGGGCACAAATAGAATCATTAATGATAAAATAAACTTGCTACTATAATAATCTTATCAAAGACATTGGTCAGCAGATAAAATTATTATACTTAGAAAAATTACTTATTTTATAATTAAATTTTCCTGTTGGTTCCAATTTAATTAGAAAAATAGATCAAAATTCTTAACTTAATGCATAAATTGGCAAAATAATGCCAAAAATTCAACTTATCTTAAACTTAACACAGCGGAAGCATGCTGAGCCTTAAACTTGATTTGTGAATTTTACCCACAGGAAAAACTCCTCAAAACTAATTCTATTTGAGCCTTAATTCAATTTTCAGAAAAAATACGAAATTCGCTGGAAATAAGGAAAAAGAAAAGGGCTCAATGTGCAATGTTCTTCCGGTCCACGCGAGGAAGCGGCCCAGCTAATGGCCTGTCAGGCCCAGTGTGTGGCAGCGAAACCGCGGTCCAGTCTTCCCCCACGCACGCCTGGGCCTAAGGTTACTGTTTTGCCAGCCCGCGCGAGGAAACGGCCTAGCCTGGCAGCGCTAGCACGCGCGAAGTCCTCCCCAAGCCGTAACCTGGGCCTGGGCTGGCAATTCGCCCTCCTGCTTAGGCCGAAAGCTGGCCTGACGTATCTCGGTCGTCCATCGAAGATCAACGGCAGAGCGCGTGGATCAGGCAAACAAAACCCTGCTCGCAGTCGTTCCCCATGTGCGAACCATAACACGCTTCATTTCTTCCTCTGCTGCAGCCGCGAGCGTGTGAGTGCGCGACGAGCCGAGCACCGACGAGTGGCGGCGCTGAGCAGAGCGAGCGAGGTGGCGGCGCAGCGAACCGAAGGTCAACGACGCGCGCGGCTCCCTAGTGGCTCCCCCCACAGGCTCCTGGCTCCCCCGCAGCCCCCCTCGCCGACGCGCACATTCACCCGTAGTGCCGGCGAGCCAAGGCGGTCTTCCTGGAGCTGATCCGGTGAGTTACCCCCTCAACCCTTTCCCCTTTCTACTTTAGGATTAGGGTTAGCTACCGGCGGCTGTCGGTTCAAAATCCCACGACCGTCGTCTTTAGGTCTTGCGGTGGAGCGCCGCTGGTGATCGTCGGGTGGATCCGGCGGCTGCCGTCTTAGAAAAAATTCTGAAATTTTTCTTTCGTTTTTTACTCGAGATCGAAATCCCCTCCTTCTAATTGATTCGATGAAAACTTCCTCGACTAGATCTACACGCTAGTGTTAGGCTACTGATACCATTGATAGGATTACTTGGTTCTCTAGGTGTGAATCTAGCGGGTGATTAACTTATCTTAGACTAAAATCAACAAGGTGTCTCATGGCTAACCGAGAGAGTGAGAGAGAGACATAGATAGTAGGGTCACCGACCATCGGACTTGGAGGACGAGCTCGCCATGGCGGTGGCGGTGGCGGTGGTGTTTCCCATCGCTTATAGCTTCTAGTAGATCGGTCTAGGATTTTGTCAGGTGGGTAGATCGGTCTAGGGTTTTGTCAGGTGGATTTGGTGGGCACAGTGAACCTTGGCGTGCGTGCCCCCAGCCCCACCTCTCTGTTTATAGCGCTGCGCAATGAGGGCCCGCAACCATGGGTTGGTTGTGCACCTCCGATCAGGATGCGGGATCAGAGTCTGACTCGATCGTTGGAGATCAACTCTAACAAGTTACTGTAAAGGGATGGGTGTAAATATGATCGTCTTCACTTTCTTTTCCTTGGTCTGGTTGCACCTTAATTTTGCATCTACCCTTTTCCCAGAAACAAAAAAAAAAGATATTTGTGATTATGTTTACCCCTTCCTTTTGCCTCTTCGACAAAAGAAACAACTTGCACTTTTCAGGACAAAAATCACAAATACTCAACTGAATGAATTGGAGGAGCAGAGCACTAACAAACATATCCGAAAACAAAAGGAGAAAAGAAACAAATGATATGACAACTATCACGCCACAACGACCAATGCAAACACATGACAACATCTTCAATGTTATACACCACCATTTGCAATACTTGGAAAAGAAAGGGGCTGACATGGATAGTCCTGAGTTCTGCATGCCACCATATCGTATCGGTGCTGCCTATTCGCGTAGTCATTACGAGGTGACACGGTGGCACACATGACCTACCTGTGTCGGTACTAATTTTGCGGTGTAGACGCGAGTTTTGCATTATATAAAAAAAAACTCTCACAAAATGAATAGAGAAAAGCGAACACATTTCATGTGACGGAACCTGCAAACTTGCTTTGGGTCCTCCCTTCAACATGAGTGCTCGTATTTCTCCATATATATCGATATACTGTTAAAACACGCTATTTTTTAATGGTAGTCAATACGATAAAATGTTTGTGGTGATTTTGTCAATTTAGAAAAATGCTTGTGGAATCAAGTTATAATAATCTAGATCAGAAGGTTATAAACGTATCTATACATGTGGAACTGAATGGTAACTGTCAAGACGACAGGATGCCTCTGGCAGCAGGATGTGATTCGAAGGTAAAATATGTTTGGCTTGATATGTTCAGTATCGTGGTAAGGCCTGGGTACGAGAACATTGTAACTCCTGCCATATTAAATCTTTGTAAGATAGCGTATCACGTTTCAATTTATCGACCCGGAAAGTTTTGTGACATTGCTCGTGCGCTATCCCGTGTTTTTTTTTCTAATTTAGCCCTTTCAGAAATCTTTTTTCATAAATAGAACCCTAGCGAAACTTATTCCAATAATGGACCCAAAAGCTCGGCATGCACGGGTGTGCGCACCAAGATCTTTTGATTGGCATTATCTCTACACGCGCCAAGATGTTACCACGTCAGCACTAGCGTGGTCTTTGGTAAAGGACATTGGGGGTTGCATACCTTCACGCCGAGCAGCAAATCTTCCATCCTCCTCGCTTGTCCCGTTCTCCGTTTCCAAATCGAGCGCCGCGTGGCAATGGCGTGGCAGTCCTTTGGCGTTGTTTGACGACACACCGATGCAAAGACCTCACCATGTGGCTGGTGCACGCTAAGCTATGGTTCCATTTTGGAATAAGTTTCTTTAAGGGTTTGTTTGTAAAAATACTTTTCTAAAAGGGCTAAATTAGAAAATACCACCTTCTATCCCTACCAAGACGGCAAGCGGGAAATCCTATCCACCTTCCGAATGATAGACGATAGATAACTAAATATCTATAACCTAGCAGTAGCCTAATAACTGGCCTACAATGGCCTAACAAACTATCTCAACATTAGATAAACTATCTTAACATTTTTTACATGAAAAAGTTGATGAATTTAAAAAAAATGTTGATAAAAAGTATTGACGAGGCAAATAAATTGTTGGCAAGTGAAAAAAGTTGGTGCACGTAAAAAATTGTTGAGCAATAATGTTGGTGAATGAAAAAAGTTAAACAAAAATGTTGGTATATGAAAAAATGTTGATCAATATCAGGAAATATTGATAACAATTAAGTCAGATTTTTTTAAAAAAAATGTTGATGAATGTCGATAAATATTGATGGATATTAATAAAATATTGTACATGTTTATATTGGAAGAGCTCCTAAAACAAGCAGCTCGCTCGGTTGGACGCAGACGCGGCTCTCTGCAGCCCATGGCTTTGCTGGGCCGATAAGCCCGTTGGTTGTCTGGCGCGTCTAAGCCCAAACGAGCCATCCCCATCTCTCTCTCTCTCTCTGCCCCCACCGATCCCCCGCTCGGAAGAATTTGGGGGAAGAAGCTCTAGAGAGAGAAACTAGGGTTCAGGGGATTCGTGCCCGGGAGGAGCGCGATGAGCATCGTGCCCAAGGAGACGATCGAGGTCATCGCCCAGAGCGTCGGCATCCCCAGCCTCGGCCCCGATGTCGCCGCCGCGCTCGCCCCCGACGTCGAGTACCGCCTCCGCGAGATCATGCAGGTCAGGTCCCGTGCGCTTGTCTAGGGTTTGGTTTGATTCCGGCTCTGCTTCTTATGAACTGGGAGGGTTGATTCCCTCTCCCTCTCCCTAGGAATGTGCTTGGATTTGTTAGCAGAGCGCTGAATCTGGGGAGCCCAGTAAGCATTTTGTGTCTCTTTGTTTTCTTAGTTGTTACCGTTGAGCTAACTGCAGGTCGTGCGCTTTGGCCTAACGAATGCAGTGTGCGTCCTTTAGTTTTTTAGGATGCGTACTTATAATCTTGTGGGGTGGAAATGCTCCGACTTATCCACAATTTCTCAACATGTGCCATGGTGTAGGGAAAAAGAAGCATGTGGTTTGCTGTCAGTTCTCTAAATTGCCTGTAATTGACTGATTGCTACTGATTTTCCTGCTAAGTACACACCATTTATGATTTGGTCTGGAATTTTTGCGGGCTGCATGATGGGAGAAAGCTGCTAAGTGAGACACTGTCCCTTTTTTTTTCTGATTGGTACAACCGGTGCATACTGCTCCAATTTATCCTTCCTTTGCTCAGTCTTTGCACTTTCTCATTTTCCTTGGATTATGTACCATGGATATGTTTATCTTGCTGCTATAGAAAAGTTATTTTATTTTCTTTCATGTGATAATTCAAACTATGCTGCATCTATAGTAGAGTCCATAGCATTCTTTCCCTTAAGGGATCTACAGCTTAGTTGGCTATCAGGATTTTGTCGAAGTACTAGTGGGGGGATGACATAAGAGTATCCATTGGCCAGATATTTCATTAGCTACTGGTTTTCACAATTCACTACTTTGTTGATGCTGTCTGTGCCCTTTCTGTCACTTATGCTAATTGTTTAATTACACAAATCTGTGGAACCTTTCCTCTCTTTATCATAGAAGCACTCAAAGAATATCTTTGCCATTTTCTTGTTGTCATTTTGACGATCTCATATTGTGTTGTGCTGCTGCAGGAGTCCATTAAATGTATGCGGCATGCGAAACGGACAGTTCTGACTGCAGATGATGTTGATAGTGCTCTCAGCCTCAGGAATGTTGAGGTGAATTATCTTCCTTTGATAAAATTTCAGGATAATAGTAATGTTGGTTAAGTCAACTATTTATTCTATGCCATATACTGCTGACTTAGTAGCAAATGAATTAGTACTCCCTCTGTCCCAAAATATAGCTACATTTAGAGTTTTTCAGACAGATTAAGGAAATAGATAAAATGTCACATTTGCCCCTAGCCCCTAATTGACAGCACTGTAACTAATTCAGCCGCTTGTCCCGCTCTCCATGCCCTGCCTTTCATGGTAATCGCATCTGACCGGCCATAGGCTAATCACCTTGCTGCAAGATTAGTTTGATGTGCTAGAAAAATCTTTTTTTTTTGAAAGATCGTGTGCTAGGCTAAATTGTTGCCGCCACAATTTATGTGCCTTTACTGGAATGAGACAAGCCGCACAAATCAACTGGCAGCACATACAGTGTAGGAAAATGAATTTACGGCACCAAGATCATGCCAATTTTTACCGCAGAGCTACAGTTAAGGCCACAAATTGAGCACCATGTGCGCTGCGTGCAGTGAGTAGGGAGATAAAACTGTGAGGGTATTTTGGTCCAGTTGCATGTAAAATGTGGGTTGGGAACTGAAAACGTAGTTATATTTGGGACAAATTTTGAACCCTAAACGTAGCTATATTCTGGGACGGAGGGAGTATCTTTTTTCCTACTGTTTTTCTGATTCAGATTCAGTAAATCTGAAAAGTGTGACTACAATTAAGATGTTGTAGAAATTGAGAATTGTATTTATGGTAGCTAAAAAGAAATTAAATGTTAAGAGTAGAATAAGTAGTTTCCAGCCTACAACTTCTATTCCATATTTGTTAGCTCAAAATTTCATTTCAGCAGCCTGGAGGGGTAACATGACTAGTTCTCTTGTACTGGGTCACTTTTACATTTTTCCAACAAGAGTTGTAATATTTGTTCCTCACTAGGAAATATGCACGGGAGGAAAAAAGCATCGCACACCCTAATACACATGGCACAAAACTTGGGTTTTAAATTGATGATGTTGTTTGTCAATTTTCAATTAGGTCTTTGCCAAATTGAATTACTAAATTATTGAATATAATTTTTTTTCTCCCCGCATGGTGCATGGCCATGCCCCATGTCAAGCGAGCCTCGCTGCCCCACGGTGGCCTGTGCATGTGCCGTTGAGCCGACACGCTCACCGCACCGGCTGAACATTACCGAAGGACCCACCAGCAGCGACGGGTGGAAGATGTGGGTCTAGCGGCTGTAGCGCTTGCTCGATCCACTGCCCTTGGGGGTGTATGTTTCCGATTCTAGCCGATTCCTGCCAAAATAATCGAGCAAACTCCACCAAAGTGGTCATATGACGTCAACTATATTTGTCAATTATCAGTAAATATATGCAGCAGTCCAGGATTTCAGAAAAGATCCACTTGCAATGCACAGTCGAATTGTTAGAATTTCTTGCTAGATGCATGGCCCACACCAATGTAGCGAGCAAACCACTCAAATTTGCTTCTGAGATCCTAGCCCAAAGAACAACAATCCTTCCTTTCCCCTCCTCAGAAAACATCATCGTTGCTCACCTCCCTGGGGTGCCAACGGGCAATACGAATCCCCAATGTATCTCCATGTAGAACCTCTTGTCGTTCTACAGGTATGTGCGCAGTAGCCGCGCGCCGTCGCTAGCAACGGAGAACCCTTCGTGAGAGCGTGTCTGGTGTTTGCCGAGCTTCGTGGTGAACTCTGGTTAAAAGGAGGGGTTCAGAGAGGAGAGGACACAACACCAGATTGTAAACATTGAACTCTGTTCTTAGCTAATCACTCACCCACCTCCCAATTCTCCCTACCTATCCTTGATCCTTGCTGCATTCCTCCAATTCCACTCCGAGCTGTTGCTAACCATCCTCGTCACAAACTAATTGCAAGAGAGATAGAAAGAGATGAGATGAGATGAGATGGTGGAGAATAGATCGACTGGAGCGTACCTCGCAAGCGCACCTGCGCGTGGTGGGGATGGGCAGTGCCTCGGCCCTCATCTCCGGGCGGCCGCTCATTCTCCTCCCCCAAGCAGGCGCGGCCGCACCCATGGCTCCAACTCACCATGGTGATGGACACAAAGAGGAAACGAACGAGCCGTGGCCTCCCCGCAGAGAAGCCACCAGCCCCACCATCATGAGCCTCTCCATCCACCGCCGCCCCCACGAAACATTGAACTCTGTTCTTAGCTAATCACTCACCCACCTCCCAATTCTCCCTACATATCCTTGTTCCTTGCTGCATTCCTCCAATTCCACTCTGAGCTGTTGCTAACCATCCTCGTCACAAACTAATTGCAAGAGAGATAGAAAGAGATGAGATGAGATGAGATGGTGGAGAATAGATCGACTGGAGCATACCTCGCAAGCACACCTGCGCGTGGTAGGGATGGGCAGCGCCTCGGCCCTCATCTCCAGGCGGCCGCTCATTCTTCTCCCCCAAGCCGGCACGGCCGCACCCAGGGCTCCAGCTTGCCATGGTGATGGACACGAAGAGGAAACGAATGAGCCATGGCCTCCCCGCAGAGAAGGCACCAACCCCACCATCATGAGCCTCTCCGTCCACCGCCCCCCCCCCCCCGACGCCGTCGCCGGCAAGGGCGGCCCGATCGGCACGTGCGACGCTGCTACCCGCCGCCACCACGCGCCCTTTGCCACCACCACTTCCTCCTACTCCTCGTTGCATGAGGGAGCGGAACCGGCGCGGCCGTCGTGGTAGCCTCTCCCGCCCTCCCTCCTGAAGCGCCGCCGCGTCGGCACGAACACCTCCTTCGACCCCGCCTCTGGCCCCGCATCGCGGAGGACGGCGGCGCGCATGACGTGGCCCCCGGAGCGGACGCCGAGGCGCTCCGGCCTCACCAGCGGCGGTGGCGCGCTCCCCTCGCTCAAGCCTCGCGGCCTCACCCTCCTCCCCTTCTCCATGGCCGTGGCCGGCAGGATGCCGGTCGCCGCACCATCAACGCTGCCGGCTGCCCGTGCCCAATCTCTCTCTTTCGCCTCTCTGTTCCGAAGAAAGAGAAGCTTTTTCCCCCTTAACCCCCTCCCTTCCCTCCTTTTTCCACCCAAGCCCCTCCTCTCTTCAGCATTTGGACTGCGGGTTGATTATGAAAAAGTTGAGAGGCTTTTTTTGCAAAATGACCATGATGGTTGAAAGAAGCGACGGTTGGAAGAAACAACCGCTCTTTAATGTTAGGTGTAGATTTCATAGATGTGATCTGCTGATAAGTTTGAGTTTGCCTGATTGGTTTAGAACTTTAGATGAGTATATTTACTGGTAGTGGTAACTAACACCTGATGTTCCCTTTCCACTACTAATGCAATGGCATTTTCTCGAATTTTCTATATTATTTTACTTTAGGCCAGTGTCATGTCTTGCCTTGAACGATGTAGGTTTTGAAGTATCTAAATATGTCCAAATAGCTTCTTTTGTGTGAAAATACCTTTCTTCTATTGATGCTGTAATCTAGTTGTGTGCGCACATTTTCATGGTTCTTCTGTATTGCAGATGGTCTAAATTCCTCTGTTACACATTATTTTTTTCAAGCTGACTCCATTTTTTTGATTACTTGGGGTTCTCAATCAGCCTGTATATGGATTTGCATCTGGTGATCCATTGCGGTTTAAGAGAGCTGTTGGACATAAGGATCTCTTCTATCTTGATGACCGGGAGGTAGACTTCAAAGAGGTAAGGGCAATATTAAGTTATTAACAATGTCTAAAAGTTTGTACTACTTATTTCAGAATCTTTCACTTGAAATGTCTCTTCTTTGTTGGTGTCATGCAGATTATTGAAGCTCCTCTGCCTAAGGCCCCTCTCGACACAGCAGTTGTAGCCCATTGGTTAGCGATTGAGGGGGTGCAGCCTGCAATTCCAGAGAATCCTCCTATTGATGGTTAGCTCTTTGTTTGTAATTATATGTCTATAGTCCTTACTTCTTCTTCTTTTGAACTAAAAGTCCTTACTTTAAAACTTGACAAGATTTAGTGACATTCTTACCTAGTATGGAAATAAAAACAGTTGTTCTGACAACTAGCATTTTGCTTCAGCAATTGTACCACCAGCTGAAAATAAAAGGTCTGAGCATGGGAAGGATGACGGGCTTCCAGTTGATGTCAAGCTTCCTGTTAAGCATGTATTATCTAGAGAACTACAGGTACTTTGATTATGATATAATCCATTATAACTCATATGACATAGTGCATTGTAACTCATACATATTTCCAAGAAACTTATACTCCTCTTTAATGATTGACTTTTCAGATGTACTTTGATAAAATAGCTGAGCTTACTTTGAGTAGATCTGACACATCCCTTTTTAAAGAAGCTTTAGTGAGCTTGGCAAAAGATTCAGGCCTTCATCCATTGGTTCCTTACTTTTCCTACTTTGTCGCAGATGAGGTTGTACACTAGTGATCTTGCTTTCAGTGTTGCTTATGTGAGATGGTATTATCTTAAAGTGTGCATCCATCTGAATTTCAGGTTACCCGGAGTTTGGGTGATCTTCCTGTTTTATTTGCTCTCATGCGAGTAGTCCGAAGTCTTCTTCATAATCCACACATTCATATTGAACCTTATGTAAGTGGCAGACCATAAAGTTTTGATAGTGACATGCCTGCCTTTTTTTTAACCATTACCTGTATTCTTTTCATCGTATTAGTTCTAAATTAGCAATATTTGTCTTGGTTGCCAGTTGCACCAGTTGATGCCATCGATGATCACTTGCATTGTCGCAAAGAGGCTAGGGCATAGGCTCTCAGATAACCACTGGGAACTTAGAGACTTCTCTGCCAATTTGGTTGCTTTGGTATGCCGGAGGTGAGTGTATGCTAATTGTGTCAGTAGAAATTTTCTATAATAATACATCTATGTTTAGCAACTCCCCGTTGCCGTCAACATTCCCATATACTATGATCTTTATTATTGTTCAGACAAAATGTACTATTGCTCTGCTTCCCATAAAACTTCTAAATCTTACAAAGTTCAGTTATGCTATCTTTTTGTGAACTATAGGATGAAGATCAATTAAATAGAATTTTGACCTCCGATGTATAAGCAGTGTTCCAAAGGCGACAAGCGACCTTGGGCCTTGCGCGCCTTATCGCCTAGGTGACAAGGTGGACCGGTTCCCCAAGGCGAGCTGGGTCTGCCTGGATGCCTAGGCGTCGCCTAGGCGACACCTTTGAAACACTGTATAGGAGACATTGTTATTTCTTGGGATCATCTTAAATACTCCTGTAAAATGGAAGTCCATGTGCAATATGATCAGTTTCGTGGTAGCTTATTTGTTCTTTAATGGCCAACATACCAATAAACCATTGCATAGTTCTGCTACTGAAAATACGACGCGTGTCTTTTTTCTTCCTTTGTGACCAACTGGTATGTTTGTTTTTTGTAGCTATTTTGTGTGTAGATAGAAGGTTATTTCAGGTTTACATTCATGCATTTGTTGGTTAGGTGACATTTTCTTTGTGTCTCATGTGTTTCCATAATTCAATTTTCTTTCTGAATTTATGGATCCATAGCTTTTTGCATACTCTGCTCATTGACTGTTAGCAGACTTTTGCTGAATTACGATTTTTGGCTCTCAGTGCTAATTGGTTTTTCTATTTGCAGTAATTGTTTTTTTTTTCTCATGGCAATTTTGATCGACTGAACATGATGTTTTGCAGGTTTGGTCATGTCTATCACAACCTTCAAACCCGGTTAACAAAAACATTGATCCATGCGTTTCTTGATCCTGCAAAATCATTGACCCAACATTATGGTGCTGTACAAGGGATATCTGCATTGGGGCCCAGTGCGGTAAAGCCTACTGAATCAACTCATCTTTTGTATTAGTCATCCATTGGCTAATTGTATTTGCTGCCTACCAGATTAGGTTGCTGCTTTTGCCCAACCTTGTGACATATATGCAACTTCTGGAGCCGGAACTGCAGCTTGAGAAGCAGAAAAATGAGATGAAAAGGAAGGAAGCTTGGCGTGTTTACGGTGCCTTGCTGGTCAGTTCAGAGCTCTCAGTCAATTCATTTTTTACTGTATTTTGGTTGAGCATTTTAAGCCAAGTTAAGTTTCTTACCAGTGGGATGCGTTTTTCAGTGTGCTGCAGGCAAATGCTTGTATGATCGGCTCAAATTATTTCCTGTTTTGCTTTCTCCATCGACACGCCCTCTTTTGAGGAGCGATAAAAGGGTCTTAACCAATAACCCAAGTAAGTGTTGAATACATGTAACACTAAAGACTAGAAACACCTTGACTGGCAGATAGTTGCCAAATGTTCCTAACTATTTACAATTTAAACGGTTAAAATTTGGGAGTAAGGGTATGCTGCTCTGTGAATTTCAGATAAGCGGAAATCCAGCACAGATCTCTCTGCATCCCAGCCACCTCTGAAGAAGATGGCAACGGACGCAACAGTCAACTCCATGGCAGGAAACATGCAAGGAGCCATGGATGGCTTTTCCACTCAGTTGGGCAACCCCAGCATGATGCAGGCCTCATCCTCTGGACAGATGGTAGAGAGCATCCCATCAGCTGTGATCCGGAGGGATCAGGGCAGCGATCTTGCGCAGAAAGTGTCCACGGTGCTGAGGCAAGCTTGGAAAGAGGATCAGGACGCCGGTCATCTCTTGGGGTCACTGTACGAGGTCTTTGGTGAAGCCATCTTCTCGTTTGTCCAACCACCAGAGATGTCTTTGTTTGTGTAGAAAGAGAACTCGTAGGCTTAGAGATGTTTTCATCTGTGCTGTTGTACAACTAGGAATTTGCTGGATTCTTGGAATCGTGTCAGGAAATATCAATCTATGTAACGGTAGGGATTTCTGAGTGGGTGCATGTGTTGTAATGTAATCCATTTTTTCATCAGCTGATCTAGTGAATATCTTACTAGTTCTAATAATTTAGGCTCTTCTCCGTACCAGCTGGGTGACATGCACTATTTTAAGTCTTATAAATTGGTCTACTCGGAACCACCCTGTTCTAACTCCTCTCCCTTACCATCTCTCTCCAAGTCTGCCTGCTTCTCTCCCTCCCACTCTCGATTCTTACATGATGATCACCGGTTACTATTGAAGCTTGCTGCTCGCTGTGCCATAATTGGACCATGGCTACATCTACATGTGGTGCTTCTGTTGTCGAGCCATCGCGACCTAGTAGCTTGTGGGTGTGAAGCCCGGTCACCACCGAAAAAGGTGATGTGTAATGTTGAAATAGTTAATGGGGGTGTTGCGGTCGTTGATTCGAGATGTTTCACAAATCACAATTGGTGATTCAATAGTTTTTTTTCACAATGTTTGTAATACCCTCTCCATTTTAAATCATAGGTCATTTTGATTTTTCTAAGTTCATAGGTGTTCATTATATTTAAATGCATAAACACATATGGATATAGAAAAGTTAAAATAACCTATAATTTAGGATGAAGGGAGTAATTGATTTTGGGTTTAATGCAATGGTCGATTTGGGATATTGCCTACTCTTTTTTGGGTTTGGTTTGTTACATTGAGATGGAGAGGGATACATTTTCTTGATTAGATTTTTGGTTGTCGGAACCGTTGCGTGAAGATGTGGCAGTTATGATTGTTGAGTGCTACGGGACTCTACTCGATCAAGTTTATTGATGGATGTTGAGCGAAATACAACGAGCCGTTGCGGTGAGTTTTTCTTGAATCAATTGCATGTAGACATGTTGCGAGCTACTTTTACATATTTTTTTACATATTTTTTTTTATGTTGCATACGTTGATTTGTATGTTGCGGATGTCATACTCCATGTTGCGACCGACTATTGGAGTGTTCATGAAAAATTCGCCATTATAGGGATTGAAAATGTATCACAAGATAGATCGGAAGCGGATTCATGCTTTACGCTTTACATGAAGAAAGGCGCAGAACCGGGTCTTAAATGTAATGCCACACTATTTGCAGGGGCTCATATGAAAAATATCCAGCTAAAGCGGATGGCTAGGATATCAGGCAGGGCTCTTCTTCATTCCCTCCTATCCAGTTATCCTCTCCTTAATGGCGCTTCCTTTGCGCCCCGCCGCTCCGGCGCCGCCGCCTTGGCGATGCTCCGGCGTGAGATCCTCGCCGTGCTCATCCCTCCTGCCAACGGCCTCCAGTGAGTGTTCTCGAGCTCCTCCTCTCCCGTTTCCTTTCCTGCATGGCTGCATTACCTAGTACATATCACGTCTCAATTTCTTGCGGCCGTAGCTTCATGGTTTCCAACTCTTATCTGAGCAACTATAGTTCTAGCGAACTCCCTCCGGCGTGGGTCCTTCTCGCTGCGGCCTCCAAACTGGCGTGTGCGGGAGCCGATCGACGAAATGACTCTGTTTGCTCTCGCGCCGCTGATTTGCCCCCAGTTCTTCTCCTTTCCGGTGTTAGTCGTGGTGGAGAGTAGCAGCGCTTGTTTGTTGGCTCTAAGGTTGCATTTTTGCCGCTTTCCTTCACACGCTAGCTCCATATTGTTTGTCACCATGGCCATGTTCCCTTGTGAGCTGCCCGTCGTGCCAATGATGCTAACTTGCTGTGGTGGAGATCCTGGGAGACTATTCACTAATAGAGAGGGAGGGCAGGTAGCCGAGCTAAGAGGCGTTATTTTGCTTTTTATTGTCTTTTTTTTTGAGTGTAAGGGAGGGTGGTCCGGTATTGTGCTAAGACGTGCTGTATGATTTTGGTAATGCTGGTGCTCATGTCATGCTTATGTAGGTGTTTCAATACTGTAAGAGCCTCTCTTGCACTCCCTTAGAAAAGAAAGTCGATACAAGTGCCAAGCCTTGCTGGACAATGCCTCTATTCCTATTCTAGTGTGTCTGGTTCCAAACTCTCAATTCCTTTCGATGTGACACCATTTCTCGGTCTCCTTGCAATGTGAGCTTTATACTAGAGAAAGGAGGGACTATTCCTTGTTGGATGGAACAAGTTTGGAGCTCTATTGCCTTTTAAATGGACTGCATAGAACAAGATTGCAGTTTGATACTAGTGGGGTTTTCTTTCCCTTTTGGCTGTGAGGTTTCTGCATGGAAATCTGAGAAGAAAAGCCCACTTTTTTTTTTCACTATGCCAGTATTTTTTGTCCATTTGATTTTCAGATGTTTAGTTAATAGAATTGTTCGCCTATTTGTAATTTGACTTTATATCCTGTTTGGTTTACGCAGTTACAATGCTGCTCAGATTACTTCAAGCTTTTGACAGATGCATAAATTGTGTGTTAATTTGTTTTCCTAGTATGTGATGCCATTATACATAGAATGTTTCAAGATCAACCACTTTCAGAGTTCATCTTTTTGAGAAAATCTGATTATAAATTATAATAGTTAGGCAAAGGAATGGAAAATTTTGCTTTACAGAACTAATTCAGCATGAAAAATGATATCATATTGTTGCTGATTGTGGTGACACTTGTCATGCAGAGCAAATGTTTCCTGTGCCATTACCAGTTGACCGGGTTGCAAGATTTTCCTTATCTGCGAAGCGTTCTGCATCTCGGCTTGTCCAGTCACTGACTGATAGCACCGATTCTAGGAGTGATGGCATCCATGCAGCTAATGAACATGGGCATGATCTCAAGAGGTCCATATCTGATCTTCAGGTATGATGGTGAGTCCCTTGCTCTATTTTTAGCATTTGTTATCTGTCTCTAGCATTTGTCATGTAATGACTGAAGAGAACCTTTGATTTGTAACAAGACTTAAAATTTTCAAATAACTAAAAATAACCTTGTGTTCAGTTGTCACATTTTTTTAATAACAATATTGTCTTACTCCCTCAAATCAAGAACACAAGGCATGTAATTATTTTGGTCCAGTCTTCAAACTTAGATTTCAACAGATGCTTTCACAAAACTAATATAGTGTGAGAGCATTTTGAAATATGAATCTAGTTTGTATAATTTTTATACACCAAAGACCAAACATACTTACAGTTTGACTAATTATTGGTCAGAGTATGCAATGCTGGATTTTTTAAAATGAAATGCGCCTTGTATTATTTTAATAGAGGAGTTACTAATACAGCTTAAATTTTTACCCTTGCAAATTTTATTTTGCAAACTTCATCTATAATGTTATGCAGCATTATTTCTCGTACTTTTTGCAGGAAGTTGTATGTTCCTATTTTGGGAAAGCATGTCTTGTCAGTAGTTGTATCATATATATTCTGCCACCTGCTTGTTTAGCAGAACCATGTGAGCAAGAGTACTCCCTCCCTAACATGCCTTTGCTATTTGCAATAGCCATGGTCGGTGCTACTGTTGGAGGTAAGCTCATCACACTGTAAATTAAAGAAAGTTGAGACATGGAATGGTAGTTTGTGGCTTGGAAACTGGCTATTAATGTCATTGTGACAATGCATAATGGACTTTTTCCCTATCTATGTGTTTACGTTTTCTAATATGTCATCAACATACTATGTGATTAAAATTGTTTCCAAACTCTGAACTTTCAATTGTTTATGATGCGCATGGAATTGCTTCCAATACCAGGAAAGTACATGAGTTTTCTCTGCACCCTTGTGCTACTTGCTCTGTTTGGGCATATTTCGTTTCATTAGGGTCAGGCTTTGACTGACAAGTACTCCTTTAATACATAATTTTATGACACAACATTAATGTTGGTAGATTTGTACTAAAAACTTATGATTATGATTTTGTATCATAAAACAATATATTTAAGGGAACGATATATTAATGGAGTAATTGAAGTTCTAAGTCTTGTCCTAAGAAAACAAAATACTCCTTACTTAGCTGTGGCATTTGGTTAAATTTAAACATATACAGGTTCTTTGCCTCTCTGCAAGTTATCGATAGTTCAGTACTACATAAATTGGGATGTAACATAGAATGAATTTTAAGGAAAATTGCATTTTGGAGCATTCTAGTTATCATGCCTGTCATCCAACTGGCTGCTACTTTAGTTATTTTTTGTACGTATCTATTCTGACAGAACTGAATTATTTCAAGTTATTTAGGTGATGGGGCCGTTTGCATTTGTTTCACAACTATTTATGCCAATTAATCTCTTTAATGAATACTTGCTCCATTCCTGTCCTTTTTGACAATAAGTAGGTTAGTCGATATTTCCGTGTTCAGATTAGATGTTCTCTAATATGCATATTTCCCTCTGTTATGGGATCTATCTGAAAGTTTCTGCATTATGCTGAGCAATTCAGAAATCCTGTAGGGCTCCTTGCAAGACAGAGGAGAGGGGAGCTTGCACGGCTGAATGATCAGTTACGACAGATAAATGCTGCACTGAGAAGACAAGCCAAGATTGAATCTTACGCTCCTGCTTTGAGCTATGCCCCAGTTGGTAGCAAGATACCAGAATCGGAAGTTATTGTTGATCCTCAGAAAGAGCGTCTGATTGCATATCTGAGGACTGGGAAGAACTACCTGAGAAACCAAGCTCCTGACAAGGCGTTTCCTGAGTTCAAGGCAGCTCTTGATCTTGCACAATCTTTAGGTGACCATGTTGAAGAGAAGAAGGCAGCACGAGGATTAGGTTTGTTCATTCTTTTGCAAAATTATAGTTCATGGTTTATTTTCACATATACTTAAAACTGACGATGCTACACCATGTGTCCTTCATAACTTGAAGATTCACACAATTCCGACCTCCCCTAATTTTCTTTCCTGAATTTGGTATAAATGCTACGTGCATGGAAGAATACTAGTTCAAAAATGATAATGGAGGAAAGTATTCTCAGGCATGCTCAATACTAAGTTCAAAATTGGTCATATAAAGACAATAGAATGATGTCAGGATGTCACCTTCAAAACGGGGACTTTTTTTGTGACACCTTACATTAATAATGTAAACTGGAAAAAGTCTGATGTGTTTGCAAAATCCAAATAACAAAGTCGCTTTGCATTCTCCAGGAGCATCGTTGCAGAGACAAGGCAAGTACAAGGAAGCCATAAAGTATCACTCCATGGTGCTAAACATCTCTAAGATGACCGGAGAGGATGCAGGTGTCACTGAAGCATATGGAGCAATAGCAGACTGCTACACCGAGCTTGGTGAGCTCGAGAAGGCTGGCAAGTTCTACGACAAGTACATCTCAAGATTGGAGAATGACTGAAAACAACAGCATTGATCGGAAAATCTGTGAGAGCACAGACAAAGCTGATTCAGTTTCTACCTTTTTTGCTTGTCATGTAATGTACTGTAGATTATTTTTTTCGAGAATACGCACGAGAGCTGCGTATCTTTGTATTAAGAAGAGAGAAATGTTTAGCATTACATCGCGGGCCATCTGGGCACGCCCACACGGTTTGACACTTGATAGCGTTTATACAAGAACGAAAACAACCGAAAAACAGGAAAAGAAAGCAACTAGAAACTAACTAGGACCTAGCGCTCCTACTGCCGGCCATCCCAAAGTAGTCAGGTGCTTGGCGCCGGCACTGGTCCAAAGTTGGGCTTCTTCTAAGATCTCCTGGACCAACCGTGCAGCTAGTTTCGCGGGGTGTCTGCTGAACACTGTCGTTTCGCTCTTTCAAGATTTTCTAAGAGATTAGCATGAATGCAGAGCCCAATCCTTTTCTCTTCAGGTTGTTCATCCCCCTTCTCTTCTGAAGCCACCAGTCGATCAATGCCACTCATGACTCGGTGCTTGGTTTTGCATGTTCAGGAGCATGCTAATGCCTTGCCAAACCTGCTGTGTGTATGGACATTTGGCAAAGATATGGTCTGCAGTCTCTAGTTCTTGGTCACAGAGAGCGCAGGCCGTGTGGTCTTGCAACCCACGCCGATGTCTCCTGTCCGCTGTCCATAGGCGATCCTTGACAGCAAGCCACATGAAGAACTTTACCTTCAATGGCGCCCAAGCTTTCCAGATAGGCTTTGCGGCAGCGAATTTTGTAGCTCCTTCGAAGAACATTCTGTAAGCTGACTTGGCAGAATAGATGCCCGAGGGATCCCATCTCCAAGAGACGATGTCCTCTATTCCTGAGTTCAGATGAATCCCGTCCACTGCGTGCCAAAGCTGAATGTACTGCGATATGGTTGTTACTGTTACTTGTCCGACAATATCACATATCCATTGCTTTTCCTGCAACGCTTCAGCAACTGTTCTCTTCCTGATTAGCTTGCAAAGATCAGGAGCAATGGTACATGGAGATAGCTGTCCATTCCATCTGTCCAGAATAGCGCCAGGTTCCTATCTCCTAGCTGTACATCAATGGATAGCTGAAACATTTGCTGGAGTACTGAGTCATTTCCAAATTCAATTTGCAAGTGCTTCCAGGGTCTATTTGCATCAGTCCGTTGCAGCCATAACCATCTCATTCTTAGAGCGAATGAAGCGATTCGTAGGTCAGTAATGCCCAAACCTCCAAATTCAGTTGGCCTGCATGCTGCATTCCAGGCAACAAGGCACTGTCCACCATGAGCTCTATCCTTTCCTGCCCAAAGGAAACCTCGACGCCGCTTATCTATTTCCTGGAAGACCCAGTCAAGGATTTTTAGAGAGATTAAAGTGTGGATGCAGATCGTGGATGCAGATCGAGCTCATGACCACCTTCACCGTTGTCAGTCTGCCAGCTTTGTTCATCAGCGGTGCTTTCCAAGTTGGCATGCTGGTGGCAACTTTGTCGACCAATGGCCGCAGATGCGCTTTCCTTAGGTGTCCGACCGTCAACGGTAGCCCCAGGTACTGTATGGGAAACTCAGCTACCCGCGCCGGCATGATATTCCTGATCCGGTTAACTTGCTGTTCTGTGCAGGCAATCGGTGCGATCAGGCTCTTCTGTAAATTTGTGTGAAGCCCTGAGGCATTCCCAAAGAACGCCAACACCTCCCTGATGGTTATCATGTCTTGCACATTTGGAGCAGCAAAAAGCATGACATCGTCTGCATAAATGGAGCACTAGTGATGTATTGCTGGGTCAGCCGGTGGTGTGAGCATTCCATCTTGGGCCGCTTTTCTGATCAGGCGATGCGGACTTTCCATGAGAAATATGAACAGCATCGGAGATAATGGGTCTCCCTGTCTTAAGCCCCTTGCATTGTGTATCAGCCACCCTGGGTCTCCATTCAATAGCACTCTAGTTGATGCCGAGGATATCAAGGAGGCTATCCAGTCACGCCATCTACCTCCAAAGCCCATGCTTGCAGCACCTGAAGCAAAAAGGACCAGCTAACCGTGTCGAAGGCCTTGGAGATATCAAGTTTCAGTAGCAGCAACGCCTTTTTCTTGCGGTGTAGAGATTTTGCAACTTGCTCCACAAATTTGAAGTTGTCATGTATTGAACGCTTTTTGATGAAGGCACTCTGGTTGATGTCGATCAGACGATCCAGTTCAGGAGCAAGGTGGTTGGCTAACAGCTTTGCAACAAGTTTGGTGAAACTGTGGATCAAACTAATCGGTCTGTAGTCACCCGACTGCTTGGGCTCTGGTCCTTTCGGCAGTAGCGTGATGAGCGGGGCGTTCAACAAGTGTAGCTATCCACAACTGTTCCAGTAGAATGCATTGAAGGCTGCCATGATGTCCCTCTTGATCACCCACTACGCTGACCTATAGAATTCAGCAGTGAACCCGTCCGGTCCTGGAGATTTGTCGCTAGGGAGTGATTTGACTGTGCTCCACACTTCTTCTTCAGAGAAAGGTGACTCGAGGTGCTCAAAATTGGCCGGCTGAAAGTCCAGTGCCTGAAGATCAATAGCTTCACTTTGGTGTGTGGCCGTGCCCAGAATATTTGCAAAATGGTTGTAGAGAACCTCTTCTTTCTCCTCCTGTGTGAAGGCCGTGCGCTCCTCGTTTTCCAGCTTTGCAATGTGTTTCTTCTTTGTGCGGTAACTTGACTGGATGTGGAACAGCCTAGTGTTGGCGTCGCCGTCTCGCAAATAAGTGATGCGCGAGCGCAACCGTGCCATAGTTCTCTCCAGCGATGATAATTCCAGAACTTTACACTTGAGTTTGTTAGGAATAAACACGCCCTGGAATCTGTTCTGGGCAAGGTGCCGTGTCGTGCATGTGTGTGTGCCTGCGGGATAGCTGCGTCGTGCGCGTGCGTGTGCCTGTGTTGCGTGGAGTTAGTTGCAGAGGGTCCAGGCATGGGCTCACGATCAGTTCGGAGGGCGTCCGGATCTTGCGGTTGAGGGAGTGGCTCATGTACGTGAAGACCGGATCGCCAATAGCTTGTGCCTACGTGCGCACGGGTGATCGCAAGAGTTAGTTGCCTGGGGCTGCGGCTATAAAATCACCATGTATCACCAGTTCGTTCTGTTCGAGCCGAGCGAAATCTAGTGCCAAGATACAGGAGCGATAGGCTCCACGGCGTTCGTCGCCAGAAAATCTACAGTTGATCTTCTTCCTTCCGTTGATATCGTGATTGAGAGAGAGAGCAAGCGTTCCTAGTGTTCTTGGGTGAAGCCAACATTTGGTACTAGAGCTAGGATGAAGATCGGCGACTCCTCGAAGGTTGAGGACAGAGACAGTTCGAGCTCAGGTGCCGTTGTGGAGCGTGTCATGCCCAATTCCGGTGTCGTGGAGCTGCCGCTGCTAACCAGGGCCAATTACTATCAGTGGGCCTTGGTTATGCAGGTGAGTTTGGAGGCGCTGGAGCTGTGGGACGCAGTGGAGGCGGTCACCAAGGATCGCGCTAAGGATCGGTGGGCGTTGGCCGCCATCTTGCGTGCGGTGCCGTCGGAGATGAAGGCTAGGCTTGCCGTGAAGAAATCGGCGAAGGAGGCGTGGGACGCAGTGACGAAGATGCGGGCCGGCGACGACCGCATGAAGTCCGCGAGTGTGTAGCGCCTCGTGAAGGAGTTCAAGAACATGGCCTTCCACGACAGGGAGACCATCGGCGACTTCGCCATGCGCATCAACGGGCTCATCACTAGCCTACACGAGCTCGGTGAGGAGATGGAGGACAGCCGCGTCGTGAAGAAGGTGCTGCGCGTCATCCCCAAGAAGCTGAAGCAGGTCGCGGTGGCAATCAAGATTGTTGCCGACATCAACACCATGACCGTCGAGGAGCTCATCGGCCGGCTGCAGGTGGCGGAGGACACGGATGTTGAAGACCAAGCGGCGACTATTGAGAGCCATGCTAGGCAACTGCTTCTCACGGAGGCGCAGTGGGAAGCAAGGCGGCGTCAGCGCAGCGGCAAGGAGCAGGCGTACGGCGGTGGTGCATGGCGTGGTAGAGGTGAGAACAACGGCGGCCATGGAAGCGATTGTGATGATGATGGTGGTGGCAGCAGCACGAGCTTGGGGCGTGGCAGGAGCCGCTACCGAGGGAAATGCTTCAACTGCGGGGAGCGCGGGCACATGGCGTGGGACTGCCCGAAGAAGAAGAAGGAGCGTGCGCTGCTCTGCGATGTCGATGAGGAGGCGACTCTGCTGTGAAGATCCAGTCTGCCATGTCGTGTTTAGGGGGAGATTGTTAGGAATAAACACACCCTAGAATCTGTTCCGGGCGAGGTGCCGTGTCGTGCATGTGTGTGTGCCTGCAAGATAGTTGCATCGTGCGCGTGCGTGTGCCTGTGTTGCGTGGAGTTAGTTGTAGAGTGTCTAGGCATGGGCTCACGATCAGTTCGGAGGGCGTCCGGGTCTTGCAGTTGAGGGAGTGGTTCATGTATGTGAAGACCGGATCGCCAGTAGCTTGTGCGTACATGCGCACGGGTGATCGCAGGAGTTAGTTGCTTGGGGCTGCGGCTATAAAATCACCATGTATCACCAGTTCATTCTGTTCGAGCCGAGCGAAGTCCAGGGCCAAGATACAGGAGCGATAGGCTCCACGACATTCGTCACCGGAAAATCTACTGTTCATCTTCTTCCTTGCGTTGCTGTTGTGATATAGAGAGAGAGCAAGCGTTCCTAGTGTTCCTGGGCGAAGCCAATAGAGTTCTCTTCTCAATTGAGCTTCCTCCTGAGTTAACTGTCTTGCCTCTTGTGCCCTATCCAGCCATAATACTATTGTTTTGGCTACAAGCAGTTGGGTCTTTATCTACCCAATGCTGCGTTGGCTCCAACTTTGCAGCTCCCTGGCTGTGTTCTTGAGCATTGCGTCAACCTAGGTGAAGGGATCCGAAATCGAGTCAGGACATGTCCATCCCCTTTTAACGGCCTCAATGTATCCCAGTATCTTGAGCCACTGATTCTCAAAGTGAAAATGCCGCTTGACATGGAAAGCTGCATTTGTAGCTAGGTGTAGAGGACAGATCAGACATGTCTGACGATAGGGCCTGTAAGAAGCAGTATGGGAAACACATTTCCCAATCAACATTTACAAGAATCCTGTCCAATTCTCCAGTGTTGGATTGGCCCTCTCACTGCTTCAGGTGTAGCGACGACCATGAAGGATAATTGCAGTTCATCCATGAACCTCCGAAACCTGCCCAAATTCCTACGGTTGTTGATGTTGTTGTTCTTGTCAGTGGTGTCCAGGATGAGATTGAAATCCCCAGCGATCATCTAGGGGGCAGGCGATTTGGCTTTGGATCAAACGGAGCTCCTCAAGGAACTTGACTTTGTCAGCATCCAGTTGCGGTCCATAGACTGATATGAGACACCATGGTTCAGAGGTTGCACCCATCGTGATGGAGACCGAGACGGAAAATTGTCCAACATACACTGTCGAACAAGCAACTTCAGGCCCCCTGCAGGCCACCAAGATCCCCAGACTAGCTCCGATAGATGGTAAGTAAGCAAAGCTCGTGAATCTAGTTCAGAGCATTTCACAGATAAGATTTGGTAAGATTACATCAAATTTTGTTTCTTGGATACACACAATTGATGCATTCGCATCACTCACGACCGCACGAAGCGAGTCCCTACGGCACCTCGCGTTCAAACCACGAGTGTTCCACACAACGATGTTGTGGTTGCACTACTCCATGGTGTTAGATAACCGTTGGTGATGGCGTTACGCATCATTAGGAGTTCATCATCAGTGAGTTCTTTACCAGCTAGGAAGATGTCTCGAAGGGCCGCAAAGTGTCGTGGTTGCATGGTTGTAACTAGGAACCTGTCAAATTCCTTGCCAGTCACTCGTCCTGCTTCCTCATCGTGAGTGATGATTCCTAGCTTTCGCATGGCAAGAACCTCTCCCTTCTTCGACGATTTGACTGTCGTGTTCAAGGTTTGGTTGGCCAATCTTCCACTGCATCGTGGCGTCGGTGCCGTCCCGGCAGTAGCGCAAGCCGCACACTGCTGAGGAATGCAATGGTCTTGGCCATGGCCGTGGCCAAGCTCGAACTTGACATGGGAGAGGTTGAGGGCGCAACAGTTGTTGTTGCTGCCGGCGTGCTGAGCTTCTTGTTCATGGCCTTCTGGGCTTTGGTGGCCCCTCCACCAGGGCTCACACATCCAGTAGTGAGCCTTGATGCGCTAGGCCCAGCTACAGTGGTAGAGCCCCACCTGGAGACTGGTGTCCATGCCGGCTCGGTTAGAGCCGTGGCTTCACGGTCATCCCCATGGCTAAAGATGAGCTGGGTAGGCATTGTTTGCCTGTGCTAGGACCGGTGACCCGCTGAGATGATGAGGACCTGATTTTGAATTTGGTGGAAGCCTTGACTCCATCAGCATCGGATCTATAGCTTGGTCCGCATGGCAGCATCGTGTTGGCAGCAGCTCCTCAAAAGGCATCTCTCGCATGCTTTCCTCCCCCCTCCCCCCGTGGCATGTGATCCGCCTGTCTTGCCTTGTCGGCTTGCATTTCCTTTTTCAGGAAAGTTGCTTTGGTCTGCCATCGCTACGACAAGAACAGGCCGTAACAGGCCGGTCACGGGCAGCAACTCCTTGCCACTTTTTGCTTTTGTGGCAGTGAGGTTTGACCCGTTCCCGTCCACCATTGCTGGAGCTTCAGGTGGCGCCGCCGCCACCTCGGTCGCCGGAGATGGTCGCCGGAGAGGGACGCCGTAGAGGGTGGCTCAGTTGCCGGAGTGGAAGCTGCACAGCCGGTGGGCATCATGCTAGCCTGTGGTGCCAGTGTTGGCTTGACCGGCGGTGGCTCAGACATGGCGCACAGCAAGTGGACTCCAGAGCTCGCACCTCTGGCCAGCGTCCCGCCGCTCCTATCCTCCACTCCGTCCTTTGTGAAGAACCCGTGAAGTCGTGGGCCGACACCCCAGGACTTCCCATAGCCCCGGTCCGGGTTTCTATCATGGCTGGAGTCACCATCACTTGAAGGCAGTGATGGGCCTAGCAACGGAGATGGTGAGCGTGGCCGAAAGTCCGCCACTCTCCGTAGGTGGATGAGCGCCTTGTAGGAGAGCACCTTCTTTTGATGAAGATATAGGGGGAGGCTGCCGAAGATGAGCTGCATATCAGGGTCATCGTAGGTGATCCGCTGCTCATGTTCGGCGATGAGAAGTGTCTTCCTCCTTAGGATTCGGCCAGGGTCATCCGTCCATGCCGTGAACCTCATCTTGGTCATGTCGGAGGGGTCTTCGGTGGCTGGTTCAAGATGCTCGATCCAGCATGAGGATGAGAGCATCTTCCTTGCGGTGCACCAGCTTCATGCATGTGCAGGAACACCTTCGATCTCTAGGGATACCTGGAACAACAAGGTCCCAGTTTCAGCCCGGACTAGATGAGTCCATGGTCTGAAGAATAGCCTGATGTCGCCGACGGGGATGCTCCCAGCATGCATGGCCGCATCCATGGCACGCTGCGAGGAAAAGATGACTAGGAAACTCTCTGGCGAGAAGCACCTAATGGTGAAGTTATCTGCACCCGCCTCCAGGAGCTCTGAGATGGTGCGACGCATGGCTTCCAGCGGTACATCCGACGGTCCACCAGGTGCCGCCGCGAGCAAGGCAAGCCGGAGTCTTCCCTCCTCTGCATCCATCTCCCCACCGCGTGAGAGGAAACACACCTCCTCGGCGGGGCGCGTCGATGGATGCCCGGGCGATGTGTCGTTGTTGTAGAGAAAGTGTGGGTGTGGCCCGGGTACCCTGCTGGCGTTATCCCACGAACCTGATGGCCCCTTCCCAGAGGGCGGCCGCAGCAGGTTGTGGTCAGGTCGCATCTGTGGTGGTCGGTGTCGGGGATACATCCCCAATACCCTCAAGGAAGGAAGAACTCGGACTCCTACTAGGATTCCCCTGTAATCCGACTAGGACTAGTCCCGTGTACTCCTACTAGGACTCCTCCTTGTAATCCGACTAGTACTCTGCCCCCTGGAGTATATAAAGGAGGGCAGGGGTACCTAGCTCGGCAGGTCATACCTCAACACCCAAGCCCAGGACACACGAGGACAAACACATCCAACATACCTCAATACAAACCAATACACAGGACGTAGGGTATTACGCGATCTAGCGGCCCGAACCTGTCTAAATCGTGTTCCTTGCGTCACCATTGATTCCTTGATTCTCGACGACCTTACCGCATAAAAGACCACCTAGGGTACCCCCTAGGCGGGTTGCCGATCTAAAACACCGACAGCTGGCGCGCCAGGTAGGGGTACTCATCGAGTTTCTCAGCGCAAACTCAATGGCACAGTCATCATCAAACCCATCTTCGCTATCGAAGCGGGCGCAACCTTCGTTTTTGGATCCTGGCTCTGCATCGCCGACGGCGCCGGATCGTTCCGGCACCAGATCGTCAACTCCGACGGCGACCTCGGGTTCCACCGCGATTCGAACTTGAACTCCGACGGCGATTCCGGGTCCGACTACAACTTGGAGTCCGACGGCGACTCTAGGTCCAACTACGACTCAAAGTCCGACAGCGACTCTGAGTTTGACTACAACTCGAAAGTCTGACTACATCGCAAGCTCGCCGACGACTACGGGCGGCTCGCCGATGATTTCATCGACTATGTTGTAGGCACGCCGACTACTTCAGCCAAGCATGGTATACGCTCAAAACGCACCCTTGTCTCGGGGTCTTGGATAAGTCCGACCCTCTAAGCCGGGGGTCGGGCGATTCGAAGCCTTGCGGCAAGGGGTCGGGCGCATCCGACCCTAGGACCAAGGGTCGGGTGAGGCGGAGTTCCACCATCAAAGGGTCGGGCGCATCCGACCTCGGGACCAAGGGTCGGGCGAGGCAGAGCTCCATCCTCAAAGGGCCAGTCATGTCCGACCCCGGGACCTTGGGTCGGGCGAGACGGAATGAACTATTCCTCGCCCATGTCAAGACAACCACGATCAGCTTGCCGACCACTCCGTCAGCTACGGGCAGCTCGTCGATGACTTCAACTCGTCTCGACTAAAAATTAGTCGGGGCAAACTTTGCATCACCGACAACTAGTCAGAATCGCCTCCGACTAGTCGACTTCGTCAACAACCGTTATGGCTTCATCAACGACTGTCACGGCTTCGTCAACAATCATCCACGAATCAAGCTAAGTCACTTTTCTAAATTATTTTCCGGCTTATTTTCCGTTTACGCGCAACACGCGCTCTACTCGGCGGAAACTCTTGCGTGCAACGCGCGCTCTATTCGCCGGAGGGCAGCAAACTCTTTCGTGCTACCGTGCTCTTTTTTTATCGCAACAGCGAATATTCCCTTTTGTCTTCTCTTAAGGTCACTACTCTTCTCGAGCAGAACACGCCTTAACTCGTGAAAGCCTCAAGCACATCTGTCACGCCTAAGCCCATACGCGTATACGAGACAACGATCTCACACACGCAGCGGCAACGGCTACCCAGAGACTGAGAGCCTAAGCGTAACAGGCTAACTACTCGGGAAGAGTATGACTGAAACAAGAGCTTGACTCGCAATCATGCAGTCTCTTTCTTATCGCAGCAGCGACTCCTCTCACTTTTGTCTTCTCTTGGTTGCGAGCTTTTGTAATTTCAGAAGATGTATATGATCCATGCCTATCTTGACCGGTGTCGCCATCCTTGGAGGAGCCGCTACCGCAGGCCACTGCATCGATGGGCTTTTCTTCGCCTGGCTATGGAGATGTTGTACACGAGAACTACACGCGGGATATTTGTTTGGGCATAGAAAGGTATTGCAGAGTATATTGGACATCGGACATGTTTTGTTTGTAATTATTTCTTTCTGAAAAATATTTTTTCTTAATATATCAGAAAAGGTCCTGTGACATGATTAATAGTGTTTGTATCAGTTTGTGGTGGATGATTTAAATCTATTTAAGGGGTCCCATAAACTATGAGCAAAGGTTGTGTTTTTTATTATAATTTACTACTGTAAAATTCTGAGTGAATGTAATATCAAAAACTAATTCCCGCAAAGTAAGACATTATCTTAGCCGCATCACATGCAAATAAAAAATAGAGTTGGCTGATACTGTGGTTTACCTAGCTTTCTTTAATTCAATAACAACTACTTGAATTAACTATTTTCCTTTGATACGCTCATGCTTGCTTTCACACTATTATTATTGTCTTGTTGGTGCGTTGCGCTATAAATATTTTGCTACCATAGCAATGCACGAGCACGAACCTAGTATATAAAATATTAAATTTTTGAAGGAAAGCTATTGGGCCTACGGTCAATATTTCCTGCAATTAATGATAACTTTCTTCCTCAGATTAGTACCATGCTGTGTAGTTATTTTGGTAGTATAGCTCAAAGTTTAGCAAACTTTCATTGCCTTTTCTTTTATAACCCTTTCTCATGTTCTTTGATTCATCATCAGGCACTGTTGTCATTCTTAAGATTGGAGCACAACTGGATTGACAAGTTACATCAGATTCAACGAGACAACGGAGACAGCACATCCAACTAGTACACGGCAGTAGCATATGGAGCACTGTAAATTAAAGGTACGGGCCGTACGGCCCTAGCATCAAATTAGGCTTAAGCTGGCCATGCGAGGTAGAAAATGCACTTGAAGAAAGAGACGGTTCAGAACTTCAGATAAACACAAGAACTTGATCCGAAATTCATGGGATTTCCCCCCTTTTCTGCAATTCGATATCAATGTCATATTTTTCCTTGCGATTCCACTGAACATATACAAGGCAAAACATGTCCTTAGGACATGATTCCAGTTCCCTCCTTAATCACCTCTACTACCTAAACACCTACAGTACGATCTACCTCAATCCTCAACATCTATATTGTACACTACACATAATAATAGATCAGGAGATCTATCAAAAAAGGGTCAATCCATGACCAATCCATCACCCATCACCAATCCATGATGGGGGGGAAATCGGTATACCAAGAGCCAAAATTGACAGGACGATCAAAAGGCAACCATCTGGGCATCTGGCCATGCGAGATGCGACTAGCTAGCTAGTCATCCCAGCGGAGGAGCATGACGACGCATCGGCGGATGATGTAGAGCCTGGCCTTGTGCTCCTTGAGAGCCCTGCCCAGCCCTCCTCTCCTCTTGCTGCCGCTCCCAACAAGCTTCATCCTTGTTACTAGCTAGCTAGATTTGCTCCTTATTGATCCCTTGAACAATCTTGTTAATAGGAGAAGACTTGCTTCTGTGGTCGTATCGTTGGTTGTGGTGTGTGAACTGTGAAGAGAACCTCAGGAGGTAGGCAGATTATATAGGCGAAGATGAGATGCGTTTCAGAGGCCAGAGACTAATATCATACCTGCACACGCACGGCTAGCTCGCTAGTGTATGTTGTATAATACTGGCGATCCACGACTGGTTGGAGCTCTGGCCGGGGACAGCGGCCTCGAGAACCACTGGCTCCTTGGATCCTTGTGGCCTCGCTTTCCTCGTCCTGTCCCCCATGGCCACGATCATGTCCGGCATCGCCCCTGACCTGCTCGGTTTGATTAAAGCCTTGGCCTTTCATGCTTGTTGTAGACTTGTACTAGTAGACTAGTTTATACTTGTGCTCAGTGTTTTGGGACCTGAGATATATACAGCTCAGGAAGCCGTGCGTGCGCCCTGGCGCGCCGTGCGTGCGGCGTGGGCATAAATGGCAGTCCCTTCCCTGCGCGTGCGTGCGACGGCGTGCGCGCAGGACGGGGACCACCGGCGTCGAGATCTGAACGGCGACGGGCACCAGCTCAGAGCTCACCGTGTGTGAGCTTGCTGCTGCACCAAGCGAGCGGAGCCTCCTCTTGGAGCACAGCTAGCGGTTTTTTTGGCGTACTACATGGAAGCAAGCTCCGTGTGCAGCTGTGCCTTATTTGTTTGTACAGATTAAAAGGGATAGAGAAGTTTGGTTGTACTGATGATGGGTGCTGAGTGAGTCATCATGTCTGCTCTCAGCTTGCTCTAACTGGAACAGCATTGAGTTCACAAGAAAGAACCTCAGAAAATTTGGGGCCTTTCTATACATATCTTAGGAGCATTATCGTAATTGTCGACATAGTTGAGTCGGAAGACATACCAGAATTTTTATCATCCTATAGCTTTCTGCTTTGCTTCATCACGATTTGTGTATTTGTTAGTGTTTCAGTCTTTCAGAGCACCAGTCCTGATTCTGTGGTTGAGTAAGATGGAGCTCGTAAGATGATGCCTGTGTTCTGAACATTCAGCTTATAGGCATCTGCTGTTTAATTGGAAGCATGTCGTTCAACTAATTATTGCGTGACACTGAGTGGTCAAGATTCAAGCTGTCAAGCCTGTCCCTGAATTCCGATATGAAGACATACATTGGAAGGGTGAAGTGCTGAATTATCTGGTGACGCCATGCGACAGCGAATGAAAAGAAGGCTTGCTTTCTTGTATTGTCAGTTGAATATACCATTAAAGAACAAACATTATTGACTTGCAGCAATATACAGATAGCAGAGAAAACACTAGGACTATCTGATTAGTTCACTCTGTCGATTAGACATCCATGAAGCCGTATTTTAAATCTGCTTCTCTATTTATGTCTGGCATGGTTCATCGTCTGATCTAATAGACTTCAAATGTCTTGTGCTGGCTGATCAAGTTATCAAATGTGTATCGTCCAGGTGAAACAGTCAGAAATCTGACCATTAACAATTTCTGCCTGTAGAAAGGAGTCACATCCCAGAAACAATGACATTGGAAAGCTTTTCATTCTTGTGCAAAGCGGCACGGAAGAGACAAACAATGAGAGGGACAAAACTGAATATTGATTGATACTGCAGCTGCTACAAGGATCTGATTCTATCTGTATGTACATTTTCTCTACCATTCTGGTAGCCGGAAAAGAAAAAATAACAACAGCAGAGCTGGAAAAATAAAGAAATCAAGAGCCAAAACTGTTCTTCGTCAGTCATGCCACCGGATCAGCATAACGATACATCTGGAGATGATATAAAGCCTTGATCTCTGCTCCTTGATGGTTTTGCTAAACCCTGCTCTCCTTCTTTGGCTCCCAAGTTTCATCCTGACAAATGCTCACACTCCTTGATGTTGGTGTGGCTGCCTGGAAACACAACAGCTCAGTGATCTTGGCACTTGCACTTGGTATGGCTGACTCAATTTGCACTATGCTAGGAGTTTATATAAGAAGTGTCACAGGCAGGTGGCTATGGAGATCATTAAGAAGAGGAGACTAGAATATGCACCCATCCACCTTCATCATGGCAAGACTGGCAACCCACACTGTATGTACTTGGACCATCAGACAAGGGAGTGAAAAACAAGTATCCCCCAGTGTCCATCTGTTCATGTGAGCCTGTCCCTCATCTTACAATAATCTTCTCCAGACTCAACTTTGGCGTTTGGCACCAGGTTAATGGCAAAGTCAATCTTGATCTCTGAGGAAATTGCGGCGTGCCCGACAACCCTGTATGACCCTCCATTGCGCCTGACGGACAACCTGACCGATCTCGCACGCATGCTGAGACGGATTGCATGTGTTGAGATCTGACTACAGCTAGGATTTGCCTGGATCTAGCCTTTGTTGCCTGCTCAAGAACATGAACAACTACGTATCTTTGTTCCAGGTAGCCAGGGTAGTAGCACATAGTTTGATAGATCCCATAGACAAACTGAGATGAGCTTTGCTTCTGATGGAATTTTGAGTTTAAGTAGCATAGCTGAACAGAATAATGAATAGATTATGCTATATGTGGTTCCTCACAAATCACGACTGGCATGGCCAACGTCTACTATTTTGGTCGTGTCTTCTTATCTGATCTGTTTCAGCAGTTCATTGAATTTGAAAAATTAAATCTATCAAAAAGTTCTAGAGTTCCAGTAAATAACATTTTTGCAGGACCCTATCCTTGACGAGGTTGCCAATTTTCCTCTTGAATTGTGTGAATACTTCAAATTTGAGTGGATACAATACTTTTATTGGATAAATTCCAGCTAGGTTTCATCATTTCAAGTATTCATCAGACAATATGTTGTGCATAAGTTCATTTTTGTGTATTCTGTAAGGAAATAAGTATAAACAGTTTTTTCAAAAGATACTGCCACTAGAATAGGATTGAGTTGAGATCAGAGTTTAATGAACACAAATTTTCTGATTAATTTGTTTCGCTGATGAAACATGCATGAAACAAAAATATAAATAACCTTCTCTTTTATTCTGTTAGAATACCTGACATTCTTGTGCAAAAGCAATTTTGCAAGTATAAATAACAAGGGAGGAACAAAATCTGAATATTGATTCATATCACAACTATGCTAAAAGGGTACGTATCTATCTATATACACAATTTCAGCTATCATTCTGGTAGCTGATGAAACGACAGAAGAACTGGAAGAAAAAAGAAAAAAAATCAGAAGCCAAAATTGCTTTTGGTCAATCATGCCAACGGATCAGCATAACTACGCATCGCGAGATGATATAAAGCCTTGATCTCTGCTCCTTCAGAGACTTGGTGATTCCTCCTCTCCGTTGGCTCCTAAGCTTCATCCTCACAACCTGAATGGTCACACCTTGGACAGAACTCAGAAGGTGTATGCAGTGCTGGTGTCTGGTGTGGCTGAGAACGCAACTACTGTATGATTTTTGCTCCTGGTGTGGCTGACCCTCAGTGGGCACACTGCTATAAGTTTATATAGGAAGGGTCAGGCACAGGCGGGGATGATAGTTAAGAGATTGAAACATATACTACACACACCTGCATCATGGCAAGACTGGCAACCCACACTGCATGTACTTGGACCATCCGACAACAAGGTGAAAAACTAAAAGCCCAGCGTCCATCTGATCAAGTGAGCCTGGTTCATCTCATCTTACAATAACCCATCCTTGGCCTCCGGGCATCAGTTTATTGGCAATGTCAATTTTGATCCCTGAGGAGATTGCGGCGTGCCCGACAACCCAAGATGGCTCTCCCGTGTGCGCCTGACGGATTGACAACCTGATCGGTCTCACCCGCGCACGCTGAGGAGGATTTACATGGAACGCATGTGCTGAGATCTAACGACAGCTAAGTATTTTCCTGGATCTAGCCTCTGGTGTCTGCTCAAGAACATGACGAACAGCTATGTATATCTCTGTCCCCGGTGATAAAATAGTAGTGACAAGCTGATGGCAGTTCGAGCTTAAGAGAGGCATAACTGAAAAGCCCATAGGTTATGCCATGTTTGTTTCCTCATAATTGGACATAAAGTAAAGGAATGGCCAACATTCCAGTCGTGGTTTTAGGTTGTGTTTTCTTCATTGCCTGTGTTCACTAGTGAAGTTTAATTTAACAAAAAAAAATACAATGATCTGCCAGTTCAGGAGTTTAATAAAATATAAGTATTTTTATGGCAGTTCCAATTGATTTTTTTTCTTTTGCTTTCCTATGAATGCTAAAATAGGAAATCCTGGCGAGCAACAAATTATTTATTATTTGCGAAAGAGCAATAAATTAATTAGTGAAGGGAACCTCGTACATGCTTTATTAAGAGTAGGCTTTGCCTGATGAAAAAGCTAAATGATACTAGTCTTCAAGGTACCTTTATTGTATAAATTCCAACAAGGTTTTACTTTCAAGTATTTATTGAAGAAGATATCACACAAAGGTTCCTTTTTCGTTTGTTTGAACATGAAGTCAACATAAATAAATATTTGAAAACAAAAAATATGACCACAAAAATGATATACCATTATTAGTACATGTTGAGATTTCAAGTCATGAGTCAATCAACAGAGATGAACTAATCAGATATCTTTGGAACAAAGGTGAAAATAAATAAATAGGGGATAAAATAAAAGATAAATGTACATGGTGACCATATGTTGCGTTTATGAATATAGGTAATTTTGCCATATGATTGCATTGGTTTGCCATGAGCCCATGAGAATGACCGGGCGTTCAGAAGTCAAGAGTCCGACGAGCTGCAAGCATCCAGTTGATGGAAGGCCGATAAGATGTAAAAATGAGTTGTGTTGTTTCGTTTGAAGTCTTGATGTTCATTTCTTCGGATGCAGGTAATGGGAAGTCCATGATAAGACCTCAGAATCAGAGGAGTACACGCACTCTGTAGCCTGAAGTTTTGAATCTGCAAGACAATGAAATTAGTTCTTTTCTGGGATTGGTAGGAGCAGCCAAATACACCGTACCCGAGATTCATCAGATGTGCTCCTGCTCTGGCAAAGAAGAGGAAAAGAAACAGCTCAAAGCGAAACTGCCAGAATCTATGCACCTGCAGTTCTGCACCCACAATGCTAGAAATTAAACTGAAAAAGATGAAGAGGCAGGCATGTATTGTGATCGATCCGTTGCTTGTTCTCTGTTCATTGATTTGGCATTCCACACTGATGTGATTGTACATTGTCACACTAGTTATCAGGGGGGGAGAGACACTGACGAACACCACAGTGAATCCTACTGCTACCACCTCTAATTTGTACTACTACGCTATATTGTCCCTGTCCCTCTATGTACAGCAGCCGGCGACCATTCTGGCACCAGCACAGAGACAAACCCAGAACACCCCCCAAAACTTTGGCACCCGATGAAGCATCAGGGGCAGGGCAAAGACGATCCCACCGATCGATCCATGTCGTCGGACTCGGATAGACGAAGCTTCTCCAATGGATCTGGTGGGATCAGTCGTGCCAGCGCAGGAGCATGACGACGCAGCGCTGGATGATGTAGAGCCTGGCCCTCTGCTCCTTGAGGGCCTTGCCGAACCCCCTCTGCCTCCTCTGGCCTCCAACAAGCTTCATCTTGCCGCTCGCTGCGAGTGTTTGGCTGGAGCACGGGTAGATCTTTGAATAACAGGCGAGTGTCTTGTTGGTTGGCTCAAGTGGCAGTGGATGGTGTGTTGAAGCAGCGCTCCAATGGCAGCCGTATATATAGCAAGGAACCGAAGGGGCTGGATGTCTAGATAGCAGAGGATGAGGAGGAAGAAGAAGACTACTAGCGCTAGCAGGTAGCAAGAAGCAATAACGCAAGAGGGGGGAGACGGGCGGGCGGGCCACATGGTGGCGGGCAGCGGCAGGCAGGCGGGGTTGGGCGCCAGTGAGACGGCCAGCGCGGCGAGATTCCGCCTGTCCCCCCGGGCTCGCCGGGGACCGCGCGCAGCGCAGCGCACGCCGGCCGGGGGGGTGGGGTGGGGGTGGTTCGGCCGTCGTGCGCGGCGAGCCCAGCGGTGTCGGGGCGTGGGCTCCGCCACTGTCTGGCCATGGAAAATGTGTCCCCCCGGCCTCTCGTGCGGTGCGGCGTCGCTGCCACGAACGCCCGTGCGCCTGACTGCCTGCCGGTTGCCGCCGTGGGGCGCCCGTGCGTGCGTGCGTGCGCGCGCGCCGCCCGATTGATTCTTCTGCACTGATACTCCAATGAGTTGCTTCGTGCAAGCTTTGAATGGTGGTTGCTGAGTCATGGCTAGACCAGAGTCACCCCCACAAAAGTCCTTTTCTTCTCGGCGTTCGGCAGGCTTTCGTCCCCAGTCCCCACTGCCCATCCAAAGAAAAAAAATCAGGAAAGGCTAGTTTGCGAAGGAAAAACAGCGAGTTATCAAATAAATACTAGCTCCATCCTTAAATGGATGATATTTAGAACAAGAATAATTTGTAAAAAGTAGATAAATTTGCTTGTCCTAACATGATGCATTTAAGAACTGACACAATAGTCCAAAATTAATTCGCGTGATCTATTTCAAATAACTTTTTTTCAAAAACATGTTTTGCACGCATGTCAATAATATTTGTCATCATGGAAATGGGATTTAATTCCATGGAGCTGGTTCGGGGGGCATGCATGAGAGTCGGGGAAGAGGAACAGCTGAGTAAAGAGGGGGCACCAAGGATGCCGCCCCGTGCTAACGACTCGCCACCGCTTTGTCCCTATCGGACTCCGGTGTGTGAGCTAGGCACTGGATGAGGACGCTAACAAGCTAACCAACTTGGGAGGGCATGTGCGCGTGTCGGCCATGGGTGGGTGATCTGACTTGGGGGTGTGGTGACCGTGCTGATTGCCTCTTTGGCTTTGTTCTCATTGTATTGATCGGCTGCTTGGTTGTTCTAGCGCGTCCAGCGATCCGGTCAAGGCCCACGGGACAGCGCACGTGAGTGGTGGTGACTGGTGACCCCTTTTTTTCTCAGCAATTTCAGTCATTACGACGAGCTGTGTGTTCAGTAATCTCAGAAGTCACGAGTAAATGACGTTTTGGGTTACCTAGTTAAAGTCAAACCATATCAACCGTGATGAAATAATGGGCTTGGTCCATTACAATTTCAGAAATTCCAAATAAATCTCAAAAGAGCAGTGGATATGAGCAAGTGGTTGGAGTGGTGCAAACCTTTAGTCCCACATTGCTAGTGGAGGAGAAGGATGGCCAACGTAAATATGGAGGTTGTCTCCACTCCTCCAAGCTATGTATGTGGGGAGAGAATGAAAGCTCCACACACGCTTGCAAACTTGCCACGCCTAGCAGGGCGGGGCGGGGCAAAGGCCGTGGATGTGCTGCGACACTTGCGTGAATGGTCCATCATAATTTGGACTCTAGCCTTGCGGTGGCGTGGTTTCCTTTTGCCGTTTTATTTTTTGTTACTTGGCCTTCAAGTCCCGTTCGCCGGTCTCCGGAACATCTCGTTCTTGTGATCCTGCACCGGGAGAGGGCAAATAAGATTTTTGAAGCGCGACTGCTAAGGATCTTCACCACGGCTCATCTTCCGTCTAAGTCCGGCGTTGTGACGTGCCATTGTCTACGACGTCGTCTGCTGCGCTCCGTCCGCAACACCATCGTCGTTCCGTCAGCACCACTTGTCATCACAGCTGAGTACGTACACCGTGATCTGATATGCTATTTCAGCATGCTTTTTGAGATTATGTTGGTGTGCTTGATGTTGCCTAGCATGTTAGTACGTTAGAGGTTTACACGCTAGGTTTTGTTCTTGTCATGATTTGAAATTTACTCTTATGGTTGTCTAATTTTCCAACAAACCGTTGGTTAAAAATTATTTCATGTGTGTTGAGTTTGGATATTTTTGACAATAGTACTAGTGTGATTTTTCATGGTTACCTTTCTTTCGCAATTTTTTTATAGCACCCTTCTTTTACAATTGAGTCTCGGATCGAGGGGAACTTGGATAGCAGAGAGAGAGAGAGAGAGACATTGACAAGCTACACGAACAATTTTCTCCTCCATCACCTCCTATATACTGCATGGCACGACTCACAGATTTGCCCTGTTTAAGAACACCGACTAAACTTTGTTGAACGAGAATAGCAAATTTCTCATTCCTGTCATTATTGGATTTCAATACTTGAGTCGATATGATATGATCCATGCATACTGGAACTCTATCGACGTTATCACAGGTCAGATCGAAATAGCAGTCTCTCTACTGCTTTTAGTACACATTTACTTACCCCTTCCTCTGCACAGCAGCCTCAAAATTTGGATGAGAGATTATGAGATAACGAGTGTGTACAGCATCAAAGTTTATGTACATGACTCTAGTAGAGAGAACTAATATAGCGACAATAGAAGCAATTATGACACGCAAAAACGATTTGGTCAAGCATGCAAGAAAACATAACCCTCTCAAGCCTTATGGGTCTTTTGGACCTTTGGTATTAAAGAATAACGTAGCTACTATATGCTCTACCACACACCTACATCCTGTAATAACTAGGAGAAGATTGCTTTGGGTTGTGTTGCTATATGAAGCTAGCCACCCGTTCGGTTTTACAAAAATTCCATATGTTCTTGTCCAAAGGGAAGTTGGAACCTTTGAAATTGATCTCTATTAGAAGTTCTAATCGGGTAAGCACAGGAGAGATATTTTCCAACATGAATACAGTTATATCTGTGCTCTAAAGGACGCCATGGATTATTCTTTTTTTATCAGGTAAGCATGATATGATTGATTATTTATGACTACCTAGTAAAGGTATAATTTGTACAAGAATGCATATCGGAGAACATTAGAAGGAATCATTTGTTGTGCGTCCTTAAATTATTGTCTAACGAACATTTCAATATCAGGATCTTTACTAGACATGCATAGGGCTACAGAAACTAATTGACTTTGGGTGGGACATTGACATTATTCTGGTGATAAGCTAAAATAATCCCATACCTAATTGTTCCGATAACTTTGAAAGTACTATTAGATTGGCCTATGCAAACTGAGAGTAATATATCAGACCTAGTCTACACAATGATGGCCATATCTTTTGGTTCAATCATGAGGTGCATATCCTCCCTTTCAGACTCAATTATGATCAGGTATCCAGGTGTGCTAAGTGCTAACAGATCGAATACCATGACGAAACGACGAAAGGGCAGAATTTCACTTTTCATTTAATCATCAGACACATGATAGGAGTTAGGACAAACAATACAGATAGAAATGAAAAAATAATAAGTAAATAAACTAAATCCTAGAGCGAGCACATTGACAACTTCAGACAAAATACAAAGGTTTGGGTGACTCACAAAATCGTTTGACAAAAAAAATAATAAGTAAATAAACTAAATCCTAGTGAGAAAGCACATAGACAACTTTAGACAAAATACAAAGATTTGGGTGACTCACAGAATAGTTTGACAGGAAAAGCAGAAATCTGACAGCAATTGCAATTCGACAGCATCACACACCTGGTAACGGAGACCATTCTGCATGGAGTGGCTAGGCAAGCTCGCTACCTCTTCCAGAGCTTCATTGGTGCCCTCCATCTCTATGTATTTAACTTCCTAATCTCCGGGAATCGATCGGACCAAGGTAGTAGGTGTCAAGGTATCCTATATATAACCAAGGAGGAGAACATGTATCGCAACTTGCATGTCTGAACTGAAACATGATGCGTTTATGTGCCATTGCTCTGGGAGACAAGGGACGCCACTTGAATTCTTATGTAGGATCCCCGTAACCACGTATATGCATACTGTAATTTGCCAGATCGATGAAGCAGCAAGGTGCCCACTTGTGTGTCGAGCTTGGTATCAGACACTTTCGATTTGCGAGGCGGTTTATGCTGGGTGTGAGGGCGGCATCTGTTTATTCTTCTGATACGATCGGGGTGGCCGACAGGACACCGAGTCCGGTGCTAGCTCTTGCAAATTGGTCTGAACTCAACCGCTCAAGTTGACTACTGACATGTCTCTGCAAATTGTATCAGATTTAAAGATTGGCTAGGAAAACATTGGTAACACACAACAATGGGCCATTTTTTATACGAAAGGAAATGGAAGATAACAACGAAAATGTAGGATCCCGAATTTGGTCACCATGGCGAAATCATGTCACCAGGACAGAGGCTTGCAGGAGCCAGGTTTTTGTTCCAATGATTTGCTTAATCAGCGCCACCACATCAGTACAGATCTACAAAATAGGTGATAGTGTATCCTTGGAGAATGGTATACTACAATTAATATGAGACCTCATGTAGCATGCAAGTTTCTGTGCTTATACCAGCAGACAATTGCCAGCCAGAAATTCATAATCTCGTGACCCTAAACAAATGCTTCTGATTCATCTTAATCCCAAAACTTAATCACCGATCGACCCAGATTGAAGTGGGCTTAGTGCCCAATGGTTTTAGTGTCATAGAACAATTTCCCAAGAGAGCGAAGATGATTTCCCAACGCAATCACCAATGGATCATGATTGACTAACGATACTGGATAAAAATACTAGATCATCATCGGCCACTTGATGATCATTCTTAACAATAATAATCATGTAGTAACATGCCTTGTAACATGTAATTTTGTCATAACTCAATGGTACAAGGGCCATCTTGCAAATTATCTGACACACTGGACATCAAACAGGTACAGGTTATTTGGTCCATCATAAGGCATCACCTTCTCAACTAAACTGCATTACTTAAAGTTGCCTTGGATGGTTGTTTTTGTAAGACAGAAAAAACTAGGGCATACCCACTAATATACAGTCAGCAAAAGCTGAAAAAGCATGTGTTCATACACGGTTACTTCAAAAATAAAAAGGCCTTTTAATTTACTGCAAAACTGATAATGCCACTTCACAAATTGGAAGTATGAACCAATTAAACTGATGTGTACTTGGCTGTCCCATGAAACAGTTGCATGTGACTCATGCATATACAAGGAGTCTTTGCATGTTTTGTATACAAAAATCGCCATGTACAGAGGTTTTTCTTTACAAGTCTTAATTTACTAATGAAGTATGCAGCTCTTGGGCTAAATTTAAGTGGACCGTCTATAGGCCTCCTTCAAGCCCATCAAGATCAAAAGATGCAGATGGCAGATAGCTAGGCCCAGCTAATTGATGCATTACCATATATGGGGTCCATAATTCTAGGCCTAGCCCATCTTGGTAATTCTGAGCCTAATTCCATTCTTCAAAAAGAACCTAGTGGAACACACATCTTATGAAGTTCTTGCTAGTGGTGCCATATTACCAAGACTTAAAATTTTATTGAAACGGTGATGTAACAAATCCGAAAAATTGTCCACATCATATATCATATCTGTCGGTTTTTCCAACAAGTTTCAAGACTAAGCGCACCATTTTGTGATGAATGTTAGCATGGAAGATGTTCCCTTAGGCCTTAATAAGGATGGTATACTTAGCACGGTGGATACCTATGAAGAACTCGAAAATGTACAGGCGGCTCTCTCCATCCCTTCCACTCCACTCTCCCTCAGCTGTCAGCTCACTCCTCTCAGCCACACACCTTAATTATTTGCAACTGAAGCGTGCTTAAAACTTAGTAACCAAGGAAATGTACAAATCCAGTACATAATATATACATTTAGACGTTTGGTCACTCTTGTTTTTTTGCGAAGAAGTCCTTTGATCACTCAGCTTTGGAAAGAATCTAGATGTTAGGTATTAGGCCACTTGGCCCTTGTTTACTTTGCGAATTTGGGAGGTGCCAAATTACTGTAGCAACACTGTAGCGTTTCGTTTGTATTTGTGAATTATTGTCCAAATATTGACTAATTAGGCTCAAAAGATTCGTCTCGCAAAGTACAATAAAACTGTGCAATTAGTTTTTGATTTCGTCTACATTTAGTACTCCATGCATGTACCGCAAGTTTGATGTGATGGGGAATCTTCTTTTTGCATAGTGCCAAAGTTGGGAGTTTTGTAGGAAGTGAACAAGGGCTTGGTGCTATGGATCAAGAGCTAGCAATGCAGTAGCTACTGCATCGCTGATATACTCCTAATCTGACATTCTGTTTACGGGATTACGAGCCGTGTTCTAGAATTTGATTGGTTCAGTTCTTTTTTTTTCTTTCGAAAAGGATGCATGATTGGTTCAGTTTATTAGCATGGATCTATCTCTAGATCCATCGAAATCAATAATGTAAGTTGCAACGACCTAGATACTAGATAGTGCAATGTGACCTAATAATTTCAATCAAGAAATTCATCTGAACAAAATGATATGCGAGCCTAGAAGAAATTAATCAGGCGTGAACAATTAATCTCTTGCAACGAAGGTAAAGAGAAGAGAGCGGATCAAATTCACAGACTCCTTGATTGTTAAACAGGTCACCCAAAGATTAGGAGTAGAAAGGGAGTCCGTTGGTTAGGTCGTAGCTAGGCGGTTTATAAAGTACCATCAGCAGTTAGCAATCAAATACACAGATATATACAAAAGTATAGCTACAGGTCTAGCTTTGCTAGTCAAAGAAATAAAGGGAAACTCAAAGAAGTAGTCTCATCAGAGATGCATGCTGAGAATTGCAATGCCGGCATGTATGACGGGCTTGCAATGAATTCTCTCTTCATCATCTTGCAGTAATCCTCTGATCGACGGCTGTGTCGATCGAGACCATTTGAGGCGGATGGATCAGATGAGCTACTTGCAGACTAGAAGTTTGTTAGTCGTGCCAGCAGAGGAGCATGACGACGCATCTGCGGATGATGTAGAGCCTGGCCTTGTGCTCCCTCACCACCTTGCTGAGCCCTCCTCCTGATCCCTTCTGCTTCTTCATCATCTAGATCTCTTATCTCTCTGACTCTGAACCAAGATAGAGAGAGTGATGAAAAAAGAGGTGGAGAGATAGAGGCTGAGAGAGGCAGTAGGCTTGGCTAGCTTCCTATGGAAATGAAGCTCGGTCTCCACTTATATAGAGGTAGCTACTGCCCAGGCATATGTCCATGGCAAGCCAGCTGAGATGAGTGAGCTCGCCCCAGCCAGGGTGTCATGTGTGCACGCGGGACGAGAACGAGAGACTCGATGGAAGGAGAGAGAGAGAGAGGGGCGTCGGAACGTGCGCTCGGGCCCACCACCCACACGTGCACCTGCGGGGCCCACCAACCGCGCTGGAGTACTACTAGCTTTCAGCTTTGGACGGATCGGATTCCCTCTGCCTCGGACCCGACCTCCTCTCACGTCACCTCTCGTCGGTTCGCGCCAACCAGCCCCGCCGAGCCGGACCCCCACCACCACGCAACGCGCCATAAACTGCTCGTAATCATGGCGATTGTGTGCTTAGACGGGTCGGGTGCACGCACGGATCTAGTGCTTCGCGCAATGATCCGTGACCCATCCAGTCCAGCAGCTGCTCGCTCACTCGTGCACTCAGCCAGTCACATGTATCTGCATCACCCACACGAACGCGTATCTTTGATCCGATTTGAATGTGTTACTGTGCGCGCGCGGGGCTAGCCGGCCGGGCCGGCCGGTCTTTATGTGACTGGCAATCATATCGGGCACGGAAAGATAGACGGGTCGATCGATCGATGTTGTGACTTGTGAAGCTAGCCATAGCTAGGTGCCAAGAAAAGGCAGGCAGGCATGCATCGACGCCATTATTCAGAGTCTCGGTGGTGGTGTGGTGGACTGGTGGTAGTAGTAGTCGGGAGATTCTTCGTGTTCTGGTCTAGGTGCGCCGGAAGTAGTAGCGTCTGGTTACAACATCAGCTCAGATTATTAGCTGAGGCAGCGACGGCTCATCCATCGTCACTGATCCGATCCACCATCGATCTCTTCGACCAAACAGGTTTCTCCATCCCATTCCAAGAAACTAAACGCCCTTACAGGATTATACGTCCACTCTCTGTTATCTCGATCATTTGTACTACTCTATTTATACGACTAGACTATTTTATTTTGCACAGTCCGCAGATGGTCATAACCTTTTAAGTTGTTCTAATCAAACCTTTTTAATTCTGACCGTGAATAGCAAAAAAAAATCCTTAAATATTGAGTAGATTCACCGTGAAACCAATTATTGTAATATATAATATTTTTATTTAAAATAAATTATTTTTATCAAATACAATTGTTTGACCTGACAAACCTAATATAAAACTAGTTATTTTCTGAAACCGATGAAGTAAGAGTCTTAATAGAAAATATATTGGCACATAAACAGCAAGCTCATAAAACCAATTGTGCCAATTAATTGTACCAAAGAATGAAAACTCATGTTGGCCTGTTTTACCCACACATGCACATGGGTCTTGTCCATCCTCAAACCACATATGCTCTCTTGTGCGTTGTTCTACCTCCGTTCAACGTTAGATCTCTCTCCCTCCCTGTTCCATAATCTCACTCTCCCACCTCGCATTCTCCTTTCACCAAGCCCAGCTCTGCCATCCCCAATGCCAGGTTCGACACCACCGTCGCCATCCCACCGAATCTATCTTCGTCGTATGCTCTCGCTCCCACTCTATCTCCACCGTACCGATCCTACGATACGCAGTATCTTGGATGTACATGTTCAGCGAAGTCTATTTTGATTCTAAACGTGGAATATACATCCAGGTGCGTGAAACTAAAATATTGTGCGGATATTGTATGTCGGACGTGAATCTCGATGCAAGAGTGGACGGCGGTGGGAGATGGTACCCGCGACGAGCATCTACATGCTACAGGTTATTTTTTTTGCAGCCTCGTTACCCTGCGAGAGGCCGCCTCCACCGGTCCAACCTTGCAGCAAACAACTGCAAACCTCGGCAATACTGGCGACCGTGTCCGTGTCACACGTACGGTCGGCACATGAAACTTCTGACTGAAGGATACGACGAGGCATGTGTAAAAGTAAACTTCACTGCTTGCCGCCAGATAACTTTATAACTTTATTTCTTTCTCTGCTGTACGTGCTCTTTTAAACTCTTGGTGCGTGCCAACTGCCAAGCATGCATCAACAAGCGCGGGTACGTGCATGCACAGGCACAGCGACGACGTGAGTTGACGAGGCGTGCACACCCAGAACATAACATGAGATCTCGATGGGACGGCGCGCGCCATCGACGGCGTGCGATCTTTCCATGAGCCTGACGCGTCGATGATGAGACGCATGCTACGCGCGCACAGTAGCCTACGAGCTAGCCGAGGGGCAGGGGCAGGCACGCATGCGCACGCCCTGCGCGCGCGCGTGGATGCCACCATGCAATTATTGCTTGCGTGTTCGTTCGTGGTACGCGCGAGGGATCGGACAGGGCTACAGTGCGCGGGCAACGTATCAGCCGGTACGTGCGCGCGCACGCGCACGTGCGGCCGGTGTTCATCAGTAGGAGCACGCGTACGTTGGCACCTAGTAGCAACTGCTGCACATGCTTCCATGCATGATTGATACATGACTTATCATATATGTCGATCGATCGTCTTGGACAAAATCAATTTGAATTTGGTGAGGATCCGTATATTTTCTCATTTTGCATCGCCGTATTTGGTTCTAGTTAGGGGCTAAATTTAATCTGGACCATTAATTTGGAGACCGATAATGTTCTGTCAGAGGACCTAGCTAGCTAGAACAAAATTTAGGGCTAGCCAAACAGCACACACTTGTGACCGGCCCTTTTTCGCGTCAAGCTAAGGGTGACAGTATTAAGCAAGCAACATCGGGAGAGAGCCTAAAAGAAGTCATCTAGATTCCAGAGGAATTGAAGATGGTAGAGTCACATGGGCAGCGGAGCCACCACGAGAAGCAGTCATTAGCCATTATATACTCTTAAGTAATTAATTTCGTTCATTACGGACTTTTAGGATAAGCATATATGTGTATATACAATGGCAAGTGAAGTCTTATTATTTCCTTAGGTCAAAACTCAAAAAGAATTCTTTTATTAAAACACGATTTTTTATTTGTAAAATAAAAGTCTATGTACACTCTTAAGTAGAACTAATTACAGCTAGCTTTTCTATTTATATATGGGTAATAGTCGCCCATGTAAAATGAGTGATCCTAAATATGTACAAAAAGCTTTTCAAAAAATATGAAAAAAAGACTTATATTATATACCAAATTATAGGTTGTTTCTAAGGCATATGGTATATATAAGTGCATAACAAAGTGGAACGGCTACTACACGATTTACCCGTGTACTACGACATTATTCGAATCATAGGACAAGTGTCTGGTGATAAAACCTATGAATGCAAAACCATTCAAAGGGGGGAAAATAACAGGCCGGCCTATCATCAACAGCAAGCAATAATATATAGGGCCTCTACGGCCTGATCATTCAAGTTTAATTTGCCCCCTCTCCTCATGCACTCCATAGGTCAATATTGGGGTGTGTGAACCAAAGAAAACAATAATTCTAGCTAGGAGTAGCACCGATCGATCTGAGCTGCCGACAGTTGTTGATCAGAGATGGCAGCAAGACCGTAGACCTGGCGAAATTTCTTACGTACATACACGTTCTGCATGGGATAATTATTTACGACACGCTTTATATATTCCCCATCCGATCCAGTGCAGTTTTTAATATAATCTAGTGTGTGCATAACGTAGTACCCGTAGGTATGTTGGACCTGCTGACAGCGTTGCGGTTTCGTGGTACGTTCCGCTCATTGAACCGCATGCATGCTGCACTGGCCACAACAAAGCATGCATGGCCACTTGCTCACTCCATCGACCTCGCTCAACCTCCTAGAAAAAGCTACTTGTACGAGGCTATACGTTTGTCAGTTTGTGTCATCAACTGTCCAGTGTTCACTTTCATCAAAGCTATCTTTTTGCAATGTAAAGCAAAGTTTGGGGAGATCAGCACAGATATGTCGCGACATCGGCTGCAGCCTCCCGAAAATTCTCACAAAGTTTTCGGCCCGTGCGTGTGAATTGTGTGACAAATTAAAGTGTCATACGTTCGATGTGGCGATGTGCAAAACAAAGAGTACAACATTTGCTACATCGTTATTATCGTTCATGTCGGAGCAAAGGTACTCTAGAGATCGGGGAAGCAATGGCCAATCTATGGCCACACTTGTTTGTCTGCCTTTGAACCCTAGAGGTGCATGTTACCAAACTACTCCTTTTGTTCCAAATTATAGATTATTTTAGCATTTCTAAGTTCATAGCTTTTGCTATGCATTTACATATATACTATGTCTAGATACATATATATATATATATATAGATATATCCCAGGATCTAGTTTTATACCACTACTGAAAAACTGAGCATTGGTCCTAACCCTTAGTACCGGTTGGTTTTTTGACCCGGTATGCTCGGTCTAACGGCTAGTTCCCCAGGAACCTCCTGTGATCCCCTTTAGTACCGGTTGGGGGCTCCAACCGGTACTAAAGGCCACCCATTAGTACCGGTTGGGGGCTCCACCCGGTATTAATGTGCCTGAGAGCCTTTAGTACCGGGTGGAGCCCCCAACCGGTACTAACTTCCCTCCTATAAATCAGACGTCTTCTTCCTCCTGCCCGACCCATTTCCTCCAACTCGGGCTTCATCCATTCATGGTGAAATAGGGGAGGTGCTACCGGATTTTTGACCATTTTATGGGGATTTCACTCATTCAAGTGTTCTAAAGGTTAGAAACTTCATCCTCCCTTGATACATGGTTAGAATACTAAGTTTTATGCTTTAGAGCTAGAGTAATTTGTGATTTTTAGAATAAGGTACAATGGAGAAAATTTTCATTTATATGCATGTGTTATTTAGAGCTCATATTTGTGATTTTTAGAATAAACTAATATTTTTTGGATGCTATGTTTCGTGTTAGTCAAAGAAATTGACATGAGGTTAGAGGAATAATTTCATAGTTTAGTCCTTTACAAATATGAGCTAAATAAATTATGGGAAAAAATATAATTTGTTCATATTTTAGTCATTTGCAAATATGAGCGAGATAAATTGTGGCACATAGAGATAATAAGATGAAATAAAGGTATGCAATTATTTATTTTTAGAATAAGCTACAATGGAGAAAATTTTCATTTATATGTTATGTTTGAGCTAAATAAATTGTGGGGAAAAATATAATTTGTTCCTAGTTTAGTCATTTGCAAATATGAGCTAAATAAATTGTGGTACATAGAGATGGCTACTGCTGCTAGAGGTAGTGGTGATGGTGGGGGCGATCGTTGTTCCTCTCGCGGCAAGGGAAAAACCATAGTTGGCTCTCATGATAAGCAGAAGAAAATGAGTACGTGGGAGAGAGTAATGCTTCGTTATTTGCAAAGATACCATGAAGATGCTGTTGCGGCGAGTCAGGAACCTCCTCTTGGTGGTCGTTATGCTCCACCACCAGTCCCGGGAGTTTCAGGTCCACTGAGTACTACCGTCACAGAATGCATAAATAAACCACAGGATGAGGCTGGGTCAGCAAAACCTTCGTCTTCACTGCTCAAGGATGCTTAAAGTTCTCCTAGATAGTACTCAGTGGATGGTTTGTCGTAGTGTATCATGTTGTTTGGGTCTGAAATTTAAATTTGTGTATTTCTATCTAAACTTTCAGCAACATTTGAGTTTGTTGTAGTGATCATGTTGTTTGGGTCTAAAATTTAAATTTGCGTATTTCTATCTAAACTTTCAGCAACATTTGAGTTTAATGGTATTTGTATCATATTTGTTATGTTTCATGTATAATTCTATGGATGATCAGAATATCTTTGGTTCGATAATACTTTGTAGATAGATCGGCAATAGATGTACATCGCGGACAAATGCTCCATGTAGTATATTAATGGCTTGTGTGGTTTTCTCGATCTGGCAGATTCCAACAAGTCGCTATTTGGTTTCATTTGTTGTCCACGCCGAATTTGCAAAAATAAGAACGATTACTCATCCAGAAAGACTATTCACGCCCACATTGTCCCACCGCTCCCGACACCGATACTGCTCCCCTCCCTGACACCGGCGCCGCCCTCATCATCACGCGTCGCCCTTGTCTCACTTTGGCCCCGTCGTCCTACCCCTTCCTGACACTGACGCCACCAACCTCCGCCCCGACACCGGCGCCGCCCCGGCCCCCTCCTCGACACCGACGCCGCCCCCTCCCTGACACCAGCACCGCCCACATCATCACACGCCGCCGTCATCTCGCTTTGGCCCCGTTGTCCCGTCCCTCCCCAACATCGGCGCCGCCAACCTCCGCCCTGACACCACCGCCGCCCCCCTCCTGGCCCCAGCGCCTCCCCCAACAACCGTCGCCCATCCCGCCACGATCGGATGATGTTAGCTTTTTTTCTTGTTTATTTCTGGAATATGTTAAATAGCTAGAAATTATAGAAAAAAGTTTAAAATAGCTAGAATTAATAGGAAAAATGTTAGAATATTAGAAATTTGTTGATGCCTACTAATAATTCTTTTTATATTATATTAGTTACAAGAAATTTTATGATGGTTGTGAATAACTAGCAATTCGCTGTAAATATTTTTTTAGTCATTTATTGTAACAAACTGTACAAGTGTTTCATTCTTTTTTAGTCATTTATTGTTACAAAATGTATAACTATTAGTCATTCATTTTTGTAGTTGTTCTTTTTATAATAAATGTGCATAAAATATTAGAAATTTGTTGAAGCCTACTAATTTTTAGAATAATTCTTTTTATATTATATTAGTTTCAAAATTTTTGATGATGGTTGTGAATGACGAGCAATTCACTGTAACAAATGGTACAAGTGTTTAATTCTTTTTTGTAGTCATTCTTTTTATTGTTGATGCCTACTATTTCTTAGAATAGTTCCTTTTATATTATATTAGTTACAATGGTACGATCAGAGGACAAGCAGGCCCGATTGGACGAGGAATACCTAATGGACTTGATTGCTCAAGGTCGCACGAATGATCAACCAAATGAAAAGGTCAATCACAGCCAAACTGAAATCTATCTCAACATGTCTGGTGATGGCAATGAGGAGGAACCAATTGCCGAGGGAAGCAATGATGGGCAACAAGGTGAGGTATATCAATTATTATATGTAAAGATGATTTGAATTCTCTACTTATCAAAATTATTAGGAATTAATAGTTCTTTCATTTTTCAGCCATCTGGATTGAGCAGGCTTAAACGGAAACGAGGCTCGAAGAAGTTAGAGGGCCGTATCATCATCACAGAACTTAATGAAGAGGGTGAACCAACTTCTCCAGAAAATGCTAAGACTAAATTGGTGAATCAAATTGGGTTTCTTGTTAGGGATAACAACCCAATAAGCTTTCAGAATTGGAAAAGCCCTAAAATCAATGAGAGCATGGTCCCCACAAGCACAGTCCCCATAAGCACAGTCCTTGAGCGAGAGGAGGAAATGATATGGGAACAGATAAAAGAAAACTTCATGTTCGAAGGTGTTGATGAAGAAAAAGTGAAAGATTGGGGCTTTTAGAAGGATGGAATTGTTTTTCAGACGTACAAGAAGAACCTGAACAAAGACTACATAAAGAAGGGCCTTACACCATATTTCACGAAGCACCCAAAGTTAAGAGATCACTGGGATCCATTTGTGCAGTTCAAACAGTCGCAAAAGAGCGCTAAGGCAACTAAAACCAACACTGACAATGCTCATCAGAAGAAATACTTTCATTATCTCTGGTCAGGAGGTAACAAGAAGGGGATCATGAATTGGCAGAGGATGGAAGATGGCATAATTGCTAAGGGAATAGTATCGGCGACTCTCGAATGGCCAGAGCGAGCAAAGCATTAGTATTACGCTCATGGCAGCACACTCAATCCTGATGATGGATCATTTGTGTTCGGCCAAGAATTAAGAGAAGCGGCTACGAGTCTTGTTGAGTTAATAAAGGCTATGGCCGAAAGATCTTTCTTACCTAATCAAGAGAAGGATGAGCTGACTATGACACTAGGTAATCCAGAACACCCTGGACGTTGCCGAGGCAAATGAGTAATTCCATAGAAGTTTGCCTTTTCTGAGCACATTGATTCCTACAAAAGTCGCCAAAGAAGTAATGCCAAACACGCACGACAGCTGCGAGAGTTGCAAGAACACATAGCTTTGATAGAGGCAAGAATAGAGAAAACAATCGATCGGCATGTGGCTCTAATTCTTAGCAAACAAGCTAGTGAACAAGCAGCTGCATCATCAGGGGCTAATGTCAACGTAAGCCCCTCTCAGCGTCGAAGCAGCGTTGCTTCCACGGAAGCCCCAACTGGAGGATCTTCTGACATGTTTGAGGACAACCAGCACCACCCCGTGGATGACATCATTGGGAGAGCCCCTTGTGAGCTTGTTACTCCTGTGAAAAATAAGCTCATTGTGGTGGCTTATGGTGTGGCTGAACAACCAACACAAGGCCAAACAATTCATGGCGTGGAGATTCCAGCTTGCGGTTACACCAAAGTTGGGGTGGACTGAGTGGTCGATGGTTGGGACGACCTGTAACTGGAGATTCCTGGAGGTGACTGGGAAAAAAATCTAGGAGAAGCCAACCACGGTTGGATTCTATGGCCCAAGCGCTACATAAGGATTATGCAGCTGAATCCCCAGACCTTGGGATCATCTCCTCAGGGCTCAAGGGAAAGATCACCTACACCATCTGTTAGGGCATCCTCTCCACTAGTTGACAGGGATCCTAGCATGAGTCCACTAGCTGACAGGGATCCTAGCATGAGTCCACTAGCTGATAGGGATCCTAGCATGAGTTTACGCTCTCCACCGGCTGATAGGGATCCTAGCATGATTCCATCTCCCCATGGTATGAGCAAGTCTACATGGCGAAAGATGCCTTCAGTTCCGCCTACTGCACCTACAAAGAAGAAGCAGAAGAAGCCAAAGGAGAAGTAACTAGAGCCCAAGAAACCTTATGATATGATTGATGCGGAACTCAACGCAGTAGTGGATGCTCATGTTAAACTCACTTCGCACGAAAGCCTCCCATGAAGAAAGATCCACCACTTGATAAGGTTAAATTTTGGTCTTTCATTAAAGGCATGAAGTTGGAGAAAAAGAAAAAGCCAGAGAAACCACTGCTATCTGACTATGACCGCACAATAACAAAGTCTTTTCAGAAGAAGAAGAAAAGTGGGTCAAGTATTGCACAGCTCGGAACCCAATCCAACCAATCGATTGCCCCACTCCAGGTGCTTTCGGAGTTGGATAAGAACCTGCTTCTATTCGCCAAAGATACAAATCTGACCACAGCTCAACTTCGAGGGGAGGATCACATCCCAAAGCACCGTGGGGCTGGTAAATAAAAATTTGAGTTAGGGAAAGAGCTTGCGTGGCCGCAGTTGGTCGACTATCTTCCAACGAAGATGTACAAATTGCACCAATGGTACATGGAGGCTTCAGCCAACGGTTTACTTATGCTCGAAGTTTGGACTGGAGATCAACATTATTTCCGTAGGGAAGACATTATAAATGTGCCACTGGAGGAACTCTATTTCCTTTACAATCAAGACGCACTTGACAAGTCACTCATCAGTTCCTAGGTTTTGTAAGTCTTTAATTTTCTGTAACTTCAAAATCCCCAATCTAGTCATTGTGCGATGTCTCAACTCCTATTCAATTTTGTATCATACAGGATGGAGACTCAAACTTGCTGGAGGAAAGGATACTATGACATCGGCTTCATGGACCTAGATATTATAAATGAGTCAACTGTAAGAGATAGACCAAAACCGTACCTTAAAGAACATATATAAGTTTCTAGACAATCAACATTATAAGAAGTTCGTACTTCTACCGTACAACTTCGAGTGAGCGTGTTTCCCATCTTTTTCTTTTTCGAACTAGCAGTTAAACATAAGACTAACTAGCTTTGGCTATGCATATATGTACAACTTCCACTAGATACTCCTTGTTATCGTGGTTGATCGAAGCGTGGTCTATATCATGGACTCTTTGAGGAAATCAAGAGATCAATACAAAAATCTAAAAAAAATAGACATTCTTAACAAAGCATAGGCTCGCTTCTGTCGACATCACGCATGTGAATTCAATGAGGAACTTGATTTCAAGCTTGAATTCTCAGTATGTGTTGAATTTTCCACATCTCGTGATACTTCCTTGAACACAACAAATATTTCATAACTTCTTTTGCCATATATATAGTTTTTGAGATAGAATCTGGGAATAATTTATGCGGATACTACGTACGTGAGTTCATCCATAGCTTTATAGGTCCTAAGCATATATCCGACCAGGAATTCAGAGCATGTATACCAATTTCTTAAAAATTAGTTCTAATTGTGCAGACCCATTGATCTACTATATAATAACCTTTGCCAATGACACAGATGAAAGACATGAAGGAAGCAATACCGATTGCGCAACCGGTAGTAAAGGGGAGTTAGGACCCGGTACTAAAGGTGCTTCCCTAGAAGTGTACACATAGTGACATCATAAGTGAATAATAGCAACAGTATCACGTAAAAAGATATAAAGAGTTTATCAGAGATTTACAGCTTAATCCTAGAAATGAAGGCTCCAAACTTCACAGGCAGCCGACTGGGGGTTGCGTACGCTTAGAACTCACCACCATCTTCAACACACTTTATAGCAACTTCTTCTTCTGAGCGACATTATTTGTAGCAAGTGTGAGCACATGTCGTACTCAACAAGTGTGGAGAAGGTATGAATGCCAGGCTTAAACAAGGAAAGGATGATTGGTTGACTGCATTAAGCACTTTTAGTTGGTCAAATTTTATTAGCACCTAAATACTAAGGTATAAGTATATACCAACCCACATTAATAGAAATATAGGACATAAGCATATGGCACAACTATAACCATGATTTAAGTCCATCTTCAAGTATATTAATCATGTGAGGTTCCAGGCTGCTCTTGATCGTGAGCATGGCTGATCGATCAGTTTTATACTCTACAGAGGTTGTACACTTTCACCACAAGTCAGTAAAAGTTCAGAAGAACTTGAGACCCAACCATGTTGTGCTGATCAGGCACTCATCACACTACCTAGGTGTGATTGTATAGGGACGCTACAAGGCCTTTACAAACATTCCCTAATAAGAAGTAGCCCACTAAGGTTTTCAGATCAATAGCAGAGCATAAACCTCTCTCAAGACTATGAAGCTACCATAGAGAAGATAAGTCTGAGGGCTAGGCTATACCCCATCTGCCGCCGCCTCTCTTGCCCTTTCAGTAAGACCGCTTCAAACTAGAGTCTCTAATTAATTAGTCAAGATCAGAGCCATGTAGTTCTTATGGTTGCACTGTTAGCCTGGGTGGTCGCTCCATGTTCCAATTAATGCATGGTATTCTTGTTATTAACTAGAGGTATATAGCAGAAATAAAACAAGCTCATCATTTTGTTCATTAGAACCACCATAACTCAAGTATAGAAGCTAAGCATAGCTACCCAACAGAAAGGTAAACTTAGGTTGACAAGGAATTATCATAAAAACTAGGCAACCCTTAATAGGACCCACCAATATTAAATGCAAAGCAATGCAAAAGTAATTAAATATAGTTATTGGGATAGAATCACAAGGACACACTTGCCTTTCTCCAAAAATAGCTGCTCAGATTATCTTTAGCTCTTGTTCTTCAAAGCTCTCGAACAACAGATTATCTTTAGCTCTTGTTCTTCAAAGTTCTCGAACAACGTTCCTTCTACTCGCACGATCATTGGGCACAAGCATACAAAGCAAACAAACAATCACAACAAAGAACAATACATCAATCAAGAAAAGCTTTAAAAGAGCATACTAAAGGATAGGGCTCGATTCTAGGAACGCAAGGATGCAAGAAAGACTAGAAACGATGCTATGGTTGAAAAGATGCACTATCGAGTGATTTGAATCATAAAAGAAAAGATGAGCTACGTGCTTTATTTATTTTAGTTGAGAAAAATAATATAAAGATATTTCAAAGAAATACCATTAGTTGAAATTAATCAAGTTGTATTTACATATGAAAATATGATGTAAAACTTTGTCCAATTTTATTTATAGATATTTAAGTACAATTTATGCAAATTAAACATTTGATTTTAAAAGAAGCATGTAAAACCATCTAAGCATGTAACTTTATATTTTGAGTTCAACTAAGAAAATTACATTTAAAACCCATTTATACTTACATTAATCAAGTTAACATGAGTTTATGAAAAGCCGAGTTATACCTTACTTAGCTTTTACTTAGAAAAGAAATTGAATAAACATTAATCAATTTAAGTTTAATTATGAAGAACTGTGGTGTAGCTTAATTAGGTTTTATAATAGAAACTAGTTCAATAGGTATTAATCAAATTAACACTTAATTATGTAAGCAAGGTAAAGATCTAATTAGCTTTTAATTAGGAAACAAGTGTATAAACCATTAATCATGCTAATATTTTAAATAAATTTCAAAACACATAACTTGATTAAAACTTGCTTTAAACACGTAGTTGAAGTTGATATGAATTTAATGCAACAAGAACATATTAAAATGGAGCTAAAATGTAGGTGTCAACTAAACGAGGTTACAAGGACCTAATCACGATTATCTATAGACATGAAGGGATAGCAAAGGATATTAGCAAGACACTATAAACAGTGCTCATGAGAGGATCAAAGATTAGGGTTAGATCTGAAAAAGATCACGACTTGGGCTAGGTTGAAAGGATCTAAAAGGTTTAGGAGTCATTCTATAAATCTGCCAAGACACAAAGAATTGGCCAGATATTACAGATAGCTCGAGGGTCTTTTTGGAAAATCACAGGGGCTAACTTGAAAAGCTCTGGGAGCTTGCTCCCATGGCAGATGGCGGTTCGGCCGGCCAAAATAGGCGGCGCTCTGACTGGCTAAGGCGAGGGGGAAGCGGCACAGTAGATAGAGGAGGTCGAGGGGAACTTGTAGTGGTGCTCACCAGCGGCGGAGGATGACGGCAGCGGTCGGAATTAGAGGTGGGTGGCGGTGATGGCGGTCGGCTCGGTCTTGAAGCGGCGGGGCTCCTCCGGCGGCGATTCGAGGACGGCGGGTGGCGGTGCACGTGCGGCTTGACGTCCTAAAGCTCCTGGTGGCGTCGACTTGCTCCGGTGGTCGAAGGAGGTGGCGAATTGGCAGGTGAGCTCCGACGGCGCTCGGCTCTGCTCCAGCTCGGGCGGCGGCGGTGCTTCGTGGAGGAGGGCGAGGGTGTGGTGGCGGCGCAATAGGAGGGCGCGGGTGAGGGCTCCGGGGTTTTATAGGAATGCGGAACCCTAGGGTGGCATGGCGCTCACGCCAAGGATGGCCTGCGGCAGCATGGACATGGTGCACTTGGCACGGACGCCAGCAGCTGCAGCGGATGCTAGGCCCAGGTGGGCCTAGCAGGCTAGAAAGGAGGATTGGGCCCCAAGGGCTCGGCCTAAAGGGTTGGTGGGGCCAGCGGACAGAGAGAGATAGGATTCAGATTGGGTGGTCTAGCAGGTCGGGTTCGGTTGAATCCAGCTCGATCCACAAAGATTAGGTTTTATGATTTTTTGGAAAAAAGAAATTTAAGTGCAAAAACAAATCTAGAAAATTCTAGATAATGTATTTAAAGCATGAAAAATATCCAAAAAATCCCAAAAATTCCGAGACAAATCCAAGAGATAGATTGGGACACAAGGAGTCCAAATAAAATACTTGGAACTCGTAAGAAAGATTTTAGAGTCTTCTAATAAATAGATTTAGCTCTAGGAAAATGAGAATAAATTCTAGAAAAATCCAGAAAATTCTCAGAGAAACCTAATCGTTGTAGAAATGCATTTTGAAACCTTTGCACTCACAAAACACTAGAAATGCATCAGTATGAATGCAACATACACAGAACCACTTTAATTAATTCTGAAAAACAACCAAATGTTTTTCTTATATTAAATTACTTATCAAGAAAATAAATGTTAGAAAAAATTTTAGAATTATGAGAAAATTATTGTTTAACTATTCTTCTTAATCACATCTAATTTCAAGGTGGGACACTAGAAAAGTCAAAATGACCTACAATTTGAAAACGGAGGGAGTAAATAAGTTGATTCATTATTGGAAAAAAAATTGATATACACATAACTAGGATTTGTTGCCGGTACTGCCACGCTACAAGACAAATGAGGTTTTTTTAAATGAAACATATTGTAAGATCATGTGAATTGTTACAATAGACAACTATATTGCCACGGTTTAATTTCAAGGCAAATACGTACCACTGGAGGCCGGGAGCTTTTACGTCAATATATCAGAGGTATTTTATATTTTGTACTATATTTCTCTGAAGAAACTACGGCGAATCCTCCTCTCAGATGGGCGAAAGGCCTTGTTTAGTTACCAATTTGGGAGTGCCAAAGTTGGGAGTTTGTCATAAATGCGCAACTGTAGCATTTCGTTTATATTTGTGAATTATTGTCCAAAAATTGACTAATTAGGCTCAAAAGATTCGTCTCGCAAAGTACAACAAAACTGTGCAATTAGTTTTTGATTTCATCTACATTTAGTACTCCTTGCATGTATCGCAAGTTTGATGTGATGGGGAATCTTCTTTTTGCATAGTGTCAAAGTTGGGATTTTGGTGGAAACTAAACATGACCCGTGAAGTCAAATGAAAGACTGCCATTCTGAGCTCATAATTGCCGGCCTGCACGTGTGGGTCGGTCGGAAGTTGTTGAGGTCGTGGCGCCAGTAAAGAGCGTGGTCGGGACCACGCCCACACACGCTTGCACATCGAGAACGCGCAAGAACAGCTCAGGGTTTTCGTACAAACCCTGTAGCATCGCCATCGCCTCTACTCCAATCAATCTTGCCAGCTCCAGCTTCCAGACAGACAAACAATAATCATGGGGCGGCGGCAGCAGCAGCACACTGAACTCTCAATTCATGTGTTGTACTAGCTATTACTGTACAAATCATGTACATACCTTATCAAAACAAAATCATGTTGCTTAAAAAAAAAATCATGTTCAGACCACAAGTGTAAGCTAAGCTCCAACCACAAATACAACTTCTCCGTGACATATAGAGAGCAAGAGCTGATGGACAATTTGTATAGAATATCATATATAGAATAAAAAGAACTGTATGTTGTAAAAAAACTAAAAATGTTTCTAATAAGGATCCACTAACACCAATCAAACATTGTTGTCCTATCCATTTTTTTATTCGTCAATGATCAAAATTTAAAAGGTTGAACTGACAAACTTATTGGATGAAGTATTTAATTAAGATAGTACAATTTTATATTTATTGTGTGGAATTTTTTACTAGTAGCTAGGTCGCAGCACGCACCGTTGATGGAAGGCAGGAGCCGCAGGACCATCCATCCATGTTGGAAAAATCAATGCCAAGATCATGTGAGGCCAGGCTGCACATCGGTCACGAGGTCACCTGTGATGCCGCTAAAAGACCCACGAGCAAGCAACGCAGCGTAGGAACACACGTCCTCTGCTAGGTGAGATGGTTTCTACGACTATGATAGCCTCAACAAATGATATGGATGTATCTTATACAATTTACTATTGTTACAGCAATTCGCTACAATGGTCAGGATGGTTATGTTATAGTGTTACAAAATAGGCTATCCATCTTTTTTACAGAGTACTACTAGTGGTAATCTAGCGTTAAAACAGGCGAAGTTAACGAGCAACACTGGAACTTCTGCAGGTTCACAACCAGCAAACTGCTACTGTGCCAAAAAGGTTCACGGTTCTAACTTTTCCCAACACGTATCACCAAAAGAAGACATTATGATCAGGCCCCGGTGTGCTTTGTTACTGTCGTTTCAACTGGCATTTCCGAACTCATGGTCAGGACATCCCTGTTGATACGTTCTTCTGTGTCACAAATTCAACATCCCTGTTGAACTCGGCTGCAACCTCAAACTAGCAGCTGCATAAGAAAATAATGCTTAGTACAGCAAGAGGAGACAGTCCAAACTGCTTGAAAGACCCAACTTGCATCTTTTCCGCATTTGGGGTTCTTCAATCAACTAAGATGGTTTTGTTTTAAGATTTAGAGATGGCTCCTTATTGCCGGATCAATCATTGATCTAACCTTTCCTTATCAAATATTATCATGGTGGTGAAGATCAATATACCTGCACACACCAGGTGTGGTTTAAAATGTCTTTTGGCGAGTCGCTCATTTGCTTCCAGGAAGGATGTCATACAGGCAATGTTCTCAGCAACTGAATAGCACTAGTCCAGTGTGGAGCTTCGGCAAGAATAATCCGCTTCAAAAGAGGCACCGCTCCAGCAGCAATTATTGCTGGGTGATTTTCTGGATCCATGCTCAGATTATACAAGATAGCTAATGTAGCTTCCAATGCATCCCCGTCACCCTCTTCAAGCATTTTCACCAGTGGAAATATACCCCCAGTATCAGCCAATGCCCTTGTATATTCCAGCACACCACTTGATATTATCTTGTTTAGCTCTATTACGGCACTTCTTTTATTTTCAAAAGAAAATGAGGTCATCATTCGCTCAACTAGCCTTGGAATAGTCTGATAAATAGTTATCTCCATATCTATACTACTCACACCATGATTGCCTGATAAGCCAGCCCTTGATTCTAGCTTAACAAGGCATGCTGCAAGCCAATCCTTTGACTGAAGCGGAAAACTGGATTTGAGCATTCTTCTTAGCAGGGAAGTAAATTTCTCAGTATTTATGCTGCGGACGAAAAGATCAAAGTTCAATAACTTTGTGAGTAACCTCACAGCTGCAGACACTGCCTGACTGACTTCTTCAGTGGCTACACTAGAACGGTTATCAAAGTCTTCAGAATCAGCTCTGGTCCCTGTAGACAGTGGAAATATACCCAAAAAAAATTCAGAGATGCACTTTACTTCAGCATAAAACCATTTTGAGATTTCACGGACCAAATACTATCAGAAAATGACAGGCAGAAAATTGTGGTGTATCAGAATGCTACTCCCTTCGTTCCAAAATGTAAGTCAAAGTTCTCTTCGACAAAGTTTATACAAAAATACACCAACAGCTAGAAGTACGTCTTGTTAGTGCATTTATTTGGTATGGTAGATGTCAATATGTTTTTATACAAACATTTTCAAAGTTGAAAATTTTTTACATAGGGCAAAAGTAAAACAATCTACATTTTAGAATGGAGGGAGTACTAAGTAACAATTTTTATTGAAGAAAATTGAACAGAAACCGCTTCACTAGAATCATTCTGGACTAACATCATGCCATAAGTGCCAAACAAATTTACATCATAACTGCAATGTCATGTTAGTATCTTACATTGTTACCTAGTACACCACACTAATGAACAGCATGCAAACAACCCACCAAATCAGACCATCATGCCAAAGCATGCAAAAATGTTTATGATCACGGACCAAAAAATGAACCTATCGCAATATGTGAAAACAAATTTATGTTTCTAATTAGTCCTTACAAGGTTTTATACAGATCAAAGAAGCATATACAAATCTTGATGTTTTCTGGTAGTTCATTTCTTGGTGATTATTATTACAATAGGTTATTTCTTTGAACTAAAAAACTAATCTAAGATCTTCATGGTATGTATAGAAATTCAGAAAGTCAGGTCCCTGCAGTACCATAAAGCTTGTCAGTGTGTACTAGCACTTATCGAACAGTACTTGAATGTAAATAATTCAGGCAAAAAAAAGTAATGTATCCATCTTTACTATGCAAAACTGAATCAAGCGATATACCATGAATAACCCCAATTTCCAGAATAGTTTCGATTACAGAACCAGTGCAAGTAGCAGTCATTGAAGTGGCATGTTGCTCCGAAGCTGCTAAATGCTCCAGTACACAACAAACTTTTGCTTGCAGACTTGGGGACGCTTCCTTCAGAACTTTTGTTAAGCGTGAAATAGCATCAAAATCCAAGATCATCTCACTGAAATCATGAAAAGCATCACATCACTACAATGTTCCAAAAGACACCAAAAAATGATGTGCAACAGTATTCCCTTTACATACTTTCTGCAAAGTAATAAGTCCATTTTACCCCCTAAACCTACGGATAAAGTTCAACTTTCACCCTCAGCCAAAAAAAAATTATATGTGATTGTTATAACACCCTCCAATAATCAAAACCAAATTTGGTGGTCATATGTGAGACCTGCAGTAATAAAAAACAGATCGGATAACCATGAATGATGGTTTTATGTAAGGCTTTGCCCAGCTGGCTACTTGAATTAAAATTACAATGTCAGGAAATGAATACCAATCATGGCAATATATCTTGGCATGTCATTTGACCTTACTTCCTCCCTCTCTTTCTTCTTCCTTTGGAATTTCTAGTCGACAGGACACATTAGACGTGCCACATGCCAACTCAACACTACCTGCCCAGCATCTCCCTACAAGGCCTGTGACACAACAATGTGTCAGCCTCGTGTGCCCAAAAGAGAAGCACCGCAGCCATAAATGGCAGTGTTGATCACAACTAGCCACATCAGTTGTCTATGGATCTATGTGCCCAAAAGGTGTGTGGTGGTTGAAAGACAAAATGGTGTTAGCAAGGAAGATTTGGTTGCAGTGACGTGCAAATAAGGGACAGGTGGCCGATTTGTGTAGCTCAGACAAGAAATTAACACAGGAATTAGGTAGCCATCGGGCAACAAGTCGATCAAGGACACAAGGGAAATGAGCATCTATCCATATGCAAGCAGCTCATTAAGGAGACACAAGAAAAATAACGCTGCAAGCTGTAGCTTCAGAATGTGATCACCAGTTCACCACAGCCATAATGCAAGTGAACATGCACTCTCAAGCCATGGCAAGCGTTCAAGGCCACGGCAGTCATGGCGGAGGTAACGAGAGGGGTACTAGGGTGAATGTAGATCGAGAGCATGCCCTGATGGATGGTTGATACCATCATGCATGGATGATAAAGAAAACAAAGAATACAGTCAATATGGCAAAACATGCTGATTTTTCAGGCGTCATGCCACCATGGCAATGTTGAAGAGTGGCCAGTGGGGCAGCAAAATGCCAATGAAATTACCAACAGAGGGCCTTTTATCTGGTTTTGATAGTAAAGCACATGTAAAATTGGTGTTTTCTATAGTTAAAGGTGAATCTAGATTTTGGCCATAGTTCATATTTGTAAACTGGACCTATTCCTTCTAGAAATTAGTGAGTGTACAGAGGCTTAGATGCTCCACTGATTAGTGCGCGATCATAATTCACAAAAAATTGGTAAAGACAAACTGCAATGAAATACACAACTATAGAAGTTCATTGAGTCATTGAGCTGCTCTTCCGTCATATAACTACCCATGAGCTATTAATCCAATCTACCGATAACCTATTCCATAGTAATCAAATCAAAGTATGAATAAAAGACATAATAACATAATTCCTTGGTCCTATAAGCCACTTGTTATGATTTAAATGCATGTTTCTCCCTTCACAGCCGAAAATCGTTTTCTTGATATCTAAAAGACTAAAACTCTTGTTCCTACATAATTGTTATTTTAGGAAGAAACTCTTGTCCCTGGATAACCATACCATATATTGAGTTCCCCTGTGTTAAGTGATCTGAAGAGCTAAAATACTTTTACTGAATAATTAATTGATTTTATACATGTCCCCCAACAGTGGAGCTTATTCATGGCATTTGCATGAACAATATAAAGTCAACAACACATTAAATAGGTAATCTTACACCAATTTCTAATATGTGTGCGTCAAGCTTAAATGACAATTGCTTAAATGAGTACGAACTGCAGATTTTCTATGAACTTATGAAGTAAATAGAAAAGTCAAAAGTGTAGCCACAAGGCTGTGATGAACCTGGCCATCTCTTGGTTTACAAATGTATGGGAAATTCCACTGTTTCCACTAGCTGTATCACCTTGAATATTCCTCTCAGCACTCATTGCATTCTCACGAGCATAGCTCTCCGGCTAACAAATGGAGTGTATTAGACTGCAGTGTTTCAATAAGCACAGTAAATACTGCTGATGTGCAAAGAAGCCTAACTCACCGCAGCAACCATACTAATCCCCATGTCAAACATTCGCGAAAGTACAGATATTATCTGCATTGAAACTGTGAAGTTAGAACCCTATCTATGATAATGCTAGTGTTACGCTAAAAAGGTAAAACAGGTCACTTTGCAGCCCAATACCTTCTCAAGTTGTTTTACTGGGGTATGTGGATCCTTCACTGTATTTACGAGCAGTTCAAGTCCACCTTCTGCTTTGATCTTCTGACAGATGGTGGAACTACAAAAGGATAGTGTGGAACATATGATAGTCAAAAACGAATCCAGCAACTAACAAAAACATACTAAACATGGTTGAGTACTTGAGTAGCAGTGTAGCACCCCCACTATATTTCTAATACACACTGTTCACCATTAAGGCACTTTGTGGCTCTATATTATCATGTGTACAGCAATTTACCACTATCCATAAATGAAACAGTTCATGCACTATTATTTGTTAGTCTAGAACCAACATTACAGATAGCTGGACTTTGTTATCTGTTTCATCTGCTAGCCAGAACAAAGAGTAGTAAAAGTGCATTTGAAATAAGAAAAATCTTAGACTATTCATCAATGAAACTGTGTGGTGGCCATATGGCTCCAATGTGCTCAACATGTTTCAAAACATGCACACAATCCCATCATTAGCAAATGAATGAATCAACACAGATAGAAACATTTCTGCAGGTTCTAGGCACATATTTACATCATCACAAGAAGACATTTCATAATTTAACATGATATTTTTTAACCTAGAGTAATGTATTACTGTGTTATAAGCGACAGCACTGAAAACAGAGTAAAATAATATCTAAATCTATCCTAAACAATATTACATGGTATGATTGTCTTGATTAAAGAAGAGCAAAGGGAAGAAAACATACCTGACACTTAATTTTTCCAATGCATAAGCAGCAGCTTCTCTAACAGGTATATCATTGTGCTTCAGCAACTGAAGTAGAGGTTTAACAGCCCCAGCTTCCTTGAATGAGGCGCGCATATGTTCACTTGTTGATGCATCACCTATCGCTCTAGCAGCTTTTTTAATTGCAGAGACATCTTCAAGACCAAGAATTAAAACTAGCCGTGCAACACCATCCACCCATGGCAAAATGGTATAGAGGTCATTCTTTTCAGATCCAGATTGCTCATTTCCTTCATCATCCAACTCAATAGCTCCAACACGTGCAAGAAATTGCTGATTAGAACGCCCTATCATGGCATGAATTTTAGCTTCATCTGGTTTTGTATCCTGCTCATTGACACTCAAGCCGAGCAGCAGTTCAGTAGCACCATATTTTGAGGGGCGAGAACTCCGTTGAATCTCAGAGCCATCAGGGAAAGAAGGCCATGAATGAGGGAGAGGTTTAAAAGCTTTATATGCAGCTGAGCCAACCAAAGGAACCCGAACTAGACCCTCCTCTATTATAAGGCTGTGGTAATAATCATCACGGGCTAGCAGTATCAGTGAACTTCTAGCTTCCTTTCTAATAATCTTATAGTCATCTTCTTTGGTTTGCAAAAGATGGACCTAAAAAATAACCCCAATGATTATTTTCAATGAATCTCAGGAAGTATATAACAGCAAGTTAAAAAAGCATTCTGTAGTCCAATAAAACATTTCTGGACAATGAATCCAATAGAACAACTTAAGATTTAGGCACTTTTCAAAATATGGTCCTAAATACTAAGATATTGCTGAAGTTCTGAGCAATATATCATCAGAAGTTCAGAAGCCACATATCGTAGCGCTGCGATTGCAATGGCATATGAGGACCTCATTTGCGAAAAGAGATTGATTAAAAATGTGAACTATAGGTGTACCAAACCTTAGCATGGCTAATACTCAATTTCAACATTAAAGCAACAAATATAAATTGCAATTATTTGCACTGGGTCTTTGTTAAGATGGAATGCAATACAACTTACCAGTTTTGGAATAACACCTGCTTCAACCAGAGCTCCATGATTAGAGGAACTTAAAGCCAAATTTGATATGATACCACCAGCAGCTTCTTTGACTTTTATATCTTCTTCATCTAGGTAGCTAACAACCTTTGTTAGGACATCACTCCTCATAATCTTGTATCTCCAGTTTTCATCAATAGAAAAGTTCCAAATGGTACACAAACACTGCTCCATCATCTGAACGAGGACAACAGTATGTTTGCATATTACATTAGGTTATTCAGTATTCTTCCAACATGTAGCCTAGCCATCAACTATTTACCACACAAGCCAGACATAAGAGCCAGTTATACCATTTTACAGCGAACATGACAGGGAAAAGAAAACCTTGAAGTGGTAGTAATTATGTTTGCAGTTACCTCAGGGGTTATCGTCGATTTACACAGAAGACTAATTGTTTCTTCAATTGCTCCACTTTCAATGGCCATCTTCCTGTATATTGAAACTGACGTTATGTTACGCAGAAGACCTGCAGCTGCTTCACAGGCACGAGTGGACTCTGACTTCAGGAGGCTAATGACGAGGACTATACAACCGGGGAATTGCATTATCTCATCAAGGCTCTTCCGTCCGCCAAGGGAGTATTGATAGAGTGTGCAAACAGCATGCTCCCTATCACGAGCGTCATTGTCCAAGCCAAGCAAACGAACAAAGAGACCAAGGTATGCAGATCCAGAACTCGTAGCACTAGCAGAGTATTCAACATCCTAAGAAAATCAAGCAATGTACAGAGATTAAACAACTCTAAAAGAAATTGCACTTTTGCACTTTAAGAAAGTTCATGCTGAATTTCAAATGTTCAGATCAATTCAAGTGAGATATCAAAATGTGCTAACACATATGAGCTTTCAAAAGGGAAAGGTCCACATGGATACTAATTTCACAATTTCTTGCTCAGATGGCGCAACGAAAAGGTGTTATCTGCACAATATGAATATCAAGATTATGGATAACAGGATAAGCATCTACCATAGAGACACCGGACCAAGCCTTGCCATCAGAATCGAACAAATATCATAATCAGCACTAACAGCCCCAAACATGCATACGGAACAGAATCAGGTATGCAGATATGAAGCATTATGGACATTAGAGTTCAGACTAGGCAAGCATTATGGACATGGGAGTTCAGAATAGGCAAACATGCAGTTTCTCTATCCGAGTACACCATGTGGGTTAAATTCTTCTTCCAGCTTGATGGACATTACGGAGGTTTTGCGAGGAGATGGACACTACAGTAGTAACCCGAGGTTCCTCACCAGTCACCACGGCCCAAAACGGCGAATTCATGCGAGCGGAATTCGAGCAAACACCTCGAGGGCGTTTCAGGAGGGCCGCCGTAAGCTTACCTGTCCCGGAGGACCATCGCCCGAGGCGAACGCGCCGGCTAAGAGGAGGCGCCCTGCGCGGCCGGCGCCACACGAGGCCTTGGCGGGAGTGGCAGGGAGGAGGCTGTGGCGCCGGAGGAGGAAGCGACGGCCAAGGTGGTGGTGGTGGCGCGGCAAATGGGCGGCGACCGCCGGCAGCATAGCGACAGGAGAGTTCGGGAAACAAAGCGGAGCTCCGCGGCGTTGGGGGTGGCGATAGGATTCCGAGGGCCTTCTAGAACAACGAACATTTCTCTACGCTTCTTAGATTACATTCGAATGCCCGCGAACCCTCCTATCTTGCGGCCCATCTCATGTTTTGTGCACATAGATTTTTTTTAATTTTATATATTTTATTTTCGATTTTGCAGAAATATATAGTCGAATGGAAAAATTACAAATCTAGGGCCGCCGGCCCAGGCGGCGTAAGGGCCTTACCGCCGCCTCAGCGGCTGTTCCTCCCGCCAACGGTCAGCAGCTGTCGTAACTGCGGCGTGCGAGTCGAGGCGTCACCGCCGCCCCAGGCGGCGGTAAGGCCCTTCCGCCGCTTGGGCCGGCGACAGTCGCCCCCTTTATAACCCGCCCGCGCCCCTCCCCTCCCCCCGCACCAGTGCGCACCAGCAGCGAGCCAGAGAAGGAATAGGGAAGAGAAAGAGGAAAGGAGGGAAGGAAAAAAAGGAAGGAGAGGAGAGGAGGAGGAGGGAAGAAAAAAAACAAAGGAGAAGGAGCGGGAAGAGGGAAGGAATTTCTTCCGTCCTTCTCAGGTAAATTTTTTTTTAATCTCGTAGTTTAGTATAGTATATTATAGTAAAGTTTAGTTTAGTTTAGATCTAGATTTAGAAATATTAGTGGATCTGGAATTTAGAAACATTAGTAGATCTAGATTTATAAGTAATAGTGGATCTAGATCTAGATTTAGAAACTTTTAGCTGTTTTTAGATAGAAAAATGTAGCTTAGTTAGTATAACTGATTTAGCTTATACAGTAAAATAGAGTCAGCATCATTAGATTTATTTGTTACGTAAATGACTAGAATAAATGTAGTTAGTAAATTCTAATTTTTTGGTTAGGTATTCGAATATAGTTTTTGGGTAACAATATTAGATTTATTTTTTCTGGTAAATCACTGTGACAAATGTAGTTAGTAAATTATGGTTTTTTGGTTAGGTATTACAATATAGTTTTTCGGTAACATTATTAGATTTATTTGTTGTGGTGCATGGCTATGTTAAAGTTAGTTAGTAAGATTGGTTTAGTGCTACATAGTTGTTTGTTTATTCAATATAGTTGTTTGTTTATTCAATTGAGGTCGTTATTGTAGTTAACTTATGTATAGTGGTGAGAATAATTTGGACTGCCCGTTTCATGCATGTTGCCAGGTATGTCGGATAGTATCAATATTCAAGTATACTATGGGCTGGAGGAGGTTAGATATGGTCCAGAAGGGGTAGATTTAAGTGGATTCCCTTGTTTCACCAAGTGTGTTCCAAGAGCAAGAGAGAGAACTTGGGGGCATGCAAGTGGCTCTGTAGGGACTTAGGTGTTGACAGAGATCAAGCGGATGTATGTGTGAGGGTTGCAGTGCAAAGACGGCCGGACATAAACTTTTGGGAGTTAGTTCCGCTTGAAGGAACTTCGAGATATCGGGCTTACATAGATGGTTTTACGAGAAGAGGTTTACCAATCATATCATATGGTATGTCCAATTTTTCATGAAGGGTGGACCTAGCACTCATATTGAAGAACAAGTCGGAGGTGATGAAGTTGAAGTGGAAGAAGATGTGCAGAGTACTGCGGGTGGAAACGAAGACTTTGATTACGAAGAACAAGAACGTGAAGATGCAGAACATGATGTAGCATCTCAGGAACCAAATGGAGAGGCTGATGAGGGCGAAGAAATTTTTGAGTTAGTAGAGCAGATGGAGATGGAAGGAGGGGAGGCCAATGATACCGTGGAGGAGGACTCGTCGGATGAGGAAGATGATTATCCTGTACCGTGAAATTGGTCAAATTACGACCATTCCGCCCTACAGGTCAATGTTGGGGAAAATATTCCTTGGGAGTACAGGAAGAATGAGGTATGCGTGGGGGCTGTGTACCAAAGTGGGGATGAAGTGAAGGTGGCTATTAAGAGATGGTCCACTTTGTGTTTGCAGCGTCAGTTTAGGGTGGAAAAGAGTAGCTCGAAGGTGTATGATGTCCGGTGTGTGCGAAATCCATTCAAGATGCATGTATATAAGGGCAAATGGAAGGATTACTGGGAGGTGACTAAAGTGGTTGAGCATCAATGCTTGCTGGCTGAATTGGAAGGAATACACCGCAACCTCACTGCTGAATTTGTTGCTCAATACATGTATCCTCAAATAGTGGAGAATTCAAGCTTCGAGCCCAAGTCTATTATCTGTGCCATAGAGGAGAAGTTCAAGTACAAGATTAGCTACAACAAAGCTTACCGTGCTAAGCAGAAGGTGCTTGAGATGAAGTAGGGTACGTTCGAAGCATCCTACGACAACCTCCTTGCCTTGTTGCACACCATTTGCCAGAGAAATCCTGGAAGTTTCTACGACTTGAAATCATATCCAATTCTTTATTTTCCAGGCAAGCAAGTCCTACAGCGGTCATTCCTCGCGTTGGGTCCTTGCATTCAGACTTTCCAGCTTTGTCCACCAGTCATTTGCATTGATGGCACATTTCTGACTGGAAGGTACAAAGGGACAATATTGACAACTATTGGGACCGATGGCAACAATCAAGTGTTGCCGCTTGCGATCGCTTTTGTGGAGGAGTCTGGAGATAGCTGGTACTAGTTCCTCGAGAGGGTGAAGAACATGATTGTGTTGGACGTCGAGGGAGTCTGTCTCATTCATGATCGGCACAAAAGGCATTATACAAGCAATCGACGACCTACAGAATGGAAGTTAAGAGCATTTCAAGGCGCCGATATGGCCGGACTTGAAGAGTAGGTGGTGCATGAGCCATATGGGTGCGAACTTTCACAGCCAATTTAAGAACAAGACCCTTACAAAATTGCTTAAGCGCCTGTGCAGCCAGAATCAGGAGAGTAAGTTCAACCTGCTGTGGAAGAAACTTGAGGACGTCACAAAGAAGCAATGCGAGGAACTAGCAAAGAGGGCGGTCAATACTGAGGCCGACCAACCTATGTCTCTGGAGGACGTCGGGCTCGACGGGCCAAACATCAGGCGGACGTCGGGCTCGACGGGCCAAACGTCAGGCGAAGACGGGGAAGATCCATCAAGTCCTTCTCGCAGTGGATTGAGAATAAACCGAAGGAAAAGTGGGCATTACTCTTTGACGAAGGAGGTGCACGGTGGGGTATAATGACGACAAACCTAGCTGAGGTTTACAACTGGGTCCTGTGCGGTGTTTGGGGCCTACCCCTTGTTGGTATTCTCGAATTTTACTTTTACTGCACCAGGTACCAATTAACTGATAACTCAATGCGCGACAACCACGTAATATTTGGATACAAGATGACAAAGTACATGGAGGAAGCAATTAAGAAAGCTCATTTGCATCGTGTGAAAGAAGTGGGAGCGGTGGAACGCCGGTTCGAAGTTGTTTGCAGGGACAAAGTTCGAATGGGCGGGAGGCGCGAGAGACACACACATGAGTGCATCATTAGCAATGAAGGTTGTGTTTGCTCTTGCCACAATCCAAGGTTGCTTCACAGGCCTTGCACCCATGTCATTGCTGCATGCTTTGAGGCCGGGGGCCTCCAACCCCGTCATTTGGTGCCATACTATTTCCTCAAAGAAACCATATGGCAAACTTGGAGGAACGAGGTTTATGGATATCGTTTGCTGGGAGACTTTATCAACAATCCTGGGAATGCCGCCCGCTACATTCCTGATCCTGATCCAGAAATGTGCCAAGGAGTGGGGCGATGCAGGAACAGACGTATCCGTGACATGGATCAATCTGAAGCTGGTCCTGATGTCCGTCTATGCTCCAAGTGCCACGAAGCTGGTCACACCTACAAGAACTGCCCGGCAACGACGTATGGAAGTGCTAGCACCCAAGGTGCATCTAATAACTAGTAATGTAATATAATATTTATTTGGTGGTGTGGAAAAGGACATCAAGTATTGTAATATTTGTCGTGGACATTTCTATTTGTAATGACTCGTATGTGCCGTAGAGTTATGATGTTTATTTGCAATGTAACGTAATGCAATGTTATATTTTCTTTACGTGTTCAGTGCTTATTTCTTTCAATACTTGTGTTGCAGGTATGACGTCGCACCTAAGTCCACAGGGGGACCAGACCCCTGAGTTGCTCGACCCTACCTTGGACGGCCAGCACAGGTCGTTCCACTCGGCCGTAGTAGGTACCAACCTAGGCACGTTTCATGCTCGTATCCCGCTTGCGACCATGCCGATTGACCGACGTTAGATCCCGAGGTAGAAATAATTAGTAATACTTGTGTGTTAAGTTCAACGATTAATTTGTGTAAATTAATCAATTTTTTCGGTGGTAGAGGTTGAGTGCGGCGGGCCTTCTCCCTGTGGCTAGGCTTGTGGAGGGTGACATGGTCGACCGTTCAGCGCGACGTGGCTGCGAGAGACCCACACGGTTCCAGTTCGACATGTCACTGCTAGCAGCTTTGCTGGACTGGTGGCGGCCGGAGACGTACACCTTCCACCTCCCAGTCGGTGAGTTGACCTTCCATCTCACGCAATAGCCTAAATTTGCAATTTTTTCATCCAACTATATATTTCTGCAAAATTGAAAGAAAAAAATATATAAAAATAAAAAAAAGGAGTATACGAGGACCATTTCTCAAAACTCATATATGACCAAGAATTCTATGTGTAAAAAAAACAAATTATGCTACTCTTAATATGGATAAAAAGAAACAGTATAAGGCATCTCAACGAAAAATCGGAGATAAATACATGCCATAGCTGTTGAGGAGATATGTAAAAATGTTTGCAAAACGTTCTTGATTATATATTTCCAAAGCAAAAAACTATTGGTCTCTCAGAAAAAGCCAATAACTACCAAAGCGAGGACGCATGCGCACAACAAATGCAGACATGATCTTTGCTATTGCTTTGTAAAATAAGGCACAATTAGAAGATGTTGAAAGACATGAGTACCCAAATGAAAGAAGCTAGGGAGATACACTATTAATAAACAATTAAATAAATCAAACGATGCTACTTGAACAAATTTGAAGATACTTCCTAAATAGTTTCAAATATCCAATGAAATAACAAATTAAACAAGTGTAAAATACACCAGTAGCCTCTAAACTTGTGAGGTTATGCCACTCAAGTCTGTCAAGCCTAGAAAGTACATTTATGGCCGCACATCTATAAACAATGAATCAAAAAATCAAACATATTACCCTAATAAGTTGTTTCACAAGTTTTATTGTTACTGTAGAAACGTTTTGGTCTGGTGAGGTTGTCTTTTTTCTTTCGAGGATTCTGAGGCAATATCATTATCCTTTTTTTATTGCAAGAAATGGACAACATCTTAGAGTTAAATGTCCATGGCCTAAGTCCTAAGATATTGCTCAAATGCTCCAGAGGGCAATGTAGCTTTGCGTTGCCGGTTGGAAGTAGAAAAATTATAGGTCAAATAATGTCGATCTCAGAGCACCATGATCAAATCTAAACTTGAAATTTGCAGGTCTTCTTTGGAACGCGGGATTCTCAAAACATAGGAATAGGAAATATGTAGGCATTAAGGCCCCCTTTATAATTTAGAGGATTTAGATCCTATAGGATTCTTTTCCTTTTGAAGCCCTTTGGAACAAAGGATTGAATTCATACTGATCTTATGAAATTCCTATGGAATGGCTTGTTCCGTACCAATTTTGGAGGGATTCTACTAATAGGTTAGACCTCAGGGAAAGTTTCATTGTCTTACTCTATCCCTCTCATCCAATTCCTGTGTTTTTCCTGTGCATCATTCAAACAATTGTTGCTGCAGCTTTCCTGTGTTTTCCATTTCATAGGATTTAAGGTACAATGACATTCCATTCCTACATTTTTCTATTCCTATGTTTTGAGAATCATGTGTTCCAAAGAGGCCTATGGAATGGAAAACACAGGAAAACTACAGCAAAAGGTTCATTTGGATTGTGCATAGAAAAAACATAGGAATTGGATGAGAGAGAGTGAGATAAAGGAAACTTTCCATAAGGTATAACACCTTGGTAGAATTTCTCCGAAATTGCTATGGAACAAGCCATTCTATAGAAATTTTATAGGATTGGTACAAATTCAATCCTATGTTCCAAAGGATTTCATAGGAAAATCCCTACCAAAGGGAACCTCAATGTTGAACTCAAATCAGTTGGGCCTCTGAATACGATCGATAACTATGCATAGGCATTGAACTAAAATCGAATTTATTCAAACTAAAAAACAACAACTTTGAAATGGGATATATAGTAACACAAACAAACTAAAGTTCATAGCGTGATCCAGCACCGCCATACCGTTTGACGCGCGATCCCCGAGCCCGGAGCACCAACGCCGTGATCTGTAGGTCGGCCGAGTAGCAATCAAGATTCATCAAGGCAATCACCCGCCTGCCAGCGTACTCCTTGATCAAACACTAGCCGCTGGCCACCGCACATCCTGAATATGCCCGGTGCCATCTTGCCATGGCACCACCCCCACCCTGAGCCGACCTATACCCATACCTGTTCATCCACATCGCCGACTAGCTCGACGACCTCAAGTGCTACGCCAGCACAGGGGGGCGTGCAGGTCCTAGCGCCGCGAGCTCGCGCCACCATCCCCGGCACTGCTCGTCGCCGCTGAGGACACCACCTTATCCCTGCGCTGCCTCTCCGTCGCTTTCTTCCCATCGCCCAGTAGGTCCTTGGAGGCTCGAGCTCGCCCCCATCGCCTTCGGCAGCCACTGCGTCGGATCCAGCAACGGCTGGCTTGCGCTCTGCGTCCGCGTCGGGCACCACGACTTCGACCACGGCCGCTCCACCACCTTCTTCCTCATCAACCCCATCACCAGGGTGGAGATCGCGCTGTCGCCGCCGCTCTACAGGAGCAGCAGATGGATCTCCAAGGTCGTCTTCACGCTTAGCCCCGCCAAGGACGACTTTGCCGCTGCCGCCATCTGCGACGCCGATCGGATTGCCTACATCACCCCCGGGCCAGGAGCTGGGCCGTGTTGGGCCCTATTCTCTGCACCAACGGGGACCAGCTCACAGACCTCGTGTACCACAACAAGGGCAAGGTCTACTGCCTCACTAGGTGTGGTGACATGCATGTCTTGCACCTCCCCGAGTGCCGCCGCCGGGAACCTACCATTGTTCATGGTGCAAAGTTTTCAGTTCTCCGACCTCCTGAAGGCATTCAAATCTTGATGCCCTACCATCTCGACCTGGATGCTTCCAGTGACTATTGGACCCTATCGGAGATGACGATGTGGCGAGGATTCAATAGTGCCAGAGACGATCAACCCATATTGGTGTTGATGTGGAAACGCGCTCTAGCAGCGCCTGGAGGAGCTCCTTGCAACACCCCCGCACCATAACCGGTCAGACCAGTTTGGCAAGCCGGTTAGACTGGTCTCACTGGGACCTGACGAGAGACCAACGAATGCCTGCCCGGTAGGGACCCCATCGGAGCAGGAGCACTTTGGGTTGCACTAAGCTCGGCAGGCCAGCTAGGGTGCCTCCTCATACCATGGAGACAAGAAAAGAATAGCACATGGAGTTGGAAAAGTAGGGTAACGAGGAAAAAAGGTAAAAAATGATAAAAGATAGATTTGATAGATTCGATTGGGATTACCCTCAATCACCCGTGGCATTATATTTATAGGGAGGGAAAATCTTGCCCCTAATGGAGTAAACCCTAACAAATCTCGTACAAAAATACAACTCCTACTCAGACTCTACAGACCCAAACCAGTCTGACCTGTCTCCTCGGGGGCAGATCTTCCCGAGGTCATAACTCTCTCATCTGAACTCCAAATCGGACGTTCTATATATGAATTTTGATCTACTCGACGAGAACTACACAACTGTGAAGTCCAATTTACATTTCGAGTACTTTGATGAAACCAGTTTGACCAGTTGGGAGACCAGTTCAGAGATCCGATCGTCCAGATATTCCAATTTTGACGTCAGCACATGCCCTTCTGTTTGATAATAAAAATTGTCTAAGGATGATGATATACAATACATCGCCCATATGGCGGTCTCTAAACCCTTTATGGATGCTAATGTAGCTGTAATAATATTCTAACAGGTACAACATCATATAAAAATTACTTTTGGTTTTGGAACATCCAAGCATATCTAATAACTCAAATCTTGATGTGGCCATGGCGGTCGATTATGGCTCCTTGGTAAATCATAACCATAATATTGATAATTATAAAATGAAGACTAAGGATTATACCAAAACCATCGATTGTAATTATATATACCTGAATATGCATTCCATGGCATATGCATCGATGGAATAAATGATGAAGACCAGTACGATGACTATTGATGCTTCTTCACTCTTGGTGATGAAGAACTTCTCCTTTGATTGTCTTCTAACCGATTGATCTGCTTTGCTCAGCTATTTTCTGATATTTATGTAACAATTCAACAAAGTTTGGCTTCTTCTTCATCACCTTATTCTTTGGTGTGACACTTTCAGCTCTGCTAGAATTTCTAGCACGACTGATCAGACCGGTTTGGACACAAGTTAGACCAGCTCCTTCAGAACCAGTCACTTTGAGATCATCTTGCCCCCAAGCCGAATCTAATTGTTATTTAGCTATTTTGTTTGAAACATGTTCAACATCAAGGACAATCTGATTAACAAAACTAGCCGATATTTCATTAATTGTCGGCTTTTCTACGTCTACTGTCAAATCTGAATTTTTATCCAATCTACCATCTTTTTTGACATGATGGACTTGCTTGATCACCTTACGCTTATTTTTCTGCATAGACCAATTCTTTTGATCCAAACGGTCATCATACATAGGTGGTGGCTCATTAATTACCGGCTCCCTATAGATAATGTAATCTGGACACAAATATATAGGAAGAGACGGCATATATGAATTATAGTACCATCATGGATAAAAATATGGCATACTAATATAAAACCCCCATGGCATAGGCATAGGTGATCCATGTGAAGAAAATGACATTGATATAGGTGATCATGTGTCGGTGTTTTAGACTGACAACCCGTCTAGGGGGTACCCTAGGTGGTCTTTTGTGCGGTAAGGATCGTCGAGAATCAAGGAATCAATGGTGACGCAAGGAACACGATTTAGACAGGTTCGGGCCGCTAGATCGCGTAATACCCTACGTCCTGTGTGTTTGTTTGTATTGGTCTTAGATGAACTGGAGTTGTTCTATTTTTTTTGGGGGGGGTCCCTGCCCGCCCTTATATGCACGGGAGGACAGGGTTACAAGTCTGAGTCCTAGTTGAGTACTATTACAGAGTCATACTCAGTATGGCCCGAGTAGTTTTCCATACACATACTTGACTAGTCCGAGTGGGATACGCTTATCCCCTTGTCTTGATCATATCCGAGTACGTCTCTTAGTGGGCCATCCAGGGTCTACTTGTGGGCCTGGGATGCATGCCCGACGAGCCCTCGAGTACTTTGTAGTCGTGCGCCATAGTCTCGAGTACTGTGGGCACTATCCGAGTAGATCGTCGTAGAGGTAGCAGTGTCCAAAGTGCTCGAGTACTGTCGTGTGGCTGGAAGGTACTCTTCTTGTTCCTTTGAGTTGCTTCTGTTCCGAGAATTTTTATATGGTAGTGCGATGACAATCGCACTCCATATGGAGTAGCCCCGGAGCCTTAGTTTGAGTCGAAGAGTCAGGCTTAGGTCAATCCTGCTTTTTTAGCTGTTTTACCCTTAGAAATCTGAAAAAGAAAATTCTGACCATCGGGTATGGTACCCGCAGCCCCCGAGCACTTAGGCAATTTTTGTCATTGAAGTGGTCAAAAACCCATTGAAAAGAGTAGCCGTTGGGTGTTTAAGGCAATTAATCTGCTTAAAATCAGTCCGTTGCATAACTGATGCTTGGAATCCAGAGGTGGGGGAGATATAACTGGAGGGCCCCTTTTCAGTTAGGTTTACGCCCCATTGCAGCAGATCTGTTTTCTCTTCTTCCCCCACTTTTCCGTTCCCGTTTTCCTCTGCCGTTGCGATTGCCTAGTGCCACCGCCGCCATTGCTGCTCCTTGTGAGAGATCCGAGGGTGAGTGCATTTTGCTGAGGTTGAAATTGGCGGATGCGCACCAAGAAGATGGGCAAGAAACCTGAGAAGATCCAAGGCAAGGTTCCAGCGGCGGGCAAGGTGAAGTCCAAGAAGGGAAAGGAACTAGTGCTGCCGGTGCCGAAGGTGGGGCCGACGAACCAGACTGCACCGCCGCCACCGCCTAGAGCGACGTGGCAACATTCGGTGATGAAGGAGGAAGCCGTGCAGGCGCTAGTCGACGCCAAGCTTTTGCAGTCGAAAGAGGTACTCGAGTGGCGCCCTGCTTTTGCAAATGCGTGGCAGTTCGAGGAACACCCCAACGAGACAGTACCCTAGGTGGTCTTTTGTGCGGTAAGGATCGTCGAGAATCAAGGAATCAATGGTGACGCAAAGAACACGATTTAGACAGGTTCGGGCCGCTAGATCGAGTAATACCCTACATCCTGTGTGTTTGTTTGTATTGGTCTTAGATGAACTGGAGTTGTTCTATTTTTAGGGGGGGTCCTTGCCCGCCCTTATATGCACGGGAGGACAGGGTTACAAGTCCGAGTCCTAGTCGAGTACTATTACAGAGTCATACTCGGTATGGCCCGAGTAGTTTTCCATACACATACTTGACTAGTCCGAGTGGGATACGCCTATCCCCTTGTCTTGATCATATCCGAGTACGTCCCTTAGTGGGCCGTCCAGGGTCTACTCGTGGGCCTGGGATGCATGCCCGATATCATGGAACTTCTTTTTTGGAACAGATTTTGGGTGCTTGGAAATTTTAGGTCGATTAGCATCATTGACATCTTTTTGTCTTTGGGACATAGCCGGAAGCTTTGTATCGAGCTTCAGCTTTTCCATTTGACGCTTGCCACGGCCTTTGGATTCAATGGTTTTCCAAACACCAATGTTGGACTTTTTTAGGTTTAACCATCTTTGGTTTAAATTTTTTGCAAAACCCTAGATGAAGCGGTTTAACCGGTTTGCAAATCGGTTAGACCGGTTTCAGTAGAACCAGCACATTCACTTTTGTTTTGTCCCCGCCCCTCCCTGCAAGCATGGAAGTACTAGATATGGTTTCTGTGGTCTTGCTAGGAGGTTTTGGGTCAACAATTTTGATTAGAGATGGCCGAATTGTATCTTAACCTACAGCATCTATACATGGCCTATCTTTACAAAGATCAACAATTAATTTAGAATTGATACTAACATTAGACGACTTTTGAATATCATAAACTGAATCTACGCTATCCTCTTCATCAATCAATAATTTCACATAGATAGATAAGTGAGCAGATGTAGTACCTAAAGATTGTATCTCCTTCAACATGGCAATGGTCGATGGTGGGTGCCACTCTTTTATCTTGACAACACCTTGCTCGATTTGCATGTAACAAGATAGAAACGAGCTTTCTCATACTCTTCACGAGCTTTCTCATAATCATCTTCATGTAGCACCATATTGCTAGGGCTTGACGGATCAGCCATGAGGCCAGATTCTTCGTCCCTAGCAGAGTCGCCAAAAAGTATGTTGATGTGGAAATGCGCCGCACCAATTACTCGAGCAACGCTCGGAGGAGCTCCTTGCAGCACCTCCACACCAAACTGGTCAGACCGGTTTGGCAAGCCGGTTAGACCGGTCTAATTGGGAAACCCGACGAGAGACCAATGAACGCCCGCCCGGGATGGACCCTGTCGGGGCAGGCGCACGTTGGGTTGCCCTAGGCTCGGCAGGCCAGCTAGGACACCTCCTCAAGCCATGGAGATAGAAGAAGAATAGCACATGAGGTTGGAAAAGTAGGGTAACGAGGAAGAAAGGTAAAAAGTGATAAAAGATAGATTTGATAGATTCAATTGGGATTACTCTCAATCGGCCGTGGCTCTTTATATTTATAGGGAGGGGATGTGTTGCCCCTAATGAAGTCGAAACCCTAACAAATCTCATGCAAAAATATAATTCCTACTCGGACTCTACAGACCCAAACCGGTCTGACCTGTCTCCTCAGGGGCAGATCTTCCCAAGATCATAACTATCTCATCCGAACTCCAAATCTGACGTTCTATATATGAATTTTGATCTACTCGACGAGAGATACACAATTGTGAAGTCCAATTTACATTTGGAGTACTTTGACCAAACCAGTCTGACCAGCTGGGAGATTGGTTCAAAGACCCGATCGTCTAGATTTGCCAATTTTGACCGCCAATAATTGGACACGATCATCATTAGAAGCTCAAGGGCAGGACCTAAATGCACCAACTAGGATTGAGCTCCGACAAACAAGATCAAGGAATGTTGATGACAGTTAGCATGCCATATTGAACTGTAAGCGCACGGATCAGTTGTAGCTTTTCCCTTAGAGTATTTCCCCAAGGTTTATCAATCCGTGGAAAGAAGATCACAGGATCTAGACTAACTAAGCATCACAAAACATGATTCAGGTTGCAAGATGGTTGTGAATAGACATGAATAGATATGAAGCATGAGTAGATATGAACAAGAGGTAACTCGTCTAGAGCAAAGCCTAAACTATGTATATGTTGTAGTTCTAGCTAGATGGCAAGCAAATACATGGTTCTCATACAAAGCATCTTTAAACCACCACCTTCGATCTGACTCCCAAAACTCCCTGCCTTACACGGTATTAAACCCCGTCACAATCCTACCAATTAGCGCAGGAAGTCTAAGGGTATGAACATAAAGCACACATCTAGATGTTATAATAGATCAGGCATGCAAACATAGTCACCATGAAATATCGGGGTATTTATACCCTGGAGAGGCCATTGTAGAAATTGAAGGCGAACGGGCGAAGAAAGGGTCCAGGCTGATCGGCCTAGCCCTTCCTTTTATCAGCTCACACCCAACTTCGTCGTCAAGTCTCCTCTGATGTTTAGGAAACTTATTTTTACTTGCGTGCAAGTTTGGCACGTCGATAGCCTCGGGATAAGTATGGATCTTGATATCTTTTCAAAGTTCTGCTTACTTCTATCTTTGATCCTGAAGTGAACTTGCCATATCTTGTGAAACTTAGCTCCTAAGTATTCTTGGAGGAGTCCCCGCCGAAGATGAGCATGAAGGGGCCTAGGGGATCAGCCTTCGTCTTTCTCTGGGTTGTTGCTCGTCCTGAGCCTCATCTAATTATCCTCAAATTAAGTCCAATTTCCTACAAAAAATAGAATATCCTCCAAAATACAATGCATATGCGAAAATGGACTGATTATTGAGTATGATCAATAGTTATGATATCATTTGTATGCTAATATTGAAGATAAACAATGGTAAAAGTATGTAAATAACAAGCGCCAACAATCCCCCATGCTTAAACCTTGCTCGTCCTCGAGCAAGTCTTCAATAGAAATCAAAATTGCCCTTCAATGTTAACCCTGCACTTAATCATACATAGCAAGACATGGCGCTCCATTTAGATGTTCAGTTAATATTCAAGTTGTAGCCAGCTTATCATTATGGAGGATAAACATTTTTCGATGATGAACAAGCCACAAAGAACTTAGAATAGTACTCTCAAATTTAAATCATCTTCAGAACTTTTCTTTCAATGGAGCACAATTTTCAAAAAGGAGCTAGATCAACATCAGCAACAAAATTCTTGCAAATACTCAATGGAAACTCTCAGCTCATCAAGTCTCTCAAAGCTAGTGCTAGAACATTGTCAACCTATTCTACTCATATAAGTGGAAGGCTTTATCTGAAGCTTGGTAGGTAGTAACTGTCCAAGCAAAGTATTATATTCAGAATATAATCAAACTAGGAAAAACTTCTATTGTGTTTACTGAGACTTGTCAAAAAGGTCATGGAGAAATAATTGCTTATGGAGGGGGAGAGAATGGAACACACACATTTTAGATAGGTGGACATGTACAAGTGGCAAATGAATGATCACAAGGCACAAATGAAGTTCTCGTTATGAGATTGCATATGGTTGGAAAATGAGTATGGATTAACACTTAGGGCACTGGAAATTTTATGAAGCTTAAAGAACAGATAGGCATTTTTATTCTCATTTTTCTTTATTTGTTTTTTCTCTTTTTCTTCTTTTTCTCATTTTTTTTATTTTTCTTTCTTTCTTTTTGCCCCCTCAGAACTTTTTGCAACATAATACTTACTCAGCAGTAGCCAGAGATAATGCAACGAATCTATCCCCCATGCTTGAACGATGCTCATCCTCGAGTATGAAAGAGAGAATAAAATGACAGGTGATGTAAGTATAAAATCTTTTGGTCTTTTGTAGAAAATATTATTTGATTCCTCAGGAAGGTCATCCACGCCAAAAATAAGAGCTTCCAGAGGAGGGAACTACCTAGGCCGATCGGCCTGGCCCTATCTTGCCTCCTTTTCCTTTGATTTTTCTTCTGCACATGGCTGACGGCCTCCAAATCTTGTTTATCATGAAAAGGTGCCAATAGATCTTCTGAATTAACATCCAGAATTTATTCCATACCCATATTTGGTTGTAGTCAAGGAGGCTAATCACAAAAAGATGTTTTAGGTTTTTGGTTGGATGCCCAACGAGGTTTGTGAAATTTCCAGTGTAGAAAAGTCACAATGCAGGGACAAAAAGGCTAGCAAGAAATGGTTACACAAAGGAATGGCCAGCTTCTAAGTCTCCTACCATAGAAATCAATCCTAATTCAATTCATCTGAAATATAAACTTGCAATCTAAGGTTTATCATAAAGGCATAAATATGGCTTTAGATAGGATAGAGCTCTTGCAAGAATTATTACTGAAGTGACTAGCAAAAAGAATTTTATTTCATGAAAACAAAACAAGCCTTCAGCAAATTTAAATAGGAGAGCGACAAGGATTATGTGGGTCTTATAAAAGTCATTTAACCTCTACAAAAATTAGCTATCATTTAATTCATTTTAAATCATATTTAGGGAGCACTTACTGAGCTATGCATAACTATATACAATAATCAATAAGGCGGAAACATCCATCATATTTCAAAAGGCATAAACAACATTATCAATATTAATCATATAAAATTAAGCTCAAGGTGATAAACGTCTCATTCGACACACATGCTAAAAACAAAATTGAAAACATGCGTACACTACCACAACTTGTGCATATGAAAAATGAGGATGGGAGAAAGATATGCAAACCATGAGTGTGAATTTATTTCATTCGCTCTCCCTTCTCTAATGGTTGTTTTCTTCGTTACCCAGCTGTCATTCTTCCTTATCATGTCCTGCGTCAACTCGAAGAGTGGTTTGGCGCTGATCCTTCAATTGGGGACTTTCATGACATGCTCTTCATCGTTCTCTTTTCCTTGTTCAACATTCTTTTCATGGTTCTTGCAGAGAGCACAAACAGAAGAGCACGCCGGGGTTTCTTGCTGACGCTAGGAAGGAAAGCAAAATGCAAAAGCCATGGCTCAAAAATGATCGATGGTTGGTCGTGGTTTTATTGTTCTCAACATGAACATTCAAATCTGATTTTAAAAATAAAAAAACATGCTCAATGTAATCACCGAGCCATTTTGTAATACAGAGGTGAAGTTCACTGTCAAAAACTAATGTAAATCAAGAATTCTTGATCACATTAATTTAGGTTAAATCAAAGACACTTAGTCTATCGAATTAGACTAAACAATCTTTAATTTTTACCATGGGTGGCTATGGGATTGGGTTCCTAATTTTGGCCAAAACTGAGAGAGAATGTTGAAAGAAACAGAAATAAAAAGGCTTAGAAAACTCTAACTAGAAAAATCGGATTTTCAATAAGCATAAACCAAAAGAGATTTGCATCTTAATTTTTCACAAACCTAGCATGCATATTCTATATAGAAATAAATCATGAAAAATATTACGCATGCTTTACTCAAAGATGGGGTCGTGGAAAGTGCAAAAATAGGCCAGGCCGACTAGCTCATGTGGGAGTAGGCTGATCGGCCTGAAGAGTTTTTGGCTCTTCTGGTTATGGTTTTTCATGGGTGGTAAAAAAACAAAAGTAGCTCATTGCTTTGGTTGAAAGGTTTGAAAATAAATAGAAAATGTTAACGACCAAGCAAAGAATCATGCATCAAAGTGTTCAACAAAAACATCCATAAGAACAAGAAGTGACTAGTGTTGCAAGACTCTAAAACCCAAATGACGCAAAGAAAATTGGGTTGTCCTCCCAAAAGCTTATTACCTGACTCGACATTCGGGTTGCCTCCCGCAAAGCGTTTCGTTTATCGTCTATAGCTGGACCTTCCCAACATCCTGTGGTGGTGCTGCAGTCTTCTTCCTCTTTCTTTTATTTTCTCTTTTCCAATTTTTTCTACAGGCTTGCATTCTCCTCTGAGCTGTGCAATGGCTTCTCATATCTAGCATCTCCATTCTTCTCATCAACATGTCGATCTCGGCCTCGATGTTTTCATTATGCTCTGCAATTCCTCAGTGTTGCATCTTCTTCATTGAACTTCTCTGTGTCCACAACAGAACATGTACAAAACTTTTGCTCCACGGCACAATACATCAAAGTCCCTTTCCAACAAGTGGTCATTCACCTGAAGCAGACTCCAGATGAGTGAGTTACGCCCCTTTTATTCCGGCACTGTAATCTGTCCCGAGCGATTTCAGAACGTACAGTGTTGAAAGATTTTACCGTAACTCCTACGGATCTCCAAAATTTACGATTCTTGATGCGTTGGAAAGAAGACTTGATGGAGTTTCCGAATATCTAATTTTATTCTATTGTACATCTCTAATATAGGCAAAATATTGGTCACAAGAGTGATGTTTATCCTGGCATGTTGATGATCCAACATGCTCCACTTCTAGGACGCCCTTTACCTTGCACACAGACCGAATAAGTGAATTATTTCCCGCTTATACCTAGACGTCATTATTACCAACCTTCTCGAATGAGTGGGAGTGAGGTCAATAATGAAACCTCCGACGGATGCATCGATGATTGCACGTGAAGCTACTGTCAACCTGCCGTAGAACTTCACAACTAGATCCCCTCTTTGATATTTATGATGTGGATGGGGTAGTCATTGAAGCGCTCGAACACCTTAGAGGTTGTCTCCATAGTGTACTGGGCGAAGCTTGATATCTGACAAAGAATCTGCTTCTTCCCTGGTGAGTAGCTCGAGAATCTAAAGCATCCATGCATCTTGATGTCATCCTTTGTAATCCATCATGATTCGCTTGTAACATCTCCATGTATTGAATGTTGCCTACTTGTATCTTCATTTGCCAATGCTCTAGAGATTTTGTTTATATTTTAAGGTTCTGAATTTGATCATGTACACTTGATGAAAGTATTGCCCAAGCTCCTTTTCATTGTTGTCATCTTCATCTCCTTCGTCTTGTTCTTATCGCTGTACTTCTGCTTCTTCTTCATGGATTTTCCCCTATATACAGAATAGAAAAATACCAAAATATAGCTCTATAGAAAATTTTATAAAATTACCTTTTGAATGAGTGGTCATTCATCTAAAACGGAGTTCAAATGAGAAAGTTATGCCCGTTTTATTTCAGCGCTGCATGCTGTCCAGAACTGATTTCAGGATGCGCGACCTTCGATGATTTGGCCATAACCGCTTGTAGGAACCTCCGATTGCCTGGATTCTTGATTCATTGCAACGTAGACTTCATGAGCCTTATTAATATCCAAAAATATTCTATTATTTTTGTGGAGGAACACCTCGGATTAACTCAACTAAAGCACGGTTAAGTCGCTTAACACGCGAATCTCATGCTTTAATCAAGTTAACTCGACGATCCGTCGGATTTCATCCGATTTAACCACTTGAACAGGACCGAGTTAGCATAGCTCACACGAAGGTGAGTGGTTCTAGAGAATACAATAGATCAAACAATTAGTTCAACAATTCATTACACACTAGTTTGAAATCAGAGTTTTACAAGGCTCAAAAGCAACGGAAGATAAAATAGCGGAAGCTAGCGCCGGGGGTCGGATGTCCCTGGTGAGGCCAAATAGGACATCAGTGATCCCACTCCTCGTCGTTCGAGGAAGGATCCCACTCAACCGTCCACCCAGGAGGAAGCTGGGGCGGGCAAGTGCCAACAGCAGCAAGCTCGGAAGTTTCAACTTCACCTGAAAAGAGAGGCCACAAACAAGGCTGAGCTTCTAAGCTCAACAAGACTTAACCGACCGGTGGGAAAACTACTCCACCACTTCTAGACATGCAAGGCTCTTTGGCTGAGGGGTTTGGTTTGCCAAAAGCAACTATAGTAGGTCCTTACTTTCAAAGTTTTAGCTCAGATTCTAAGTTCATTAACCAGTCTACATTGGCAACCTATACTAAACAAGCATAGATCCAAACATTATGTGTATAAGCTCAACATCAAGTTCATGTCATCATCAGATTCCTTCTTTACTCAGTGTAGCATAGCGATCAAGTAGTCTCAAACTGTGAGAGGCAGACGAATCGATTCGAGTTCCTTAACCATGCATGGCGAACCTAACCTCACGACATCCGCGCACCACCGAGGGTTGCTTCCTGTGTCGGCCATCCCCATCAATTCCCTAACCCGTGTCGGGCCCACTTCTCTTGGTGCAAGGTTCCACAGACCCGGCCTCTGCCGTTCCGTGACCACACTTGTCACTACATGCGGCCGCAGGGGAACTCCGTCCCAGAGACAGTGGATCGAACCGCTCACGTCTAGGTTCAATCAGGTACTAGGCTTCCCCATCCCATAATGGGTATGAGATTAGTACTTTCAAACACTTGATCACGAACACCACCACTGTCGGGCCTTAAACAGATTCAAGTAAATAGAAGGGGCGATCAGCCGACCACCAAAAGAGTTCACCAAGCCCTGCCCCGTCCATCGTCCTTATAGTTGTAACCAAAAGGAGAACAACCAACTCCTATAACTCGCGAGTGACAGGAAATCACTCGACTTCTGCCGAGCCCTATTAGGCATTGCAACTACTCGGACTCAACATACTAGTATTCAGATCAAGGGAACTAAGTCATGCATCTATGGTTTCAAACAACTCCTATAACGTAAATGCACATACATATGAAGGAAGGCATGTGCAAGTTTAGAAAGTTAGGTTCATGCTCTGGGGCTTGCCTACGAGCAGGGTGGAGGCAACCTGGTCCTTGGCGGGTTCTGCTTCAGCTCCTGCGGTCGGCGGCTCAGCTACTGCTCCGTCTTCTAGCGCCGGATGCAGTTCGTAGGTGCCGTCGGTGATATTTAGTTCTACACGAATGCAAATGCAGGAGTTAGCACTTATACGGTTATTTCAACAACACTTGCAAGCTTTAGCCCAGAACTTGTAGCAAAGTTACAGGAAAGGGGGGGGAGTCCAACTTCAGTTGGTGGAGGGCAGGATAAAAGGGTCGGATTGGGAGAAACTTACGATCTGACCCTTAGGCTTAAGGAATAGATGTACCGGGGTCCTCAGACTTAACACAGAGAAATCCCCGAAATTTTACACAGATACCCTCGGGTCAAAGAAAAAGATACAGCCGAGCCCTCGGGCGAGGCGGAAAAGGGTCGGCGAAACAAACAAGGTCGGGCGAGACGAAAAAGGGGTTGGGCGAACCGGGAAGGGGTCAGCAGCTTACCTTTAGGCCTACTGGTGAAGTCTTGGGGTCGGGAAGGAATAGACTTAGAAGGAAGACTAAGGCGCTAAGGCTTTGGACGGCGGCGAGGTTCGACGGTGCTTCCTGTGGACAACAAGCAAGCTCTAGCATCGTGTGGAGGAACAGGCGGCTGGTGGGCTGGGAGAAAGCGGGTTTGAGCGGAGAGGGGAACTTCTCAAGAGCTTAAGCGGCAGTGCTCAAATGCGAGCAGAGTATGGTGCGGCGAAACAGCGATGGCGAAGGAAATTCCGGTAGGGGCTCTGGTACTCCTTTCTATAGCTGCGCGGAAGAGAGAGAGAGAGAGAGAGTTTGAGCAGCACGAAGATCGGAAAGAAAAGGAGGGAGTGCGCTGCCTTGGCGGCGATTGCGCGGTGATGGGCGGCGAAACAGAGCTTTGGAGATAGGGTCTTTGGTCATTGGGCACTGGAGACAAGTCCGGCGCAGGCGCGGTTTTGCCGGGATTAAGAGTTGGCGGAGGCAAGCAGGGTCTGGTCGCGTCAAGCGGCGGATTGTGGGCGGCGACTTGACTGGCGTGTGACAGGAAGGAAGGCACTGCAAGCGAGATCGCAGCAGGCAAGGTGACAGGGCGAGCGGCAGCACGAGCGGGCGCAAAACAGCGGCTTGCCGGGGCACATCACTGGTGAGGCGGAAAAAAGAGCTGTCTCTGCTGGAACTGTGGTTGGCGAGGGCGGTATCGTCGTGGAGCGCGCGTGTGGGTGACGCGACTGTGGAGAGGCGGAAAAGCCGGAAGACATCGGGGCGCGCGGCCGGGGATCCGGGCGAGGTGACGGGTGCGGGATGCGAGGCGGTCTGGCGCGGCAGCGGCAAAACCTCTGCCACGGCAGCGACAGGCGCCTTGGCGCGGCCGGCGTGGGTGCGAGCGAGACGGGGCGAGGCAGAAAGGGGTGCAGGGGCTTCCGCGCGCGATTGGGAAGGAGGCGCGCTGATCTATCTTGTCGCGGCCGGCGACTGGGCGAGGCGGCGCGTGTCGGAGAGATTAAGCCACGCAGTAGGGAAGCTCTGAAGCGGGGCGCACGCTGCTCTGGCGCGTTTGACTCGAGAGAACTGGGGGATCTGGTTGTGGGTCCACCACTCAGTCTCTGGTTCTCCCCTAGCTCTAAGATTTGAAGGAGCACTGTCTTTGGGACTTAGAGGAGAACCGGCGGTTTGGTTGGGTTTCAGGGGTTGGCTGATGGAGACGGCAGATTAGTCTTGAGATTAACTCGGCTGGTTAACCAAGGTCGTTACAATTTTCTTTTGAGGTCATGCAAAATGTTGATGACAACAGTAGCTTCTTGCAAATTGATCTGGAGAAGTTGATGATCTTAATCTTGTGATCTTTTGGGGCATTATATCATGCACCCTTTGGCTTCAAGGTCATCACCATTGCTGCACCAGCGAGTAGCATGGTGGAAATGATGCGTCTTCTCCATGATTCTTGATTTAGCCAAAGTGTTGGGATTAGAGGAGGCTCCTGCGCTTTGTATTGACGATCTGAGCAATTTTCTTCCTTGGTTGCATTACTCAATTAGAAGCTCTTGATCATTCCACATGACGAGGACATCAACGCCAATGATACATCCACGTCGACACATGTACCAATTTCTAGTCCCATTACTCGTGCTCGTGCCCGTCAACTGAACCATCAGGTGAGTACACTCTTGAGTTCATGTCCATCATATTTAGACCATGGAGACACGTGCACTCTTGTTTTGCTTAGGAACAAGGGAGAAGACCGAAAGGGAAAAGGATTCGTGTACACTGGATTCGGACTACAAAACAACATCAAGTTGTGACAGTCACCACGGTCACATACGGACTCGGATTGTGGCATTAAGTACTTCATGGAATCATTATAAAGTCTATTTTCATATGGATTTGAACTCATATCCATATCTGTTCTGAGGTGGCCGCAATGATCAAATTACTACTGAGAGTTTTTTCTATCCAAGGTGTTGCGTTGCCTTATTTTGGTCCAATGGGTCGTGTATCAAGTTGGGTCCATTAGGGACGCGTCCTAGAGTTGGAGCACGACCCCAACACCCTTGTGGTCATCATCCCACGTTCTTATACCCCTTAACCGCCATCAGGAACACTCAGGTTTTGTTTATATTAAGTTTAGCTTTTGCTACCTGCTTGTAGGCGTGCGTGCTGGATCACCCACCCATCTTCTTGTCTTCAGAACCCCACCATATTAGAGATTGAGTTTGAAACCTTCATTTATATCTAGTAATTCAGTACTTGTTCTACTTATTCTTGCTAGTTCTTCAATTGCTTGCTAGATGAGTACCCTAGTGGCTGGGGTGTCGCGCTTCACAAGATCGTGGTAGCCATTGAAAGTGGTGTATCGGTTGCTAAGGCACAGCATCCTTGGAAGGCTGTAGTCGAGCCGTGAACGTCGTCTCCATCCACCAATCGAGTTATCCCCTCCACCAATCGAGTTATCCCCTCACCTCTCATCAAAAGATCGGGATTCAACCCAACAATTTCACATCAGTTGGTAGTTAGAGCAAGGTTGATCGGTGAGAGATTTACACTTCTTTACTATTTTTTAATTTCCTATAGTCCAGAAAAAGCCCAAAAAATTAGTAGATTAGTTTTCCTTATTCCTAAAGATCCTTTGAGCCTTTTACTAGTGCTGCTTAGTTAGGGCTTGATGAATCTTCGGTTGCATCTGTTGTGTCGAACTACTGGTCTTAGTGTCTATTCCTTTAGAGTTTTGAGTTCTATCACGTTTTGGTCACCACGAGATCCACCATCACCATATACATATTTGCTATATTTTTACCACCATGGATCCATATGATGTCCGATTTGGGAGTTTAAATACAATGTGGGAAGTTGAAGTTGTGTTCTTTCCAACGGATCTGATCTTGCAGCAAAATTCGTTACGAGCGCTCCACAATCTTCCTAAAAATTTCCACATCTGCTGTATTAACAAAGGTTGTTAAATTAGAATTCGAAGGGGTTGTGTGCAATAGCCTTATTGTTTGGGTTGTCATAGTACCAAATAAAAGATTTAGGCCCCTACAAAAAAAACAAAAAGAAAGAAAAAGAAGAAAAAAAAAGCAAAAAAAGACAAGAGAAGGAGAAAAAAGAAGGGCCTGAATCTGTGAATCTATTGTTTTTCTTCGTGCTATGCTAGTTGCTCCTTTTTAGTGACTACCTTTGTGCCTAGGCTCACATCTCTAGCATGGTTCAGTCTAGGACCAGCATAGTATTGCCGTTGAACGTTTACTCAGCTTGCTTTTGTGACTAACCTGGTGCTAGTACTTCGTTGTTTCAGCCCACCTACAACTCCACATATTTAGCTACAGCTTGAGAGGTCATGTTGTTGCGGCACTGATACACTTCATTCCATAGTTGCATACTTGTTGGTTGTCGTCCCTCCTGTTGAGCAAGGTAAGAATTGGTAAGGGCTTGTGTAACAGGTTGAGAGTGAGTGCCTTGCAATAGCTACATCCTAATAGCTGTAGGGTTTTTATTTCTTCACCTGTTTTCTTGTTGCCTTTGTTCATCTAACCATGATAGGATCAGAGGATAGTGAGAATATGCCATGTTCTCCCTGCACCAAGGGCATCATACAACATTTTGAAAAGCTAGTGAAGGGGCACACAGAAGAACTTGATAATGACTTGCAGGTGATGAATTGATAAGATTGGGCAATTGGAGGCCACACAGATCGACACCAACACCAAGCTTAAAGGGCTGGAGGTGTCGATTGCTCGTATTGACAAGAGTCTTGTTGCTCTTTTGAGGCGTTTTGATGAGATGCATGCTAAAATCATTGATGGGTGTGATCAAGATAACAAAAAGGATGAGCACGTCGAGGAAAATTGGGATGACTATGTTGTTGATACTGAAAAAGATGACCAAGACGCTCATGATTGCCGATGGCTACGTATTAATCGTAGAGGTATGGGTGGTTACCGGCGACGTGAGATACATAACAATGATGATGCTTTTAGTAAAATAAAATGTAAGATACCTCCTTTTGATGGTAAATATGATCCTGATGCATGCATTACTTGGGAGATTGTTGTTGATCAAAAGTTTGCATGTCATGAATTCCTGAGAATACACATATTAGGGTTGGTACTAGTGAGTTCATTGATTTTGCTTCTGTTTGGTGGATAGAATATGGCAATAAAAATTCTAATAACATGCCACAAACTTGGGATGCTTTGAAATGGGTCATGCGGGCTAGATTTGTTCCGTCTTACTATGCACGTGATCTATTAAATAAGATGCAACAATTGAGATAGGGTACTAAAAGTGTAGAGGAATATTATCAGGAATTACAAATGGGTATGTTACGTTGTAATTTAGAGGAGGGTGACAAACCTGCTATGGCCAGATTTTTGGGTGGGTTAAATAGAGAAATTTATGACATCCTTGCTTATAAAGATTATAATAACGTAACTCGTTTATTTCATCTTGCTTGTAAAGCTAAAAGGGAAGTGCAGGGACGACGTGCTTGCACAAAGTCTAATATTTCTGCAGGAAAATCTACATCATGGTAGCCACGCACGACTACTTCCTTGACCGGATCTGCAACTCCACCCACTCCCCCGTCGAGTCGACCAGCAGCACTGCCTCCCTCCAGCAACAAACCACATGGTTCTCCCACAAATTCAGCAACCAAGTTTGTCTAGAAACTAGCCACTAACACCTCTTCAGTTGCATCCACGGGTAGAACAAGAGATGTTCAGTGCTATCGTTGCAAGGGCTATGGACACGTGCAGCGTGACTGTCCTAGCAAGCGTGTTTTGGTAGTCAAAGAAGATGGTGGATATTCCTCTGGTAGTGATTTTGATGAAGATACACTTGCTTTGCTTGATGCTGACCATGCAGGTAGTGAAGAACAACCAGTAGAGTAGATTGGTGCAGAGGATGCAGAGCATTATGAGAGCCTCATTGTGCAGCGTGTGCTTAGTGCACAAATGGAGAAGGTGGAGCAGAATCAGTGGCATACACTGTTTCAAACAAAGTATGTCATTAAAGAGTGTTCACACCGTTATTCATTGATGGAGGTAGCTGCAACAACTTGGCTAGCAATGATATGGTGGAGAAGCTTGCACTTACATCCAAACCACACCAACATCCATATCACATTCGATGGCTGAACAATAGTGGTAAGGTAAAGGTAACCAAGATGGTACAAGTTAATTTTGCTATTGGCTCGTACCGTGATGTTGTTGAATGTGACGTTGTGCCTATGGAAGCTTGTAATATTCTCTAAGGTAGACCATGACAATTTGATATGGATTGTATGCATCGTGGTGGATCAAATCAGTATTCCCTCATACACCATGATAAGAAATTCTTTTGCTTCCTATGTCTCCTAAAGCTATTTGGTGTGATGATGTTGCTAAAGCTACAAAAGCCAAAACTTAGCGCAATTAAAATGCCAAATCTGTTGGTAGCAAGAAAGATGAGATAAGATTAAAAGGACATTGCTTGCTTGGTACTAAATCTGATATTAATGAATTGGTTGCTTCCACTTCTGTTGCCTATGCTTTGGTATGCAAGGATGCTTTGATTTCAATTCACGATATGCAGCATTCTTTGCCCCCTATTGTTGCTAACATTTTGCAGGAGTATTCTGATATTTTTCCAAGTGAGATACCAGAAGGTTGCCAACAATACGAGGGATTCAGCACCAAATTGATCTTATTCCTGGTGCATCTTTGCCAAACCGTGCGCCATACAGAACAAATCTGGAGGAAACAAAAGAAATTCAGCGACAAGTGCAAGCACTACTCAACAAAGGTTATGTACGTGAGTCTCTTAGTCCTTGTGCTGTTCCAGTTATTTTAGTGCCTAAGAAAGATGGAACATGACGTATATGTGTTGATTGTAGAGCTATTAATAATATCACCATTCGATATCGACACCCTATTCCACGTTTAGATGATATGCTTGATGAATTGAGTGGTGCTGTTGTGTTTTCAAATGTTGATTTGCGTAGTGGGTACCACCAGATTCGTATGAAATTGGGAGATGAATGGAAAACTGCTTTCAAAACTATGTTCGGTTTATGAGTGGTTAGTCATGCCTTTTGGGTTAACTAATACACCTAGTACTTTCATGAGATTAATGAATGAGGTTTTGCGTGGTTTCATTGGAAAATTTGTTATAGTCTACTTTGATGATATATTGATTTATAACAAATCTATGGATGAACATCTTGATCACTTACGTGTTGTTTTCAATGCTTTACGAGATGCACATTTATTTGGTAACCTTGAGAAGTGCACCTTTTACACTGATCGAGTCTCTTTTCTTGGCTATGTTGTGACTCCACAGGGAATTGAGGTTGATCAAGCCAAGGTAGAAGCTATACAGTGATGGCCTGTACCAAAGACTATCACACAGGTGCGGAGTTTCCTAGGACTTGATAGTTTCTATCACTGTTTTGTAAAGGACTTCAGCACCATTGCTGCACCTTTGAATGAGCTTACAAAGAAGTGTCTTTTAGTTGGGGCAAAGTACAAGAGAACTCCTTCAATATACTAAAAGATAAGTTGACACATGCACCCCTCCTCCAACTTCTTGATTTTAATAAGACTTTTAAGCTTTAATGTGATGCTAGTGGAATTAGATTGGGTGGTGTTTTGTTACAAGAAGGCAAATCTATTGCATATTTTAATGAAACATTGAGCGGGTCTGTTCTGAATTATTGTACTTATGATAAGGAATTGTATGCTCTTATTCGCACATTAAAAATATGGCAGCATTACTTGTGGCCCAAAGAGTTTGTTATCCATTCTGATCATGAATCTTTGAAGCATATTCGTAGTCAAGGAAAATTGAACTGTAGACATGCCAAGTGGGTTGAATTTATTGAATCTTTTCCTCATGTTATTAAGAACAAGAAAGGGAAAGAGAATATCATTGCTGATGCTTTGTCTAGGAGATATAGCTTGCTGAATCAACTTGATTACAAAATATTTGGATTAGAAACAATTAAAGACCAATATGTTCATGATGCTAATTTTAAAGATGTGTTGCTGCATTGTAAAGATGGGAAAGGATGGAACAAATTCATCGTTAGTGATGGGTTTGTATTTAGAGCTAACAAGCTATGCATTCCAACTAGCTCAGTTCATTTGTTGTTGCTGCAGGAAGCACATGGAGGTGGCTTGATGGGGCATTTTGGAGCAAAGAAAATGGAGGACATACTTGCTTGCCATTTCTTTTGGCCAAATATGAGAAGAGATGTGGAGAGATTTGTTGCTTGTTGCACGACATGTCAAAATCCTAAGTCATGGTTAAATATACACGGTTTGTATTTGCCTGTACCTGTTCCTAGTGCTCCTTGGGAAGATATTTCTATGGATTTTGTGTTGGGAATGCCAAGGATTAGGAAGGGACATGATAGTGTTTTTATGGTTGTTGATAGATTTTCTAAGATGGCACATTTCATACCATGTCATAAAACTGATGATGCTACTCGTGTTGTTGAATTGTTCTTTAGAGAAATTGTTCATTTGCATGGTGTGTCCAACACAATTGTTTCTGATCGTGATGCTAAATTTCTTAGTCATTTTTGGAAGACTTTATGGGCAAAATTGGGGACTAAGTTTTGGTTTCTACTACATGTCATCCCCAAACTGATGGTCAAACTGAAGTTGTGAATTGAACTTTGTCTACTATGTTAAGGGTTATTTTAAAGAAAAACATTAAGATGTGGGAAGATTGTTTGCCTCATATTGAATTTGCTTATAATCGTTCGTTGCATTCTACTGCAAAGATGTGCCCATTTCAGATTGTTTATAGTTTGTTGCCTCATGCTCCTATTGATTCAATGACTTTGCCATCTTTTGAAAAACTAAATTTTGATGCTACTAAGCGTGCTGAATTGATGTTAAAACTACATGAAACAACTAAAGAAAATATAGAGTGTATGAATGTTAAATATAAGTTTGCTAGTGATAAAGGTAGAAAGGAAGTAAAGTTTGAACCTGGAGATTTAGTCATTGCACGTAGCTGATTGTCGTTGACGCCGTCCAACCATCTCAATGATTGAAATATTGATCTCGAACGGACCTTCAACTTTAGCTATGTTCAGGATCGGCAGATCGCTGATCTTTGGTGTCCAAATCTCGCTAAGCTTGCCTTCGGGCTGTTCTCTCATTGTTACTTATTATCCAAGTTCGGTTGACCTTATTTGATGGAGTGCTGAGTAGTTGTTCTTCGTCCTTCGCAGTTGATGTTTCTGTTGCAGCTTCTCGCATAATTTGCCTGCACTTTTTTATTTTTTCCATGCACAAAAAGAAAAGAAAATATTTGTTTATTTTTTCGAGGGGCAAAAGTCCATCTCATATTAGGGTTAGAAAAACATATACGAAAACTATACAAGATAAATAATATACAAGAAAAATATTCATAGGAAAATTATGAACAAGAAAAATATCTACAGATGCAAAAGTTAATCTAAAACTTGATCACTTGTTTCCCCAGCAATGGCACCAGAAAATTTGTTGATGGCATTAGCATGCCAGTTTTAATCGCAAGCACACGGATCAGTTATAGCTTTTCCCTTAGAGTATTTCCCTAAGGTTTATCAATCCGTGGAAACAAGGTCATAGGATCTAGACTAACTAAGCATTGCAAAACATGATTCAGGTTGCAAGATGGTTGTGAATACACATGAATAGATATGAAGCATGAGCAGATATGAACAAGAGGTAACTCATCTAGAGAAAAGACTAAACTATGCATATGTTGTAGTTCTAGCTAGACGGCAAGCAGAAACATGGTTCTCATACAAAGCATCTTTAAACCACCAATTCCGATCTGACTCCCAAAACCCCCCGCCTTACACAGTATTAGACCCCGTCATGATCCTACCAATTAGCGTAGGAAGTCTAAGGGCATGAACATAAAGCACATGTCTAGCTGTTATAATAGATCAGACATGCAAACCTAGTCACCATGACTACAAGAACACCCTATGCAATCTGCAAGCTTTATAGATTGGAATAAGCAAACTCATAAGAGTAGAAATCCTTGAAGGAGGCATATGAATTGCTAATGAATCGAAACCAATCTATTACTTCACCATGAATGATTGTTCATCACAAGATCTCCACCGAGGCTATACCCGCAACTTGTGAATCCTAGCTCTAGAACTCCAGCGTGGATCTTCCTCGTAGGGTGCTCACGCCAGCTGGAACCAAGCCTAAGCTAGCCTCCAAACAACTGTACGGCCCTCAACTCTCTGTAGATAGTTGTCCCTCAAGTTCCTCAGGTCCTTCTGCTTTGAATCTTCAATCCAATCTGCGTGCTCGATGAAATATCAGGGTATTTATACCCTGGAGAGGCCGTGGTAGAAATTGGAAGGCGAACGGGCGAAGGAAGGGTCCAGGACGATCGGCCTGGTCCTTCCTTTTATCTCCTCGCACCCAACTTCATCGTCAAGTCTCCTTTGATGTTTAGGAAACTTATTTTTACTTGCATGCGAGTTTGGCACATCGATAGCCTCGGGACAAGTATGGATCTTGATATCTTTCCAAAGTTCTGCTTGCTTCCATCTTTGATCCTGAAGTAAACTTGCCATATCTTGTGAAACTTAGCCCTTAAGTATTCTTGGAGTAGTCCTCGCCGAAGATGAGCATGAAAGGGACCCAGGGGACCCTAGACCGATAGGCCTTTTGGGGGGCCTTTGGTTTTCATCTTTCTCTGGGTTGTTGCTCGTTGTGAGCCTCATCCAATTATGCTCCAATTAAGTCTAATTTCCTAAAAAAAACAGAATTTCCTTCAAAATACAATGCATATGCAAAAATGACCCAATTATTAAGTCTGATCAATAGTTATGATATCATTTGTATGCCAATATTGAAGATAAACAGGAGTTAAAGTGTGTAACAAGCGTCAATAAGGAAGTGGGAGGAAAATCTCCCAATCCATAGCATAACTTTAGTCTAGAAAGATCAAATTGGGCATGCTTCCTCCCAAATCGCCATTGGCTGTAGAAAATACTTCACAGGGCCTGCATGCCATGCATCTACACTCGCAGTGAAGCAGATCTTGCTTCGTCGCCGGCCACATCAACGCTCCACGTATCGCCACTCACGAGCATCTACGTGCACATCCCTAGGGAGGACCGGGGCTCCTTGCTGCAGCTTGCGCCCAGAGAAGAGGGCAGTGGCCTGAGGATGGAGGGAGGCCAGAGTGGGCAGCAGCCACCACTGGCAAGGGGTGCCGGTGGCCAAACCCTAGTGGGAACCGCGAGGGAGAGGTGATGGGATAGAAAAGAAAAAAGAAGTGGTACGTTCATAACCAATGGCAGGTGGGTAATTTCGTGGAAAAGTTGCCCCTCATAGTCGGAAAAAGTAAGGGAGGAGGCGTTGTCAGATTTGTATAAAGGAAAAGCTGCCTTTCTTAAAGTCAATTGTATGGGGTTACCCCATTTAGTTGGTTTTTAGCTTTTTTAAGAAGCCAAAGCACTTAGGAAGCTAGGACCCTTACTGTCGTCTGACAAACACTCGCCATTTAGCCCTTCCACTGCCTTTGCTCCGCCATATGGCGTCGTGTCAGCGATCACTAACACCAAGCACTTGGTGTTCTGCGAGGGTAATCTGTACCAGGTCTGGAGGAACACAAGCTGCACCGTCAATCTGCGGGTGCGGGGAGTGGGTCAGCATCGCGTGTCGTTGGGCGAGGTGTTCATCTTGAGGTACTAACCCTAGCTAAGGCCATGCAGCTGGGATGTGGTGAAGATCCTGGGGGGCTACTCGTTTTTTGTGGGGTGGAACAATGAGGTGTCAATGTATGCAGAGGGTGTGCCGGGGCTTCGGGGCAACTGTGTGTACTGGATCGCTGGGCATGGTAGGGAAAAGGGCATGGTCACCGGGAGGTCCGCACTGTGCCGATCTCAAGCGGCGGTCGTTGAAGCAGCTGGGTGTCCCCGTAGAACAAGCCTCTGGTACTTCTTGAGCGATATGGTGACCACCAACAACAGAGATGAATGATGAAGGGAGAAGGAATAATACTCTTACTTGCATCCAATAGCACCAACGGAAGTAGCGATCTTAGTTTGCTATTTCTTTGGTAGTTAGGATATAAACAATTTTATTTTAGGCAGTCTGCTTGGATATTCTTCAGCGCACCTGCCTTTGTTATATAATGTTAATGGTCGGTCATTAGCCAATACTTTCAATCCATTAGCATTCTTTATTACTTGTTTTGCTAGTCCAAAACTACAAACTGGATATTTATTTGTACTTTGTGGAAGTTCAATTTCTTCAGTCGTGACCACAGACAGATATCTAAGAATGTATCACTACTAGAGAACTGACTTTAGATCCCACCCTCTTTAGTCTCGGTTTAATTTCGGCCCGAGAGAAAAGGGGATATGCCATTGTAGGTTGGAATGGGGCGCACCTTTACTCTCAGTTCTTTTTTTGCAACCAGGACTACAGGCCACCCTTTAGTCTCGGTTAAAATGGCTAGTTTTCGGGCAGCAACGCGCCACTCTTTACCCTTGGTTGGAGCCACCAACCGGGACAAAAGATCCAATCTTTTGTCCCGGTTACCAACCGGGAGTAACAACCAACTGGGACAAAAGCTCTAATCTTTTGTCCCGGTTGGATTTACCAACCAGGATAAAATCTTACCTACAAGACTTTCTTAATCCTCCACTCCTCCAGCCCGAGCCACTCCACTCCACAAAGACAGAGAAGCTCATCCTCTCCATGGCACCGAAGCAAGCCTAGGGGAGGTGCTGCTGAATTTTTTTTCCTCATTTCCGTGGGGATTTCACTCATCCAAACTGTTATGAAGGTTATCTACTTCATGCTCCATTCATTTATTGTTGTTAAGCTTTGTTTTATACTTTAGAGAGGGAGAAAAATGAGTTTGTTTGTTGTTAAGCATCTAGAGGATTTGTATTTATACATATTTTTGAGCTACAATGTGATGGATAGTTTGAATGTGAGGGAGAATAGACAGTAAATGTAAGGTAGAATTGAGATTATTTCAATTTTATGTATTAGGGAAAAATTAGAGTCAATGTGTTTTTAATATTTCTAAATTAGTCATATAAATTGTAGGTGTAATTTCATACTTTAGTACTTTTCAGATAGAGGTATGGAATTAGCCATTTTTAGAATAAGTAAATTATGTGGGAAATATTGAATTTTTTAATAGTTTAGTTATTTGTAAATTAAATGCGAGCTAAATAATTTATGGTACATAGAGATGGCTTCTGATGCTGGATGTAGTGGCGATGGTGGGGGAGATCATCGTTCCTCTCGCGGCAAGGGGAAAACCATAGTTGACCCTCATGATAAGCCGAAGAAAATAAGTGCGTAGGAGAAAGCAATGCTTTGTTATTTGCAAAGATGTCATGAAAATGCTGTTACGGCGGGTCAGGAACCTCCTTTTGGTGGTCGTTATGCTCCACCGCCAATCCCGGGTGTTTTAGGTCCACTTATAAGTACTACCATTGCAGGAGGTACAAATAAACCACATGATGAGGCTGTGTCAGCGAAACCTTCGTCTTCGCTTCCCAAGGATACTTGAAGTCCTTCTAGATAGTACTTAGTGGATGGTTTGTCGTAGTGTATCATGTTGTTATTGCTCTCAAGTTTAAATTTGTGTATTTCTATGTAAACTTTCAGCAATATTTGAGTTTGTCGTAGTGTATCATGTTGTTTGCTTCTGAAATTTTAATTTGTGTATTTCTATCTAAAATTTTAGCAATGTGATGGATAGTTTTATTGTAATCCATGCGCCCAATGCAGTAACTAGAAGTGCTATTCAAAGGCATCCTGGGGGACCATTCATAGTCACTTGTTTAGATACGGTTTCACGCCTAACTATTTGGTTTGGACCCGTCACGGCGAAAGAGGGGTTGTAATGGAAGACGGTGAAGAGGAGGAGGATGATGACAACATTCCGGACTGCGCTATAGGCCAAGCTTTTGCAGATACTACAATGGGTGAGGCTGATGAAGATGAGTTTGCAGAAGATGGCCATACTGACGATCTCGGTCAGATGGTTAGGGATATCTTATTTTTTGCTTCCTGAAATCCAATGAAAACATAAATCAAATAAATTTTCAAAAACTAGTCGGGAGATGAAAAATAGGAGAAGACTCCCATTTATCCCAGTTATAAAGTAGAACCGGGATAAAAGGGACTTTTCGATTCCCACCTCGAAGTACCCATTTATCCCGTTGATCATAAACCGAGATAAAAGGGGGGGCCTTTTATCGCGGGTGATCATAGATTTATATTAGAAACCGGGGTTAAATGTCCTTTAATCCCGGTTTCAGTTACAAACAGGGATAAAAAGGGTGGTCCCGTATAAAAGTTATAGCGTCTTCTACACTCCCCGCGCCCAACACATAGCGAAATTTTCACTCGTCATCCTCGTCCCGTCCGTCGCCGGCCTCCGCACTAGCCGCTCCCCATCGCCACCGTCACCGCTCCTCGTCGCCGCCGCCGGCCCATCCTATTCGTTGGCCTCCTCCATCTCCGTCGCCGCCGCCATCATCTTCACCCGCAATCATCGCCGGCCTCCTCCTCCATCCCCGTCGCCGTCGCCGACGTGTCCATCCCCATCGCCGCGACCTTCGCGCGTGCCCCTCATCGCGCGCTGGCGCCACCTCCTCCCCGTCATTGTAGCCGTCCCCGTCACCGCGGCCGCCGTCCCCGTCGCCAGTCGGCCGGCCGCCTCCCCCGTCGTCACCGCGCGTCCTCATCACCGACGCGCCTACCTTCAACTCCGGCCATCCCCCCGGCCCGAATTAATTTTTGAAATTTGGTAGATTACATACAAAATAAATTTTGTGTACATTTAGGCCCCGTTTGGATCATTGCAATTGTTTGTGGAATATAGCTGTATACTTCTAATTAATGCTTAGAAATTAATTGAACTTTGGTACAAATGTTTACAAAAGTTTGTTGAATTTCTTAGAAATTGGTTGAAATTTAGTACATTTTGTATATTATATTTTGTATGTTACATTTTTTATATTACATTTTGCATAGTACACTTTGTATTATATTTTGTATATTACACTTTTTATATTACATTTTGTATAGTACATTTTGTATATTATATTTTGTATAGAACATGTATAGTACATTTTGTACGTTATATTTTTTATATTACATTTTGCATAGTACATTTTTTATATTACATTTTGCACAGTAAATTTGTTGAAATGAATTTTTTTTCATGGTTGTTCTATATATGATTTCATGTACAAAGTAGTTGAGATCAGTGGCAGACGATGAGGCCAGAAGTTATCTAATGGAGCGGATTATTGCTGGTGATAGTAGTTCCAACCTTCCCATAGCGTACATCAATGAAGAGGGTAGCCACGCAGACATGTTTCTCAACCTGTCTGCCGATGGCAATGAACAGCCCGAGCCCCAGCAAAACGTTACCGTGGCAGAAAGTTCCGATGAGGTATAGATCATATTTTAACCCTCTCTATATATAATATATGATGTTATTCATTATTAATATGTACTAATTAATTAATGAATCTTGTACTGTTAGCCCTCTGGATCGATGAACCATCGTCCGAAGCCCTGAGGTCCTTCCAAGGTGAAGACCGGAACAAAAAAGGCTATCATCACGGAAGTCACAGAAGAGGGTAGGCCAGTTGCTCCCCAAAAAGTGGCAACACGGTACGTGAGTCAGATCGGGGCAATCATAAGGGAGAACGTGCCCATCAGCATAAGGGAGTGGAAGGGCAAAACGACTAATCCATACGCGCTCCAGGAACCAGAAAAGAATATGTTGTGGGTAGAAGTTAAGAAACATTTAACATTTCCCGATGGATATATTGAAAATGGTGTGAAAGCATGGACACTGAAGAAGATGGCCACACAATTCCAGACACTCAAGAAGATGTTGGATACCACCTACATTAAGAAGGGCCGAACTCCAGGTTTTACTGTGTATCCACAGTGTAAGGACCATTGGGAGGCATTTCTACAATACAAGATCACCGAAGACAGTAACAACTAGGTTGCCCAGAACATAGGCAATGCTAGGGGAAGGAGTACCATCAAAAGCTAGGGTGAGGTGGTTACGCCAAAGCAATTCCCAAATGGAATCAGATGGAAAAGACCTGATTAAGCGGGGTATCGTACTAGGAACAATTGATTGGCCCGAACGATCAAAAAATTGGTATTACGCTCATGGAGGTGAGATAAACCCAGATGATGGGACGCTGGTCTTCGATGACCTGTTACGTGAAGCAGCCACAAAGCTTGACAAGATTATTAAAGATGTTAAGGATGGGACGTTGATGGTGTGCCGAGAGAATGATGAGCTCACAATGGCCCTCGGGAATCCCGAACACCCAGGACGTACCGGAGAGTTCGGACTTGTTCCGTGGAAGTTCGCATTCCGAGGCGACTTGGACATGTACACAAGCCAGAACTGAAGAAAGGAGCAAGAGGATGAGAGGTGGCGGCGCATGATAGAATCCAAACTGCAATCTGTAGAAGTAAGAATGCAGGAGGGAGGCAGTAGACGAATGGCCGACGTAGTTGGCAGCCCTTCTCAACACCTCAGGAGCAACTGTGCATCTACAGGGCTCCCTGAGCCACATACGCCAGGATTACCTGTGGAAGAGCAACTATTCCCTGTGGATGCCATCACGCAATGCACCACATATGAGCTGCATACACCGATCGGCAACCTCAGCATTAAGGTACGTATATATACATAATATTTATGCACCGGAGCCTCGGGAGTGCTTTGGCAATTTGAAGTTTAAGAACTTCATTTCTTTTATATATCCAGGTGGCGTACAGGAGTGCATTGCTAATCCTGCCAAATCATACATGCCATGGCATGGAGATTCCACCTGGCTATGCTAGTGTTGGCGTAGAGACAATCCCTGATAGCCAATTTGAAGGCCTAGATCTCGACTTCCTAGCAGGCGATGGGCCAACAGCACTAGGAGAAGTGGTTCACGGGATCATTCTATGGCGCAAACGCTACATCATCATCCCCAGCGTGGAGGCACCTCCTCAAAGCTCAAGACCACTCTCCGCAAATCCACAGCAGCGACCATCTCCTCAAACATCCAGACCATCATCTCCACCACAACCTGCTCCACGATCAAGGTCTCCATTTCCACACATCCTGGTGGTTGGAGCGACGACGACGACAACAACACCCCTCCACGATCACCTTCACCGGGACTAAGAGCACCATTTAAGAAGTCACGACTACTACCTCCCAAGCCAAGACAGCGTAAGAAGAAAACAAAGGAGCCTGAGATGACTCCTGAGGAACGCTGGACCAAAATCAAAGTGCAAGCTAGTGAGTGGTTGAGGGAACAGAGGGAATTAAGAAAAGCAAGGGAGATGGAGCCACCGCCAGTAGATCGAAGAGAATTATATAAATTCATCAAGACGCAAGAACAAGCCAAGAAGAGTCAACCACTACTATCGAACTATGAACGGGCATTAGTAAAGGTCGATGAGAAGAAAAAAAGAAAAAAGTCGAGCTGCCAGCTGCACCACCAAGTGAACCGAAATGGACCTTTGAGCTAGGCAAGCCTATGGTTAGTCCTGATTCGCTAAAGAAGCTATCAACGAAGATGTACGAATTCCATCAATGGTACATGAAATTGTCTGCCGATGAGAGGGAGATGTTGGGCCTTAAGATAAAATCGATAGATTTTCACGGCGAAGGCGACGCAGTCCTGTGGCTACGATTCAAGGATATATACAAAGTGTACCATCATGGTGCCCTAGACGTCTCTCTGATGAGCGTATGGACTCTGTAAGTGTCTGTTTATATGTACATGTAAATTTTGGCTCATATCATTTTTTTTGTGCATGCGTCGCCGTACTAATTAACTTCGTCTTCCATTTTATGTAGGATGCTAATTCGGACATGCCGACATGAAGCGTACCTCCATATTGGCTTCATGGATCCATCCATAGTGAACCAAGCCCAGATACGAGATTGTCCAGACAAAACGTTGCTGGCAGTATACAATTCTTTAGATAGACAAAAATTAAAGGATCACATACTACTTCCATACAACTTCAAGTAAGTGTGTGTATACCGTCTATATTCGTTTTCTTTTTTGTTACCTAATTAATGTTAGTTACCTCTAATATATATGAACATTAATGTACGCAGCTCCCACTGGATCCTCATTATTATTAACATTGATCGAAGTCACGTCACTGTCTTTGATTCGTTGAGGAGAGATCCGAAGGAGTACCAAGACGTGCAACACACGCTAGACATGTAATAATTCTGGACCTCTATCTCTATACAAAATTTTGTTTCCTAAATTTTCACCTAACACTATATCACTCATTATTTTAATCCGCGGAGCATGGAGAGAATTCATCAGGGCAGACAGATCAGGTCAATTCAAAGAAAAACTTACATGGAGAACAGACTTCCCGGTATGTATGAAGTCTGCACATTTTGTACATTCTATAGCATGAATATTTAATAACTTAATTGTTTTTCCCCACAACAGTGCTTAAGACAGGAACCTAGGAATGATAATCTATGTGGCTACTATGTCTGTGAGCACATGCACAATTTATTGGGACCCAAGACCATCAAGGCCACGGAGCACGAATTTAAAGTATGTAAAATAAAACTATTAATAGTTATTTATTTTCTACAATTGTTCATGTAAAATTCACATATATGTATCCAAATTACAGATGTGGAATATTTAATTGGGACTCTTGAAGAAGGAAAGAGTAGCGGCAATATGTGAAGGTCTCATTGGATTCCTGGTGGACGAGGTGGTAAATCCACAAGGAGACTTTCATTACGATGGATGAAAATTAGACACTCCCAGCACCTCGACGGGAAGATCATCGTAGTTATATATATAGTTTGATTTAGGTTGCATATATATGTAATACGTACGCTAATTAGATTTGTGTATATATATATTACGCTAAGAATTATATAGTATTTGTATAAATACTTGTTTGGTTCATTTAAATAATTGTTTGATTTGTTTAAATAGTAGTTTGATTGATTTCATTATAAAAAAGTTCTCAACTACTAAAGGTTAACTAAAGGGGTATGTGAGATATGCACGAAATTATAGGCGCCATGCAGGCGCCTATATGGTCCTGTACGCACGCACTTTAGTCCCCGGTTTGTAAATGACTAAAGAGGAGACCTTTAGTCCCGGTTTGTAAATGACTAAAGAGGAGACCTTTAGTCCCGGTTTGTAACACCAACCGGGACTAAAGAGGTATGTCCACCGCCTAGCCGGAGCAGGAGGCTGCGCAGGGGAGGGGAGCCGTGGGCGCTCGCTCGACCGATCGGAAAGCTCGCCGGTGCGGTCGAAACGGTCGCCTGACCGACTGAAGCATTCGCCGGTGCGGTCGGGGTGCGCACCCGACCGATCGGAGAGATCGCTCGTGTGGTCGGGGCGTTCACCTCGCTGGTGCAGTTGGGGCGCTCGCCCGACCGATCGGAGAGCTCGCTGGTGCGGTTGGGGCATTCGCCCGACCGATCGGAGAGCTCGCTGGTGCGGTTGGGGCGCTTGCCCGACCGATCGGAGAGCTCGCTGGTGCGGTTGGGGCATGCGCCCGATCGATCGGAGCACTTGCCGGTGTGGTCGGGGCCACACCCGCGTGTGGCGCGGTCGTAGTCGGAGCAGTCAGGAGGGCTCCGGTCGCAGTCAGAGCAGTCAGCGATGGCATGGCCCTAGCAAGTTTTGACAATGCGGCAGGCTGCCGCAATGGAGAAGCCGCTGCAACAGGATGTGCGAGAGAAGCCGCAGGAGAGGCTGCAGAAACCACACGTGGCTGTGCGGGAACACCTGAGGCACCGAGGGCCGCACGTGGCAGTACGGGGATGCTGGGAGGCGCAGCTGCATGTGGCTGTGCGAGGACAGCGGGTGCAGCCGAGCTACCAGAAGCAGAAGCCGAACGTGCATCGGGTGGAAGTCCTGCAGGCAATAGAGATGGTGCTGAGCCAATAGAGGGTGGCACCACATCAGAAGGCTCCAACAAAAAATCAAAGTCCTTGTTAGCTGGGGGGCAGTTGCTGCTTAGAAAAGGGAAAGGTGGTCTCGTCAAACACGACATGGCGAGAGATGATGACTCAGCTGGACGAGAGATCAAGGCAGCGGTATCTCTTGTGATGAGCAGAAAAGCTAAGAAAAATGCACAGGGTGGAGCGAGGAGCAAGTTTGTGTGGCGCAGTAGCGGAAAGATTCGGATAGCAAGTGCAACATAAGACGGTGAGACGCAAAAGAGACCCATGTGCGGCGTGGACGAGCTAAGGGTTTCTGTAGGTAGAATGTTCGTAGAATGTTCAGTAAATATGTGGTAGTGTGCAGAGACTCAACCCAGTAGGAGGGAGGCATACTAGGGCACGACAGGGAGCCGACTAGGGCCTGGTGCACAGCCAGAGCCTATGTACACGCACAGCACATACACATCATCTAACATCACCATTCAATGGCAGTCACCGAAGCAGTAATCTTAGTTTGTTGTTTCCCTGTTATTCAGGATAAACATTTTAGCTGCTTGATTGAATATCTCAGCAACTGTCATTTAACAATACTTTACTTGTTTTTGCTATTCGAAACTCTATGGTGGGCATTGCTGTACTTTGTGGATCCAAGTTCAATTTCTTCAGTTGTGACCACCAACAAATTTTAAGAATAATAGTATATGCTGGCCTGATGATTGTTGGCTACATTCATTATCGGAAATGATTTTTTATATCCAAGTTTTTTGTAATTTTACAAACGTCTGAGATTATGGTAGCAAAGTGTTTTATCAAAGGTAGGATCAATCTAAAAGGCGGTGAAGAAGAGTGACAAGTGAATTCGACAGCTTTAATAATCCCCATGCTGAATAATCCATTTCATTATTTTCAAATGTGTGAAACCAATCTTTTTTTATCTTGTTTAATTAACATGGGTATGTTGTGGTATGTTGTCTATGTTAATATGGCTTCGCTACCGGTGGCGGAGCTAGGATTTTTGCGAAGGGTATGCCGAACGAAAATTTATATATGCAAACCGGTAAAATCCATTTAGCAATTCAGTACAGTATCATAAAAATTACCTCACAATTCAATACACAACTATTAAATAGCATAATAAATCTTAAATGAAGATAGAAATAGTTCAAATAGCACACTAATAGTCTTAAATCATAAACTTTGTGCCTATTTGGTTTATTTGCTTATCAAATTGGTATTGATTCTACTGGTGGCAACGGCAAGTGTTGAGAGGGTATTTTCTGGAATGGATTTTGTCAAAACCAAGCAGAGAAACAAAATGACTCATAATCTCTTAGATGATTGACTTGTCATGTTCATTGAGAAAGACATTTTGGATGAAGTAGATGAAGACGATGTAATCAAGACTTTCATATCTGTTAGAAAGCGTAGGCCCAAAAAGTAGTAATGTAATCTTATTTGGTTAAGTTTCTATCATGCATATTCTAAACTATTAGTGTGCTATTTGAACTATATCTATCTTCATTTAAGACTTATTATGCTATTTAGTAGTTGTGTACTGAATTGTGAGGCAATTTTTATGATACTGTACCAAATTGCTAAATGGATTTTACCGGTTTGCATATATAAATTTTCGTTCGGCATACCCTTCGCAAAAATCCTAGCTCCGCCACTAAGTGGCAATGGCATGCGATGATGTGTCCATTGACAGCAAGGCACTAGTGGTGACTTAGTCAATCTCGAGAACCTACGCTAACTGAATCTCCTGGAGATGCTCGGTCTTGAGAATCTCGATGCCCCTCAAAGTGAAATAATAAGCACATGACAAAAATAGTAAGCTAGAGCATCATACAAAGGTCCCTCTGTAACTGGTCGTTGATAATATTAAATAGATCATTTTTTTATAATCCTACCAAGGGCTATAGTCATAATGATATTCCTATTCAATTGCTTCAATCGCTTTCATTCCTCTCATATTACTTCCAAGGCATACAATAATTTGTTATTTGTGGAAGATTTCTTTCTCATCCAATGCCCTTCCTCGATGGTCTGAAAGATAGAAATTTTGAATTCTTTCTATGGGGTCACACCCAAGGTCATAGTAAATCCGTGAATTTCATTCAAATAATTTTTCTTACATGATGAAGATAAAGAAATAGACATTTGGATTCAACATTATTCCATGATTCCTATTTGAAAGACAAGACTACACTCTTTGTTGCATGGATGTGGAAGAACAAAAATAAGATTTTGAAAATAATTGAAAGATGATGAAAAGAAAATCTGATTTTTAAGCTCTTTTTATGTATCATGGAAAAGAATTGCAATTTATTCTTGTTCCTGATGTCTAATAATATGAAATTGGAAATAGCGATAAATTATTGCCTTGCATGATTAAAGTCTAAGGAAATAAAAGACTTGCTTATATACCAATTTCATCCCGTCAAATTATATCAGAATAGAAGATAGAGATATTATTCAAGGAGCACTTGCATTTTTTTTTAATATCCCGCTTGTTTTGTGTTATAATTTCTAACAAATCATGTACTGCTGTTTGAAGAGAAAATATATCCCATTGTCTTAGCCTAGCTATCGGATTTTATAAATAAAAAATAATCTTTTTCTTATTCATTAACATTATATTATAAGTAATATAATTAAAATGAAATTGGCAACATAGTTTTTTAAAAATTATATTGCAGCCCGTTAAACTACCAAAAGGACCGGCTGCATGGGCTTTAGGCTAGGGCGACAGTTGTGACTAGAGATGGATTCGGATCGAATATGCATAGAATCAAATTTAAATCTCACTATTTACCACATTTTAATTCGAATTCAGATACAAATACAAAACAAATAGTTCGAATTCGGATTCGCATTCAGATACTCACTTGACTTGAAACTTAGCGTCATAACGAGTATCAATTTGCTTTATCGATGGTTTTATAGTTGGTAAAAAAAATTATGTTACGAGTAGTATGGAGTAAAATAAGAGTATAGTACATAATAGATATCTCATTGAAATAACATAATATATAAAAATAAATGTTTCTAGTAAACATATACCCTTTAATAATAAAAATAACTACATTAATACATATAAATATAATTTATTCATTAAAAAATAATATAATGTATTTAAAATTAATTAAATTTTATCATTGTATATCACTACTAAGTGGTGTACATCATTTTGTGTGTCATATAGATTAACATAATTATTTATGTGTCATATAGATATTTTTAATAGTTTAAATGGCGTACATCATTTTTACAACAATATGAAAATTAACATCATTTGTAATTAATAGTTAGTCATCATAAAAATAAAATTAAGTTTTAGATGGTTTAATCAGGAACTTTATTCTTCATAAATACGGATCGTGTCAGATACTCTACGTTTTTGTCAAATACTCGGATAAAAAATACTTAAAATTGAATATGGATATATCTATTTGACATCCATATTTAAAGCAAATACGAATACAGATATCCATATCAGTATTTTTAGCAGATATAAATACAAATAATTTAAATTTCGAGACATCCACCCGACTTTCCTGGACCGGACAAGCCAAGGGTCCTCAGGTTGTGGTAACCGCCTAGGAAAAAGGAACGGGTTTCCTCTAAAAAAAAATAGGAACAGGAACGGGTTGCGCGGCTCAGTTCTTCTGTTCCCACTTCACAACTACACAGCCAGCCCCAATCAATTTTTCCAATAAATTCCCCCCAAGCCCCTAACCTTAACCAGTCGCCGCCCATGGCGCCGTGGGCGGACCTGCCGCCGGACCTGCTCGCCCGCATCGCCGACCGCCTCGGCCTCAAGTGCTACACCAGCGCGAGGGGCGCCTGCGCGGCGTGGCGCCGCGTGCTCGCGCCGCCGGCTCCGGCGCTCCTTCTCGTCGCCGGCGACGGGTGGGGGCAATCGCGCCCCACCTTCGCCGCCTCCCTCCCCGCGCGGAGGTCCTTCGACCTCGTGCCCTTCATCTCCTACAACAGCCGCTGCGTCGGCTCCAGCGGCTCCTGGATCGCGCTCTCCGTCGTCCCCTACCTCGAGCGCCGCGCCGTCATCGTCCTCCTCAACCCCGTCGCACCCGCGGAGGTCGTCCTGCCGCCGCTGATCTACGACGCCATCTGGGTGGTCTCCAAGGTCGTCTTCGCGCCCAGCCCCGCCAAGGACGATTTCGTCGCCGCCGCCATCTGCGACAGCGACAGGATCGCGTACGTCACCGCCGGGGCTAGGAGGTGGGCCGTCCTGGGCCCCGTTTGTCTCGCTGATGGGGACCATTTCACCGACCTCGTCTACCATGGCGAAGGCAAGGTCTACTGCCTCACCAGGTGCGGGAACGTGCATGTCCTACACCTCCCTGAGCGCCGCCGCCGGCAACCTGCCACGGTAAATGGTTCAGAGTTTTCTCTTCTCCAAACTCCTGAACACATTCGAAGGTGGATATCTGCTCCTGGAGCTCCAGATCCAATGAAGGGAATGGCGATTGATTTACTGCAGGATGTATCTGACCTGTTTATGAGACGTTCACCTGAATGTCAAGGAGAGGATCTAAATGAAGGAGCCACCATCGAGCCCTTGTTGTCCGCAGGGAACGCTGGGTCCAACCCTGTCATTGCCTTTGCTACGCCCTATGACATTGTGTCTGCGGTCACTGGTGCTAAGAACTTGGTGATGTGCGAGGGTAATCTGTACCAAGTCTGGAGGAACACAAGCTGCACCGTTTCTCTTCAGCTTCCTGGAGGAGGTCGGCGTCGCACCCTGGAGAATGAGATATTTGTTCTAAGATACTATCCCCAGCGCCAGCCTTGCTGGGATGTGGTGAAGGACTTGAGGGGCTACTCCTTTTTTATTGGAAGGAACAATGCAATGTCAATGTGTGCAGAGGGTGTGCCGGGAATTAGGGCCAACTGCGTATACTGGATTGGTGGGAATGGTGAGGATCAGGGCATGGTCTTTGACATGGAAACTGGGAGGTCTACATCTTGCATAACTCCTGTCATCACTGTACCTGGGCATCAACAGCGTACAGTATGCTGGTACTTATTGAACGATATGGTTACCACCACCACCAGCAGCAGCAACAGGGGAAGAAGGAATACGCCGACAGCAGCAACAGAATGAAGTGATCTTAGTCTTGCAGGATCCATGGTATTGCGGATAACCTTTCTAGTGTGAGGCAGTTTGCTTGAATGTACTATGTATGTCTTTCTTTGTCAATTGATATGAATAAGTTTCAATTTATGTGGTAATCTGGATGATCATTCTACAGTGAGGCAGCAGTTTGCTTGAATATGCTTTCATAATATCCTTAGTTATCCATTAATAATTTATTTATTCTGCAAAACTGTGTATTTCTATAATATGGTTGAAGTCTATTTTCTTCAATTTTGACCACCAATAGATGTCGAAGAAGATATGCTCATGAAATGCTTGATATGGATTGATTTATTATGGAACTGATGCTTTATTTCATAATTTTCGCTGATTTTATTAAAATCATATTACGATGATATTAGTTGCTTTCTTTTTTTGGTTTTGCTCTCATCCAAGCATCATTTTGAAAATTGAGTGTCAGCTTGAAAGGTTTATATACAATTCAATGTGCAGAATCCCTTGTTTGGTACTTCTTATGTATGGGATTTATCATTTCGGCTTGTGCATGGTTTGATAAGCTTAAACACATCCTTCTGTATTGGGTGGGGTGGGGTGTTGAATCACAAAATTTACTGGCTGCTGAGATCAGAGGAACTTCATAGCGATCTTAGTTTGCAATGTCTGTGTGATTCTGGAGAATCATTCCGGTGTTTTCTTGAATAATTTCCAGCAACTTTCTTTGTCAAGTAATGTCTAAGTTGCATCTGTTACTGGCCATTGGCTGATCCAAACTAGATGTTGCTATGATTTATGCAAACTCCAATTTTGTGTAGCAATAAAATTGTTGGCAAAATGATCCAAATGACTAGGTCCATAAAAAAGGGTCTTTTGTAGGATAATTTTGCTGATTTTATTGACATTTGTGTTATGGTGAAATTGTACTCGCAGCAATTCTGTTTTGCTCTCGTGCAAGGTGTACGCCTATGCTGGAGCAGATGAAGTATCATTGAGAAAATTGACTCTGCACGCTTGGAAGATGGCAGGCCCATATGCAGCATCTCTTGCTTGGTGTTTCTATTGCGTGAGATTGATCATTTGAAGTTCCTCAATACTCCTACACAACTGGGTTCATTCTGCATGGTTTGACAAGGTTAACAATCAGTTGCCCCTGATTAGTGCTCTGTTTAGAAGCAGTTTAGTGCTATTGCCCTTATTGGGGAACCCAATCACTAAACTTGGACTTACCACGGGTGCAATTATCTTTTCTTTGATTGGTGCTCTGTTTCTGATGACATTTTGTCTGAAAAAAAACTGGGACTGTTTGACCCCGGAGATACAGACATACAGTCCTGCAATGTGTGAATTTAATGTGATGTTAATACAGAAATGGCACTTCTGGCTTACATCAATCGTTTAGATATTGCCTCCTTTCTGAATTCTGACACAGAACGCGCGTTCGACTCCTAGTCGTCTCCTACCGTCGCATCGTCTGCTTCGCGGCGCAGACTATCATAGTATCATGTGCTGCCAAGTCGGCATGGATGCCCCCAAAGTGCCTGGCGCATGGCCAAATCTATCAGCGTTCTCATTCCGCTTGTGCTTACCCATTCTGAAGCCCAGAGATATCTTGCATTGTCAAGGCAGAAGAAGCTGCGTGCAGGAGGGTCCGGTGCTAATGCGCATGCTGCGGACTTCATGAGATATGCTGAAACTAAATCTAAATAGGAAGAAATAGAAAAGACAACGTATGCTGAGAAATGAATTGGTGGAACACAATTCTTGTTGTTACAGAACACAATGTCCCATAGCATTCACCTTGTCCAACATCTGAAAAATCTTGGCTCATGGTTCTTCGGATGAACTTAGATAGTGTTTGGTTCGTGCTAAGGTAATGTAAACGCAAAGGGAATCAGATTACAATGTATTTGGAGGTGGAATGGGTGATTGCCCTCTTTGTTTGGTTGCACTCTGGTAACGTAATTAGATTACTGTGTGGGTGCTATATTTGATTACGGTGGGGGAGGAGGGGTAACAAGCTTGTATAGATATTATCTAGGTAAGGGATTCGATTACAGTGTCAATTGATTACAAACCACCGCAACCAAACATATGTAATGGGATTCGTTACCTTCAGTAATCAGATTACGTTACATTTGAGCCAACCAAACACTACCTTAAGATGATGAGAAAGTACGCCAACTGCCATGTCAACTCTTTCGAGTCGACATTGTGGTTTCATAACTAATAGGTGTCTTGGCTCAGGGTTTTTCTTCAAGTCACGCACAATCGTGGTTCTTCTCAAAACGAAAAAGCAAGCAAAGTTTCCATTTCAGTCAGTTGAATTACCCTGTTAGAAGCCTGCTTTTATTTTTGGCCAACTTCAATACAAATATATAGGCACAAGTGAATCTATAGCATATGACATTTACTTCCGAATGACAAAAACGAGTTTCAAAAAATAAAACGAACATTTAATCCATCTTAACCGAGTGTCTGACCATAGATCATAACTGAAACTGAAACAATATAAGTTCAACCCTAAACTCAACACTGTTTGAACACAGTGGCTGCTGAGGGGGCAAATGTACCATGGCGATCAATGTATCTTTCTGCACAAAATGGATATAGGCAATCAATTTACATCCGCAAAATGGATTCGATCAGTCCCCAGTTGCAACCCTGCACGTATGATCGATCAATGCACCCTGGGAGGCTGCTGCTAATTACACGTTTCTGGAGCCTCCCTGGGTGTGATTATAAGTAGCTCCTGCAACAGTCAGCAGATACTTATTATTCGCCTGCCTGCCCTGCACTCACTCAAGCCATCTATGTTACATCAGTGGGAGATCAGGGAAGGATGGACGGTGGCTACACAAGATCATCAAAAATCAAAGAAAGAAAACAAGCAAAGAAATGCAGCTTTGCAGATGTGCAAATGCATGAGCAAGAAGAAGAGCATCGAGATCACGCCGGAAAGGTAAGCGATCACTGGTGCATCTTGGCCGGTGGCGCCGGGTAGCCCACCGGCACGACGTAGGGCGAGTGGCCCGGCGGGAACATGACGGGCGTGCCGACGGCGGCGGGCGCCACCATGTGCCCGGCGACGGGGTGGCCCATGGGCGCGTGCCCGTACATGCCCATCGGCGGACCCGGGTGGTGGTGCTTCATGCCCGCGGGTCCCATCGGCATCGCTCCCGCGGCGGCGGGCCCGCCGGTGATCGGGGCGCCGGCCGCCGCGACCTCCCCCGCGGTGACGCTGGTGATGTCGTGGATGCTGGAGCGGCGCCGATCGCGGTTCATGGAGTTGAGGCGGATGAAGTACTTCTGCGCGTGGCTCGCCACCTGCGTCGGCGTCCGCGAGATGACGAAGTTGCGCGAGATGCTCCGCCAGTCGCCCTTGCCGAACTTATCCAGACCCAGCAAGAACAACCTGCGGCACCGTATCATCACCAGATTAGCGGCCATGAACGCAAGAACGTCACCACCATCAGCGTGTGCTTATTATGATTGGAATCGATGGATGACATGAACGATGCAAGCTTTGAAATCAAGAACTCCAGGAGGAGATTCGCGACGAACCTGTGCTCTTCCTCCGTCCACGGGATGCCCTTGCGCCGCTCCTGCTCCGCCTTGGAGCAGCTCTTCCCCACGTCGACGCCGCTCTTCCGCTCCTCGCGCCGGTGCCCGCCTCCTCCTCCTCCGCCGCCGTCCTTGGGCGCGGACGCGGCACCAGCGGCGCTGTCGGGCGTCGCGGCGGACGGGTCCTCGCCGGCGTAGCTCGGGAGCGGGACGCGGCCGGCCTCGATGGCGGCCACGTCCTCCACAAGCGCCTCGTAGTGCCGCCGCACCTCCTCCGCCGTCCGCGCCGGCACGCTCGCCGCGAGCGCCGCGAACCAGCCCTCGTCGGGCGGCCCGTCGGCGGGCGGCGCCGCGGCGGCCGCTACCGCGTTCTCGAAAGCCTTGTCCTCCTCCCTGGTCCACGCCGCCGCGGTGGTCGTCGCCACTGTGGTCATCGTTGGACGTCTGGTCCGCGCGTGGCGTGCGTGCTGCTGCTACAACTACAATATGGCTGCGGAGTGCGGACTGCGGTGGTAGTCGCGGAGCAGCGCACGTCTGCGGTGGCGGCGGCGGCGGCGGCGGCCGGCGGCGCGGTACGATTAGCAGTAGTAATTAACTAGTGCACGGACAGAGCCTTATCCACAAGGGTGGTAGCGCGTGTAGGGATGGATATATACTAGTGGTTAGTAATCGTTTTGCGCTGGGTTTAGCGTCAAAATGGTTTTTATCTTGGATTTTTTTAGTCCCAAAAGAAAGGCATACTTTTCTGGCAGTTCTTTCATAGAAGAAATTCATGCTTTAATTTAGTAGGAGCACAAAAGAAAAGTAGAGCTTTGTTCCATATCCTGGAGAAAGCTCCTTGGCCTGTATTGTGTTTCCAATTTAGTTTCCCGAAAGGATATTCTTGAGGTTTTTAAGATAAAGGGAACATGTGCACGCTGTTCTTTCCTTTATATTTCAGTCTTTATCCATGATGTTAAGGTTCTAAAGCAAGAATATCACGAGCATTAAGAGTACATAAAACATGTTACGCTCCAACACTTACAGTAATAAGTTGCATGATCAACTCCAGCGGAACCTCTAAACAGTCTCATACTCCAAGTTTAGCTCCAGCAGTCTCTCTATTTGGCTCCCCATTTTGGGGAGGCCTTCAAATTTCCCCCTCCACACTCCATTCCTAGGGGTTTTTAGGGAGTCCTCTATCCATGAGGGCTATTGCTGGACTTAAGATATTTTTTTTACCTTTAAACAAATAGAGAGAACTCTATTTGATCTTTAGGGGATTTGGTTTGGGGTTATCATATTTGGATTGTTTAGCCATCACAATACATAAGAGAAATGACAATATACCACTTGATTTTAAATATAACGAAAATTATAGAACTTTCCAAGTAATAGTATCCTTAGTTCTCTCGAGGGGGAAAAAACTTATCCTAGTAGTCGTAGCACCTGATGGTAAGTTAGTTACACAAGGCCAGGGCATAAAATCAACAGCATCAGCAACAGCCCCAAATGGCCTAAAAAAAATGAAGCAAACAGTAATGGAAAACACACAAGTAAATAAAAAGGAGACCGCACCAGCATCAGCAAAGGTACTTTGAGAGGGATATGGACGCAAGGTTCCAGCCTGGCGTCCCTGTCACGCGCCTGTTGGGTGTGCTGGTACATTGAAAAAGAAAAGGGCGAGAAAGAAAGAGAGGAGAGGGAATCAAATGATCATTGTCTAAACAGGAAGCAAGCGGCTCCAAGCCTCCAAGGCCCCCCTTTGGGGTCATCTTCGCTGCGTGAGGCGCAGGGGATTTGGGCCTGGATACGCTGACAGCTTCGCCTTCGTCCTATCTCTACTCGCTCGCCATTCGCCACTGAGGTTGAAGGCGAAAGGTCCACTGGCGCAGATTCCTTGTCATGGTGAAAAGAAAAATTCAACAGTTTGATTTGGACTCTGAAACCGTCTTGTTCCTGGACAAATGTGGCAATGTCGTGCCACACATCACTATTATGATATAAAGATATTTGCGGAGTCGGGATGTCTTTCACAGCAGGAGTTGGAATGTGTATAGTCGGACAGCCGAGTTAGTCAAGCTGCTGAGAGAAGAGGAACTTTATTGGTTCCAAAGATCAAAAGCAACTAGGCTATTAAAAGGTGATGACAATACTAAATATTTCCAGCTCCTTGCAAATGGTAGACATCGCAAGACCAGAATCTATCAGTTAGAGCAGGACGAAGGGGTAATTGTTGGGGAGCAGAACCTCAAAACTTATATTACAAAATAGGTCTGTTTAGAGCCCCTGAGAGCAATGATTTCTCTCTAAATGAGGAAAATAGAGAAGGCATTCCACAAGTTTCTCAATTAGAGAATGAGTTGCTCTCAAAGCCTTTTAGCAAAAAAGAGATAAAAGAGATTGTTTTGCAGATGGAGCATGACAAAGCACCAGGTCCTGACGGATTTCCCGCTGAATTTTATCAGTTTTTCTGGACATCATCAAACCGAATTTGTTGGAGCTTTTTCATGAATTCCATACTAGCAACTTACCTCTTCATAGTCTTAACTTTGGAATCATGTCTTAACTTTGGAATCATTACCCTACTCCCAAAAAAGGCAGAGGCTACTAAAATACAACAGTACAGACCCATATGCCTTCTTAATGTTAATTTCAAAATTTTACAAGGGTCTCACCACTAGAATTTCCCTTCTCGCGCATAAAGTAATTAGGCCTTCGCAGACTACCTTTACCCCTGGACGGTATATTTATGAAATGCAAAAAAGAAAAGAAAAGTGAGGTCATTCTGAAATTAGACTTTGAAAAAGCCTATGACAAGGTAATGGCCTTTTCTTCAACAAGTGCTAAGAATGAAAGGTTTTTCGACTAAAGTGGTGTGATTGGATAAAGTTGTCTCCAAAGGTTCCGTAGGTATTAAGGTATGGGACACTTCTTTCAGACAAGGAAGGGTGTGCGATAGGGTGATCCTCTCTCGCCAATTTTTTTTAATTTACTGCTGATATGTTGGCGATTCTCATTGCGAGGGCCAGTTTGTAGGCGTAGTGCCTCACCTAGTGGATGATGGGCTTTCTATATTGCAATATGCAAATGATACTATTTTTTTCATGGAAAATAATATTGAACAAGCTAAGAATATGAAGTTGTTGCTTTGTGTGTTTGAAAAGTTATCTGGCCTCAAGATCAACTTCCATCAGAGTGAGCTTTTCTGCTTTGGGGATGCCAAAGAATTGGTAGGGGAATATTCATAATTTTTTGGTTGTGAAATGGGTTCCTTTCTATTTCGTTATTTGGGGATCCCTATGCATTATAGAAAACTGAGGAATGGGGATTGGAAAGAGGTAGGGGAGAGGTTCCAAAAGAAACTTAGCTGCTGGAAAGGAAAGATGCTTTCAGTAGGGGGAAGACTAGTTCTCTTTAAATCTGTTCTTAACAATCTATCTATTTTTATGATTTCTTTTTTGAAGTATCAAAAGAGGTTTTAAAGAAACTAGATTGCTTTAGATCTAGATTCGTTTTGGCAAACTGATGAGCATAAAAAGAAGTACAGATTGACAAAATGGAGTATACTTCATACTACTCCAAAAGAACAAGGGGGTCTATGAATTCTCAATCTAGATGTCTTCTTAGCAAATAGCTCTTCAAGCTTATAAACGAAGACAGGATTTGGCAATCACTCTTAAGAAGAAAATATTTGAGGTACAAAACATTAACCCAAGTTGAACATATGCCTGGTGATTCTCACTTTTGGGCTGGCTTGATGAAAGTCAAACAAGAGTTTCTGAGATATGGAAAGTTCAATCTGGGTGATGGAACTCAAATTAGATTTTGGGAGGTTTGGTTAGGCAATGTTGCCTTAAAAGACCAGTATCCTAGTCTCTATAACATTATCAGGAAAAAGAGCGCGTTTGTTAATATGGTTCTATAATCTAACACTTTAAATGTCTCTTTTCAAAGATCCTTAGTTGGAAACAATCTGTGGCGTGGCATGATCTAGTAGTCTGTGTGATGTTTGTCCATCTATCAGATCAAAGAGATATTTTTAAATGGTCCTTAAATCAACATGGTTTATTCACTGTTCGTTCTATGTCTAGAGCGATAGCTGCTACCGATGTTATACCTCGTAACCATATTATTTGGAAGTTAAAAGTGCCTCTTAAAATTAAAGTCTTCATTTGGTATTTGCTTAAAGAGGTTATCCTAACCAAGGACAACCTAGCCAAAAGGCGATGGAAAGGAAGTGTTAAATATTGTTTTTGCAACTTGGATGAGTTAATTCAACATCTCTTTTTTTATTGTTAGAATGCTAGGTTCATTTGGAGATTGATACAGGTTTCCTATAACTTACCTCCTCCGAGAAATGTTGCTCATTTGTTTAACGAGTGGTTACAAGGGGTAGATAGGAAACTCAAGTATCAGGCCTTGATTGGAACATGTGCCATTCTTCGGGCAATTTGGCTAAGCCGAAATTATGAGATTTTTAATAGAACACGAGCTATCTCTTCTTTGAAGGTGGTCTTCAGGGGAACACACTGGATTCGGTTCTGAGCATTACTGCAAAAAGAGGAAGACAGACTCCGAATAAATTTAGGGTGTCGTGTGCTTGAATCGACAGTGATGGAGCTTTTCGTAGATCATGGATGGAGTTTTAGTGGCAGACTATCTTTTACTTGAGTTTTTCTTTTTGGTTTTGAGGAACTATATGCTACAGTTCTCCTCTTACTTTTGGCTTAATTCGTGGGTTGTAACGTTGGACAGCTATACGTATCAATCGGAGGCTAGAATATTAATACATATTCCGTTTTTTTAAAAAAATCTACTAGCTTGGAATCTTTAGCTTCCTCTTGTCAGGTAAGGTTACATTACCTTACCTTGTCAGATAAAAAGGGCATCTTGCCATAAGCCCATGCTTCTTTGACATTATTCTGGCTCCCTTCAAATCAAGGAATGTATGGAATTCGGGAATCATAAAGGAAAATTCGTAGTGTTCAAACCGTTTGCAAACTTCCTAAGTTTGAACAAGGCCAAGATGCCCAAGAACCAAATATATACTAATTGTTCTAGACTACTGACACATCAAAGAGAGCCGTGATATTTTGTTAGGAAGAAGAGGCACCCAACACCCACACCTCATGCATGTATATATGATTGGAGAGAGGATGGGTAGCAGTGCAGTAGGTGAATGGCGGGCGGGGTGGCGGCAAACGTGGGCGATTCTCCATTTCTCATTCGGCGGGGGGCGCAATCCGCAGGCGCGCGCCATGATTGGCCGGCCCCTCAGACTCTCTCTTTTTGGACGCTTGCGTCTGGTGGCCGAACCACCGGTCCCCTAGCGCCGCGTCGCTCTCTGACGTGAACCGCCTGGCCCGGCCGCCCTTTCGACCAGCCCCAGCAGCCGCCAGCCAGCCGCTGAGCCGCAGCCGGCCGGTAAAATCCACTCTGCGGCCAGGCAACAGAGGAGCTACGGCTACCCCGTTTACTTTATACTGCATGCGTCTGTGAGACAACTGTGACTTGTGTGACCGGCGGTGAAGCGGTGACTTTGTGGTCCGGCCAACATCCCAATCCACAGCTTCGACTACTTCTGTGATGTGCTGACCACATATTGCGCTGTGTTTTTTTCTTCTATTTCTTTTCACATCGAGCAAGATGGCAAGAAACTAGTTGTTTTTCTTCTTTTAAAATATGGGGACAAAAGGATGCCTAGTTGATGTTTATATTGGAGGCATGGAGCACTAGATAGCCTCTGTGTTTTCTAACTCACCGGTGGCCCAGGATAGGATGATTTCAAGGGCATTCCTGACATGTCAGCAGCAGTAGATGTAGTATTTCCGTGATGCTTTTTAGTAGGGGGTGTTGGGTTTTTTGAGCTAAAGTTTAGTTCATGTTACATCGAATATTCGGAGGCTAATTAGGAGAACTAAATATAAGTTAATTATAAAACTAATTGCACATATAGAGGCTAAACGACAAGACGAATCTATTAAGCCTAATTAATCTATCATTAGCAAATGTTTACTGTAGCAACACATTATCAAATCATGGACTAATTAGACTTAATAGATTCATCTCGATATTTAGCCTCCACTTATGTAATGGGTTTTGTAAATAGTCTACGTTTAATACTTCTAATTAGTATCTAAATATTTGATGTGACGGGAGCTAAAGTTCACGGGGAGGAACCAAACACCCCTAACACGGGATTTTGCACAAAACTTGCCACTCGTACGAGTGCAAGTTCTCGACGAGATGAGGGGATGCGTGCAGTGTATTCTCCCTGTAATCCTTAAAACAGAATGAACCTAAATTTATCTCCAGAACCTCGGTTCTCGGATGCTACTGTGAGATGATACGATCTGGAGTATTCTTAATCTTATTTATAAAGAATACTGATAATTCTAGAAAAAACAATGTGATATATAGATTGCTTGTTAGTATGAGATATAGATTTTAGCATCTTTCAATAAAGATCAGCTATAATAATATAAGAGCTCCGTAAGTGTTGATATACAGTTCTAAAAAACTGATTTTCTCAACGGGAATTGCACGTGTCAACCATACATACCAAAAACCAACTTTTCCGCATGACTGCCCTTAACAACATGATCTGTCCTGGCACTTGTGTTTTACCTCTGGCATTTTTAGCAGCTCACGACAAGGACGCAAGTAACCTATCTGGCCATGCTCACAGGAAGTTCCTCTGCACCGCCCCAGATGCGAAACGGGAAGATAGTCCTTGTGACATGTTCTCCGGATCTAAGGCAACCTTTTGCCGCCCAGCAGAGAGATCATTCTCACGGTCCCATGGCTTCCAAGGGTGGTTTCCCTCCCATTCTTCTTTCTCGTGCTGCTTTTGCTTCTTTTTCTCCTTTTTGCTCTCTCGGTGTTTCTGCACAAGAGACACTGATCTTTTGGAGGTGTTGTATTTGTCTACGATTGAAGCATCTGGATTTTTGTTCTTTACATCATCTCCTTCTGCAATCGCCTTTGTTTTATTGTAGGCTTCTAAATAGCTGCATCAAACAGAGTAATCCATTAGCCCATGTGCATTAGTATTATTTAAAGATGCAATGAGAACGATAAGTACTAACTTCAACAAATGGAAATGTTAGCAATATAGTGCTGCTATTTTATGCTTTAATAGCAAAGCAAACAAAGGACTTTATAATAGTAGTTTCTAGTTACCATGTTTCCATGTGTGCCAGCCAAACAAAATATGATTTGCAAGATTCCTATGGTTTAATTAATTAGCTATGTAAAGCATATGCCAATTGTTCAAGGAAAAAAAGACAGTAGCCAATCAGCTAGTTTATATTAAGTTTGTGACATCCAAGTATCCCCTTACACTTTCGTCTTCATAAAAGCAAAAATACATTTTCTCATTAAAATTTCTGCACGTTGTTTTTTTCCTGGAATGACACAGGAGAGCTGCATGTCATTTCATTAAGGTAGAAAAAGAGTAAGAGTCCAGCAAAGACCCAACCTGAGTACAGAAAACACCCACACCCACACCCACACACACAACCAACTAGACGGCTACTGCAAACGCGTCAGAGACAAAAAAAAAAAAGACATGACCAAAACCCACCAGCAGAATCTAATCTGCCAGGGCCAACAAACCAGCCAGGAACTCCTGAAGATTAGAAGCTCCTGCCATACACCACAAACTACACTCATCCATCACTGTCCGAATCAGATTCTGAATATTAGGCCTTGCACATTCAAACACACAAGAGTATCTGTGCTTCCAGATCTCCCAGGTCACCAAAATTATCAGGGAGTTGAGACCTTTTCGCATATCTTTAGACACCGAACTGATAACCTTCCTCCACCAACTAGAGAAACGAGGATCAGAGATTGTGGGCGCCAGCACAGGAAGGCTCAAATGCTGGAAGATTAAGGCCCAAATTTGTCTAGAGAACACACAACCGACCAGTAGGTGCTGAATCGTTGGAAAGAGCGCCCATGTGCCTCATCTAGCCCCTCTTTTCTCTCCATTATTTCTTTGTCACATCATGCCGACATGGCACTATAATTAAGGAGAATTAAACTCCATTTCGAGTAGCCTTAGCCCTTAAAAGAATTACTAGTCTGCATACTGACACAATAACATGCGATAATTGTGTGTGAGATAATTGTCTATGCAAAACAATGTCCTGCATGATTGTGTAACGTGCATGCCTTTAACTAGTGTTAGCCTGCAGTGGAAAACTCTTCAGGTGGCGTTTGGATGCACATCAGGTTAGGGATAAGGATACAGAATGGGATATAAAGGGCTGGGTTAGGGATAAGGATACGTGTATACAATCCCTTTCCAATGTTTGTTTTACACTGGTTTAGGGACCGGGAAATAAATGTTGAATAGTCCAAATTTCCCTAAACCAGATCAGAAGAAAAAAAAAGGTATGCACACTTGAGCATGAGCATGCTTAAATCAATGTTCACTAGATGTGCATGATTTTGCCCGTGCTTCAAGGGATTGAAAGCAAAATCCAAGAATTGCCCATCATTCAACCTCCATTATTTACGGGCAAAAAAGAAACAGAGAAGGAAGAAGACAAGTTCTGAAGTTCACAAGCAAAGAAGATGAAAAGAATCTTGCAGCCGCACCATAAAAAAACAGGCCGACTTTATCTGTTATCTTCCTGATGGTCCTGCTCCTGCGCTACTCCAGAGCAGCCAACAGAAGCGCATGCACGGAGGTGCCATGCTAGGCAAGCAGCCGCTGCAGCACAGCATGACGGCACCATGTGCCACGAGCGACGCATCCAGGCCTTCCTCGGCAGCATCGTGTGGGGCGAGCAGCGGCCCCAGGTGGCGGTGCCTTGTGCCACAAGGTGTGTCCCCACCCACGGCAAGCAGCACCTCTAGCCCCTAATATGGTGACGGCTCGAGCCGTACGCGATGGTGGGGCGAGGTGCGGCTCCGGCAGCCTGCGCGGGATGCGAGGTGGAGCTCTGGCTTGCGGTGACGAGAGAGGCAAGCAGCTGCAGCCACAGCATCTCGCTTGCGTTGGCGTATTTCCCGTCGTAACCCAATGGTGGGAAAAGATGCCCACATTTCCCTTTCCCTATCCCTATCCCTTCTCATTTTCCATTCCTATAATCCGAACATGGGATTGAATTCTTCCCTCCCGTCATTTCCCATTCCCTCCACTCAAAGTTCAAATTTCCATCACTCTTACCTACAGGTTGTTCAGAAACTGCAACCATATCATCCAGCAAAGCCACTATTTTAGCCTCATGATTGCGTACAGCGATGTAAGCCCAAAACACACAAGTAAGCACCCAGTGCCCAGTTGCTGCATTCATTTGCCTGGTAGTTTGCATTTTTCATCATTTCTATGAGCAAACGTGATTGAGACAACTTCTAAATGGGTGTAAAAGCATTTCTCATTGATTTATTGTTTGCAGCACCCAGCCTTAGGAAATAAGTGGAATCTGAATACTTTGTATGGTGGCTCTACATGTAGGTTGCAACACATGAATCCAAATATGCTATATGGGCTTTTTGTCCAGTACTGTGCACATGATGCCAATTAATTCCACCACACTAGCAGGTACGAAAAATGTCAAACAAATGATCATAAACAAGAATAAATACTATAATAATACTGACCTTTGTTGTGCTTTTTGCGCTCTATCAAGAGGAGTATCAGTCCAGACACTTGTGTCTCCTCGTCCTTCTTTACCATTCATACTAAATGATTTAGTAGAATGCATAGGCACTCCTGCCTGTGAGAAGAAAAATATATTGTTTACATAAATGTAAGAGAACACAAAGTAAGCATATTTTGGTGAATGTTGAACAAGTAATTATTTTTTATCATTTACTTTTCTCTCAGGTGGCAGTGTGGTCATCCATTCATCTCTCTTAGGTGCCTGTGCCTCTTTTGGACCAGCTAGAAGTTCCTCATCACCCGCAAGTGATATACCTGCAAGCAAAAAGAGTAATATGTCATCACATCACATGTATCCCTGTTATTCAATATCTTTACAATTGCCAGCTGTGCCAAATTTGAACAAAACTAATTGATAAAATCAAACGTCTATAGGTCTAAGCATGCGCACAAACTTACAACACCTTATGGTGGGTAAAGTGCATTAGTGCACAAAGCTACAAGGCCTCAATCTGCAGGTATCAAGTGAAGGGATTACCAAGTAGCGCATCTAAAATTCACAGTACGGCAGTAAAACCATCAATGCATGCGCATAGGAGGGAGTATGAGAAATTTACTTCATCTTACAGTGAAGCTTATGGAGAAGGCAGAGGTCAATTCAACAATATTTGGTCCCCCCCCCCCACCCCCCACCCCCCAATTACTATTCGTTTTGGCTTCTCTAAGTACATAGGAAAAACTATGTATCTGGACATATTATATATCTAGGTACATAGTAAAAGCTATGTATCTATAAAACCCAAAACGAATAGTAATTTGGGACGGAGCCACGGAGGGAGTATGTATTTGAGATAAAAGTCATTTTTGTTATTATGATGGTTCACTCGATAATATGTGTGTTGTTTGCCTAAGTGACTACCCGAACAGGAATTCATAGCAAGCAGTTCGACCTTTGCCCTTCAGAGTCTAATGATTGATTGAAGTTTGGAAAGAAAAACATCAAGCTAATTCCCAAAAATTACAACTATTCACAACAACATAACAAGGAACTATATCATCCAGGGACCATGTCAAGAAAACTACACTAGTTTGGCTCCCAATAACAAGGAACTACAACTAAAAAATTGGTTGTGGGCTCACCTGTCGGATGGGTCCCACAACAATGGGGCCCAAAGTTGCAGTTTTGTGAAATGACCATTATATGTTGTATTTCCTTGTAAAAATGTCACATGTAGTAATAGTTTTACAAAATTAATATTTTTTGTTTGTTACATCGCTACAACACAAATTTGTCTAAATTAATTTTTCAGAATATAGTTCTAGAAATTACAATAACTTACCTTGTAATCGTCTCCATTCCGCAGCCTCACGCATTGCTTTAAGCTCAATCTAAGCAGTACAGGAATATGCGATAATCAGCATAAAATACTTATCTATTTAGCATCACTAATCATGCAACTAAGAGCAGTGGTGACAGATAGGTAATCTTGAGAAATGAATAAACATCCTACAGAAGTTTACCTCAAATTGTTCCATCTCCTCTTTCTTTTTTATCTTCTCATCTATTGCACCTCTCTGCAATGAAGAAAATACCAATAACTAAAATTTAAGCAAGGGGAGGGGAGTCTATTAATCAACAAATGTGACATGAATTATCCACTAAACACAAGTGGAAGCAAGCTTCATCACACAAAGATGAAAATTAAAAAAGTTAATCAAGTTGGAGCCTTCACATCAAATATTTTATATCTACTCATAATAATATCTTATTTAGTTACCACAGCATAATTGCATCATTTTCTCCATAAGATCAAAAAGTTATCTTCTAACTTAGCAAAATTCTGTAAGTGAAACTTTGACAGAATGATGAACCTAGCTTCAGTGTAGGAACGAGCAAACTTCCCAATTCATATACCTTATCCGGGTCTTGTAAGTCTTTGAATGCATTGTTCAATCTCACAAATGCCTCTTGTGCTGAAGGATGAGGACATTTGTCTGGGTGCACTAATAGAGACAACTTCCAATACCTACATTGTAAGATAGGAGGATTAATCACTTGAGCACAAAAAAGAAAACATAATTAATGTGGCATTATGTGATAAGTGTACAACATAGTTATAAGATTAAGCCAAAATTTTCATGGGCACGATAGTCAAAAGGTACTGCAACAAATTTTTGTTATCTGTGTCAACAATAATCCCTACAAACTACAGAATAAATAGTAAATGTATTACCAATCACAAACTATGTTACAACAATAAATTTATTGAGGCAATACGAAGAATAAATTAGATGAACGTGTTCACAGATATCACTGTTTCAAAACCAGCTGTTTAATCAGCAATTAGCACTATGCTCTATGCACCACCTGGGCCTAGCACCTAGAGATTTTTGACTAACTGATGGATATTGATGATAAAATGTTTCAGAAAACCTCGAAGCACAACAGATCTCGATAAGTATGTCTCAGGATAAAATTTTAATCTACATCAGATGAACACCTAGCCCAAACTATTATGAGGTCGAAACAGTACAGACGATAAATTAGAAGTGAAGCAACAGTTAATTAGAATGTTTGGTTCCAATTGTTTCCATATTGTTAGGTTGAACATAGTAGTTCATTTAGATCTTCAATAGTTCAATTTTTTTGAAATAGTGCTGAAAAGAATTAATACATTTAATATCTTATGTATCTCATATCTAGCAACATGCTTTAAAAATTTATCTTGCTCTGCAGTATGACTTCCAAATATGAGTGTCTAAAAAAAAGCCCTCTGCTACAAAATAAGTCCAGTTAACCATTTTATTATTATCTTTACAGTGAGATTTGATAGAACATTTTTATCATGGAAACATGCTAGTATCAACTGCAAAAATGAGGAGTATACAAGTCACCACCTTTTCTTCATGTTATCAGTCGACATCTTCCAATTTACCCCCAGAATATCATATGGCGAATTTGTATCAGCTGCCAATATTCGAGTAACCTTCAAACAAACATCCAAAATAAAGGTCAACAAATTGACTTGAGCACATTGAATTAAAACTAATTGCATTCATCATGTCATGCAGTTTGAAGTATAAGAAAAGGCTTCTAGAATAACCAAACGAAAAGTTTTCCACTCAACAACAGATGCCCAAAGACAAATAAGAATAATACGAAGTATTTCTTGACTGCTCATAAGCATCACAATCACTTCTCTGTATGGCCACTCTTACAGAAAGAAAAAATCGGATTCAGATAATAATATTATGTCCCGCGAAATGCTAATTTTAAACCGCAGACACAAACTAGAATAGTAGAAGATCACGTTCTAAACAATCAAAGGGGGTGCTTGGATGAGGGGAAATTTTGTTGGATCCTAATCCCAACTATTCAAAGTTTCAAACAGGCCCTAAAAGTTATTTAGCATGTTGATCAGATTTATACAAGCAAACTGAGTAACATGTATTGCTGCATGGTTTGTGCCAAGTATTAAATATTAAAAATATATAAGGTATTACCCAGAATAACACATTAACTCCATAAGCAGATGAATATTGCTGATTGCAAGGTAAATAAACAAAGCAAATAGCAAGAATTGTTGAGGGAAGCAATTTCAATTATTCTGTTGTTAGCATGAAATCAGAAAGGATTAGCCAAGACAGTATACTTAATGACAGACAGGGGTGTACAGAACTGATGCGAAATTACAAATAAGAAAGATAACTTGAAATATATGCAGAGGAAAAGCATTCAACAAGATGCAGGAAGTGATCTAGACCCGATTTTGAAAACTTTGAATTGACTCCAAACAGTAGATGAACTTCAGAATAACATACATATTTGGTACTGAATTGCTCCAAAATTATCAAGAGTAAACAAACATATCATGACTGACAATGTACCTCTTCAAATCGCTCAGCTTCATTTGCAGATGCAGCTTCAGCAACTACAGCAGGTGGTGGGGGCCCTATGAGCAAATCATCATCAGCTTCCAGTTCAGCATCCCTAGAGAAGCAACATTAAAGATGTACTCAATGAGAAATCATGAGTTGACACATGACTCTGCTAAAAATATCAGGCTGCAAAGAACAAATCATTACCGGCACCTAAGAGCCTCTGTCATTTCAGCTGCTGCTGCCAGTAATTCACGAGATGGCATTGCAGGGCCAATTATCCTGCGCACACCAAAACATTATATTGGGCAATAAGTTGTGTGGTAACATACCAAAAAGAATCTTATTGTGCAGGCCTGTAGGGTAACAACTTGAGAAGGAAATAATAACATTCCACCACATTAGGTACCATAATGACAAATATACTAATAAAAAAGATTAACTTAGAATTATTATGGCAAGAGAAAAGACAACGGTCGCAGGCATCTTGAGAACAGCATGCAGAGAAGAACTGATAGCCACCACACAGCAACATACTATACCTATAAGGGCATGAACCCTGCAATGCCCTTTGTTCTGACATTACTGATACTTATAATCATTGTCATCTCAATAGTATGGACATGAGACATCATTCTGGCACTAAAATGAAATATGAAAAATCAAGCTACTACGGAGTGTCTGTCACTGTTGCTTCCAGAAATGCCACAACAACAATTATAGACAAGGATTAAAGAGGATTAAAGGCTGATAAATTTATCATATACCCCTCCGTCCCAGAATATATCTATGTTTAGGTTTATCCCAAGTTAAACATTTTTAACTCCAACTATAAATAGCAAAATAATCATAAAAATTGATAACGCAAAAATGATGTTAGAATTGGAGAGCATTAAGTATAAATATGATACATAGCCCTTTCCCAAAAAAAGAGTAGGGGGATGTCCTGAATAGAAGACGCGGGAATAGAGAGATTTTTTTTTCTTCCGTTTGTTACTGTTTTTATAAGCAAAGGACGTAAGAATATACCATAAAATTAGGATAGATAAATATTAATTGGATACCTACCTTACCCATGTTTATTTTTGACCTAAACGCTAATGCCTCGCTTTCTATCTTTCTATGAAAGAGTGAGGAGGCCCTCTCCACAACCCCAAAATTGATTTTTGATCAGCCTATTCAATCTAATTCTCGACAGAATCAGATTCATCATAAAACCAACTATCATAATATGTAACTTTTCTTATTTATAATATTTTTTTGAGATACTTTTGGTTGAAGTTAAGAATAAACCTAAACGATGATATATTCTAGGACAGAGGGAGTATCTATCTATCTGAAACAAAAGGGGCTGGCAACCATAAATGACTTTGAACTAAAGGATGCTCTTGCTATTTGCTATTAAACTAATAATGTTTGAACACCAGCATATGCGAGCTGTGGGATAACCTGCCATTATAGTCAAGCAGACATTAACATTCAGTTCTTGAAACACACATACACCGTTGTTAGCCTAAAGTAAATGAATGAAGGACACATCCACTGCAACTGTTTAACCAACCAATATGTCAACTTAACTATATAGAAAAAAATACTTCTACCATATTAACAGGTATGTAGTGAAAATTGTACGGAAATATTTTGCAGAAGGAAAACCTGTGACACCCAAGTGTTACCTTCTTTTAGGAGGTTCCTCCACTCCAACAATTTTCGGCCCTTCAGAAGTAGTATCATCTTTATCTTTAGTTTGCACGTCAAAGTTAGACGGCGGTAATTCTTCTCTAATAGGTGATACTGACTTTCCATTTTCGTTGTCTGCAAGTTTAGAACTTGCTAACAGTAATGGTCCAACAATATCGAGTGTAGGAACATGTTTTGGAGGCAGCAGGTAAGCCCCACTTGCACTTTCTTTCAGTCTCAGAGATCTGAAAAGTTTCTTCAAGCGCTTCACCAATGGCTTGTCAGAGATTCCAGAAATATCAATGCCTTCACCACTGTCTATCATTTGGAGAAGCTGAAAGTTTAACAAATGTCATGCGCAATCTTAAGGACATAAAACATAAAGTTACACTCAAAAGTGCATGTGGAATAAAAACACAAGTTGAATACATTCAGACCAAAAAAAGGTATATTACTGCACAACACACTGCAGATCAGCATTCTATTTTCAAAGTAATATTAAAAAAAATTGAACAGAGTTAAGTCGCTTTATTATTTATGTTATATTGGATGTTCAAAACCCAATACTTTTGCACAAATGCAACCACCACAGAAAATAATATTATGGCTCAAATAATGGTATCATAACCTATTTTATACAGATCTTATATATCATTGCTATTATGTAACTTAAATATTTTTTCCACCAGTTACATGATTGAACTTTCAAAGATGTAATTCGATGGAAGATAAAATATGCACAACATAAACTCGAAACTTGGACATGCAAATTTATCACAAGACAAAGATAACCCTGCAAACCACAGTTATTGATTTTCAGCATGATAACTGCTGATAGAACTGGACACAATTCAAATAACTCTGACAGTGAAAGTTAGCTATCATCATGTTGATTATTGCTTTTCCCTCACTTTGTGCTAGTTCGATTCAGAGTGTTCAGAGTGGATAGTTTAATAGGGAGAGCTTTTATTACTTTACTACTGTAAAAGAGTCAACTAATGATGGTGGTGGTGGCGGTGGTTCTGTGACCTCATCTCTCTCCTTTCCATCTCCCTTCCAAACATCTTTAATCGAACCAATCAACCAAAACACAAATGCATCTCCAACAAATAGATTAACTTCTCCTAATTTGTCATTATCTTACCAATGCAATTCACTAAGTGACCATTTTAGCTATACATTGTTTAGCTTTCCGAGTTTCCACTACAGAATAAGATAGCAAGAGACAATTATCACATCACTATGAAGCCCATTCTCCTTGTCACTGGAGATGGAGCCAATTTGTCTGTGAACAGTCTGGTGGTGCAATGCGTGTTGCAGTGAGAGGGGAATGGCAATGGAAGCTCAATGTACCAGGCCAGTATGCCATTGTTATGCGTAACACTGTGGGTTCAATCAACTAGTCATTAGAAAGTATACACCCACAATTTAACTGACCTAGAGTGACCAACGTGATCATAAGTGCTTCACATCATTGTTGCAAAATAGCACTTAAACACGACAACCATTCTGTGCAGGATTAGTTAGTACCCATAACTACTAGTTTACTACCAGCATTTGAAATGCAAGAAAAAAACTGAAGATGATTGCCTGACATAAATCAAGAAGCTTAGAAAACAAGAAATTGCAGACAAGTTTTAATTGCTGTTCTTTTTCTCTTGCTACAGTATCATGTGGGAACGCTGTTTGTAGACACAGTGTGCACATGAACATCATGTGTGTCCAGCCTCCAGCAGGTCAAAAGCAGCCTATGAACACTGTGATTTTGTGGAAGCTGTTGTTAATATAGTTAGCTAGACAGTACTAGTTATAGTTGGGTACATACGAATAAAGAGTGCCCCGTGTTGTGAACTAAAACTCGATCATGTGCTCTTCGTGAGTTAGACGCAGAGAGTGTGAGTTCTGTTCACTGCTCGCTTGTGCATTCAAGAGTGCGTGAGTTAGTGAGTTTCTTTAGTGCCAGGTGCAACTTGTGTGCATGTTTAGTGGTGAGATTGAGAGGTAATATTTCCAATAGAAATCAATTCAGACTCATATTCCTAGCATCACCCTAGAGTGAAATGTCCATTTCTCCTTCACCTGATTCCTACTGCAGGTCTTCACACATAACTCCCCCCCTCCCCTCCCTAAGTGGCGCATAATCACAAATCATCCTCTCACAGGTAGCATTGTAGGTTATCTATGGCAGAGGAGCCCATTGTGATTTTTTTCCCCTTGCACTTTAATTGTTAAGGTCTAGCCTCCGATGGTTGCTCATCTATCCTACAATGGAAACAGTCTCTACAGAATTTTATATTTGAAAAACAGAGAGAAAAAGATAAGAAACCCTACCTGACGGAGCTCTCCGGCGACGGCGGGAAATTCGCCGAGGATATCCCGGACGATCTCCCGCGCCTCCTCCGCGGCCGCCGCCCTATCCTCCTCCTCCTCGGACCCAGAGCCGGACGACCCAACATCATCGCCCCCGCGCCGCCTGCGCTCCTCGTCCCGCCGCCTCTGACGCCGCCGCCGGCGGTCCTCGTCGCGGGAGCTCCGCGACCGGCCGCTGCTCTTGCGGCTGTGGCGGTGGCGGTGCGACGAGGAGGAGGACCTCTTCCGCTTGCTGCTGCGGCTGCGGCTGCGCTCGGGGCTGCTGCTCGGGGAGGAGGCAGAGGAAGGGGAATCGGAGGAGTCGGAGTCCGAGGAGGGGGAGGCGTCGCGGGATCTCTTGCGGCTGCGGCTGCGGCGCTTGCTCTCCTTCCCGTCTCTTCCCATCTCTTTTCCTCTTCTCGTTCCCCTCTCGGACAGGATGCTGGGATTCCGGGAGGCAAGGTCGACGACGAGTTTGAGGAGCCCGCCGGTGAGCCGGCGAGGCGGCGACGCTGTGGTCTGGTGACTTGTGTATGTGGTCGTGTGGGAAAGAGATGGCAGGGGCGATCTACACCGTTAGATTATTGCCTGGTTTGTTGGTTCTATTTGCTTATTTTTAAGCAAGTGTCACATCAATGTTTAGATACTAATTAGGAGTATTAAACGTAGACTATTTACAAAATCCATTACATAAGTGGAGGCTAAACGGCGAGACGAATCTATTAAGCCTAATTAGTCCATGATTTGACAATGTGTTGCTACAATAAACATTTGCTAATGATGGATTAATTAGGCTTAATAGGTTCGTCTCGCTGTTTAGCCTCCACTTATGTAATGGATTTTGTAAATAGCCTACGTTTAATACTCCTAATTAGTATCTAAACATTGATGTGACACTTGCTTAAAAATAAGCAAAGGAACCAAACGCCCCCGAAGGCAACGGTGAGTGAGATTTATATCACCGACCTTTCCTTCTTTGGTAACATAAGAAAGCAAAAAAAGATTATAAAAAAAGATTTGGCAACTACTTCCTCGGTCTCAAATTGTAGATTGTTTTAGTTTTTCTAGATGCATAATTTTTTGTCATGCACTTAGACATAATGCACGTCTAGAAGCTGAAACGACGTACAATACGAAACAGAGGTAGTATTTCTAATTAATGGAGTGAATATTTTCAGTTAAATAAATCAAAATCTCAATAGCTCCCTTTGAAGCTATATTTGATTACGAGTCAAAGCAAAGCAAAGGTTAATAAAGAACCCACCATAGAAATGGAAAAGGCAACTTGTTAGAGTCTCGATTTGGGCATCATGCTTTCGAAAGTGTAAACCGTGACTATTAAAATCACTCGAGTACAGTGGTACGATCATTGGCTTATTAGTCGTATGTATTCGCATGATGTGAAGTAGGTCAATAGTATATATTCTATTGTGGTCACTTTGAGAAGTCACTTTGGAGATCTAATTGTTACGGAGTTTAACCAGCTAAGTTTGGTGGTTCTCGCTAATTTTACCACATAGCTTAAGCTCAGCCCCCGCCGGTGAAAACTCCCACAGCTCGAGCTCGTAGCCCGGTGATGAAGCTCACCTCCATCTCGCCACGAGCGGCTCGACCTTGTCTCGCAGGCTAAGCTCTCCTGCATCTCGCCATTGCTGAGCGGCTTGATCTCTTCCTGCCAGCGAAACTCCCTGCACCAGAGTTGCTCGACCTCGTCTTGCATGTAAACCTCATCCATATCTCACCTCTGCCGAAGCAGAGCAAGGTTGTGGAGATCGTGGAGCTCACTGCATACACTCCGTCCCCAAATCAATTCCTGCAGGCTGCAGCTCAACCTCCTATTGCCGCCTCTCAACCATTGTTCGTGGATGAGGAAAAATGAGGAAGAAAACTATAGAAGATGGAAAACGGAAGGGCGGACCATGAATGGGCTATTGTATTAATGGCCATCTACCATCACTTACTAGTAGATACAATATTTTGTTAAAAGTATAGATTTTTTTTAAAAAAAACACTTATTTTGGTCATGCTGGACGCCACATCATGCGAATACGTATGATTAGTGCGTCAATAACGATATTAATGTAGTCATGTGAATTTAGTAGCCGCGTTTTATGTCTTTTAAAGTACGGTGGACAAATTGAAACTTTCTAGCAAACATAATACCATTTATGCATTTTACTTGAATCGAAATCATCTTTGCATAATCGATTGCACAAGCCGAATGAACTATAAACGTTACCGGACAGCCGTACTGCCTCCTCTCCTTATGTCTGACTTAACATTTTTCGTTTAGCAAAGATAAAAAAGTTTTGGGTAATTGATGGGGATAGAAATACTAAATTTTTCCAGCAAGCTATTCTCAAGAGAGCAAGAAGAAACAGAATTCTATTTCTTACTGATGAGCAGGGGAACCCTTTAACAACACAGGATCAGATTGTTGCTTGTTTTAGGAACTACTTCACAAATTTGTTCTCAAGTCAAACTGATCACCATCACACTCACTTTTTCTCTCAGCAAAATAGAACAGAAGAAAATCTATTGAATGACTTCACAGCAACCATTCCAGATAAATCTGAGTTATGGACAATCATAAAGAACATGAAGAAGGATGCTGCCCCAGGACCAGATGGTTTTAACGTTGCCTTCTATAGAGCTGCTTGTGAGATGACGTGGCCAACCTGGTTCACAATTTCTACTGCACAGGTCAGTTGCCTCCTGAGCTCAACAAGACTTTCATAGTGCTAATTCCTAAAATGAATGCTCCTGTGATTCCCCAAGATTTCAGACCTATTAGTCTTTGTAATGTCATTTATAAGATCATAGCTAAAAGCTTAGCTGATAGGATTAAGCCTTTTCTTCCTGATAGAGTGCATTTATCTCAGTCTACTTTTATTCCTGGTAGACATATTTCTTCTAATATTATTATTGCCCAGAAAATCACACACTCTTTTGCTCTTTATTCTTGGAAACATAAAGGCCTCCTTAAACTTGACTTAGCTAAAGCTTTTGATAGAGTGGAATGGAATTTCATTTCAGATGCTATGCTTAGGGTTGGGCTTCCAGTGCAGATTGTTAATCTTACTAAGGCTTGTATTTCCACTCCTGAATTTTCTGTTATTATTAATGGCCAACCTTCTGATTATTTTTATTCACAAAGAGGATTAGAAAAGGTTGTCCTTTATCTCCCTACCTTCTTGTTTTGGCAATCAATGAGCTTTCTTTCAGCCTGCAAACTGCTTTGCTACATAACCATCTCTCAGGAATTTCCCTTGGTCAGAACTGTCCACCCATTCATTCTCTTCTTTTTGCTAATGATCTTCTTATTTATGGTACGACCACTACTGCTGAAGCTGCACAAATTAAGCTTATTCTTGATAATTTTTGCCATGCCTCTGGTCAGACTCCTAGGGCAAAATCCTCCATTCTCTTTAGTAAACATGTGGATATCTACACTAAATAAGAGATCATAAATCTTTTCCATGTTCCTTTGATGAACTCCCAAACCACTCATCTTTTTCTTACAAAGACAGAACCAAGGCATACAGTTTCACTCTAAGAGCAACTCCAAGAGTATCCTAAAAAAATCTTCCCCAAAACTATGTATTAGGGGTTTTCCAAAAAAAAATTTCCCCCAAAAACATATCAGTCCACAGCAGATCGCTAATAAATAGCCCCCAATATTTCAAACACGGGCCACGTCATCGTATTGGGCCCATCGGAAGGGACGCGCAGGCGTACGGGAATCAGGATTGGGGGAGGAACACCAACGCTAAAATATACGTGATGGTAGGCTGTTTTTTAGCGTCGCTAAAAAATTGGGAAAAGTTTAGGTGGATTGTTGGAGTTCATTTTTTCTCTCTTTTTTCCTAAAAAGGGTATTGGGGGTAAGATTAGCAGCCTCTTGGAGTTGCTCTAAACAAGTTCAGGGCAAAGCTTACTGGTATTAAGGCAAATAGGCTAAATCATGCAGGTAGAATTACTCATTAATTCTGTTTTGGCTTCCATTCCTACATACTACATGCAGAATATCTTGTTCTCTAAAGCTTGTACAGAGAAGATCAATTCCATCCTTAGACGCTTCTGGTGGCAAGGAGTCCAAGAAGAAGATTCTGCGAAGCCTTTCTATTTTAGGTCTTGGGATGACATCTGCCAACCAAAATCAGCTAGGGGTCTTGGTATAAGAAAAATTCACATTGTTAACAAGAGCTTGGTTCTCCACTCTGCATGGTTAATTGCTACTAATAAGGATCCTTTTTCTGACTTCTGTTCTAAAGGCAAAATATTTTCCAAATAGTAGTTTTTGGCACTAGATCTGCCTTTTGGTCTTCTATCATGCAGGTAAAATATCATCTTCATCAGCAGAGTGTGCTACAGATTCATAAAGGTAATTCTAATATTTGGACTGATCCTTGGTGTGATAATTGGGAAGAAATTCATAACCACTTGAGAGATCCTCATATTAACAAACATCTTCCTAATTTGGTTTCTGAATTATGGAATGAACATCAGTCCACTTTCAATGAAAATCTGGTTAACTCCACTTTTAGTCAACCTTTTGCTCAAGATGTTCTTCATGTTCCTAAAGTCTCTTCTAATTCTGTTGATCAACTTTGTTGGAAGCATTCTTCCAAAGGTACTTGCTCCACCAAACATGCCTATAAGTTCCTTGCTTCTCAGGCTCCTCATTCTTTGCCTAGTCAGGGTCCTAGAGCTATCTCTGCTGCAGCTCTTTCTATTCTTAATCGAGTCTGGAAGCATAAAACTATTCCTCCTCGCATCAAGGCTTTTTCTTGGAGGGTTATTAGATGCTCCATAGCTACTGGTCATCGAGCTGCTACTTTCAGTACTAGAATAGATAACACCTGCAAACTTTGCGGGGCTGATGAAACTGATTTCCATTTGTTTTTTGAATGTAATTTTGCTAGAGCAGTTTGGTTTACTGCACCCATCCCCTTGAGAACTGACATTTTGTTGCAGGAACTAGATGGCCTTCAAAGTACTTCGTAAGCAATTTTATCAAACAATCTTTCTAATGATATTTTGCAGGAAGTGTTTACTAGGCTCTGGTATCTTTGGAAAGCAAGGAATGATTTTAGATTCAACAAGGGGTCTGTGAATAGGCTTAATCATGAAGTACATGCAGACATTGCTACTTCTATCTTGTTTGATATTCATGCAGGTTTAACTGCAAATTTGGCAACAAGGACCTCTACTACAACTAATTCCATTCATCAATCCTTTCCTTTTATCATACCATCTATTGATCTCATGCAGCACTCACAAAATAGCCAACATTGGCAGCCTTTTGTTTTTGCTTATGCAGATGCAGCTCTACAACCTGATGGCCAAGGAACAGGTTACAGAACATCAGGCCTCGGTGTGCTGATTGATCTCAGATCCACCATATTCTCTTGTTGTCTGCAGGTACTGGGAACAGTGAGAGCATAATCGGTGGCCATGGCTGAGCTGGCGACTCTCCTTTTGGCGGCAAAGTATCTTTCTGTGTTGCAGGTGTATTCTGGTGGGATTGGCTCTGATTGCCTCATGGCGGTTACATACCTTCAGAGTGATGTTCTCAGTTCTCCATGGAAGCTTAAGCCATGGGTTTCTCAATTCCAGGAACTTATTTCACCTAATGCTTTCGAAGTTGTCAAGATCTCTAGAATTCAAAATCATGCAGCTCACCTTCTTGCTGTTAAAGCGAGAAGTTTGGGTTCTCAGAGGGTTCCTACTTCAGTGTGTACAAAGTCTGAACATGGCCATCCTTGTGCTGTTCTTTCAGCACTGCTATCTGTACAATGGGGTCTTCTGAGCCTAAACCATGTACATTGCTTTTAATTCTGAATGAAGTCCTTTATAAAAAAAAATCGTTTTAATCAGTGCTCCGTTTTCCTTCGATTTGCATTAGTTCCCCCTAAAATTGGGTCCAAATTTGTTGGATTTTGTACCACAATTCTCTCGGATTGAAAAAAAAAAGAAAGAATGAAATAAAAATTGCAATAAAGTTTGGACTCAAAATCCTCATAAATTGAGTTAAAGGACTAAAAAAACTCTAAAAATTATTTTAAATAAAATATTACATGCTATGATAGTTGTTTTCACGGTGAATTTACTAACTTCCTTTTACCTTTACCTTTTACGTTGACAGGGTGTTTGGATCCTGGAGCTAAAATTTAATCCGTGTCACATCGGATATTCGGATGCTAATTAGGAGGACTAAACATGAGCTGATTACAAAACTAATTGCAGAACCCCTAGGCTAAATCGCGAGACGAATCTATTAAGCCTAATTAATCCATCATTAGCGAATGTTTATTGTAGCACTATATTGTCAAATCATGGACTAATTAGGCTTAATAGATTCGTCTCGCAATTTAGCCTAAGGGTTGTGAAATTGGTTTTATAATTAGCCTATATTTAATACTCCTAATTAGTGTCCAAACATTCGATGTGACAAGGGCTAAAGTTTAGCCTGGGGATCCAAACACCCCCTTAGTTATTTTGCATTTTTTTTCATGTTGTTGGAGTATTTGTTGCAATAAATTGTTTAATATTATTTCATATGAAATCAAATTATCAACTAAAGGCGATGCATAAAATCATTTATAGAACCAAATCATAAAGGGAGGGACATTGGACATTTGAACTCCTTTATTCATTCATGAGAACGGAGAAGCTATTTTGCTAAACATTCTTCAAAATAGATTCAACTCCACCAAAGAAACCGCTCCACCAGAGGAGCCATTCATGAGAACGGAGAAGTCGTTTTGCCGAACATTCTTCAAAATAGCTTCAACTCCATCAAAGAAACTGCTCCACGGATAAGCCGGAGCTATTTTGGGAGAAGCCAAACCAGAGCCCTACCCAACAGGGCCAAAAACTTGAGCCCGGAACGTGAATCTTTGCAACATGCGTCAACTCCGGCTCTTCGCGTCCATGCTCCATCCCATGCATGGCTGTCATTCAGACTCTTTATCACCATTCTTGGAACAGACTGTGTGATTGATTGCAACAGAACAGCACTCGGAACATCAAAAGAAGTGTCTCAAAACTACAGAGCATTCGCCAAGTACAACCATCTGCTCCTTAGCCGTGTTCTCTTTCTCGGTATCCTTTAAAACAGCAGTACAGCTACAGCACTACAGAGGCTATGCATGTTTAGCTACTGTTTCCTACAGGGATTCAAAAAATCGATCCCCATGAACACAACTGCTAGAAGCAGAAAACTATTCATCCCCAGATCTTCCACACGGTGTAGAATGTATAGACGGCGTGAGTATCCTATTCACATACTTACATACAACACACCCTCAACCTGCAGTCCACATCAGGCAGTACGTCCAGCTAGTTCATCGGCTTCCTCCTTGGCTCTGCACTCCACATTCTCCTCGATTTCTGAATGAACTTTCTTTGATTTCCTGAGACGCATAGTGCTCTGCTTGATGCGTCCTTTACCTGGATCAGTTACTAAGAGTAGGCGGGACATGACATAGGACAAAAGCTCCTCCCTGTGTGAGAATGTGAAATCCAAATGAGCATACTCAAATTCATTGTATGAGACCTCCACTCCAGATTTCCGCATCAGCTTGTAGTGCTTCTTCACCATGGATGGTGAGATAACTCTGTCCCTCTGCCCAGCGACCAAGTCCACAGGAATGTCAATGAGACCATAATGAGCTCCCAGGTCCAATGGCTCTGGTGTTCCATATGCTTCCATATTTGCTGCATGGCTGCCATAGTCATACATTTGGAACTTCTTTGCCCTCTTTATCTGGGCGAGGTGAAGTGCAACATGAAATGATACACCAGGCATGTCATCCATGTTGTAGTGGGGCAGACCGAGTACTCCTACCCAATTTGAACTGTCACCACCAACAACGTAGCCCATAAGGGTTTGGACAAGTCCTCCCAAAGCTGGATAGTTGTGGAAATCCCTAGCTAATTTGTTCAGAAGCATCCTAAAGAATCGAGTTGGGATGTAAAGCCCAGGTATTAGAGGTGCAAGTACTGGACCAACAAACAGAAGGAGCTTCTCCACCATACTGAACACCACATTCGAATCCTCATGAAAACCTGCAGGAGATAGCAGGACCAATCTCGACAACCTGTGGGGCTTCTGTGTGATCCTTGAAGTCACCACATACATCAACATAACTGCACCTCCCAAGCTGTGGCACACAGCACAAAGCTTGTAGGGTTGATCTTCTGCACCGCCTTGTGAAGCCTGCTCTTCCAATTTTTTTATCTTATCATTTTGAACCTCTGTCTCCTCTCCTGATAAGGGCTGACTTTTGCCAAGTTCTGAAGTTTTAATCTTGTGGATTTCCTCAATTATTGCAGGCATATCTTTTGTTCCATGCTCATTAACAGAATACTTCCAGTATCTGACAAAGGTTCAAGAATGATGCACAAGCAGAATTAACAAAATAATTTTTCACAGGATAGATTTCCTGATTGTGATAAAATCAGATACGTACAGAAGGCCTGCTTAATACTTACTTGTAGGAAGAAATGTTTTTATCTATATGCTCTCTTGAGACTAAACCTCGTAGATTTCCAAGAAAAACATCATAACCTACATTCCAGGAAAAAAAATAATTAGCACTTACTGCACAGCACCATAATGCCCTATATCCACTTATCCAGTTTTATTTCTGACCTTGATCATAAGCTGCAAATGCTGGCGAGCCAACAACACCATTTGATACCCAACTGCACCGTAAATAACAGGATGATAGATGAGGCTCAAATAATGTCCAGAAGAATATCATACCCATCAGATAAACTGCTTTCAACTAAAGCTTAAACAAGTTAACTGAACATTTTTGCTAATCATCCAAATTGCGCAATCATCTCAGCAGCTCTTCTTTATTTGGACGTTGTATTCAGTAGCACAAAAAAATTATATAAAAAGTAATTTTAGCACTAAGATGTTCTGATTGTCTGTGGAAAACACTAAACATGCAGATTCAGTTATAAACAAAAGTTGAGAACAGTAAACATGGAAAACAATTTTAAATCTTTAATACCCATGTCTAACTTTAAGGAACTCATGTTATCAAACAAACTAATTACATGCATAACTCTTGTTAAGAACATCCCAATATCAGTTTCTGTGAAGATTACCACTACTGACTAACAAGAAGGATTATACAGGAAAGATACCATTGTCACTTGCCAGCATACAGATCAGAAGTGCAGCAACTGATTATAGCCAGGTATGTTTTAGACAAGGTTGGAGGCACAACTACACAACTCTCTTGATTAATCAATGTGCTGATTTCAACTAAAAATTACACTCACTGCCTAATATATTTAGCTATCTGCCACTCACTACGGGAAAACATGGAAACAACTATACCATCAGCTCATATTTCTGTAGATCTTGCAATCTGTTTAAATTCCCACACCACCCAAAAGGTCAAATGACGCAAACAAAGTACAACTTTCCTTTTTTGGAAAACTTGCTGCTTGTGAAGTGGCAAAACTGTTCAGGTTGTAAAGATGCAAACAAAGGATAGTTCGGAAATCAGAAAACGATAAAACTAATGAAGAAAATACGACTTCGTAAAGAATGGCGAATGTCCTAAAGCTGCCTGGAATGTCAATAACATTGTCAACGGTGATTTGGTCAGCACTCACCCCATAGATGAGTCCAGTATTCCATGCTGCAACAAGACAACCTTCTGCGAATCACGCCTAATAAAAGAGTAATGCATCAAATTTCTATCCACAAACATCAGGAAAGACGATGAAATGAGACAGGTATTGTTTTCACCTTGGAATTCTCTCCAGCAACAGAACATACCCATCTGAAGTAACAACCTTTATAGCCTCAAATGGATATCTGAAGAAAAGAAAGTCGTGAGTTCTTTATTTCGATGAAGCTAGCTATATCAATTATCTACTATATGACAACAGTGCTATATTTAGCATATTTTAGCACATATACAGGAAATAACCTACAGTAGTACCAGAAGCCACAGCATACATGTTAATGATACTATTGCTATCCAAAATCTTGGCTTCGAACGTTGCACAAATAAAAGGGACAGGTGTGCTCACCCAAGCTCAGTAATAACATCCTCACATGTTCGGGAATCTGTGTTCAAAGAATGACGATTCACAGCTTTCCTCTCAGTTGGAACTGGATTATCACTGCCAACATTAGCTGTTGGTACATCAACAACAGGACTGGTATCATGGCCACTTCCATGAATCCAGCTAAATAACTTCTGCCACACTTCTGAAGGAGAAAGAACATAATGTGCTCCTTTGTGAACAATGTCAAAGACTGATTCAATGAAAATCTCAATTGCCAGATGGAGATCCTATATGAAAAGAAGAAACCAAGTAGGTGGATGAATACTATATGTGTGTAGGAGAATTGAACAAGAAAGGTTCAAAACATCATAATTTGCCAAAGAAAGTACAGATTGACAAGCAGAAACTCAAATACTACCTCAAAAACTCCACGCCTCCTATCGGTCGTGCGTTGGAGAAACTGATCCCTTATATGAAATGATCTCTTGGCAGGACTACTTCTTGAATAATGAGGTGTTTCTGCACTTTTAGAAGATGACCTTATTATCCGAAACTTGATGGCACTGAACAGAACAAGTAACAAAGATATGAAGAATCTCAATGGCCAAAGAATCCAGGAAACTGCATATCTGATATGCCTTCTCAATCGACGATCACGTCTACCAAAGCTGCTTGCACGTGATAGTCGTGAACTTTGGGACAATGGAGAGGGCGGACAGACAAACTCTTCATTTTCATCATCCCCAGTGATAGAGTCAGCAACTGATTCAGTATCCGAATCGGCAGAAAGTTCATGGATGAACTCATTAAATGAAGAGACCCCACTGAGCTCAGGACAAGAATAATGGAGTCATCAGAAAAGAGCAAAACTATGTTCCCAAAGAAACCATGAATATGCATACTACATTACAATAGTTAACGTAAACAGGAACATGCATACTGTGGTAGTGGTACTCCCTCCGTTTCAAATTGTAAGTCGTTTTGGCTTTTCTAGATTCATAGCTTTTGCTATGCACTTAGATATACGCTATTTCTAGATTCATAACTTTTAATAAGCATCTAGAAAAGCCAAAACAACATACAATTTGGGACGGAGGGAGTATATATCAAGGCTAAAGTTGGTATACATAAGTTCTCATGGAAATTAAGACAAACTGGAACAAATCATTTACCATTACATGAGACAGAATCTATCCAGCAACCGAAGTACCAAACATAGGTCTCACTGGGCAGACGCACTGGTTCAAATAGCTGGCATAAAATATACTAGAAAGTAACAGGTTATGGAGATTCAAATTGCTCGTACAGAATTTATTGTTACAGAGCAGGTACGGATTCAATCAATACTTGCTATTTTCCTTTCCTCAAAAAATAAACTTGCTATTTTCCTACTGAGTTCTAAGAATAGCACATGTTCCTTATCATCACAGACAAATAAGAGTACATCATAACAGCATATATCATAAATCATAAATTTCCACTATAATTTAACTCATATGAAAGAATGCTAACATTACCTTTCCATCCAACGAGGGAGGCGTGGCCCACGGAGAGCTGGCTTCAGTTCCCAGCCACTGATCCCTTCTAAAATGTTGCCTTTCCCAGGTAACAGAGTCAATAAGAGTGCTGATATTCCATTGATGAACCTTGCAATGTTGTTCAGTGACTCATATGTGAATGTCTTCACAGATCTGCCCATAGAAGTACCAGAAGTCAAATGGTGCATGCTGTATGTACTGAAGGGCTAAGAAAAGACCAACTAAATGGCACTTTATGTTCCTTGTCTTAAGAACTGCATACAAACGATATCAAGAATTTCTTTAGTCTCAAACTACCATGGAGCACATGTGTCAAATGCTGATCAGAGGCTCAAGTAGAATTCTGCAGCAGAGCTAAAAACCTAAAACAAGATCAAACTTAAGTCGCACTCTTCAATTCCTTGTCTAAAAAGCAACATGCAGATGAAACCAAGAATTTTAAATGAAATCAATTAGTTTAGTTCGAGTTCCTGGAATTGTCTCCCAGAGACACAAATAAGATGTATGAACCATGAGAGCCCTTCACTACAAAAAAATTTAAGTTAGAAAGCATAGTTCTCTACAAGAAGGTCAAATAAGTATTAGGTTCGTCAGGGTCATATGTTACAACCCACAAGTTCATCAAATGCCAAAGATACTTATAGTCCCATCTTAAACTTTATCAACAGCTTTGGAAAGGATATTCAAAGAGAATATAACTATCCACTTTTGCAAATATCAGAAAAACTCGTATTTCAAAAAATCCACCCGGTAGCCTGGATAAATAAATGTCTGGTTATTCATACTAGAACCCCTCCCTAGCTATGAGTATTACAAAAACTGGTAGCTGACATATACAAGGCTTTATGAATGGGTCAACGAGAATGGAGTTTGGCCACTTGGCCCATTAGTGTTAATCATCTATGTCATGACACTATCTTTGATCCTTCTACAAGCCATTGTTGAGGATTACTTGTGTATATCAGGTAGAACTATAGAAGCATTGCATGTACACGCTTATGTGCTCATGGATTTAGCGCTAGCCTCTGCAATTCTAGGCATGTGCTAGGGCACACTTGCACTTGCCATGTTGTGTTAATCTACCAGTATAATCTCAGAAGGGGAAAGCTGCTTTCATGGATATTAATGGGCAAATTATTAGAAGTTCAGTATCCTTGAACAAAAAAACATCATCATCTATTTAGGATTGGATGAGGCAACCATGCCCTCTCTTTTCTTTTTCTGAGACCAACCATGCCCTGTTTTCGCAAATCGCCCTTCAGGCTACTTCTGTTAGGAAATCTTCAGAACCAGCTTCATAATCAGGAGCTGCGACAATCAGTATTATTCTTACAAGTACACATTCTCATCAACGCTAATCCTACCGCAACGCAATCATCACTACGGAGGCTAACATCCTACAAGGTTTTCAAAGATAAACGTTAACCCAACTCGAAATTCGTGAGTAGCAACACGCAGCTCGTCGCCCCAAATCCCTTCATCAAACAAGCCGACCCTCAACCCAACCGAACCATCCCATCAGGGGCACACGAACCCTCTGAGGTGGACGACTCCCCGCGCCCTGATGAACCATTCCCTAGTACATGTACATCACGCCACCGGCACACACACACACACACATCCAGCGGAATCGCGGGGTTGGGGATGGGGGAAGGCCGGCTGCTTACTCCTTGGTAACGGCGATGACGTTGTCGACGAACTCCTGCAGCATTGCTGGCGGCGGATTGGCGCAGCGCGCCGCGGATTAGGCAGCCACCACCACCACCACCAGCTCCTTCTGGAACCACGCAGGTGAGGGGAGGGAAGAGGCGACGCGAGCGAGGCCGAATCGGCGAATCGGGAGGGCGGAAAAAGGTGAGAGAGATTGGGGAGAGAACGGAAAGGAGGACACAGGCGGTTGGGCCCCTATTTTGGTTCTATTGGTTTTTCCGTGTCAATCTTGTTTCGGAGAACTTGTGGAATTACCTGATCCACATGTATCAGCTGTGCGATTGGGTGGCAAAAGCCTCTGTTGAGACATGACATGTGGGCCGCGCAGGGAAACTTTAGCCCACATGTCGGCGTCCGTTTCGGGGAAAGGATAGTATCGGCCGGTCGTGTTGCGTCATTGGTCATTGCGTGGCGTGGCCGGATAAACAGTTTCATCCATGGGTCCATGTCGACCAATTACCAACGGCACGGGCTGCGCGCTGTAGGTCCCAATCGGAGGCTGGCTAAATGTCAGTGTCAGGAGGTGCAACGAGGCATCTCGGGAGCTGTCGATCTCTCTCGTGCGGGGCGCGGCAAGGGTGACGTGGCTCTCTAGGAGGCTGAATGCTTGACACGTCAAAGGAAAAGCTTTGCTGGTGGGGAGAGAAAACAAGAGAGAAGGGAACGGCCGCCTCGTACATCACCCGCTGAAACACAACCGACGAAAAAACATCTGCACCCAGCTCGGTGCGAGCAGGATGAAAAATCGGATTCGTATGAAATTAGATCTGGCACTTTTTACCGCATTTTAAATCGAATATAAATACGAGTTCGATGTTCTCGAATAAGAATAAAAAGAGAATATCTCGGGTTCGAAATATTTACTCAATTTGGAGATAATATTTAACTATTTTGTTTATTGATGGTTTTTAATAACAAAATTATTATATGTTGGATTTATAAGCCCGACAGTCCAGGCTTACCCAAGTGGTTGATTTTTGGTGAAGACGATTGCGAAACCAAGAACTCGAAGGTGATCGCGAGAACATGAAAGGATACGAGAGTTTTAGATAGGTTCGGGTGAATTGTATTGCTCAATGGTTCGATTGCTCTCGGGAGGCTCACTTAGCCGCCTTATATAGACTTACGAACTATAATTACAAATTACAACTACTCGGCAATTACATGGAAGGTAATCGAGTCGGACTACAATACGCATTCTACGATATCTGGGCAGATTTGAACTGTCTCGTTGCCTTAACGTGTACTCCAAGTAACTTTATGTCCTCAGCCAGCACGCCCTGGTCGGACGGGCCCACTTGTCTGATCCGATTAGGATTGGTTGGTAGGGACCCATGGGATACCCATATCTCTCAAGTCCCAAACGATGTGTAGGCGAACAGGAATTTGAGGTCATCACAGCGAAGTTTGAATGAAGTCGGCTGAAGCTGTGATGGCGTCATGCTGACGGAGAGGCTACGCAGTGCTTAAAAAAAGAAGAAAATCTGAGCAAACGCAGAGCCAACACGCAGAGCGAAGATGAGCGCCGAGTTGATGGATGCTGGCATCCAGTAGGTCGAAATAAAGGTTACGGAGGGCGTCGCAAGACACACTCCATAGGAGTAGCCCCCGAGCATTGAAGCGATTAGAATAATCGGTCCAATGGTCAAAGAAGAAAAAATTGATCTCTGAAGATCCTAGTGCCTGAGCACAAGGAGAGGCACAACCGCAGAGGCCCGCTAACCAAAAAGGATGCACCCAGCTCTTTGATGACTGGTGCAATGATAAAGTCACGACAAAGATGCCTACCCACGAGAGTACTACTGTGCCTGAGCAAGATTCCTATCAACCTTTATGGATCAGGCCGAACGTCACGTGAAAACCATAGAGCCGTCTCGGTATTGGGGAGTCTTGTCGTGAACCCTCACGGATCCACTGTAGCACCTTGGTAGTGTGCTGGCCACTGTTCTATAAATAGACCATCGTTTATCGCCGGGAAGCAAGGCCTAATCAATAGCACTTGTAGGCTTGAAACTTGTAGTTTTTGATAGGAGTAGCACCCGCCTGGAAGCCCGATGCTAGAAGAATTCTCGTGAAGAAAACTAGAATGCTCCTTCCCTTTGTAGTCTCTTTAACGAAGTCAGGGGTAACGATACTAGAAGAATCCTCGTGATGAGGCTGTATACTGAACCCCGCGAGGTTCTCAAAGGCACTGGTACTAGGGATGTGTTTCGTGTAACTTTTGTTTCTGTTGTAGCTTCTTAGCCGATATCCTGGGATATTAGTTATCTTAGATTTGCCGCACACATTTGTAACATGTATCGCTAGTTATTATTCCACGAAATACGGTTGTATCTGAGTAAATATATGCCCCTGCATCCAAATGTGGGGGATTGATAGAGCCATAGAGGCACACCAACTCGAAATGGGGCGTCCAACCCTTGAGTACGAGGACTAGCAGAGCTACGTAAGCAGGCTGACTAAAAATAGGCCTCCAGCCCCGAGGATGAGGACTGGTAGGGCCATGGAGGCACGCCGACAAGAATTAGGCATCCAGTCCCCGAGGTCAAGGACTGGCGGGGCCGCAGAGGCATACCGACCAGAATTAGGCACCCAACCCCCAAGGACGAGGACTAGTGAGGCCGCGGAGGCATGCGAACCAGAATTAGGCGCCCAGCCCCTGAGAACGAGGACTGGCGGGGCTGTGGAGTCACGTCGACTAGAAATAAGCATCCAGCCCCCAAGGGCAAGGACTGATGGGGCCACGGAGACACACCGTTAAAAGCATAACAGAAAGCTCGCAGATTCCGTCCCGCGCATACCACACTAACGGATAACCCACAGATTTCGCCTAGCACGTTGCGCCGCAGTAACGGGAGGTTCGCAAATTTTGTCCATAGATTACGTCGTCATGCCCCTCAAAAGCGCAAGGGGTCACATTACCATTGCATTCCTATCTAAAACACTCACAGCGCTGCTGCCACAGTCCACCGAGCTCCTTGCTGCTGCGCTTGCGAACCCTATGCCGTGCCGCCGCATGTCCAATCTTCTCGCGCGCATTACGTCGCCGCTGCCCGAGCCGCCACGCTACCGTATGCACAGCAAAACCCTAGCCACTATCAGATCCAAATCCACCAGCTTGGAGATTGAAGAAATAGCGCAGGCGAACACCCCAGATCCGGCGACGGTGTGGATGAAGTCAGTGATGACCCAGGAGCGCATCCACGCACTAGTCAACCGGGACCTCCTGGGGCCGCAGGCACTGCTAGTTTGGAAACCGACCGCCAGCCAAGAGTTCCCATTAGAGGACGAGATGGAGACGGTGGTCTTCACGCCGTTCTTCAAGCGCGGGTTCAGGATCCCATGCAGAGACTTCTTTCAGGGTCTTCTGTACTACTACCGGATCGAGTTGGTACATCTGAATCCCAACTCCATTCTTGATATTGCTATCTTTATCCACCTGTGCGAGGCGTATCTTGGAATCCTCCTGCATTTCAATCTGTGGCGTTATCTGTATCAACTGAAGCCCATGTCTACCAAGGGGAAACCAGCTCGGGTCATTGGAGGTTGTGGATTTTCGCTGCGGTCCAAGAAAGTACAAGAATATTTTGATCTGCAGTTGAAGGATTCCAACAAAGGTTGGCATAAGGAGTGGTTCACCATTGCCAATCAGCAGCCCGAGCTGCCACCTTGCATAGGGTACGGGCCAGTAGTGATGCCCGAGTGGTCGAACCAGCTGACCTCAGAGGAGCAAGTCCAGGTGAATGAGCTGCTGGCGAGGATCGCCGGCCTAAAATCACAGGGAATAACAGCTAGGGCTATTAGTATCAACTTCAGCAAGAGGTTGATCCAACCAATCAAGTACCAAGTGCACCCGGCGTATGAATATTCAGGGCTAGAGGACCTGACCTGGGAGGTCCAGCGCAAGGTGCCCAAGGAAGAGGTTATCAATTGGGTGTCCGAGTTCTTCGGGGGCGTGATCAGGAATGAAAACCGCCCCAATGCATATTCATTGAAGAGACCGCCATCCAACCTGGTAAGATTGTCAACCGCATTGATTTTGGTGTACTACATGTTCTTGTGTGATGGTTCTGAATAAATCTGTAACGTATTTATATTCTTTTCCCCAGCGTCGATGCCTGGAGGGGTCGATCAGCAACAACCCAAGATCCGCCGGACCGACGAGCCCAACGTGCTGCCCACCTACCTTCCGTGGGAGACCAACTCCTTCATTGGGTTGGATGAGGTGTGATAGAGGGAGTCGGCCAAGCCCAAGGCTCTGAGCTGGTTGGACGTCGGACTCGGCAAGCCGTGCGCAAGAAGCTTGTCTCCAAGTTGCCGCAACCAAGCGGGAAAAGGAGGAAGATGGCCGGGAAGAAGAAGGAGAAGGCTACCCTGACCACAACCTCCATGGCCAAGTCGGCTAGCGATGAAAATGTGGAGTCCGACACGTCGAGCCCAGCCACGAAGAAGAAGAAGTCGGTGCTCGAGGAGACCATCACAGTTGACGCGACGCGCGTCAAGGAGGCGCTCAAGATGAAAATGCGCGACGGGTCCAACGAAAATACGTCCACGCTGTTGCCGCCATTGCACCTCAAGTACCAGGTGAAGAAGAAGAGCACCCTGTAAGTGCAATCTGCTTGTGTTGTCTGTGTTGTAGTTACTAATGCCGACTAATGTGTTTGAATTTTTTGTTGATACAGGATCGCCGTGCTAGCGGACGGTGCTGGTGCACAACTGACCAGTTGCTCGGCCCAGACCGAGACAACGAGTAGTTAGACCGTGGAGCAACCGCCACCCCCGGAGGGCGGAGCTGATAAAGATGATCATGCCAGAGAGGTTACGCCGACTCCAATGCTGCAGCAGGATGAAGCCGGCTCCAGGGCTGCAGATATTGCCGTCGCCGACCCAGAGGTTGGGTAGGTTGCTGATGAGGGGGATAGAACCTGAAGATGAGCTCCCCAGAGATGACCTGCTGCCAGAGAGGTCCGTCAAAGATGCTGGCCTTGGTGTACTCCCTAAAGAGGAGTGTGACGCCGAGGACTTTTCTAACGCAGATTTAGCAGGAGACACGACGCAGGACAAGGTAGACCTTCTCAAGCTATGGCAAGCATCCCTGGACGTCGGCGAGTTAGTTTTTGTAAGTACACCGTCCAACTTCTATTTGAATTCCAATTTTTTTTCTAGAACTTTGAATATTTGAGATCTAAAATAGGGTCTGGCCGCGAGGCTGAGCATTATCGCCTAAAGGCGGAGCACCTTGAGGCCAAGTTCAAGAAGGCCAAGGAGGACGCCGCCGAGCAGCTCCTACAAAAAGACCTAGAGAAGGATGTTCTAGCTTCGCACATGAGAGGTAGGCTGTGCCGACCTGTTTACGCAGTTTTGACCTTGTAACATTGATGCTGATGTAGACTTGCTTGGGTGAGTAGATGCCACAATGAGGGAGCAGAGACTCCAGCGGTACCTCAAGGAGTGTGAGGACTCCAATGCACGCCTTCAGCAAGAGCATGACACGGCGGTCAAGCGTGAGTATGCAGTATCGTAGAAGCTAGCCTATGAAACCAACGCCGCTGCTCGATCGTCTCAAGGCCGCACCAGGTCAGCTCAAGGTGCTACTGAAGGACACTGCAGTGCAATGCGTTAAGAACACCTTCGCTCTGTTGGTGTCACATTTCCCGCAGCTACCCTTGGTGCGCGTTGCGATAGGAGTCGTGGCCGAATTCAACACGAACTTGATTCTTGAAGTGGCGGACCAATACCAGGAGGTGGCAGAGAGTGTTATAAATGTCTTGGACCTGTAAAGTAAAAATCTGCAGTGTATTAAACTGTCTTAGAAGACAACTGATGCAATTTAACTTAATCGTCGGCGGATGAAAAGAGAATCTCTATCCCTTCCTTGGTGTATATGATAGGACAGCATGTAGCTGAGGCCTGCAGCCACTAAGCGCCTAGCCTTGCCTTACCAGCGTCTTGCTGAGACTGGATCTCGAGCTTGTAGGAGGGATGAACACAAGGTTGTCTAGGTTTCGCGAGCTGGGACGCCAACCACATGAGTTAGTCGTATTGCCTCAAGAGGGAGAGAAGGATGCGGGATCCGGAGGTGGGCACCTGGGGGTAGCCCCCGAGCTTGAGAGTGAGCGGGCTGTTGAATAGGTCGGACAGCCCCTGAGTGTCAGGAACAACTCAGGTAAAAGGAAAGTAAGGCAGTAGGTACGCAAAGAACCACAGAGGTTTTATTTATTCAGTATAAAGGGATAACAAAGTACATAGCTTTTAAATCCAGGGGTAGAAACGCATGCTCGATGTTCCACAGATTGGGACGCCGGAGCCATCCGCCCATTGGAGTCGGTAGGTGCCTGGCTGGATGACCTCTTTGATGATGAAGGAGCCCTCCTAGGGGGCGGCCTGCTTGTGTATGTCCTTTGGTAGACTGGACCCGATGAAGCACCATGTCACCAACATTGAAGGAGCGTTCCCTGACATTCCAATCATGGTAGCGCCGTATTTGCTACTCGTGGCGTGTGTGTTGGATGAGGGCTACCACGTGATGCTCTTCAAGGTTGTCGATGTCGACCCGTCGACTTGTTTCTGCCTCATCTTCTTCATAGTACTGGATGCGCGGGGTGCCAAAAGCCACGTCGGATGGTAGGATGGCCTTAGAGCCGTACACCATAAAGAAAGGGGTGTAGCCGGTAGCCCGACTCTTCTGTGTTCGTAGGCCTTAGATGACATGGGGTAGCTCGCGTAGCCACCTGGTGGCGTACTTGGACGCGTTGTCGAAGATACGTGACTTGAGGGACTGGAGGACCATCCCATTCGCGCGTTCAATCTGACCGTTGTAGCGCTGTGTGCTACTAAGAAGTAGTACACATCGATGAGGTTGTCTTGGTAGAAATCCCAGAACTCGGAGCCTGTGAATTGCTTGCCATGGTCGGTGATGATTCTATTACGCACTCCAAAGCAGTGCGTGATTTCCTCGACGAACTGAGCGGCTTTAGCCGACTCAATGCTGGTGACAGCTTTGACCTCAATCCACTTGGTGAACTTGTCAACTGCCACGAAGATGTGCGTGTAGCCTCCTAGAGCGGTCTTGAAGGGTCTGACCATATCGAGGCCACAGCATGCGAAAGGCCAGGATGGTGGGATGGTTCGCAAGGCCTGAGCTGGTAGATGTTGCTGCTTGGCAAAGAATTGACACCCTTTGCACCTTTGGACGAGCTCCTTTGCAACGGTTACCGCTGTTGGCTAGTAGAAGCTAGAGCGAAAGGCTTTATTGACCAAAGTGTCGGAGGCGGTGTGGCTACCACATGTTCCCGAGTGAATCTCATGTAGGAGGTCAAGGCCTTCACTGTGCATAATGCACTTCATCAGGATGCCTGTGGATGCAACTTTCCTATAGAGCTCCTTGCTGATGACGACGTAGTTTGTACTGCGCTGAGTTAATTTTTCATGTTCTATCTTATCATCTGGCACCATCTGGTCGGTGATCAAGGTTATGAATGGGGCACACCAGTCTTGTTCTGCCTCGATCATCATGATGTTAGGGGATTTTGGGTCGGCTAGAGCTTGAGCGCCAGCGTTGTTGACCTAGTCTGGGTCTAGGATTTTGATAGAAGGTTTTCAAAGATCTTGTACGAATACGCTGGCTGGGACCTGTGTGCGCTTGGAGCCAAGCTTGGCTAGGACATCGGCGGCGACATTGTGGTCCCTAGGGACGTAGTGAAACTCAAGACCGTCGAAGTGGGCCTTAAGTTTGCGAATTTCCGTGCAGTAAGCGTCCATGGACTCCTTGGTGCAGTCCCAGTTCTTGTTTACTTGCTCGATGACAACCTTGGAGTCGCCATAAGCAAGGATACGCTTGATTCCGAGGGATACGGCGATACGGAGGCTGTGGATGAGAGTTTCATACTCGGTGCCATTGTTGGTGGCCTTGTAGTGGATCTGAAGCACGTACTTGAGCTGCTCGCCTTTGGAGGATATGAAGAGGACCCCCGCGCCGGCTCCTTCAAGGTTAAGGGCGCCATCAAAGTACATAGTCTAGTGTTCTGGCCTCTCCAGGGAGGGCGGCTTCTGAATTTCCGTCCACTCGACCATGAAGTCAGCCAAGATCTACGATTTGATCGCATGACGCGGGTAGAAATCGAGATTGAACTCACCAAGCTCCACGGACCACTTGATAACTCGGCCGTTGACGTCCCTGTTGTGGAGGATTTCACCGATGGGGTATGAGGATACCACGTGGATCTTGTGCACCTAGAAGTAGTGCCGTATCTTTCTTGATGATATCAGAACTGCGTAGAGAAATTTCTGAACCTGAGTGTAGCAGGTCTTGGAATCGCTGAGTACTTCGCTGATGTAATACACTGGGCGTTGCACCATGTGAGCATGGACGGGCTCTTGGCGCTCCACAACTAGCACAGTGCTGACAACATGCGTTGTTATAAAAATGTAGAGGTACAAGGTTTCTTGGTCGGCTGGGGCCATCATGACGGGAGGAGTGGTGAGGAATGCCTTGAGCTCTTCAAGTGCCTTGCTGGCCTTGTTGTCCCACTCGAACTTGTTCGCCTTTTTAAGTAGCTTGAAGTAGGGCAGACCTTTTTCTCCAAGTTTGCTAATGAAGTAGCTGAGAGCCGCCGTCATGCCAGTAAGCTTCATGACGTCCTTCTTGTTAGACAGCTTCGCCCTATTTCTAATTGCATCCATTATGACGGGGTTGGCCTTGATGCCGCGCTGGCTAACCATGAAGCCTAGAAGTTTTCCAGATGGGACACTAAAGACGCACTTGCCCGGGTTGAGTTTCCAGTAGTAAGCCCAAAGGCTTACATACACGGATGAATCCGGCAGCTAAGAGCTTATTTAATTCTATCCTAATGGCGTCCTTGCGATCCTGGGCGAAGTGGCGGAGCTTTTGCTTGACCAGCCGTGCAGTGTTGCTCAAGTCCAAGGAGTGCTCAGCCAGCTCCCTGGGGACACCGGGCATATCGGATGACTTCCACGTGAATATGTTCGAGTTTTCCCGGAGGAAACTGGTGAGCGCGAGTTCCTATTTCTCCGAGAGGTCGGCCCCTATGAGGGCCGTCTTGGTCGAGTCTTATAGGCCGAGGTAGATCTTCTTGACCCTGTGGTCGGGTTGCAGTGCTGTGGGCGTCGGCTCCATCTCTGTGATCGTGAGACATTCCTTGTCCACCTTCTGGACCTCGGCTACCATGGCGGTGGCCTTTGCTGAGTATTCCAGGGTTTCTGCAAGCTGGACTGCCTCGGTGTCGCACTTGTATAATGTATCGACGTCACCGTAGATGGAGAGGACTCCGTTTGGAGCCAACATCTTGAGGACAAGGTAGGTGTGGTGTGGGATCACCATGAACCTCGCCAACATGGGCCTGCCAAGGATAGCATGGTAGGAAGTCTTGAAGTTCGCCACCTCAAATGTGAGGTACTCCATGCGGTAGTTGGCCTGTGTGCCAAAGGTGACTAGCAAAACAACTCGGCCAATACGGTAGGACCCTTTGCCGGGGACAATGCCGTAGAAAGGTTCTTCACAGGGCTGGAGCCGTTTGAGGTCGAAGTCCATGCGCTTCAAGGTCTCGGTGAAGATGATATTGAGGCTGTTGCCGCCGTCGATCAACACCTTGGGGAGTAGGGCCCGGTCTATGGTAGGGTATACCACCAACGGGTAGGACCTGGGATCTAGGATGTGGACCCAATGATCTTGCCTGGAGAAGGTTATGGATTGCTCCGATCAGCGCAGATACTAAACCAGTTGTATGGAGATGAAGTGCACCTCTTGTCACACTGCTTCTACTTGCGGTTGCTATAGAAAGCATTGGGGCCGCCCATGATGATGTTGACTTGCCACTCCGGTCGCTGGAAGTCCCCATTCTAGTCAGCATTGGGCCATTGGGCGTCTAGCTGTGGCTGGTCACGGCACTCCTTTTGGTACTGGTTTTCGTGATTGTCGCGCCTACAGTTGTCACGATCATCGCGGTCATCGCGGTGACGGTCATTGCGGTCGTCATAGCGGCGGTCACGGTCATCGTTGTAGCGATCGTCACGATAGCAGTAGTCGCGCTTGTTGTTGTCCCAATGGTAGTCGTTGCGGTGGGGTCGCTTGTACTCCACCAGGGCGCCAAGCTCTTTCTTGAGGGCTGCGCAGTGTCGAAGATTATGACGTGCATCGTTGTGGAAGTGGCACAGAGCGTTGAGGGTGTTTGGCTTAGCAGGTTTGCCTTCAGCAGCGAGGACCTCAGAGGCCCTTTTTCGAAGTCGGGACTCCGGACGTGCTTGGGGTTCGTCATGGATCAGCTGATCGTAGTCCTCGGCCGGGCGGTGCTTGACGTTCTGGAACTGAACTTTCGCCACCTCCTCAATGTCTGCTTGCTTGTTGACAACTTCTATCATCTGCCCGACCATCTTGGGGGTAACCTCGTACATCTTGTAGAACATTGTATGGTTCATCAGGCCGGAACGAAAGTACATGATGATGTCACGGTCTTCAACACCGGGCAGTCTGTTGCGATTCTCAAAGAAATGGTTGGCGTACTTCCAGATGGTTTCGCCTATCCTCTGGTGAACTTGGTCAAGTTTCTCCGTGTTGCCAGGTCTATTATAGGTAGCTTGGTAATTCTGAGTGAAAGTTCTAGCGAGCTGACCCCAATTGCTCGGAGGGAGATTCTCCAGCCATAGGAGCGGAGAGGGACCCAACACCATCGAGAAGTAGGCGGCCATCTGGTCGTAGGTGCCATTGGCGGCTTTCACCGTGGTGTTGTACATCTTAAGCCAGATGGTGGGGTCGGAGCGACCATCATACTTTTCATTGATGGCCGGCTTGAATGTGGCCAACCAATTGACAGCCCTGAGGTGTGGAGTGAAGGCGCTAAAGCCATCGATCGCCATGTCGTCGTCGTCGTCGAGGTAGTACTGGATGGGTGGAGCCCTGGGGCGTCCGCCGTTATCATGCCTGGGTGGGTTGTAAGCATCTTCAGGGGCGCCGTACACGGGGTCGTAGTTGGCGCGGCGGCGCATCTCGTCTTCCTAGTGATGGCGGTCCTCGCGCTCTTTATCGCGGTTGGGTATATGGGCGCCGTAGTCGCGGTCGTACTCGGCGTGGCGGCAGAGCTCATTCTCATCACACTCGTTGTGGCGGTTGTTGAGGTCAGGGTGGACGTGGCAAAGATTGCGCAACTCATCACGGAGATCACGTTGCCGACCTTGTCGGCCGCGGTCCCCATCATCGCCTCTACCACCGTGGCGGCGGTTGTCGTTGTTGTCGCGCTAACAGTCGTTGTTGGTGTTGTCATTGATGAGTGGGTTGGCGTTTTGCTCCACCTCTTCTTTGTGGTCAGATCTGCTATGCCCGGATCAGCTCCGAGAGTGCCGGGTAGCTGTGGACCGACAGTGTGCGGCCCGATTGTTGGCTTGCTATCCGATTTGGGCGTTGGCGACTTGGTGTTGTGCCTAGATCTGCCAGATTTGGTCTGACTCTGGAAGATTTTCCAGGTCGGCGAACAAAGCCCCCAGGTTGGCCTGGGGTGTAGTGAAGACGTTGTGGCCAGCCTCCTCAAGGTCGGCTAGTAGATTGCAGGTGTGTACAGGGTGCCTACGTCTGTCCTGAGCGCCACCCTAGTCGGCGTTGTCGCGGTCGTTGCGCGGTGGTTGGCGCTGGTCGCCTGTTGCCGTTGCAATAGCAACAGGTTGCTGCTAGGCATTGGCTTGCTCCTGTTGGCGTCATGCCACGCGGTTCTGGTTCCTGGCATTACAGTCTTCTTGCTGAGATTCCGTTTCGCCATCTCGGGATGGCTCATAAGTGAAAGCTTCATGATCGGGCGTGGAGGAGTTGCTCTCATCGTCGCTTCCGTAGGGATTTAGCGTCAGGACGATGCGGGGCACCTGGAATTCACCACAGTCCGGAAACTGGGTGGGTTCAGGTGGGTCTCCAGATTGGATCTAGAAAGCTTGGTCGAGTTTGGCGGAGTACATGGCAGCCGAGTTCTGCAGACCAAAAGAGACGCGGGACGAACCCTGCACCGACCTTGTTGAACGTACCGTCGCCTTAGATAGATCTATGCACTCAGCAATAGTGCTGCTGATGTGATTTAGCCCCAGGATCAGGTCAGAGAGCATGGGTGGGTGAGCAACAGCAAGTAGATCTGAAACCCTCTCGGAGAGAGAGAGAGATTGACGACCCGCTGGGCAAGCATCGTGATGATCCTTGGGTGGAGAACTTGTCCTGTTGGAGCAGATTCGACGGAAGCCGAGCTGGTGGTGGAGGCCGAGTCGACGAAAGAAGCGGACGGATCGGAATCTGCTGGCATTGTCCCGAAACGAATCTGGATCGGGTTGGCAAGGAAGTCCTTCATGCTTTCGGGAAAAACAACGCCGGAGCGGGATGCCATCGAGCTCGTTGGGGAGGATCTCACAATCACCCCTACCTGGCGCGCCAACTGTTGAATTTATAAGCTCGGCAGTCCACCAAGGGCTTACCCAAGTGGTTGATTTGTAGGTGAGGGCAATTGCGAAACCTAGAACTCGAAGGTGATCGCGAGAACACGAAGGGACATGAAGCCTCCGCCTCTGCCTCCCCCGTGCGCTGCCCACCCGCGCCCGTCCCGCTCCACCGGCACCGCTCCGCTCCGTGCCGCCGGCCCACCTGCTGCCACCCGCTATCGTCCTGCTTCCGCTCCTCACTGCCAGTGAGGGGCAAGCAGAGGGGGAAGAGGAGGGGCAGTAGGGGGAGGGGGCGGCGGTGGCGCAGAGAGGGGGAGGAGGGGAGTGCCGGTGGAGAAGAGGAGAGGGAGGAGGAGAAGAGGAGAGCAAATGCTTGTGAAGAAGACAAGTGCGGAGAGCGCTGCCTGTGGGACTACCTTGAGGGCTCTACTGCTATCGTGTATTGGTCCTAAATTTGCGTCAACATCTAAATTTGTTATGGATTGGGGTGTGCGCATCATCTGTATGGATTTATCTTCTTTTTATTTCTTTCATCAATCTTATCCGTTCTTGTATACTAGTGTGATAGACAGGTAGAGAACAACGGTATCAGGAGTTCAGGGGACACGCTGTGAGGTTGATGGATCAAGATCATCTGCATAGGAGCTAATGCAGAGGACGAACACTGCATTAGGATGAACAATTCTCTGTGTTAGACTGCAGTTAGAGGCGTCCATCTCACGATCAGTGGCAAGGATCGAGTTGTACAGAAACATACTATATAATAAAATTTCATGTAAATACATTTGCCTGGCAAGAAATAAGATCACAAAGAAACAACTGTGTATTTGGCAATATATGCAGGTATTCTAAACAAATTGTCACAAACTAAAATGTTATATTTATCAAGGAATTTATTTGTAGTCGAAAGTGCTCCACTCCCATTCTCTGTTTTTGATGTATAGCTCTGGCACACTTCCCATTGGCTCCTTTCTGAAGGAATTTCCGTACAACTTTATACCTTTTCAAAATCTACTTATAGTCTATAAATGTAATGCATATTATTTGTCAATATAAGTTCATCTATGAAGATGGAGATGAATTGTCATTTTGAGCACAATTTGCCATTCTATGTCTACTGAAAACCTGTATTGCAACATATCATAGATATGGAAGGGGTCTTCCTTATCATCAAGATTTGGTTGAAAGGATATAAACACAAGATTGGTCAAAATGTGCCAAATGTTGAATTCATGTTGTGCTCGTTTACTTTTTTTTTTCTTATGATGGGGTCACGAATTCTTCAAGTTTTTTTATATCATCTAGCTAGGTTGGCTGCTGGTGAAATTACACCATTTAGTACGGACGCAAATTGGAGAACTATTTATTGAACATGCTCTGCTCATACATGATGATATCAGATAATGAGCGGTAACCTGTAACGACCATGGTACATCCAAACTACAAATACTTTCCCTTTCTCTTAATGCAAAGATACAGAGTTGTTCTCATTCTTGATGAACTATCTATCCAGCGTACATCTGAGCCCTGTTATTTATAATTATATTTACGTCTAAGCAGGATTCTTATCATAGGCCTTCAGATATCCTGATGACGCCGGTTCACATTGCATAGTTTCAGGTTGCAACACTCTAGGTGGTCCCTAGATTAGGACGGTGGAACGAGAGGTGAACGCACGAATGCTGGCACAGGGCTCACGAACTTTGCTTCCTCTGAACTCGTGTAAATGTTTCCTTTCTTTCCTGCATCAATCGAAAAACATCAAACTGTAGATGTTACTCTCCTTTGCTCGTTCTGATCGTGGAAAGTTTGCAGATCATGCACGTGTGGCAGTAATTTGATTTTAATTTTTTGCGTGATGAGCACACTTATCATCACCTGTTTTCACGTGGTGTTTCTTAAACTTTTTTTTTGTCAAACAATAAACGAGAAAAACAATAGAAGAATTTCACTGAGAACCTCTGAATAGTGAACTCAAAATTTTAAAATGGTGTTGCAGCACAAGTAAGCGACCTGAACTATAAGTGATCAGATCTTACCAACCGCTGCTTGAAGCTTAGTCTCTGATGGCTGCATGCCACCAGGTGATCCTCCATTCACGCCGTTCATCCAACCAAGACCCAAACCACGCCTGAGTGGCACGGCATGTCCAAGCTCGCCACCCACAACCACAAGCAGAAGCAGAGCAGCGAATGCGAACTTGGACGCCATTATTCTCTTAGTTCTCTATGGTAACACACTGAGGGATACTTTGGAAGGACGTGGCTAATTAGTCCAGGTAGATATGCCCCTGCGGATTTTTTTTAACATTTTAAATCCCTTCAACCATAGAGATTTGCTGCCCTCTCTCCCCGGTTGCTGTTTGGAAGCTGTGACGTGGGGCATGCACCACAGGGAGGGAATATATATCTAGCGGGAGGAATAATAATAGCAAGAGATACAAATGGTAGTGCCGATATGTACTTTGATGATGACATAGTGATAAATCAACCAAAGTTCAGTCCACACAAATGGTACAATATTATAATACATCTAGCTCATGCAAAAGATAAAAAGTTGTAGATTTCTCAGCATGTTTAGTCACAAAACTACACTCTTTAACTTAACCATCGATGCAATACGAGTTTTTTTAGTAAAAGAAGCTAGCTAAGGACCTTCCCCAATCATTCTCTTCATACCTCTTGGTTCTCATCAACACTTATAAATTCTGTCAAATAAACAATAAAACAAAAGTTGAGATCAGTGTTGAGGAGATGCAACCAGATGCAAAGTATGTTACACATATTTCTTATTCAATGCTCCATCAGTATCTGCAAAACCATGTGGAGCTATCAAAGCCACAAAATTAGACGGTACAAATGGTTCCATGCTTCTTGAATAGCATCAGTACCACAACAGAAGGTGAAGCAATACATGCTTTGGATCTACATATTAGAAGAAGTAGCAAAACTAGAACAAAAGGTTGGTCATGGATGGCTAGGCTGATATTAGAAAGCAGATAGCAGATTACCAAAGAAAGGAAAAAACATGTGAATCATCTCTAATCTATGCAAAATTGTCCAGTATGGTAGTGCAGCCACTAAATAACAAGTATGGCAGCGTCAAAATTGTCCAGTATGGTAGTGCAGCCACTAAATAACAAGTATGGCAGCGTGGAACAAAGAAAAGTGCAACAGTTCACCAAAGTATTCAAGCAAAGCACAAACAAGTCATTAGAATACGACTAACTTACCTTTTTGAAATATAAACGGTGGCTAACAACCGGAAATAAAGGTCATTTTAGGCAAAAGAAAATGTAATTATTTGCACACACAAAATATGTGTTGGAATTCAAGCACACACAAAAAAAAATATCTAAGTTCAAACTCAAAAGTCACGAAATGTCATGGCTAGTTCCTTTCATTCTTCAAAAGTTCTATTTTGTTTCTTCCAAATGAAAGTTTTCTCCTGCCAAAAGAAAAGAGAGTTTTTCCAAGGACTAAAGTATACTTTCTCAAATGTGCTTACAGTATGCTATGAACTGACAAAAGAGAAAGCAGTACTCTCTCACGGAGGATAAAAGGATGGTATAAAGAGAAAGCAGAGGATAAAAGGATGCATACCAATTGTCATGAGCCATCTATGCTCAGAATTAACATTTGACTCAATAACTAAGAGAGAACTTGTTTGACAATATAGTGATTAGTGAGAGTGAGTGTAAATAAAACCACAAGCCAACAACACAAAGATAGCTACAATAATTACAAGCAAGTTTACAACAGTGTACTCACAGTCGCTGCTTATCTAGCAACATAGTTACTGTGTCAGATCTAGTATACTAATGTGCAAAGAAAGAATTCCACATTATACACTTCAGGTGCTAGGATTTTTTATGTAATCAGTAGAACATCCAGTTCAGCTGGAGATCTGTTCAAATTACTTGAGCACCTGGATGTACCTATGCTTAATCATTAGAACAGTATGCTCTGGATGTACCTATGTTCCAGAGAATAATTTAACCAACAGGTGGCAATAGGTTAAGAGGACTGACATGAGCATCCAAATTAAAAGATTGATGCTTGCAGACAAGAAAACATGGTTTATACATACTGCAAGATTACATATAATTCAAAAATAGGTGGCAATAGATTATACGCTTGCAGATAATGGGTAGAGCAGCCACATAATTAAAAATCCAATAATAAGTATATGAAAACATGATTTATATATACTGCAAGATTATATAATTTTTGACAATAGCTTTAAAAAACTGAATAGCCACGTGCAACATTCATAGGCTGACCTAAGTATCTTCAAATTACCTAAGAAGTTAAAAAAATGTTGACTTTAAGTCTGAGCTAAAGTGACAAACCATTAAAGCACTTGGATATACTGATTACTGAACCATTAAAGTATTTGCATGTGAAATGGATGGAATCTGCCTGCGGCACAGGTGAAAGAATGGAGATGTATTGAAAATCTGAACTTCTGCTAAAATAATTGCACATTCAACGTGGCACACATATATGGAAAAATGGGGTGTACTGAATGTCTGAACTTCTGCTAAAATGATTTTGCACATTCAAACTAGTAATACTTTGCATCAGTTTGGATACATTGAAATGCGCTCTCGAATAGAAGTAAACTTCATATTCAAGTAACCCTCTACATGCATGTGAAAGAAATAAGACCCTGCAAACTCAAATCATAGTGACACAAGTTAAGAAACATCACAACAGATGTGCATTCCCATCTGCGAATGCAAGTGGTCTCTACATTAGGGAGGTGCAGCACAACTAGAATTCAAATCAAAGATTCGACACAAGAATGGAGATGCTAACTTCAAGAAGTCGCAACGTAGGCACGACGAGTACAAATCCTAGGCAAACCCTAGGCAACAGTTTAGGAGGAAGTGGAGAGAACTCACATCATGGATGCGGAGGCAGCGGCCGAGCTAGAGATCTCGTAGGTCAAGATGTCCATGGTGGCCGTGACAAGATGGTAGGAGACGGAGCGGCGTGGCCAGGATGGAGGCACGGTGCGGCCAAGACGGAGGATGCATGGAGCGCCCGGGTCGGAGATGGAGCGCACGGCTAGGATGAAGATGGAGCGCACGGTCGGGACAGAGACGGAGTGGTGCGGCCTTGACGGAGGTGTCTAGGACAATGGAAGTGGAACGACGGAGGTGGAGCGGTGCGGCCGGGATAGAGCGGCGCGGAGGCGGAGAAGAAGGGAGCCGCTCGGGGAAGAGACCCCCGGACTCGAGAGGTGGGAAAGCGCTGCCCCGAGGAAAACGTGTGGATAGGGTTCTTGTACCCCCGGGCGTGGACTTCCAAAGGGAGTGTTGATTTAGTCCGTGCCCAGTTTTCCGTGTGGGCTTTCAGCGGAGGGGAAAAGCCGGGTTTCCCACGGGATCTGGGGTTCCCAAATTAGGCCTGAAAGATTGGGTTGGACTGGGTTCACTAGATAAGAGGTATATATAGATGGAATTCGAGCATAGTTGGACGGTTAGGCAAAATTATTGTTAGAAATGTTGCTGCTTTCTGTAGTATTAGAATTTAGAAGCATAGGGGGAATCAATATCTTCTAGAGTTGTAGGTACCTAGTGCTATCACAAGAAACGTTAAATCTGGCAGCAGCTCATAATGAAATGCTTGTGAAAAACAAAAAAAAAATGCCCTCAGTTTCGTTTTTTCCCATAATAAAGCAGGGGAATCCTGCCGAGGAATTGAAAATATTTGGAAAGGAGTCCAGGATTTATGTTCAGAGAATTTGAAGGGAGTCAATTTTACATTTTAGTGTTACACAAGTCTGGCCTAGATAGTTGGAGGAATCCTATCCCTTTGAAAGCAAGTCTCTGCATCCCGGGCAGTGCCATCTGAATTTCAACCATGATGCGTCACAGGCTCACAGCCGTAGAACTTGTCACTGTACATATTCCCAAAAAAACTTCTTTATAGTTCTTTATCTAATTAATTTTATATATGACTGCTTGAGTGCTTGACATGAAGTTTTTTCTCTGGATATTCGTGTACAGAAGGATACTGATTTGTTAGCCAAAGATAAAGCAGAGTGTTATATTCATTTTCAACAAAAGAAAATATTGGCTCCACGTTTGCTTGCTCATTCACTGCAAATATTAGCATTTCACTTGATGTGTAACCATTGTGTACTGCGGTCTCTATAGCTTTAGTTTTGAAGCATGGTCAAAATATGCAGATCAAACAAGTTCATCACGCATAAATTTAGTTTGGGCCATCTGAAGAAAATTTATAAGTATAGCCGCACCATCCTATTTTGGCTGTATATATTTCGTTCCATGCAAATACTCTGTCCGTTTAATTTCCTGATCACATGAAGAAACTGCACCATTAGGCTCTGAAAAATGCTACTTGAGAAATGGGAATTAGCCGGGATGTTGGAAGTGGATCTGGTACATCCATTGGGCCATGGATGAATATAATAGCCCATCAGGTCCAAGGTGTGGTCCAAGCCGTTGTGGAGAACTCATCAGAATCTGTCGATGAATGAACTCCGAAACCAAACTCTGCATTGTCTTCTTCCTCCTCGTGAGTCCTCCCGGGCAGCTTCTCCCCTTCCCAAATTCTTTCTGATTATCCTAGTAAATACTACCCAAAATTCCATGTGGGTTCACAACATTCTATGAGTATTTCATCTCGGTCAATTCGGTACCGTAAAAAATTATATCTGTGCCACTACAATAACTTGGTTGAACATTAATAGCTAGCTAGACGGATGTTTTTTTTGATCTGTCATCATTGATGTGAAAATTTTAGAGTCACGTGTCTTGGTCCACGGAAAGTAGAGGACCATAACTTAGAAGTACCCATGGGGTTTCAAGCCAAGCTGCCTATCTCGTGCCCAGAATACACAAGTGCAACCGACCCTCATATTGTCATAAACTGGGGAATTTTATATTTATTACAACATGAGGGACAAAGGGCCTAACCAAATGGTGCAAGTGCTGGTTAGGGTGAGGATTAGATAAAAATAATTTCTGTGACTCTAATATTTACTTTTTTCCAAACAAATATACCACATACAGATGGATATACCACGTTATTATCTTGAGAAGTACATTCAACATACCATGTATGATTTCACCTTTGAAAATAATCAAAACCACAATAGGCTTCGGAACCATGAATATAAAGCCTTTACATGTTCATCGTTATAAGAAACCGCTAACGGGGATACCTCGATGACAACAAGTACTCTTCTTCAAGACTGTACTGCCTACTTGACTCTTTGCTGCTTCTACCCTCCATTGTTGGAAGGGTCACTGCCATTTGTTTATCCTCGGATATCTTTGTACCCACACTATGCAGTTTAACTTGTAGTGATTCTTGAATGCTTTCAAGGGTCATCTCCACCTGTCTCATGGTTGGCCGATCCTCCGCTTTTAGCTTCACACATACTGTTGCCAATGAAGCTACTTCGCTGACTTCTTTGCCTCCCTCCTCCATAATTTGTGGATCAAGTACATCAGACAAATTGCCATGTGTAACCAAGGAAGTGAATTGTGCAATTAGGCTATCATCCTCAGGTGATCTGTATAAATACGGTTTCTTTCTAGTGAGCAACTCTATTAGAACAACACCAAAGCTATAAACGTCGCTCTTCTCGGTCAGTCTACCGGTGTAGTAGTACATAGGATCTAGGTATCCTAGTGTTCCTTGGATAGCCGTTGCAACACCAGTTTGATCAGGTGGAATGCACCTTGAAGCTCCAAAGTCCGACACTTTAGCTGTTAGAGAGTCATCCAATAGAATGTTATGAGACTTTACATCCCTATGAACTATAGGGACAGACACGGCCATGTGAAGGTAGGCAAGGGCTCTGGCGGTTTCTGTCGCAATTCTCAGCCTATTCTGCCATGGTAATGATGTTGGTCCTTGGACGTGAAGATGGTCATAAAGCGTGCCATTTGAAATGAATTCATACACCAAAAGTGGCACTTCGGTCTCGAGGCAGCAGCCAAAAAGTCTTACCACATTCCTGTGGTTGATCTGTGAGAGAATGGCTACCTCATTTATGAATTCGTCAATCTCTCTTTGGATTGCCACCTTCGACTTTTTGATCGCAACAACGTGCAGGTCTGATAATATCCCTTTGTAGACAGTACCGTGCCCTCCTCCACCAAGCTCGCGATCTTTGTCGAAATTGTTTGTGGCTTTCTCCAGTTCTACCAAGGGGATGATCATCCTCTCAGCAATATCTGCATTTTGGGATACCAATTGTTTCAACAAATGCCCACGGTTCTGCTTGAAGAACTTCTGCTTCAGCATTCTTGCCCTCTGATGCTTAATCCTACGTGTCATAAAGGCAGCACCGAGTACCAGGACCAGAAGACCTGCCCCACTACCAACTCCAAGGCCAATACTTAGCCCTGAGAATATAAAAACAAACATTGTTTTTTCCTATCAAGGTGAATTATGTACATATGAAACGACCAGGAAGGATTGCAGAACTAAAACAGAGTTATAAGCCACAGATCTAAAACAGAACTAACACTGGAAACGATCGATCGAGTGGTGCTCTGCTCACCTAGAGAAGATTTGATACAGCCATTTGCCATGAACGGGTTGCCACGAGCACCGCGTGGGCACCGGCACTCGTACCCTCCAGCAATGTTTGTACACACGCCGAAACACTTCCCCGGGAGCGCGCACTCGTCAATATCTGGTCAAGCATAGAAGCATGTCAAATCACGAGATGTCGATATGTAATCAATGGTGCCGTGCCTGTGCATACCTTGGCATCCGCCGTCACCGGCAAGGTAGGGGTTGCCGGCGTACCCGTCCTGACACTGGCACACATATCCAGTCCGGTAGTTGTCGGTGACGTTGCGGCAGGTGCTGTGGCTGCTGCGGCACGCGCTCCTCGCCGCGTCAACGGGGCACGACGAGTTGCCGATGCCGCCGGCGTACGGCGGCACTATCATGATTGACGCCACCGCCCACTCCAGCATTACCGGCACCGCCGTCTGGAGCACGCTGCTGCTCGCCACCGACCCGTTGAGCATCTGCGCGGCGACGCCGTCGAACCAGCCCTGCTCCGCGACGCGCACCGCCATAGGCAGCATGCCGTCGTTCTCGTGGTTCGGGTCCAGGCACTTGAGCTTGACGGCGTAGGAGGGGCGGCCGATCGGGATGGGAGTCTCGCAGCAGCCGATGCCGGAGCATCCGCCGCCGCTGGCGGGGCTGCTCACCACGGGGTTTATCCAGGTGTCGCGGATGGAGCAGAAGGAGGAGCAGCCGGTGATGATGTTGCCGCTGTCCCCGAGCAGCGTCCCCTGCACGTTGCACCCGGTCACCACGAACTGGTTGCGCCGCTCGGAGAGGATGAACGTGCTGTTGCTGGCGGAGCCGAGCCCGCGCCAGGTGCCGTTGCCTTCTGGCCCCGGGCCGACGAAGTTGCTGATGTTCACGGCGCCAGCAGTGTCCATGGCGCGCACCGTGGAGTTGACGAGCGAGATCTCCACGACCTCGAGGGCGCCGTCATCGCCGAGCAGCAGCCTCGGCGGACGCCGGGTTTGGTCGCAGGTGAGGTTGAAGCCGGGGAGGAAGCAGCCGTCGCGAATTCCGAACGGGTAGGGGACGGTCACGTTGCCGCAGGTGGTCGGGCAGCCCGGCGCCGGGCCTGCACCTCCGAGCTGAGCATCCGCCGAGGAGATGAGCTGCAACATCAGCAGCAGCAGCGCTGCTGGAATCACCATCGCTGAAAAAAGAGTAGTGGACTAGTGGTTCTGACATGTCAATCCATCATCCTGTCCACAAATAGTATCGGGATAGCTTGCCTCACCATCTCACCAAATACGGCTGCACGTTGACTGACTTGGGCCTAGCTTGATTAGCTTTGACGAGTTCTCCTGTCAATAGACCTCTCATCCACACCTTAGTACCCATCATTTTTTGACCCGATACTAATATTAGCATTAGTACCGGATCTAATGAATAACTTTGGAGGGGCGTCCGTGAGGCCCTCAACCTCAACCGGTACTAAAGGGTGCACATTAGTACCGTACTAATGCGCCACCCACTCTCGTATCAAATTGTCAATACCGGTTGCACAACTAGTACTAAAGGTTCCGACCGGATTCCCTTTGTTTAACCGCTTATGGCAGGTGGCAATAATGTAGCTTTGCTGATGTAGCTGCCGAATTTCATTGTAGGCTTGTAGCATGGACCTTCTTCCAGTGGCTTTCACAAATCAGATCATGTGATTAGCTGTCAACTGAAGAATCGATGCGTCACCGCTGGAGGCCAAGCGAACCATGCTAAGAAGAAACCGAACCTGGAAGCAATCAACTAGCCGTTGCTTCCTGGCCTATACATATTTTTTAGATAAAAGGAATATAATTATCCCAGCCGCTGCATCAAAAAAGGATGCACATAGCCGTTCATTCTTACAACTTGACCCAAAGTGGAGAGAACAAAGTAGAAATTCTCAACATCTAGAGTCCAACCCGTGGCAAAAAAGGTTTTAAAAACACAACCGGTTACTAAACCTCCATCCATGGTGTAACGCCCTAGTGTTAAAATGATGATGTAATGAGGAATTAAGGTCACTAATGTGGTTTAGAGCAGGTAATTAAATCATTATGAAAGTGGACAACTCATCTTGGAAATGATCAAAATTGGAGAAAAATTCAAATATATAAATCCAAATATGGAAAAGTTTGACCAAATACAAAAGTTGAAGATTTGAACGTGCTTGACACGATGGAAGTGAGACAATACAAATTTGATCAAAATCCCTTCAATTGGATGGTCAAAGTTTGCAAAACAAGGCAAACCCTACACTTGGTGAAATTTTTGAATTGTTGGATATATACTCAAGTAACCATGTTTGGAAGCTAATTTCTTTTAAGTTCTCCTAAACAGTGGGCCAATTCAAAAGCTGTAGTGCAAACTGCAAAGTCATGGACTTTAACATTGTTATGTTCTACTTCAATGTTGTGGAGTCAAATGATGTCAAACAACTAGCCAAAAGTTGGAAGTTATGCAGATTGCATCCTTGAATTGGAAAAGTTTCTGAGCCTGAAGACTGTGTGGGTTCGGCAACTTTGAACTAAATTTTTCAGAAATTCATGTGAGAAGGTTGGAAAGGAACATGCCTAAAGTAGAACTTTGCTGCCAATGAACCTACATCGCTTGGTAAAATTCGCCCGTGCCATTCACCGGCAAACCGCGATGACAGCGCAAGCTATGTAAGTATGAGGTGGTGATGCGGAGGCGGTGAAAATTTGAAGAAATATCGTGACATAGCCATGTTAATCTTCTTCTTCCTTCCACCACCACCGTTCCACCGATCTTGAGCCGCCGGCAAAATCCACCTCTATCTCACTGTTGCCAACCAAACCTCCATCCCCAACCTAGCTATACTTTCGACCCATCCTCACCCACCCTTGTCCACCACTGACCCTCATCGCGTTGCCCTCTTCTTCAACACCGTCGTCACTGCCGCTGCTGTTGACGCTCATTATTGACACACTTTTAGTGCTATTTAACTAGTGTTATCATACTTAATCTTATACTAACCCGCCACTTGGCACCTGAAATGACCCTATTATTGCATATGTGTTGTATTTTGGAGTGTATTACATTATGACAGAAAATACGGCATAATCAAGGGGGTTTGGATAAAGAGCTTAATGGATATTTGGACATGGGTCATTGAGGGAAGCCAGCACGAAGAAGGAGAGGACCAAGAGGGCTAGAAAGGGCCCAGACCGATCGGCCTTGGACCCACTGGGCTGATCGGCCTTGCCCATTCCTCGTCCCGGTCAACCTCCCATTTCTTCAGCATGAAGCCTACGATGGTCTCTGGGGTTCTTTCACTGACATTGACCCAGAGCCGCCACCTATTGGAGACTATAAATACCCCCTCATGGACTTCAAGGAAGGAGAGTTGGAGAGAGAGAGAGAGAGGAGAAAACACCACATAAACACCATCCACCGCCGCCACAAGGAGGAAAAATGGAGAGAAGATTTGATCTACAAGAAGCCACGCGAAGCGGAGCACCAGAGGAGGGAGAAACCTCCTAAGCCAATTGGCATGGGAATTTCCTACACTCGTTCGTTGTCGTCTTCGATCCAGTTGAGCTATAGGGTGATCTCTACCCAGAATTCTATCAACATATGTAAGATCATGGGGTAAAGTCTTTGTTTGTCTTCGGGGTTGTATGGAAATCTTGATTTGTAATCGCTGAATCTCTTGTTTAAGATCTGTTTGCTATCTATCATATCTTGATGATACTCTTTCATGTAATGGCTGGCCAGTGCTACTTTGGGTTGCTTATTTGCTTACCTAGAACGATCATTATGCCGTGTTCTTATTGTTCAATAATTGAGTACCCTCGTGTAGTGACAACGTGCGAGAGGAAAAGTGTTAGGCATGGTTCACATCCACTCACAACAACACTTAGATCTAGTTCTTTATTGCATGGTGATTACATTTACAAGTGATCGTAGATCCCTAGGACAAATGTTTTATCTACCTTGTTTACATCCATGCTCTCTATCCGCTTTAATCTAGATCACTAGTTCTTTTGTTAGTTCAATCCTATCTTATACAAAGAACATTTGGTTACATAGATTAGTGCTTAGTTAAGCATGCAAATCCACTTGTTCCACAGATTGATAAACCTTGAGGGATTACTGTAAGGGAAGAGATGCAACTGATCCGTACATTTGCGGTTCACAAATTGGCGTGCTAACTGTCGTCAACAAGATTTTCTAGTGTCGTTACTGGGGAACAAGTCAGTTTTGTTACGCTTAACTTTGTATTAATTTTTGTTAACCTCTAACATCTAAATTTTTCTCTAGAAAACAAAATCTTTGTTTTTTAATTTTGGTGCCTAGATGGCTCTGACTAATCCCTACAAGGAGGAAGGAGAAAAGTCGCTGAGGGATTATACGATTCCATTAACTGATCAATTTGACCTACAGAAATCTGACTCAGTGCTTGCAGCCAAGGAGTACATTTTAGATAAAGGAATAATTGAGATGGCTGGAAGCAATCCTTTTCAAGAAGTGGAGACTGATAATCCATATAGACACATAGAGCGTTTACGATGCTGTGCAACATGCTACAACAAGAAGGAATTCCGCCAGCTTAGTTTAGGTGGAATCTATTCCCATTTTCACTTGCAGGTGAAGTGAAATGATGGTATGCAGAAGCTTCTTTCAATGCGAAGGGGAACTGGGAGACACTAATGAAAAATTTTTATGGGAGATTTTTCTTTGAGAGCAAACTTCAGAACCTTCGGAAGGAAGTGATCATGTTTGTGCAAGGAGAAGATGAAGGAATAGATCAAGCTTGGGACAGATTCAACACACTACTCGAACAAGTACCTAAGCTTGGATTCTTAGGTGATGTGTTGTTGCACATATTTTATTTTTCACTAACCCTAAAATATCGGGAGTTTGTTCAAATGTATGCAGGAGGAGACCTTAGAAAAAAATACTCAGGGAGGCTACACAACTTCTACGAAAATCAGTAGAGGAGCAGCTGTAAACAGAGAATGGGATAACTATCAATCTGGGGCACAAGAGCAAGGAAATCAAGGACATATACTTGCAGGACTTTTAAGAAAAGAACTCCAGAAGGATGAGAAGGAAGAACCTATGGTGCAAAAAGAATAAGAACCAGCACGCGCTAAGGAGGAACCTACTCGGTGTATCAAAGATGACAAATCAGAAATATCAGAAGCTCAAAGCTTGGCGAATGCAAAACCCCTGTGGGAGTTTGAACAAATGAATTGGATTCCTATTGATTTCAACAAGATATTTGATAAACATTGGCCATGAACAAATCAAAAGGGGTCAACCAATGCCATAGAGATAGATTTTCCACTAGAGAGACACACTAGGTATGTGCTTGACAAGGAAACAGCTGGAGACATTATTCAAAAACTTTTCAGCGAAGAAGAAATAGACCTAGACTACATTGCTGAAGTAAAGAAAGTCATAGGAGTAAAACCCTAAGCATCACGATTTGCCAGTCTAGCGCAAATATACGCAATTGGAACGAATCAAGATGAAGGAGCACATTTGCCTACACCACATTTCGACTGCATGATCAATGGGAAGATTATCGACAAAGCACTCTACGATATTGGAGCACATGTAAGTGTTATGTCTTCAAAACTTTATTATAAACTTTTCAGTAAAACTTTGCAACTTGCTCCAGCACCGATTCAATTGATCATGGGAGATGGTAGAACAACCGAACCTTTGGGTATGCTTAGAGATCTAAAAGTTAATATCTCAAATAAATTTATACCAACTGATTTCTTAGTTATTGATGCTTGCCATGATAAACATGATGATATAATCCTTGGTAGACCCTTTCTTAAGTTGGTAAATGCTGTGCTTGATGCGGGAGAAAGCAAAGTAACAATTAATCTTGATAGTGCTAAACACACTTATGATTTTCTGCCTGCATCTAGGAAAAAATTGCATCTATCTCCTAATAACAAGGAGGTAGAAAGTGTATATTTTGCTAAAAATTTCAGGGATCCTCTACTAAGAGCAATGGAAAATAATGAGGATGACCAAGATAACAAATTGGAAAAAGCAACTGATGCATTGTCACCTCAATATGGGACTCTGGAGGAAGGAAAATTTGAAGATATTGGAGAATTGGTACAACAAGAACCAGAGCGCCAGATGTTGAGCAGAAGCCATTACCCAAGGGATTAAAATATGAATATTTGGGGAACAATAAGACGTATCTATTTATCATTAGCGACGAGTTGAGCGAAGAAGAAACTAAGAAGTTGCTGAATTTATTGAGAAAGCATCAAAAAGTGATTGGGTACATGATCAAAGACTTAAAAGGAATCAGTCCAACCTTCTGCACTCATCGCATACAATTAGAAGAACATTATAAGCCAGTTGTGGAAGGCCAAAGAAGACTAAGCCATGCAATGCATGACATAGTAAAGAATGAGGTGATCAAATTGCTTAATGCTAGGATAATCTACCCAGTATCACACAGTGAATGGGTGAGCCAAGTGCATTGCGTACCAAAGAAAGAGGGACTTACTATCGTGGCAAATGAGAAGAATGAGCTGATCCCCCAGAGGATAGTGATGGGATGGAGGATGTGTATCGACTACCGAAAGCTGAACGAGGCAACTAGGAAGGATCACTTCCCTTTGCTTTTCATCGATGAAATGCTCAAAAGGTTAGCAAATAACACTCACTTTTGCTATCTTGATGGATATTCCGGGTTCTTTCAGATTCCTATACACCTAGATGATTAGCATAAGACCACATTCACTTGCCCATATATAACTTTCGCTTATAGAAGAATACCTTTCGGGTTGTGCAACGCACCTGCATCTTTCCAACGCTGCATGATGGCTATATTCTCGGATTTGATTGAAGATATCTTAGAGGTATTTGTGGATGATTTTTCAGTTCATGGTACAAGTTTCAACAACTGTTTGAAAAATCTTGATAAAGTTCTTAAACAATGTGGAGAAGTTGATCTAGTCCTAAATTGGAAGAAGTGTCACTTTACGGTGAAGCAAGGAATAGTACTTGGGCATGTCATCTCAAAAAGAGGGATAGAAGTTGATAAAGCAAAGATCAAAATTGTGGAAAATTTGCCTCCACCTACAGACATCAAGTCATAGAGAAGCTTTCTCAGACACGCTGGATTTTACAGGAGATTCATTAAGGATTTTTCAAAGATCACCAAGCCATTGACACAACTCCTGCAAAAAGATGTGAATTTCAAGTTTCATGAAGACTATTTCCAAGCTTTCAGAACTTTAAAGCAATCACTTATCAGCGCACCCATTATTCAACCTCCAGATTGGAATCTACGTTTCAAAATAATGTGCGATGCAAGTGATTATGCTGTTGGAATAGTCCTTGGAAAGAAAAGAAGGGAAGGTACACACAATTTACTATACTAGCAAGACTTTAAATGAGGCTCAAATAAATTATGCAACCATGGAGAAAGAATTGCTTGCGGTACTATTCCCTTTTGAAAAATTCAGGTCTTACATCATGAACTCCAAAGTGATTGTGTGCACCGACCATGCTGCGATTAAATATCTTTTATCCAAGAAAGATGCTAAACCACGTCTGATTCATTGGATATTGCTGCTACAAGAATTTGATGTGGAGATCAGAGATAAAAAGGGATTAGAAAATGTGGTGGCTGACCACTTGTTGAGAATGTATCAACAAGATGACGAAAAAGAGCCTATTGAAGACCAAATGAGAGATGATCATCTATATAGAATCCTCGATAAGGATACTTGGATGAATGATATTATTAGAGCAATAAAAAGAGCTCCCTTAAATCACTTACACAATAATGAAAGGAGAAAAGTGGTTGCTGAAAGCAAGAAATACTATTGGTTTGCACCTTACCTATATAGGTATGGAGCAGATGGAGTATTAAGAAGATGCATCCCAATAGAAGAAAGGAACGGTACTTCAAAAATGTCATTTATCAGAATATGGAGGACATTATGGACACTTCAGAACTCAAGCAAAAGTTTGGGCAAGAGGATTTTATTGGCCAGAGATGCATGAAGATGGAAAGAGATTCGTTGCTACTTGCCTGGAATGCCAAAGAACATGAAATATTTCAGCTAGAAATTCTATGTTGTTGAACTAGAATTTGCAGGTGGATTTATTTGACGTTTGGGGTAAAGATTTCATGGGACCATTCTTAAACTTACATGGATTTAAGCATATCTTGGTTATGGTTGATTACGTGTCTAAATGGGTAGAAGCTATTCCATGTCGGAAGGCGTCAACGGAAGAATCATTTCACATGATCAAGACTATAGTATTTCCCAAGTATGGAGTGACAAGAATCTTGATTAGCGATGGAGGATCACATTTCACGGGAAAAGATTTTAACAAATGTCTATCAAAATTGGGGATCGAACATAGAGTATCTATAGCTTATCATCCTCAAACAAATGGACAAGCGGAAACTTCTAATGAACAGCTGAAGGATATCTTGAAGAAGATGGTAATCAAAGAAGGGAAGGATTGGTCAAAGAAGCTAGATGGAGCATTATGGGCATACAAGACGGCTCACAAAACACCTATAGGTATGATCCCGTATCAATTCATCTATGGAAAACATGCCACCTTCCCATTGAACTCGAACATAAAGTCTATTGGGCTATAAAGGAGATGAATCTTGATGTTGATGCTGCAAGAGTAAAAAGAAGAATTCAGATCAGTGAATTGGAAGGGATGAGGCTTAAAGCTTACCACTGTGCAAGCATTTATAAGGAGAGAATAAAGAGGTGGTTCGATAAAAGGCTTCACAAGAAAGAATTCAAAGAAGGAGACAAAGTGCTATTGTTCAACTCTAGGTTCAAACTCTTTGGTAAAGGGAAATTGATGAGCAAGTGGGACGGACCATACGTGGTTCATTCTGTATCACCTATCGGAGCAGTGACAATCATGAATATCAAAGGAAATCAATATATTGTGAATGGACAGTGACTAAAGGTATTCTTGGAACCTGACATCATGCCTATTAATTATGTTGATGTTTACACCATAGAGGAAGAACGGCCATGTAAAGCCTGTCAAGACTAAAACATGTACCTTCTACATACTCTATCTTGAATTCTATTATTTTCTTTCGAATTTTGTGTGGGACTCAAAAAATTAGATGTATTTTTAGACGTACGTGCTACCATGAAAATGTGGGAGGCAGAAGGGCTGAAAACCCCCTGGGCCGATTGGCCCATTAGCCCCTAGGCTGATCGGCCTGGGAGGTTTTCGCCTCCGATTCGGTTCCCCCTTTCTCATCTTTGGTAATGACAGAATATGGAAGTGAATTTTTGTGGGAAAGGGTGAGGAAGTTTTTGAAAATGTGTGGATCCTTGACCAAGACTTCAAGAGTATATAATGAAGGTAATTGGAGCTCGAGTTTCGCATCTAGATAAGAAATTCAGAGCCACCCAAACAGAAAAAGAAAGTGGAATGGCGATGTCTAGGAGCTCGGGAGACAAGAGGGGGCTATAGCTGGTGAAGGAGGAGGCCAGGCCGTTCAGCCTGACCTCCCCAGGTCGATCGGCAGCACCCCCTCCCTTGGCCGCCGCCTTCTCCCTTCACATGGAAGCCAAGAGGTGCGAGTTGGGTCCCAAAACTCTGCCAAGGACCGCTCGTAACGCTCGCATCAGCATTGGGGGCATGGCGCTATCTGGAAAGCTCGCGGATCGTAAGTTCATCGTCCTCTCAAGTGATGATGAAGCAACCAAGAAGAAGAAGGAGGTCATCGTCGCTCCCACAAGGCGTTCAGCAAGGCTCCTCGGGATCAAATGCAAGAGCTATGTGGAGAAGACGTCCGAGTACTCGTTGACCGACTATAGAGGTCATAGCGACTAGGAGGACAATAGGAGCCCTGGATTCTAGGGTGCTGCAGGCTATGACAACGAAGAAAATGCCAACACGTACTGGGATTGGGCTGACGAGATGAAGAAAATCAAGGAGGAAGAGGACCGTCGTCAAGACAAGGGCAAAGAAACAGATCTAGAAGATGACAGGCCAGAACCAGAGGAGCATGATCGTATGTGTTGCACCGCTTGCAGGAAGAACATCCACTACCTCTTCGACATCGTCAACAATGTCATGCAAGCCTTGCAAGCTCTAGATCAAAGAGTAGAAGATAATGATCGCCGTCAGGAGGATGACTGTCGGTGTTTTAGACCGGCAACCCGCCTAGGGGGTACCCTAGGAGGTCTTTTGTGCGGTAAGGATCGTCGAGAATCAAGGAATCAATGGTGATGCAAGGAACACGATTTAGACAGGTTTGGGCCGCTAGATTGCGTAATACCCTACGTCCTGTGTGTTGGTTTGTATTGATCTTAAGAGAGATAGATGACGATGATCGGTTGTCCTGGGGGGGTCCCTGCCCAGCCTTATATACGCGGGAGGGCAGGGTTACAAGTCTGAGTCCTAGTCGGGTACTATTACAGAATTCTACTCGGTATTTGGCCCGAGTAGTTTTCCATAAACATACAAGACTAGTCCGAGAAGGATACGCCTATCCTTGTTCTGATCTTGTCCGAGTACGTCCCTTAGTAGGCCGTCCAAGGCCTACTCGTGGACCTGGGGAGTATGCCCGACAAGCCCCCGAGTGCTTTGTAGTCGTGCGCCACAGTCTTGGGCACTGCGGGCACTATCCGAGTAGTTTTGCAGACTGAAGTGCTCGAGTACTGTCGCGTGGCTGGAAGGTACTCTTTCTGCAGCTTCAAGTTGTTTTCGTTCCCGAGTAATTTTATATGGTAGTGCGATGTCAATCGCACTCCATATGGAGTAGCCCCTGAGCCTTAGGTTGAGTCGAAGAGTCAGGCTTAGGGTCAAACCAGCTTTTGTCCATTTTACCCTTGGAGATCTTGAAAAGAAAAAACTGACCAACGGGTACGGTACCCGCAGCCCTCGAGCACTTAGGCGATTTCTGTCGTTGAAGTGGTCAGCAATCCGTTGAATAGAGTAGCCGTTGGATGTTTAAGGCGATTGAAATCTGTTCATTGCGCAACTGACGCGTGGAAACCGGAGTCGGCGGAGATAAAACTGGAAGGCCCCCTTTCGGTTGCTGTTACGCCGTACGGTGATCAGATCCCTTTTTCCTCCTCTGCGCCTCCGCTCGACGTTTCGCCGCTGTGAGAGCTGCCGCCACCGCCATTGCCGCCTGAGAAAGATCCGAGTGTAGAGTTGCTTTTAGCCCGTCGAATGCGCACCAAGAAGATGGGCAAGAAACCCGAGAAGATCCAGGGCAAGGCTTCAGCGACAGGCAAGATCAAATCCAAGAAGGGGAAAGAGCTGGTGCTGCCGACGCCGAAGGTGGGGCCGACGAACCAACCTGCGCTGCCGCCGTCTGGGGCAACTTGGCAACACTCGGTGATGAAGGAGGAAGCTGTCCAGGCACTAGTTGATGCGAAGCTCCTTCAGCCGAAGGAGATTCTTGAGTGGCGCCCCACGTTTCCCAATGCGTGGCCATTTGAGGAACATCCTGCCGAGACGGTGATGCTTGCACATTTTGTGGAAAGGGGATTGGCGGTGCCCACCTCTGACTTCTTCAGAGGTATTCTTGAGTACTATAAACTCCAGCTCGTCCACTTGAATTCCAATGGTGTACTGCACATGTCTATTTTCATACATCTGTGCGAAGTTTACCTGGGAGTACCTCCAAGTCTCGAGTTGTTTAGGAAGCTGTTCCGTTGCAAGCCTCAGCCGAGTGCTCAGCGGACGGAAGTCTTTGGAGGTGCCGGGTTCCAACTTAGGAACTCAGGTGCGTATATTGAGTATAACCTGACCGACTCCCATGGGGAGTGGAAGAAAAGGTGGTTCTACATCGGGAACCATGAACCCCGCTTGCTTGTGGTGACTGGTCACGCGCCTAAGCATGCGGAGAGCTGGGTGAGCGAGCCCGAGGACACCCCTGAGCTCGATCACCTAATGCAGCAGATCACCGAGTTGAAGGCACTCGGTTTGACTGGGATCAACGTGGCGGCCAGCTTTCTGAAGAGAAGGGTCCAGCCGCTCCAGCAACGTGCTCACTCGGGAAGTGAGTACGTAGGTCTGAAGGATCCATCGCGTATGTCCGATGAGGACATATCCGATGATGACGTAGAAGCGCTGCTGGCTAAGTTTTTTAGGAACTATCAGGGAGTACCAGTAATCCCTGCAGCCCTTCGTCAGTATGACGCCTGGTACGAGCCAGAAGTGGTAAGTGTTTTCCTTCTGACTTGTTCTTCTTCGACTTGTGATTCTTGCTGCTGATACCGATTTGTCGTTTTGAAGTCCCGAGTTCTTGCTGGCTACTTGGCGCAGTCGGAAGAAGAGTCGGAAGCTGTCGTCGAGGAGTCGGAGGACGAGCCTTCTCCTCCTGTTAAAAGATGCAGAGTAGTCCGCAAAATGTCTGCGGCTAAGTCTACTTCAACCCCTGAGAAGTCTCGGGGTACCAAGGTATGTAGTCGGTAACATCTTTGTTACTGATGGATTTGAAACCGTTATTGATGTGCCGAATCTTGTCTTGATTCGTGAAGGCTGTGGATACGGCGCTTGGTGAAGACGAGGCTGTTGCTGGGGAAATGGCCGTGACCGACCAAGAAGTCGGTGATGTAGCTGTTAACATGGTGCCGGAGAGGGTACCATCAACAGAAACTGGTGTAGCCACCGCACCAACTCCATCGGACATCATGCCGCCTATTACTGACTAGGCAGTCTTGGGGCTGCCTGCTGGAGCAGCGAAGGAGGTGTCGCCAGTACTCGCTACTGGTACCTTGCTGTCCAATGTGATCGCCAGTGGTAAGCGTTGTCCCCGCTTGTTGTATTCGTTCGAGTAGTATTGGAGTCTTGACTTCGGTTTTGTAGGTCCTTGCGAGAAGACAGCGCCCGCAGCGCCTAGTACTCGGCCGTCTGTCACCGAGAAAAAGCGTGTGCGACTTCCGCCACGTTCAACCCGGTGAGCTTCCTTGTCTTTTTTGAATGATGTTGGATTGTCTTGAAGTCATGTAATGACACTTTTTTTTGGTGCAGAGATGCAGAGGAGACCATCCCTGTACAGACAGGGGTAGTACCGGACCCCTCGACTACAACATCTGTTCCTTTGGAGGACTTGACTGTTGAAGAGGTACCCAAAGTTGACGCTGGCCAACTTGGAGCTACTATGTCGATGCTTCAAGACGTGATTCGCTCGGTGGAGGTTCCCGCTGCTGCATCGGGTTTGGGGAGCGCTGCTTTATCGTCATCTACTAGCGGATCACTGGCCGTAGTAGATGTTGAGAAAGCCAAACAAACGACTACTCCAGGTAAGTGCCTGTAGTCTGTTTATTGTAGTCGTAGCCGGTAGCTAATGCGATGAATGTTGTAGGTGCTACTCTGGGTACGGTTCCTCATCTTGTGGAGAGCACTCAAAAGGCAGTACTTAGCCCGCCTTCTGATTTGGAGTTCCAGAGAGCCATCGATGTTTTCCGAAGCTTCCAGGTAGATTTCCTTGTTGATTTTGTTGTATGACCCGAGTAGCCGTGAGGCTTTGAAACTTATCATACCATACTTGGATGCTTTCAGGAGAGAAGCTGTCAGTTGGAGCAGGAATGTGCCCGACTGATAGAAGCTCTTCGGGTTCATGAAGTCGGGGCAAAGTCCTTTGCCGTGGAACGCGCGGATCACGCGGTTCTGTAGGAAAAACTGGAGAGCCGCTACAAGTCCTTGAACAAGAAGTATCAAGGTGAGCATGTCAACTACTCTGAGTGTGTTCAACTATAGTTGGCTGTGGCCTGAATTCTCTGTTTTGCAGAGCTGAAGAAGCAGGAAGTGGCTGCAAGGAGCCAAGTCATCGACTGGAGAAACGCTCATGACCAAGTGGCTGATGAAGCCGAACATCTTCGATTTGCGCTTACGGAAGCACAGGATGCTTGCGAGCATCAGCGGGACCGAAAGATGCAGAATGGCGTGATGCTTGCCATGGCTATGGTGGCATGCAGAGATCATGCCCAGACCTTGGGAAGACTTCGGAGCGAACTTCGAGAGCTGTATGGAGCGGCCGAAGACTTGGTGAATGCCATAGCCCCCATGGAGGAAGGCGTGGGACCGCAATCGCTAGTCGAGCGACTGAGAGCTGCCCCAGGTAAAGTAGTGGGACTTTGCAAGACTGTTTGCAAATAGGTTCTTGCAGTTGTGAAGTCCTACTACCCGAGGGCAGACTTGGCGGCAGCTGGAGATGGCGTGGCTCGCAACTGCACAAAGGAAGCATATGCGCAGTACCTCGAGGAGGCGGAGCCTATTGCAGCCAAGATGTCGGAGTTTGTCTCCCTAGAGGAGCTTTGAGCTTTTGTGTGTACTCTTGTTCTTGTACCGAATACTTTGATACTTTTCAATATCAAGCCTTTGGATTGTGAAGTTCATTGTCTGCGAAAAGTAGTTTTACTCTACTTTGTCCAATCCAGAGTACTGGAGTCGTCTGGGCCCGACCCTCTAGGGAAGAGAGTGTGGCGGATCCACCTCGGATTAGCCTAATTAAGGCACGGTTAAGTCGCCTAACATGCGACACTCGGCCTTAATCGTGCTAACTCGAGATGCCGTCGGATTTCATCCGATTTAACCACTTTGACAGGACCGAGTTTAGCAAAACCCACACGAAGGTGAGTGGTTCCAGAGAATACAACAGGTCCAACAGTAGATTACAAGTTGTTACACACTTGGTAAAAATCAGAGTTTAACAAGTTCTGAAGAAAACAACAGAAAGTAAAACAAGCGGAAGCTAAACGTAGGGGTTGGACGTCCTTGGTGAGGCCAGCCAAGACATCAGTGATCCCTCTCCTCGCTGTCCGAGGAGGGATCCCACTTGACCGTCCAACCCGGAGGGAGTTGGGGTGGCCAAGTGCCAACAGGAGACGACTCGGGAGCAGCGACTTCACCTGAAAAAGAAAGCCACAACAAGGCTGAGCTACTAAGCTCAACAAGACTTAATCGACCAGGAGTAAAACTACTCCACCTCTTCTAGACATGCAAGGTTCTTTGGCTGAGGGGTTTTTTTGCCAAAAGCACTAAGTAGATCCTTAATTTCAAAGTTTTAGCTCAGATTCTAGGTTCATTAACCGGTCTAAGTTGGCAACTTACTCTAGGCAACAAAGATTCAGCAAAAGGATATATAACATCAACAAGACCATGTCATCATCAGATTTCCTTATTACTCAGTGTAGCATAGCGATCAAGTAGTCTCAAACTGTGAGAGGCAGACGAATCGATTCGAGTTCTTTAACCATGCATGGTGAACCTAACCTCACGACATCCGCGCACCACTGAGGTCGCTTCCTGTGTCGGCCTTCCCCATCAATTCCCTAACCCGTGTTGGGCTCATTTCCTTTGGTGCAATGTTCCACAGACCCGGCCTCTGCAGTTCTGTGACCACACTTGCCACCACGTGCGGCCGCAGGGGAACTCCGTTCCAAGGACAATGGGGCGACCGCTCACGTCTAGGTTCAATCCAGTACTAGGCTTCCCCATCCCATAATGAGTATGAGGTTAGTACTTTTAAACACTTGATCACGAACACCACCACTGTCGGGCCTTAACAGATTTCATAGACAGACAGGGCGATCAGCCGACCACCAAAAGTTAACCAAAACCCTGCCCCGTCCGTCGTCCTTATAGTTGTGACAGAAGGAGAACAACCAACTCCTACAACTCGCGAGTGACAGGAAATCACTCGACTTTTACCGCTTCCTATTTAAGCATAGCAACTACTCGATCCAACAGCTAGTGTTCAGATCAAGGGACTATGCCATGCATCTACGGGTGCAAACAACTCCTATACGTAAATGCACAAACATGATGAAGAAGGTATGCGCAAGTTTGGGAAACTGGGGTTCATGCTCCGGGGCTTGCCTTCGAGTGAGGAGGAAGGGAACGGGTCTTCGGCTGGGGCGGCTTCGGCTTCTGGAAGCGGGAGCTTGGCTACAACTCCGTCTTCTGGCGCCGGGTACAGCTCGTAGATGCCGTCGGCGAGAAGCAACTCTACACGAATGCAAATGCAGGGGGTTAGCACTTAGACAGTTATTTCAATAGCAACACTTGCAAGTTAAAGCGCGGACACTGGTAGCAAAGCTACAGAAAAGGTGGGGAAGTGTACTTGAGTTGGTGGAGAGCGAGGTAAAAGGGTCGGATGGGAAGAAAACTTATGATCTGACCCTTAGGCTAGAGGAATGGCTGTGCTGGGGTCCTCAGACTTAACACAGAGAAGTCCCTTTCTTTACACATATATCCTCGGGTTAAGGAAAAGGATACAGTCGAGCCCTCGGGCGAGGCGGAGAAAGGGTTGGTGAAACAGACAGGGTCGAGCGAGACGGAGAAAGGTGTCGGACGAACGGATAGGGTCGGACGAGGCAGAAAAGGGGTCGGACGGACAGACAGGGTCGGGCGAGACGAAAAAGGGGTCGGACGGACAGACAGGGTCGGGCGAGGTGGAAAAGGGGTCGGGCGGACAGACAGGGTCGGGCGAGGTGGAAACGGGGTTGGACGATTAGAGAGGGTCGGGCGAGGCGGAAAAGGGTCGGCAGCTTACATTCGATTTACAGGTGAAGCTTGGGGTCGGGAAGGAGCAGACTTGGGCGGAAGGATGGAAGCACTCTGTTGGCGCTAGAAATCAGCAAACCGAATCCCAGCGACCGACACACGACCCGGGAGAATCTGCTTAACTCCTGTTCGGGTGAATGCCCTGGTGCGGTTCGCGCGGCGTGCCAGCCAATCTGACCTGTTGATTGGCAAGGAAGAACACGTGTCAAGTTCAGTAACTACGATCGGCTAAGTTTCCGATCGAGGGAAGCTTATCGGCAGATCGGCCGATTTACTATGACAATGAAATCGGCTATAGGACAGCACGATCTGTAGCCTTGTAGGTAGAAAAATACTAAAGTAATCGGTACAAGGCACGTAATAACAACACTAGGAAAAGATCTAATCGGCGATAGATGGATCTGGCAACAAGAAGTAATGAAAGCCGATACTACCGATTCCTAGCGGGATAACTGGTGATAAAAACTAGGAAGACAGGTAAAAACCTATGAATCTAGTCAATATCGATAACTGGTGAATAAATTTAGACGAAACAACAGCGATACGCCGGAAGTTAAAGCCTAGATATTACTCGATAAACGGAACTTACAGAATCGGCCGGAGATCAAGACGATGCAGCCCTGCCAACCCGTACGAACTCGTGAGAAAGAAAATTGATGGCGAAGTCGCCTGCTCAAAAGTAGATGTGCAGAAGAAAGTAACTTGTTGTATTGATTGATTGTTCTGTTTACAGATTTACAAAGGTAGCTATTTATAGCCCTGCACAAATAATCTTCTTAACCGACTAGGACTCTATCTCTAATTCAAACAGAAAACAAATATCTACAAACACAATCCGTGCTAAACTAATTACCCCACGCTTTGTGGGCCGAATTCCACCTTATCCCTCCATCTTTCCAAGCCCATACAGGCCTACCTTAGTACACCTTCCCGATCGGCCGATTTCTTAAAGGATTGCCGATTGGGAACCTGGCGCGTTCACCCTGAAGCGAGGTAAAAGCCACTTGACCGATTCCGTACTGTAGCACCTTTTGGCCGATCCCCATCCGTATTCCTTCGATTTCTTTCTTCTTTGGCGCCGATTCTACTGATGACGAAATCCGGCGTCAACACATGCCCCCCAGTTTCGGAGTAAAACATAATCTTTTACTTCGAAATTCTTTATAACCTCTCCTCCGAAACGGCCGCAGTGAAAATATCCTTCCGTTTCGCGGTCTCCCGGCTGATCATTGCAATTTTTGAAACGGGCGCCCACGACAGCCACTACCCCGAAAAACTCGATGCGCCGGCGCGGTGAAGATTCCATTTTTACCCTTTCTTCAGGCACCCTATAAATATCATTTCACCGCAACTCTTCTTCAAGCTCGCATCTCCTTTTCCAGCGCGCGCACCTCCTTCTTTCTTCAATCTCGCCATTGAAATCTTCCAGTTTCAGCTCCAATTACTTCTTCCCCTTTCCCTTCAATGGCGACTCCCTCCGATAATTCTCCCGCACGCGATGCTCCAGGGACGATGCCCCCGGTGGAGGTAGCGCCCTCGGTAACGGTGACGGCAACCGTCACTCCATCCACAGATGAAGGAGCTTCATCAGAGATCCCAATGGCGATCCCCATTGCGACTCCATCATCCGCATCTGTATCGGCGACCACACCGATTACTCAGAATTTTATACCGGAGGTAAATACCGAATCTTTCCTCTATCGGTAACGTATTTATCTTAGATCTACTCTTTATATTCTTATGCCCCTTTTCCTTCTTTAGGCGGTTAGACATAGAATTACTATTCATCTCACGGGTAGTCCTGGCCTTGTTTGCCTTGGTCCCATGGGAGATCCGGATCCAGCAGACCTCATAAACTGGGAAACTGATCGGATACCTTTCAAACGATCTGATATGAACTTAGATCAATGGGCCAGCACTTTTAGATCTTGGCCGAATGAAACCCCAGGTTGGAGGGAATGGTACCAACGGGTAGCCGCGTCAAAGAGCGTCTCGTGGGATGAGCTCAAAATCGGCCAATGTATCAACCTTTCCCTGTCGCAAATGGAGAAAAACGAACCGCTAGTGATGGCGGCTTCCTATTTTTGGTCTGACGCACTTAATGCATTCTTATTTGGACACAGTCCCATGACCCCCACTCTGGCCGATGTGGTCCTCTTGACCGGCCTGGATATATCCTCCCCTGATACGCCTTTCCAACTTCTGACCGTACCATCGCATCGGCTGGACACAAGAAGAATCGGCGGCTGGAAGGGCTTTATTAATGATAATAAGAAGACCGGTACTGTCGATAACAGGGAGCACACCGCTTTCCTGATGATGTGGCTAGAAAAACATCTTTTCTGTGGAAGGGCTGCCGGCCCAACAACCAACACCCAATCTCTAGCCGAGGCACTGTCCAAAGGAAACCACATTCCTCTCGGGAAACATCTTCTGGGTGCTGTGTACCATATGCTCCACCAAATCGGCACAAAACTTTCCAAGGGAGAACCAATCGGCAACCCAGGTGGGCCTTGGTGGTTCGTCAACCTATGGTTGAATCTTTATATGAACAGGATCACTCGGCAGCCAGTGGACCACATGACATTTCCCAATATTGAATCGGCGGAAGACCCTACCGAGCGTCGCCGATGCATGTCTTATGGTGAAGCGGCATCAGCTTTTCCAGGCTGTGCGTATTCCGCTACAAAGGTAGCTGAGTACTTTCGGTGCTTTTACAATGGATTTAATGAGGACGCAACTATCTGGTTTCCATACCAGCGAGACATTCCAATCTTCGAGCTCCCTTCCTGCTTCGATTCAACTTCTGGCCGGTTTGATGAAGATTTTTATGAAGGGTTGATCAAGCCAGGGATCCTACCGGCCAACTTTTTCTCAGGGAAGGATGCCCCTACATATGAATTCTACAACCCTTCTGCTGCAGCACGGCAATTCGGCATGGGTCAGTTGCCGATTCAGGTGTACTTTGCTGGCAAAATCAAGTTTAGGGATAAGCTCACAACTGGCCTAGATTACGGTCGGTTGCGAGACCGAATTCCAGACTCCAGTACAATTAACTTGAACGACTGGCTAGTAGCTCCATTTGCTGTCCAGCCGTTCAAACTTTGGTGGGCCGATTGGAAGCAATTCCTCTTCTGCAACTCAGCATCGACATACTGCAATCTTCTGGACCCGGCCAACATTGATCCAAACGCCGAGGTACTTCACATAGCCGATTTTTATTCCCTTTTATTCCTCTTAACATGATCGAGTACTAATGATTTCATTATTCTAGGCCGAGAATCGGACCCCTCCAACACACAGCCGCAGCGGACGACTAATAGAGAGTTATCCATACACTACTTATCCCCTTATCGGCTATGACGCCCCGTCTGTTGACGTGATCACTGGCCGATTGAAACAAATTCATAAAAGGACCACTAAGAAGACCAGTCGCCGAGTCCGGGCTCGTACGGAATCGGCGGATCCTCCTGTGCACGTATCGGCAGAAACTTCGGCCGTACCACCTTCTCAGGTTATTCAAAGTGCCGATGCTCAAACCATGACACAAGCTGGGGCGGCCGCCGCATCGTTGTTGTTGGAGGCCATACAGGTAACACTGAGTTGCGCTGCTTCCGATTATTATTTTGATACTAACTTTCTTTTAACCTTAAACTGCGCAGAGCATCCCTACAGAAATACCACAATCGGCAGCAGTCCCTCCCGCTATTGACGCGCCCCCAATTCCTTCCGTTAAGGTATAGAACTTCTCGTACCAATTTCCTTTGGTCGTGACGTATTTACCCAAACTTCTGACGCAGGCCATCGGCACATCAATCGCTCTTCGATCGCCGATTTCCTTTCAGGGGGCTGGTCCAAGTACGGCGCCGATTATCGTGGAGTCCTCTTCATCTGATGAACCCATGCAGGCCCCCGAGCAAGGCATGGCGGCCTCTCAAGTGCAACATGAGGAGATTCGCTTCAAAATGGTAACTTTTCTGCTTCTGCTTCTATTTTAGCCGATTTGCTCTTTCTTACAGCTGGTTTATTTCTTTTCTTTATTATCTTCAGGAACAGGATACCCCCGACAACAGCCTCTTTTCTTTTGCGGTCGCCCTCTCTGACGACGAAGAAGTTGCTTCTCGCCAAGTCGCCTTGAGTTCCGTTCCTGATGACGTCCGAGCCAAACTTTCCAGCATCCGATCCCTCCTTCAAGGGGACATCGGCCGATTAGTAGAAGACGCTTCGCCGATTCGGCAGCTCTTCAATGACGTCAGCGGACGAGTACCAGAAGAGGCGGAGGAGGCCCTGGCGCCGGCAGCCTTCATCGAGTCTATGAGGATCCCGGTCTTCAGAGCCCTTCGTCACATGGCCGATCGCGCCAAGCTGACCAAGGCTCGCGAAGAGGAAGACGCTTTCAAGCGTCAGGCTCAAGAGGCGAATCGACGTATCCATGTTCTAGAAGACTCCCGTCCGGCGATCATAGGTGAGATAGACCGTCTCAAACGTCGGAGGGCGGAACTTGCCAAGGAAATGGAGCAAGTGACCAAAGCAATCAGTGCCGAAGAGAACAAACTCCAAGAGCTTCCTTCTGTTATTGCCGATTTAACACGGGAGAGGCAACGCTTTGCTCACGAGGCACTGAGACTCCATCGCAGCGCGTCGGAGGTTCCTGGATCGGCGGAAGAAGACCAACGGGTTCTTGACTCCGCCGATCAGATCCGGCGTCGGGCCATCACGGCTATCGATACCCTTCTGGGTAATCTGTAAAACACTGACCATTTTGTATGAAGCATTTACTATCCTCTTTGACCGCCCCTCGCGACGCCCTTTCTATTTATTGCCTTCTTATTACCGATGGGACGTAGCTTTACCAGATTTCCACGCATTCTTTTATAAACACCAACCTCGGCGCTTACTCCTGGTAACATCAATCTTGGCTCTCGGTTCGACTTTTCTGCCCCTTCTCATCGGTGCAATCTCTTCGCTATGGCCTCGTCGTCTTCTTCTTCCTCCGTTAACCAGGTGAAGTTTTTGACCTCTACCTTCCTTTCTTTTTTTAGACCCTGAGGAAGAGAATATCCTTCCTCATTCCTTCTTTGTTTCAGCCTCAACGTCTTAGCCCCGAGCTCGTGCGCGCCATTGAGTGCATTCATTCCGAAGATCCATTAACATCGGAGGACAAGATGCTGATCGTGGCTCACCGAGAGAAGCTCCGGGACCATATTACCACGGAGGCTCGCGTAGTCTTGGATTCCGTAGTGAGTGAAAGTAACCATCAATCCCCACTTGTCAGGAGCGATCGTCGTGGCAATCTTGAAGACGACATCGCCACGGAGGCCCGAAAGATCCTGGACTTCGTGGAGAGGAACGGCAGCCGGCGACCTCCCATCGACAAGAGTCATCCACTCCCTCGGCAAGTCGTTCTTGAAGATGCGGGAGCGGGGACTTCGCGCCCTCCCGTAGATCTCCCTCGTCAAGTCGAAGCGGAGATTTCAATGAAGGCCATAGAAGAAGAATACATCCGACTCATGATAGAATTAGGTCGGGCTGAGAGGGAGCGTAAGAAAAAGAATAATTAGTTGCTGTATTTTTTTTTTATTTTTTTATTTTTTTTTTCTAAGGGCGACTAATCGTTTTGTCGGCCATGTGACCCGTCGCCCGAACCGAATGAATGTAATCGGCCGTTTTGGTCGACTTTATGTGCGTCTCAAAACCGAATCGTATCGGTCACGTATGATCGTGTTGACTCCTTAGGTACCGACCCATATACTTGGGTAGTATCTTTTTAAGTACCTCCCATTCAGAGCTCTAGTGAATTCTTCTCCTTCTATTGTTTCCAAGATATAGGCATTCCCTGGAGCGCATTTGCCGACTTTATACGGCCCTTCCCAGGTAGGAGACCATTTGCCGAATTTAGGATCTTTCGACCCAATCGGTAGTACCAACTTCCATACCAAGTCTCCAGGGGAGAACTGCTTGACTTTGACCTTTTTATCGTACCACCTGGCCACTCTCTTTTTATTTTCTTCGATACTTATCAGAGCCCTTAGTCGCTGACCGGCCACATCATCAAGTTCTTCCTTCATCAGAGCTGAGTAGTCATTGGCTGACAATTGGTCCTGAAGTAAAATGCGCCTTGATCCTGCCCTCGACTCCCATGGAAGTACTGCATCGTGACCGTATACCAACTGATAGGGAGATAACTTGGTGGCCCCATGACAGGCCATTCTGTATGCCCACAGGGCTTCGGTCAAACATAGGTGCCACTTCTTCGGGTACTCTTCAATCTTCCTTTTGATCAACTTGATTATTCCTTTGTTGGAAGATTCTGCTTGACCATTGGCTTGAGCGTAGTACGGAGAAGAATTTAGCAATTTGATGCCCATATCGGTCGTAAATTCCTCAAATTCTCCCGATGTGAACATTGTTCCTTGATCGGTTGTTATAGTTTGAGGGATACCGAATCGGTAGACGATGTGATCCCTTACGAAATCGGCCATGATAGCCGACGTCACGGTCCTTAGTGGGATTGCCTCCACCCATTTGGTGAAATAATCGGTAGCGACCAGAATAAACTTGTGCCCTTTGCTCGATGGTGGATAAATTTGGCCGATGAGGTCTATTCCCCATCCTCTGAACGGCCATGGTTTGATGATGGGATTCATGGCTGATGCGGGTGCTCGTTGGATATTTCCGAACTTTTGACACTCCTGGCAACCCTTATAATATTTGAAACAGTCTTCAAGGATCGTAGGCCAATAGTACCCGTTGCTTCTGATCATCCACTTCATCTTATGTGCCGATTGGTGAGCTCCGCATACCCCTTCATGGATCTCTCCCATTAGAGTCTTGGCTTCTTCTGTCCCAAGGCATTTAAGAAGAACACCGTCGATCGTTCGGTAGAATAGATCATCTTCGAGCAATACGTACTTGGTAGCGTGAAAGCGCACTCGCCGCTCCACCTTTTTAGACGGATTCTTCAGGTAATCGGCAATTTCTTTACGCCAATCGTCAGCTGCAAGTTCTAAGGCCATGGCGCCTGGAATCGGCCGATACTCAGATGCGTGTTGAGCGAGTTTGTTTGCTTCCTCGTTGCGGTCTCTTGGGACGTGCTCGATTGTTGCCGATCTGAATTCTTTTAAAATTTGTAAGCAATCTTCGTGATGAATCCGTAATATGTCATCTTTGCACTCGGCCCTTCCGGTTAGTTGATCCACGATTAACATCGAATCTCCGAAGACCTCAACAGAATCGGCTTTGACTTCTCTCAATAATCGTAAGCCTTTTAATACAGCTCTGTACTCTGCTTGATTGTTTGTGGCGGCGGTCTCTATCGGCAGAGAAAAATCATATCTTGCCCCCCGAGGCGATATGAGAACGATGCCGATTCCTGATCCGACCCCGCATGATGACCCGTCAAAAAATAATTGCCAAGGCGCTAGCTCCACGAAGGCGATTTCCGGCCCACAGTGCTGGGCGACAAAATCGGCCATGACTTGACCCTTGACGGCTTTTGCCGATTCGTACCGTAGGTCAAATTCTGATAAAGCTAAGATCCACTTACCGATTCGTCCTTTCAATATCGGCAGAGACAGCATGTATTTTACTACATCATCTTTGCATACGACTATACATTCTGCCGACAGTAGATAGTGTCTGAGTTTGGTGCACGAGAAGAAAAGACACAAACACAAACGCTCTACTGGAGGATATCTTGTTTCGGCATCCAGGAGTCTTCTGCTAACGTAATAAATCACCCGTTCTTTGCCTTCAAATTCTTGGACTAGAGCCGACCCAATAGCTTTTTCATCGGCTGATAAATATAGTTTAAACGGCTTGCCCGTTTGAGGGGGAACCAGGACTGGGGGTGAGACCAAGTATTGCTTTAAGTCCTCTAGCGCCTTGCGCTGTTCTTCTCCCCATATAAATTCTTGGTCTGGCTTCAACTTCAGAAGTGGTGTGAACGCCTGAATTCGTCCAGATAGATTAGATATAAATCTTCTGATGAAGTTTACCTTGCCGATTAGGGATTGTAGCTCAGTTTTGTTCTGTGGAGCGACGACTTTGTTGATGGCCGCTATGGTCTTCTGATTGACTTCTATACCTCGTTCGTGTACCATGAATCCTAAGAACTGTCCGGCGGAGACGCCGAAAGCGCATTTGTTGGGATTCATCTTGAGACCGTGCTTTTTGGTACACTCTAGCACCTGTCGCAAATCGGCTAGGTGTTCCTCGTGGCTTTTGGACTTGACCACAACGTCATCGATGTAGATCTCCACCAGGAGGCCAATGAGTCTGTGAAAAATGTAGTTCATGGCTCTCTGATATGTAGCACCGGCATTTTTCAAACCGAAAGTCATCACCACCCACTCGAATAGACCAAGATGGCCTGGACATCTGAAAGCCGTTTTGGGTATATCCTCTTCGGCCATAAGTATTTGATTGTATCCGGCGTTTCCATCCATGAAGCTAATAATTTTGTGCCCCGCGGCAGCATCGATCAGTACATCGGCCGTAGGCATGGGGTAACCATCCATCGGTGTGGCCTGATTAAGATTTCTGAAATCAACGCAAACGCGCAGCTTCCCGTTTTTCTTGTACACCGGTACGATATTAGAAATCCACTCGGCGTAACGACATTGCCGAATAAATTTTGCTTCAATTAGCCGAGTTATTTCGGCTTTTATGTCTGGTAAAATTTTAGGATTGCATCGCCGTGCGGGTTGTTGGTACGGCCGATACCCTGGCTTTATGGGTAGCCGATGTTCAACAATAGACCGATCTAATCCGGGCATCTCGTGATACTCCCAAGCAAAACAATCCTTGAATTCTCTTAATAAATTTGTCAATTTACATTTGTACTCTGGATCTAAATTTGCACTAATAAAAGTCGGCCTTGGTTTGGTTCCGTCACCTAAATCTACCATCTCCAATGAATCAGCCGACGTGAATCCATGTCCCAGCTTCCCGTCTTCCCGGGCGAACTGATCCATCTATTGCGCTTCTTCGGAGCCGACTGCTCGGATCGGCTGTAGGCCAAAATCGGTGACCTTCAGGAAATCGGTTTCCCACACCCTACCTGATATGCACCTGACGGTTTCGCAGCTCCATTGCTGTGCGTCGGCTGCTGCGATGCTGTACGCGGAGTCGGCTTTGACCACCTCGATGTTATCGCCGACCCATTGTACAAGGCATTGATGCATAGTTGACGGGATGCAGCAGTTTGCGTGTATCCAGTCTCGGCCAAGAAGCATATTATAGGACCCTTTGCCATTAATGACGAAAAATGTGGTAGGAAGGGTCTTACTGCCGATGGTGAGGTCGACGCAGAGGGCACCGCGAGCGTTCGACACCTTGCCTTCGAAGTCCTTGAGCATCATGTCCGTCCTGGTTAGGTCGTCGTCGCTCTTTCCCAGCTTTCGGAGTAGGGCATATGGCATGATGTTGACGGCAGCTCCCCCGTCGACCATCAATTTAGTGAGGGGGCGACCGTCAACATGCCCTTTAAGGAACAACGCCTTCATATGGTTTCGTTCGTCGTCTTCGGGCTTTTCGAATGTGGCCATCATTGGTTCTAAAGCCAACCGTGCTGTTTGTTCCTCTATCGCCGACACGTTCTGTTGATCGGCAGGGGTCATAAACTCCATCGGCAATATGAAAACCATACCGATCTCGGCTGCCGATTCATCACCCGCCGATTCATCGTTGCCCTTGTCGTTTCTTTTGGGGCGCCACATCTGAGGCCTCCCTTCCTTCTTGCCCATCGCGCTCTCTTCTTCTTGTTGTTCCCATTGGCGGAGGCGTTGGACTCTCCGTTTTTGTGATTTGGTTAAACCGTCGGGGCACCATCTGGGGTTTATTGGCCTCCCTTCTTTCCCGGCGCGTTCCCATTCCGGTTCGCGTCCTAACGGGTTCTCGTCCGTTACCCGAGCATCGGCCATGTCTTCGAGCCGGCTGTGAACGCTGGCTTTGCTATTTGATTGATCGTATCGATCGGTCCTGCCCCCCTGCCTATTATAGCTTCCACCTTCTGACCGGTCATATCGGTCACTTCTGCCCCCCAGCCGATCACGCAAGGAAGGTCGCTGAACATCCGGGTTGCGCCGATTCCTGCTGATCGGTTCTGGCCTTCCATCCCTGGAACGAGACCTGGTGAACGGCCGATTGCCTCGATAGGGATCGTTGCACTCTGGGCAAGTATCGGCTGATGGTAGCCTGAGGTTATTTTCCCAGCAATGGATGAAGAATGGGCATCTCCAGTGCTCCTCATGCCGACGCATCGCTTCCTCTCGGGACCTCGAACGTTCTTGTTGGCGTTGGTACTTTTGGAGCAGGAACTGGGAAGTAACACGTGGTCTATCAGACTCACCATCGTCGTCCTCCATTCGTCGTTTCCCTTTGACGTCTTCGGGCGTAACTTGATTTCTGGGATCGACAGAGCCACTCCTTTTTGCCGATTCGGACGTCAGCACTTTTGTTTGGAGGGGCTTCTTACCCGTATCCACCATGTTGGTAGGAAAAGGGTGTTGATCAATCTTCATTGGTTTGGCCGGTTTTGCCGGCACTTCGAATTTGAGTCTGCCTTGCTCAATGGCCGACTGTATTTGTTGCCTGAAGATTTTGCACTCGTTGGTATCATGTGATGTGGCGTTATGCCACTTGCAATACTTCATCTTCTTCAATTGTTCGGCAGAGGGTATCGTGTGGTAAGGCGAGAGTTTAATTTGTCCTTCCTGGAGTAGAAGATCGAAGATTTTGTCAGCTTTAGTTGTGTCGAAACCAAATGCTTCTGGCTCCTTTTTGCCGAATGGGCATGATATCGGTTTCTTTCCTTTAATCCACTCTGCAAGTCCGATGTCGGCGTCTTCCTCATCCTCTAATTCTTCCAGAAACGCCACTTTCTTCTGGAAATTCCTTCTTGGATCGAATGGACGCACCTCCTGCCCGGACAATCGGTGGACAATCTGGCTCAGGCTCTCGAACTCTTGTGAAGCATATTTCTCCTTAATGTGTGGCAGCAGGCCTTGGAAAGCTATATCGGCCAACTGCGCATCGGTTAGAGCCAAGGAGTAGCATTTGTTCCTGATTTCCCGAAACCTCTGTATGTATGAGGGTATCGGCTCATCACTTCTTTGCCGGAGGCTAGTCAAATCGGACAGCTTCATTTCGTGGACCCCAGCATAGAAGTACTTATGGAACTGCCTCTCTAGATCGGCCCATGTGATAATCGAGTTTGGTGGCAAAGTGGTGAACCATTGGAAGGCCGATCCAGATAAGGATGACGAGAACAACCGTACCCGCAGGGCATCTTGCGTAGCTGCCTCCCCGCATTGGATGATGAATCTATTCACATGTTCCACGGTGGAAGTATCATCCATCCCCGAAAATTTGGTAAAATCAGGAACTTTGTACCGATGGGGAAACGGCAACAAGTCATACGTAGATGGGTATGGTGTCCTGTAGGTATACGTTTGCACCTTCGGCTTCAGGCCGAATTGTTCTTGCATTACCTCCGCGATTTGCGCCGACCAATCTGGTTGTTGCTGGGGAATAGTTGGCGGTGGGATCGGCACATGCTGATAAATCGGAGGTTGAATAAAAGGAGGTTGATGAAAAGGTGGTATCTGAGTATAAGCCGGTGGTGTAGTAAAGGACGGCTGCTTGTAGGCACCACTTGTTTCATCATATAGCATGAGCTCTGACGTCTTGTTGACCTCCGGAGCGATAGGCTGGTATGGTGGTATGATCGGCCGAGTAGCCGTTTGGGAGGGTATCTGGAACGGAGAATTTCCTTGGCTGACCGATTGATTCAAACCGGTCGTGTGTATGGGTGCCCCCCAGGGTAAAGGGATGACTGGAGGGAGTGGTGCAGAGGACGGCTGGATGGAGCCGTATCCCAAAGGAGTTGATGACGTAGAAGCACCAGATCCTCCTACTGAAGATTGGATCGGCTGTGAAGCCTGATAAGCCTGATTTGGTGGAATCGGCTGAAAATACGTAGGTCCCCTGTACCCTTGAGGTATACCCCCGGTGAAGGAGTTGACAACAGCATTGTGCACCATGTTTGAAAGTACCGGGGATTGGTTGATGAAGGCGTGATGAAGAGATTGTTGAATCATATCGGACATTTTATCCGAATCTTCTGAAATTGTGATCTGGCGGGGAGTAGGGAAAGGAGACTTTTTAACAGTTTCCCCGCTCCTGGAACGACTGAAGGATTTCAAGCAAGTTTTACGGACTTGCTCCAGATACTGATTCAGTTCTTCTTTTTGGTCGTCCTTTAGATCTGCCTCCGTCACTTCGATGACGTTATCTTCGGAGACTTCAGCAGCTTTCGACATGACAGCGGTTGTATTTGTCCCACCGGGCGTGCCAAAAGTGTGTTGGCGCTAGAAATCGGCAAACCGAATCCCAGCGACCGACACACGACCCGGGAGAATCTGCTTAACTCCTGTTCGGGTGAATGCCCTGGTGCGGTTCGCGCGGCGTGCCAGCCAATCTGACCTGTTGATTGGCAAGGAAGAACACGTGTCAAGTTCAGTAACTACGATCGGCTAAGTTTCCGATCGAGGGAAGCTTATCGGCAGATCGGCCGATTTACTATGACAATGAAATCGGCTATAGGACAGCACGATCTGTAGCCTTGTAGGTAGAAAAATACTAAAGTAATCGGTACAAGGCACGTAATAACAACACTAGGAAAAGATCTAATCGGCGATAGATGGATCTGGCAACAAGAAGTAATGAAAGCCGATACTACCGATTCCTAGCGGGATAACTGGTGATAAAAACTAGGAAGACAGGTAAAAACCTATGAATCTAGTCAATATCGATAACTGGTGAATAAATTTAGACGAAACAACAGCGATACGCCGGAAGTTAAAGCCTAGATATTACTCGATAAACGGAACTTACAGAATCGGCCGGAGATCAAGACGATGCAGCCCTGCCAACCCGTACGAACTCGTGAGAAAGAAAATTGATGGCGAAGTCGCCTGCTCAAAAGTAGATGTGCAGAAGAAAGTAACTTGTTGTATTGATTGATTGTTCTGTTTACAGATTTACAAAGGTAGCTATTTATAGCCCTGCACAAATAATCTTCTTAACCGACTAGGACTCTATCTCTAATTCAAACAGAAAACAAATATCTACAAACACAATCCGTGCTAAACTAATTACCCCACGCTTTGTGGGCCGAATTCCACCTTATCCCTCCATCTTTCCAAGCCCATACAGGCCTACCTTAGTACACCTTCCCGATCGGCCGATTTCTTAAAGGATTGCCGATTGGGAACCTGGCGCGTTCACCCTGAAGCGAGGTAAAAGCCACTTGACCGATTCCGCACTGTAGCACCTTTTGGCCGATCCCCATCCGTATTCCTTCGATTTCTTTCTTCTTTGGCGCCGATTCTACTGATGACGAAATCCGGCGTCAACACACTCAGACTTGGGTAGCGGCGAGATCCGGCGGTGCTCCGGCGGCGGCGGTGCTTCTTGTGGTCAACGAGCAAGCTTTAGCACAGTGCGGAGGAGCAAGCGGCTGGGTGGATTGGGAAAGGCGGGTGCTGAGCGGAGAGGAGAGTTACTTAGGAACTTAGGCAGTAGTTTTTGAGCTCGAAATAGAGGAACGGCAGTAAGGCAGCGATGGCGAAGGGGACTCCGGTGGGACTCTGGCATTCCCTTTTATAGCTGCGCGGAAGAGAGAGAGGGTTGGAGCAGCACGAAGATCGGGAAGGAGCAATGGCGGCGATTGAGCAGCGGGGCGGCGGAGCAGGACTTCGGGGATGACACCGTCGGCCATTGGGCACCAGAGACAGGGCGGCGCAGGTGCGGTTTTGCTGGTGGTTGAGATTTGGCGGAGGCGGGCGTCGTCGTGCGGCGGATCTGATGGGTGTGACAGGGGGAATGGCGCTGCGACCGAGGTTGCACAGGTGAGAAGACAGGCGGGCTGCGGCTGCGCGGGCGAGCGCGAAGCAGCGGTCTGTTGGGGCGCAGATCTAGCAAGGCGGAAAAGGAGTTGTCACGGCCAGGGTCGGGGTTGGCGGAGGAGGAATCGTCGCGTAGCACATCTGGGGCGGCGCGACTGTGGAGAGGCGGCAGAAAAGCCGGGAGGCATCGGGCCTTGCAGCTGGGGGTTCGGCGAGGTGATGATGGGCGCGAGCTGCGAGGCGCTGCAGAAAGGGTAACAGAGGAGCTTCCGCTACGATTGGGAAAGAGGGCGTGGGAATCCATCCGGTCACGGCCGACGACGGGGCGGAGCGGCGGGGGTCGGAGGAATTGAGCCACGCGGCGGAGAAGCTCTGAAGCGGGCATGCCACTCGAGTGCGTCTGCACCAGGAGATCGGGGAAAGATTTTGTGGGTCCACCAGTCAGTCTCGGTTGGTCCACTGCTCAGATTGAAAAGGAGACACTTTTGGGGAGACTTCGAAGGATCCGGCGGGATGGGTTGGGGGTCGGCAGGGGTCGAAGCTGGGAACCGACGGAGAGGGGTTGGGTTCTCAGGGGTTAGGACCGGGACTGGAGGTTGAGCACTCAACTCGGGGAAGCTGAGATAGGGGATCAGGGACTCAGATTAGATTAACTCGAAAGATTTGGGGTCGGTCGTCACAGAGAGTCATCTCGCCTGACCTTGAGTCTTGGGGTCGGCTAAGCCTGACCCGTTTTGAGGGTGAAAACTCCGCCTCGCCCGACCCTGGGTCCTAGGGTCAGAGTAGTCGAGGCCCCCGAGATGTAGGCCATGCTTGGCTTGCACTAGTCCCGAGTGTCGAGTAGTCGTAATGCTGTTTGAGTACTTGTCTTTTGAGGGACACGGGTGTACTGTACTCTTTTGTCCTTTGTGGATGCATGGGTGTACTGTACTCTTTTGTCCATTGTGGCATGAGTGCGGTCACATGGGCAGAGTCAGGAGTCGTCAGACTCATTGATCACGGGTGCATAGTAACTCTTGAGCAGGTGGTAGTTGGGGCTTTCGGCTATAAATAGGGCCATCTGGTGGGCGAACCAACTCAAGTTCCTGAGTAGTGATGGATTGCCTGCGGTTGCTTCTGTTTGAGTGTAGAGAGCCATCAAAGAGTGCACCGGTGCTAGAAGATTCCTCGTAGATTGAGGCCACCTTTGCTCCACAGACTCCTGCGCTTGTAGGGATAGCCGCGATGGTAGAAGAATCCTCGTAGGAGGTTTCGTCGCATGCCTCATCTTGCAGCTCATGACCTAGTGGGGTACGCGTTGGAGCTCGTGAGTGATGGGTGATGAGTGTCGCGGTCTTTATCCCGCTCTGAAAGGGGTGGAGGTGCGGCCGTAGAGTAGATGGGCTCCGCAAGGCTAGCAAAAGAGCAGCCTTGGTTCCCTCTAGGCGCGTCATGCCGGTTTTGTCGTTGCCGCTGCCAAGGCAGTGGCGATGCTGGAGTTCCTGGCATTGCCTTGGGTAGGGTACCTGGGCATGGCTGCGTTTTGCGCAGCTTCCTTGCGTGTGGGCCCTTCCCCTTGTGGTCGGCAGACCTGAATGGCCTTGTGATATAGTAAAAGCCTGAGGCTTAAATGCAGCCCGCCAGTAGGCAGTTGCTTGTAGTCTTCGTGTATACCGAGTCCTTGTACTCGTATGTAACTTGATGTACTCTTGTTTCAGTAAAGATTAATACGAAGATTTTTGTACCGGGGCAATGATCCTTGTGGTAGAAAACTCATGTCGAAGCTGAGATATCTTGAAGTTGGTAGTCGGGCAGTTGGCCTGAGTAGCTGCCTTGAAGCGACTACTCAGGTGCTGCTATGGGTAGTAGCAACAAAGATGTTCGATGTTCCAAGAATTTGGCACTTGTTCTCCTGAGAGCTCTTGGAGCCTGGAAGATCCGGATCCTATAACCTTTGATACGATGTAAGGACCTTCCCACGGTGAATTGAGTTTATGTAATCCTGATGTGTCTTGAATGCGTTTAAGGACCATATCGCCCGAGTTGAAAGATCTTTCCTTGACGTTGCGGTCATGATAACGCCTTAAACCATCAAGGTATTTGGCAGATTGCACTAGTGCTGCGCATCTTGTTTCTTCCAAACTGTCTATATCCGTTCGCCGCGTTTCTATTGCAAGTTCTTCGTTGTATTGCTCAACGGATGGTGATTGCCACATTATGTCGGCGGGTAGTATGGCTTCCAAGCCATATACCAGAAAATAGGGTGATAGTCCCGTAGTCTTGCATGGTTGGGTACGTAGGCCCCACAAGGCATTGGGTAACTCTTTGAGCCATCTGCCACCTTTGGTGTTGCCGACGTCATGTAGTCATTTCTTCAGAGTGTCGAGTATCATGCCATTAGCATGCTCGACTTGTCCGTTGGCTCGCAGGTGAGCAACCGAGACATAGCGGACGTCGATGCCGCTGTTCTCGCAATATTCCCAAAAGTCGTGATTATTGAAGTTTGACCCATGGTCTGTGATAATCCTGTTGGGAAAACCGTAGCGGTTTACGATTTCATCCAAGAAGTCGAGGACTTGGTCTGCCTTGGGGCAAGTGACCGGTTTGACCTCGATCCATTTGGTGAACTTGTCGATTGCCACGAGTACTCTGTTGAATCCTCCTGGTGCAGTTGGTAACGGACCTATCATGTCGAGCCCCCAGCAGGCAAATGGCCATGTTGGAGGTATTGTGACTAGCTTGTAGGCCGGCACATGTTGTTGTTTTGTGAAGAATTGACAACCTTTGCATTTCTGAACTAGTTGTTTGGCGTCGGCCAAAGCCATTGGCTAGTAGAAGCTCGCTCTGAAAGCCTTGCCAACTAGTGTCCTTGAAGATGCGTGGTTGCCGCAGATTCCTCTGTGAATCTCTTCTAGGATTTCGTGGACATCTTCTCTGGTGACGCACTTCATGAGTACTCCAGATGATGCACCTTTCGTGTAGAGCTTGTCTCCGACTAGAACGTAATTCTTTACGCGTCGGGAGATTTGCTCAGCTTTATTCTTGTCGGATGGTAGCTGGTGATCTTTGATGTAGTCGATGAAGGGTGTTCTCCAGTCGACTTCTATCATCATGATTTCTTGAGAGACGTCAGTAGTCGGGACTACTGGCGGTGTGACCTGTTCAGGTATGGACGGCTTGCGTAGTTCGTGTACGAAATTTTCCTGCTGGAACTTCAGCATGAGTTGAGCCCATTTTGGATAAAACGTCGGCGACAATGTTGTTGTTGCGGACGATATGATGAAACTCTAAGCCTGAGAACTTGTTTTCGAGTTTACAGACTTCTTTGCAATAAGTGTCCATGTTATCCTTGTTTCGATCCCACTCGTCATTGACCTGGTTTATGACGACTAGGGAGTCGCCGTACACCAGTAGTCGTTTGATGCCGAGGGAGATTGCGAGGCGAAGGCCGTGTAGCAGTGCTTCGTACTCAGCTTCGTTATTAGATGCTTCCCAGAATATCTGCAGCACGTACTTGAGTTGGTCTCCCTTGGGGGAGATGAGTAAGACACTTGCGCCGGCCCCCTCGAGTTTGAGGGATCCGTCGAAGTACATTACCCAATGTTCTGGTCGTTCGACTGGAGTTGAGACCTGGTTTTCAGTCCACTCAGCTATGAAGTCGACCAAAGCCTGAGACTTGATGGCTATCCTTGGCTTGAAGTTCAAAGTGAGAGCTCCGAGTTCGACTGCCCATTTGGAGATTCGACCCGTGGCATCTCTGTTATGGAGAATTTCGCCGAGCAGGAAATCGGAGATGATGGTGATGTTGTGCTCTTGGAAGTAATGGCGCGGCTTCCGGGAGGTGAGCAGAATAGCATATAAGAGTTTTTGTATCGGTGGATACCGAGTTTTGGAGTTCGAGAGTACTTCGCTGACGAAGTAGACAGGTCGTTGGACCTTGTAAGTGTGGCCCAGTTCAGACCGTTCGACTACTATTGCCGTACTGACGACATGAATAGTAGCGGAGATGTATAGGAGCAAGTCTTCATTCGGCGAGGGAACGGTGAGTACAGGAGGCTTTGACAGAAAGTCTTTGAGTTGTGTAAATTCCTTATCTGCCTCTTCCGTCCATTTGAACTTGTCCTGGCGTTTGAGAAGCTTGAAGAAGGGTAGTCCCCGTTCTCCAAGTCTTGAGATGAACTAGTTGAGAGCGGCCATGCAGCCTGTGAGTTTCTAACACATCCTTAATGCTGGCTGGTGCCTGCATGTTTGTGATGGCAGATATCTTCTCCAGGTTGGCCTCAATGCCGTGATGGCTAATGATGAACCTGAGTAATATGCCGGAAGGTACCCCAAAGACGCACTTAGTAGGATTGAGTTTCCATCGGAAGGCGCAGAGACTGGAGAAAGTTTCCTCCAAGTCAGCAATGAGTTCCTCCCGGTTTCTTGTTTTGACGACGACGTTGTCAACATAAGCTTCGACATTGCGATGAAGTTGCTTTTCGAAGCACATCTGTATAGCCCTTTGGTAAGTTGCTCCTGCGTTTTTGAGTCCGAAGGACATTGTTTTGTAGCAGAAGGCTCCAAAGGGCGTGATGAACGCTGTTTTGGCTTGATCTTCCTCTTTGAGGCTTATCTGGTGATAGTTGGAGTAGCAATCGAGGAAGCATAGCAAGGCGCACCCGGCAGTGGAGTCAACCACTTGATCGATCCTGGGTAGCCCGAAAGGATCTTTTGGGTAGTGTTAGTTGAGGTCGGTGTAGTCAACACACATTCTCCATTCGTTGTTTTTCTTTCGAACAAGCACAGGATTGGCGAGCCAGTCAGGATGAAAGACTTCTTTGATGAATCCTGTTGCGAGTAGCTTGGCTAACTCTTTCTTGATTGCTTCTCGTCTGTCCTGAGCGAACCGGCGTAGTCGTTGCTGTTTTGGAGTAGCTTTGGGATCGACGTTGAGAGAATGCTCGATCACTTCCTTGGGCACACCTGGTATGTCAGCCGGTTTCCAAGCAAAGATATAATGGTTAGCCCGAAGGAAACTAACGAGCGCGAATTCCTATTTAGGATCTAGCCCTGTTCCGATCAGGGCTGTCTTGGAAGGATCACCGGTCTGGAGGTCGACCGATTTGAAGTCTTGCTCACTGGTGGGTTTCACCTTTGTGGAGCCTGACTTGTTTTTCGGGATCTCTAGTTCGGTTGGCTGGAGCTTCTTGGAAGCTGTGAAGATTTGCTGCATGGGACTAGGAGTTTGAGTAGTCGCAACAATTTTCACGGCTTCGGTGTCGCATTCGTAGGATCTTCGGAGATCTCCTCGTAGCGTGAGCTCTCCTTTGGGGCCTGGCATTTTGAGTACCAGGTAGACATATTGTGGGATGGCCATGAATTTGGCGAGTGCTGGCCGTCCGAGTATGGCATGGTAAGATGTTTCGAAGTCGGCGACCTCGAATCTGATGTACTCGGTACGGTAATGTTCCTTATTTCCGAAGGTGACTGGAAGGACAACTTGTCCGAGTGGTATAGTCGCGTTTCCGGGTACAATGCCGTAGAAAGGTGAATCCGTTGGGGTGAGCATTTCAGTGACGTCGAGGCACATTTTCCTTAATGCCTTGGCGAAGATAACGTTGAGGCCGCTTTCGCCGTCGATGAGTACTTTAGTTAACTTTGAACCTGCCACGACTGGATCCAGGACTAGTGGGAAACGTCCAGGTTCTGAAAATTTTGTCCGTAGATCTTTTCTGCTGAAAGAAATTGGAACTTCTGACCATTTTAATGGTGCGGGGTCTGTTGGTTCAATGGCCATGATTTCCCTGAGTACGAGTTTGTTGGCTCGTTTGGATGCAGTGCCTGGGATACCGCCGAAAATGACGTTGACAGTTTTTGCAGCTGTCTGGAAGTCGCCTTCGCTATCTTCGTCATTGCGGGCTTTATTTTTACCCTTATCTTTGTTTTTGGTGTAGTCTTCAGGAGTTGGTGGTGCGGGTAAGTCTTGCATGACTCGGCGCATGCTGTAACAGTCTATTGCGGAGTGCTTGCTAGTCGGATGCCATGGGCACTGCTTTTTGAGTAGCTCTGTGAAGGTTGGCCCTTCGTCGTTTCTGCGATGTCCTTTTTTGCCGGAGCTGGTCATGGCGGCAATGGTGTTGTCGGGCTTCCTTTTGCGATTGTGGTTACTCGGATAGGAGTTCCGAGCATCGTTATGCCGAGTTCTTTCTATTTCATTGTTGTGGTTGTTGTCGCGTCCGCGGTTACGGTGGGAACCGAACCGTTCTCGCTCTTTGTCCTCTTCATCAGCCCACTGTTGCACCATGACTTTGAGTTCTTTGACATCAACTGGTCGTCGGTGACCGAAGTCTTGGTATGTTCGTCGATCATGGAGTCCATTTTGGAAGAACTCAATGACGTCTGCTTCGGAGATGTCTACTATGGTAGCCTTCTTTTCGAAGAACCGTCGCAGATAGTCGCGTAACGTCTCGCCCTCTTTCTGCTTAATTTGTCTTAAGTCGATTTTGTTGCCTGGTCTAGCCATGGAGCCTGCGAAGTTGTTGGTGAAGGCCTTTGTCAAGTCTGCCCAAGAATCAATGGACTTGGGTTTGAGTGACTCGAGCCAGGTCAGTGGCGCGGGCTCCATGCATATGGGGAAATGAATGACTTTGGTGTCATTATTGCCCCCGGCTGCTTGGACGGCTAGCGAGTAACAGCGTAGCCATTGAACTGGGTCTTGCTTGCCGTCGTATTTGGTAATTCCAGTTGGCTTGAACTTTTCGGGTAATTTTGTTTTCATTACCTGATTTGTGAAAGCAGGAAAATGATTGTAGCTGTCGACTTCTCGTTCGCGCCGACTGTTGAGAATTTCTTGCAGATCGCTAAAGTTGGACATCTCGCGGGTCTTTCGAGTAGGGCGAATACTTTTAACCGAGTTGGTGTAGCTGACCTCTCCAGCGTCCTTCTGTCGTGTATGAGCTTTATGCTTGCTTGGACCTTGGCTGTGTTGCCGGGGTTGGTTGACTACATCATTGTTTTGTGGGGCGGCATTTTTGTCTGCAGCTCCCCTGCTACCTTCTTGATGAGAAGTGATACGAGGAACGGACGGGATTGGTGATTCTTTGTCAAGTAGCTTGTAAGCTTGCTCCGCGAGTTGTACGATTAGTCCGTTGCCGCGCTGCATGAGTTGATCTGTGGCTGCATTATCCTTATCCTGAGGCATCAATGTTGTCAAAAGGTTGATTGAAGCGATAGCCACGAGTGGAGTATTGTGCTCCTGAGCCTGGACTGCGTTGAAAGCCCTTTCAAGATTTGTAATAGGAATATTTGTAGCCATCGACTGTCGTCGCTCAGCTCGAGTGGCATTGCGCGCCCTTCGTTGGTTGCGCTGCTTGGAAGTTTCAACGTGAGGGGCGTCAGCTGTAGATTCGTCTTCGGAGATGTAGTCGATTTGTGCCAATCGCCTGGGGGTTCTGTTCTGGCTAGTACCCAGGTTGTTGTTCTAAGTGATAACAAGTATCTCCCTGTCCGGGTAGTAGCTTCCGGAGCTTGATGTTGTAATCTCTGTGTAACTTTCTTCGCGGTTGGAAGTGAGTGGAACGCCTTCTTGATATGGTAGGTTGTCTATATGGGTGACAAGGCGTGAATCGTAGTCATGGTCGGGAAGAGAGGGTCGCAATCCCAGCCAGTGGACGAATCTGCCTTGAGATGTCGAAGTTATTACCAACCCTTGGGCTGGACCAGATAATGGTATCTCTGGTGAGTAGGATGAGTCGAAGTCAACATCTTCGTCATGCCCGAGTTCGGCTCGGGTTTGAGCAAGAAAACCTTGGTAGACTTTGGTTGCGTTGCGGAGTCCGTACGGGAACCGCGTTGAAGCCGAAACCGATTTGGATGCTGACTGGGGCCGTCGAGTCCGAAGCGGGTCCGACCCTGAGTCCTAGGGTCGGCTAAGCCCCCGACCCTTTAGAGGAGTAGCTCCGCCTTGCCCGACCCCGAGTGAAGCTCCATGTGGCGGATCCACTTCGGATTTGCTTGATTAGTCATGATTAAGCCGCCTGATATGCGATTCTCATGCCTTAACCAAGTAAACACGAAGTGCCATCAGATTTCATCCGATTTAACCACTTGAACAGGACCGAATAGCAAACTCACCGGAAGGTGAGCGGTTCCAGAGAAAACAACCAGTCCACTGAGTTAACAAATTAACCGTTTGGTTTGGCTATAAAACAACATCAGAGTTTACAAGGTTCAGAAGAAAAACAACTAGTGGAAGCTTCTTCGTCGGGGTCGGACATCCCTAGTGAGGCCAACCGGGACGTCAGCGATCCCTCTCCTCGCCGTCCGAGGAGGGATCCCACTCGACCATCCAACCCGGAGGGAGTTGGGACAGCCAAGTGCCAGCAGAGGAAGGCTTAGAGGCAGCAACTTCACCTGAAAAAGAAGAGCCACAACAAGGCTGAGCTACTAAGCTCAACAAGACTTAACCGACAGGGAGTACGCTACTCCACCACTTCTAGACATGCAAGGCCTTTTGGCTGAGGGGTTTGTTTGCCAAAATCGCTAGGTGTATCCCTACTTTCAAGTTTTAGCTCCGGTTCTGAGTTCATTATCCGGTCTAAGTTTGCAACCTATTCTAAGCAACCATAGAACCAACCAAAAGGTATATATATCATCATCAAGACCATGTCATCATCAGATTCCTTTATTACTCAGGGTGACATAGCGATCAAGCAATCTCAAACTGTGAGAGGCAGACGAATCGATTCGAGTTTCTTAACCATGCATGGCGAACCTAATCTCACGACATCCGCGCACCACAAGGGTCGCTTCCTGTGTCGGCCGTCCCCATCAATTCCCAGGCGCGTGTCAGGTCCAAACTTCCCTTGGCATGCAATGCTCCACAGTCCCGGTCTCTACCGTACTGTGACCGCACTTGCACCCACATGATGCACCATGGGAACCTCGTTCCAGGGACAGCAGGGGTATAAGCCACGCCCTAGTTCAATCAGGTACTAGGCTTCCCCATCCCATACTAGGTATGAGATTAGTACTTTCAAACACTTGATCACGAACACCACCACTGTCGGGCCTTAGCAAGTTTCATAGACAGACGGGGCGATCAACCGACCACCAAAGAGTTACCCAAAAACCCTGCCCCGTCCATCGTCCTTATAGTTGCAACAGAAGAGGAAACAACCAATTCCTACAACTCGCGAGTGACAGGAAATCACTCGGCTTTTACCGTTTCCTATTTGAGCAAAGCATCTACTCGGTCCAACAGCTAGTGATTAGATCAAGGGATCTAAGTCATGCATCTATGGTTCCAAACAACTCCTATACGTAAATGCACAAGCATGATAAAGAAGGCATGCGCAAGTTTGGTAAAACACAGGGGATTCATGCATCCGGGGCTTGCCTTCGAACAAGGAGGAGGGAAGCTACCCTTCTGCTTGGGCGGCTTCGGCTTCTGGAGGCAGGAGCTCGGCTACACCTTCGTCTTCTGGCGCCGGGTGCAGCTCGTAGAAGCCGTCGGCGAGACGCAGCTCTACATGAATGCAATGCATTGATTAGCATTTAGACGGTTATTTCAACAGCAACACTTGCAAGTTTGAGCCCAGAAACTTGCGGCAAGTTACAGGAGGGTGGGGAGGTTCGCTTGAGTTGGTGGAGATCAAGATATAAGGGTCGAAGGGGAAGGAACTTATGATCTGACCCTTAATCTAGAGGAATAGATGTGCTAGAAGTCCTCAGACTTAACGCTGAAAAGTCCCCAAGTTTTACACATACACCCTCGGTTCAAGGAAAAAGATACAGCCGAGCCCTCAGGCGAGGCGGAGAAAGGTCGACGGAACTGACAGGGTCGGGCGAGACGAAACCGGGGTCGGGCGGATAGGAGGGGTCGGACAAGGCGAACAAAGGGTCGATAGCTTACCTTCGTCTTACAGGTGAGGCTTGGGGTCGGGAAAGAACAGGCTTGGGCGGAAAGACTAAGGCTTAGGACGGCGGCAAGGATGTCCGGTGGTACTCTAGCGGCGGTAGTGCTTCTTGTGGACCACAAGCAAGCTCTTGTGCAGCACGGGGAGCAGTGGCTGGTGGATTGGGGAAGGTGGTGTTTGAGCGGAGAGGAAAGTTCCTCAGACTTAGGCGGTGGCACTGTGAGCACGAACAGGGAGCAAGCGGGAGGGCAGCGATGGCGAAGGGGGAACTCCGCAGGGCTCCGACATTCTCTTTTATAGCTGCGCGGAAGAGAGAAGGGGGGGCGGCGTGAAGGCCGGGGAAGAAGCGATGGAGTGTGCTGCCGGGGCGGCGATTGAGCGATGAGGGCGGTGGAACAGGACTTCGGGGATGACACCGGCAGTCATTGGGCACCGATGACAGGGCGGCACAGGCGCGGGTTTGCCGGTGGTTGAGATTTGACGGCGGCGGGCATCGTGGTGCGGTGGATCTGATGGAAGTGACCGGGGAAACGGCGCTAGAAACGAGGGCGCACAGGTGAGAAGACAGGCGGCTGCGGTCACGCGGGCAAGCGCGGAGCAACAGATTATCGGGGCGGAGCTCTGACAGGGTGGGAAAAGGAGCTGTCGCTGCCGTGGTTTGGGTTGGCGGAGGAGGAATCGTCGCCTAGCGAGGAACGGGGCGGCACGACTGTGGAGGGGCGACGGAAAAGACGGGCGGCATCGGGCTCTACAGCCGGGATCTGGTGATGTGATGATGGGCGCGGGCGGCGAGGTGCTGCAGAAAGGGTAGCGAAGGAGCTTCCGCTGCGATTGGGGAAGGGGGCGCGAGAATCCATCCGGTCGTGGCCGGCGACGAGGCAGAGCAGCGGGCGTCGGAGGAGTTGAGCCACGCGGCTGGGGAACTCTGAAGCGGGCATGCAACTCGAGTGCGCCTGTCATGGGAGATCTGGGAGAAAGATCTCGTGGGTCCATCGGTCAGTCTCGGGGGTCCACGGCTCAGATTGAAGGGAGGCATTGTGGGAGGACTTAGAAAGATCCGGCGGTGGGTTGGGGGTCGGCGGGGTCGGAACTGGGGGAAAACGGCGAGGGGTCGGATCACAGGGGGTCGGGACCGAGCTGGAGGTTGAGCACTGAGACTTGGTAAACTGAGATAGGGGATCAGGGACTCGGATTAAGATTAACGCGAAGGATTTTAACCGAGGTCGTTACACTCCGCCTCGCCCAACCCTGAGTCCTGGGGTCGGGAGTGCCCGACCCCTGAGCGGAAGGTTGGAGTAGTCCGAGGCGAAGTCGAATCTGACGCGTAGTCGAACTCAAACTCGTTGACTTTGAAATCTTGATTTTTTCTGGTCAAATCTTCTGGTTTCTTCTCCTGAACGTCGATGATCTGGCGTCAGAACGATCCCGAGCCTTCAGCGACGCAAAGCCAGGATCCAAAAATGAAGGTGGCGTTGGCTTCGATGAAGAAGACGGGCTTGATGATAACTTTCGCCATTGAGTTCGCGCTGAGAAACTCGACGAGTCCCCCTACCTGGCGCGCCTGCTGTCGGTGTTTTAGACCGGCAACCCGCCTAGGGGGTACCCTAGGAGGTCTTTTGTGCGGTAAGGATCGTCGAGAATCAAGGAATCAATGGTGACGCAAGGAACACGATTTAGACAGGTTCGGGTCACTAGATCGCGTAATACCCTACGTTCTGTGTGTTGGTTTGTATTGATCTTAAGAGAGATAGATGATGATGATCGGTTTTCCTGAGGGGGGTCCCTGCCCGGCCTTATATACGCGGGAGGGTAGGGTTACAAGTCTGAGTCCTAGTCGGGTACTATTACAGAGTTCTACTCGATATTTGGCCCGAGTAGTTTTCCATAAACATACAAGACTAGTCCGAGAAGGATACGCCTATCCTTGTTCTGATCTTGTCCGAGTACGTCCCTTAGTGGGCCGTCCAAGGCCTACTCGTGGACCTGGGGAGTATGCCCGACAATGACTTCAAGTTCTTGCAAAGGAACATGAGGAAGCTCTTTGGGATGTGTAACAATAGGAGGAAGAACAAGGCTCATGGCGAAGAAAGCAGCAACCGTTCCGTGTGCAAGTAGTGCGGGTAGCATCACTAGTGTGTTTACAAGCGTCTCTCCCTTTCTACTTCATATGGTTACGACAAGGACATCTTAGATTTTAAGCATAGGGGGATATTGCCGCTGGTATGAGTTTTTGGATCTAGTTTGATCGAGTGGAGTCGTGTGAGAGTATAATTTAGTGTTTCTATTTCAATAAAAAGTAGATAAATTAGTAGTCTTATTAAGCTTCTGGGAAGACTTAGGCCTAGATCGCTACTTTAGCGTCTTTGTGAGAAGAAGAATGCATAAAATTCAAGGATCGCGTGAGTATTTTTAGTGTCTACCTTTGCTTGCTTGTCTTTTATTTTGTCTTTGCAACTTTGGATCATGAGCATTGTCATGAATTCTAAATCTTAGTTTTGGATTTTAGTAATTAATTTGTTTATGCAATACCCATGCTTTATGATAATCAAGTGCTTTGGTTTTGATTATGCTTTATGAGTAAGGCTTGAATTGAGGTGGTTTAAAATTTTATTGCTTAAAACCTCTACAAAACAAGATTGATCAAGTTTTCTACCAGGTTGAGAGTTTTGCCTATCCTACCCAATGCCTAAAAATATTTATTCATACCACCATAAGCAAGAATTGACGCATTGAATTGAGTTAGGATCGCTCTCTCTTGGTTTGCTTTAATTCTGAGCATTGATCATATCCTTTTACCATCTCTGATTTCTAGCCTCGTCAATATTCAGTAATGAGAGTTCTTCTCTGGAAGAATCATATTTTCTACTGAATTCCTAAACCAGAACCAAATATTTCTTGATTTTATTACCTATTCCTTGAACACAATCCGATATACAAAGATATGTTCCATTTCTGGTCCAGCTTTATGAAAAATAAGAAAAGATACAAGAAAAGGAAGTTTCACCAGAAAGTTGAGCCAAAAGAGAGGAAAGGAGAGGCCAGGCCAATCGGCCTAGGGCTCCTTTGCCTCCGTTTGTGCGCGGAAAATTTTTGGAAGACCTCCGGAAGGATCTAAAACCAATTTTTATGTTGTTGTGTTAGAGGAGGTTCGGAGAAGAGATGAAAAAAATTAAGAAAGAAAGAAAAAGGAATGAAAGAGAATTCAGAAAAAGAAAAAGAGATAATAGGAAAAGATAGAAAGAAATAAAGGAGGAGTTTTACTGTCATGAAGATCAATAGAGGAGGTGCAAAGAAAAGATGAACTCATTTAAGGAATGGATTTTCATTCCAACCATGTGCAATCCGATGACGAGGACATCGCTTGTGCCTCAGAGTCACTATTTTATTTTTGCCTTTGCACATGTCCACCATTCTATATCTTTCCATCCTTGAAAACCTCACATTATGTGGATATTCTTATGATCATTGGCTCAGAAGGTAAGCAACTGTTAGAGAGTTTCTTAATTTGATAATATAAGTGTTGGCTCTAACTAGCCATATATACCCAATCTCCACCATATAATTGAGTGACTTTTGAGAGATGAGAGCTTGAAAGAAGATATGATAACCACCTTTCTAATTGTGTGACATGTAAGCACCTGGAAAAGAATTCTTGTTTCAATTTTTATTGCAGGGAGATTGTTCCATGACTAAAGAAAAACCCTTCAAAGAGAGCTAGAAAGTAAGTGTGGTTGATTCTTAAAGTTACTTGGTTCTGAATGAAAGTTGTGGGGAATCTTTGCTTAGATAAATCTTTGGATGCCCAAACTTGGATTATCTTTGTTGCTCCTCTAATCTTTTGTTTGGAGACTAGGTACTTGACTCGTTTGCTTAGGTTTGGTTCAAGATCTTTGTTCAACTCTGCTGGAGAAGTTTATAGTCACTTGACTTGCTCGAGGACAAGCAAGACCTAAGCGTGGGGGGATTGTTGACGCTCGTTATTGACACACTTTTAGCGCTATTTAACTAGTGTTTCCATGCTTAATCTTATACTAACCCGCCACTTGGCACCTGAAATAACCCCATTATTGCATATGTGTTGTATTTTGGAGTGTATTGCATTATGACAGGAAATACGACATAATCAAGGGGGTTTGCATAAAGAGCTTAATGAATATTTGGACATGGGTCATCGAGGGAAGCCAGCACGAAGAAGGAGAGGACCAGGAGGGCTAGAAAGGGCCCAAGACGATCGGCCTGGGACTCACTGGGCCGATCGACCTGACCCATTCTTTGGCCCGGTCAACCTCCCGTTTCTTCAGCGTGAAGCCTACGATGGTCTCTAGGGTGTTTTCACCAACATTGACCTAGAGCCGCCGCCTATTGGAGACCATGGACTTCAAGGAAGGAGAGTTGGAGAGAGAGAGAGAGGAGAAAACACCACGTAAACACCTTCCACCACCACCACAACGAGGAAAAATGGAGAGAAGATTGGATATACAAGAAGCTACGTGAAGCGGAGCACCAGAGGAGGGAGAAACCTCCCAAGCTGATCGGCTTGAAGGTGCCCAGGTCGATCGTCCTAGGGCTTTCCTGCCCCCATTCGTCATCGTCTTGGTCCAGTTGATCTACAAGACGATCTTTACCCAGAATTCTGTCAACATGTGTAAGATCATGGGGTAAAGTTTCTGTTTGTCCTCGTTGTTGTATGGAGATCTTGATTTGTAATAATTGAACCTCTTGTTTAAGATCTGTTTATTATCTATCATATCTTGATGATACTCTTTCATGTAATGGCTGGCCAGTGCTCCTTTGGGTTGCTCATTTGCTTACCTAGAACGATCATCATGCCGTGTTCTTATCATTCAATAATTGAGTACCCTCGTGTAGTGACAACGTGTGAGAGGAAAAGTGTTGGGCATGGTTCACATGCACTCACAACAATACTTAGATCTAGTTCATTATTGCATGGCGATTATATTTACAAGTGATCCTAGATCTCTAGGACAAGTGTTTTATCTATCTTGTTTACATCCATGCTCTCTATCTGCTTTAATCTAGATCGCTAGTTCTTTTGTTAGTTCAATCCTATATTATACAAAGAACCTTCGGTTACATAGATTAGTGATTGTTAAGCGTGCAAATCCACTTGTTCCACGGATGGATAAACCATGGGGGATTACTCTAAGGGAAGAGCTACAACTGATCCCTATGCTTGCGGTTCACAAATTGACATGCTAACTACCGTCAACAGCGGCCCGTCTAAGGTAGCCACCAGGGAACCTTATGCTCGCACTTGTTTGAGTCATGTACATGTCATTCTTGACATTACTTAGGGTCTGGGGTTGCTCTAGTGCGAGTTCTCTATCTTGTCGCTTGACCAGTTTGGTCGGAACGCCACCCTCATCGTCGCGTGTGCTTCCACCATGGCTACCGCACTCCTGAGCTTGGCTCCAACCATGGGGAACCCTGGTTTGGTAGAGCATTGGGGTGCTTGAGTCAAGACCAAGCTGTAGGGTTGGTTCTCTATCTGGGAGTCTCCTTCATTTAGCCTCTCGACGTCACCGTTCATCACTATCTGGTCACCTATCCTAGCCTAGAACCCCAGCAGCGGCCCTCATTGTTACCCGCCTGTGTGCCAAGGCACATCAACAAGGGGTGTTCTCATTGCCAGCAGAGAGCCCTCCCCGTTACCCGCACGTGCACCCTTGGTCAAGGCTGGGACGAGCACTGTTCTATTGACCTGTCCCACACAGTCGAGAGAGGGGGTGGGGTGAGGGTATATTTGCTCATAAAGCATGAGGCCCATGGGTTGGCCCACAGCACAGAAATTTGCCCCAGCCCAAGCCTGGGCTGCTGCGTCAATCCGTGGGCTAGCTCGGTCCGGTCCAATTAACAACCCGCTAGGGCTTGCGAGGCAATTACGGCCCGCAAGCCTTTGAATGTATTTGCAAATGACTTTGAGAATCTAGTTGTATTTTGTATGTGTGTTTGTACATACAATGCCTATGAATGTATATATATGTACATGTATATGTGTTTGAATGTGAAATGCCTCTAATTTTTTTCCTTTCAAAATCTAATTTAATGAATAATTTATTTATGGTTGAGCCAGGCTGAACGTGCACGGTGTGCCTTCGTGGGCCCCTCAGGCCACCAGGCTAGCACGACAAGGCTAACAACCTTTAGTTATGGGCCTAGGCCACTGCTTTAGCTCGCGGGCTGGTACAAACTAGGGCAAACCATGCCTGTGACGAGTCGGGCCAGGTCTCTCTTTGGCCAACTATAGGTGAGGGTGCATGAGAAATGTTTTCCTGGATTAAAATGGAATAGATAAATATATTTAAATATTTTTTCTTGTTTGATTAATATTTTTTATTGCGAAATATAGTATCGCATAAATGCACGTGAAGGGACCGTGACACCCCTAAGAGGGGCGGGGTGAATTGGGTGTTCTTTAAAAACTCAGGATCCAAGCATGTATAAAAACCTATTTCTATGTAGATGTGCACTAGGTTTTTTTCTATGTGTTGCTATCTCCACCGTAAAAGAGTTTTGTACCCTAGATTCCAATCCTATAAATTACACATGACAATTCAAGGAAAAATAAACGTGGAATGTAAAGTGCAATATGAAATGCGTAAAGTAAATGAGGTCTGAAGGCAAACTCCTAGCATGGCGATTTTTACCGAGGTACTAAAAAGCAAAGTTTCCACTAGTCTTCATTGTTGAAGTCCCACTTAAGGGAATGCCCACGCAGGGCATAAGCTCTCTGGTGAAGTAACTCCGTATGATAGCCGATGGGCCTTCCCCACGCACAGGTGGGTTTCTGCCTAGCCTCTCCCAGATGCTCCTCGCCGCTCTTATCTTGGTGGATCTTCTGCAAAACACCAAGAGCCTCTCCTTCCTTTCACATGCACCAACGGCCACACCAGAAATGCGGTTGGAGGGTCTTGTAAGACTTACAAGCCTCGGATTTACAACTCCTGGTTCGTGCAAGCACCGATAACAAAGAGGTGTGCAAACCTCACCTAACTCTAGGCTAATCCCTAAAGCAATGCACTAATAATCCTAAACTAGCACTAATCAAGACCTATCCCTTATGCTAATTGCCTTAATATTTTCTCAAGCACTTGGGTGGATAGAGCATTTTGTGTATATGTGATAACCAAACCTATATCTTCTCCAAGCTCTAACACACATAAAATGGCCAGGCAATGGGGTATTTATAGCCTCAAGCTAAAAAATTAATTATTGCTCCAACGGTCACAAAAACCGCAGTCGCCGACTGATTCGGTGCATCTCAGTTGAGCCCCTCATGCCTAGGCCCAATGTATCACTGACTGATTCGGTGATACCCACTGCAGTCGCCGACTGATTCGGTGCTTCTCAGTTGAGCCCCTCATGCCTAGGCCCAATGTATCATTGACTGATTCGGTGATACCCCTTGAACATCACTGCTGTTGGAGGTATGCCCTAGAGGCAATCATAGAGATGATGATATTCCATTTGTATCCATGATTTGTATATTGTGTTCATTGAATATCCATTAAAGGCTACTTGAATTGATTTGCAATTATGTGAATTGTATGTGAAACTCTTTACTTGTATGGTTATTCTAAAGTTGTCCCTAGTCGGAGTTCATATGAGGACACACATGAATATTAGACTAGCACATGTATTAGTTGATGACTATGTTTCACAAGTCATGGACATGGAGATGTTGAACTAATAATGTGGACACATGTGGAGACATGTGCTAGGACTGACCCAACACAAGAAGTAGTTCTCTCTTTAAACAACATATACGCTTTGTCCTTAGACCTAAGATTGTCGCATGTATTCTAGATGTGGATCGACCTACTTAGGGGCTATCAAACGCTACGTCGTAACAGGGTAGTTATAAAGGTAGCTTTCGGGTTTGTCAAGAAGCATGCTATGAGACATGGTCAATCAAGATGGGATTTGCCCCTCTCTGATTGAGAGTGATATCTCTGGGCCCCTCGAGTGATCGGATCCGAAAATGCATGGCCATGCTACGTACGGTTAAGAGTTAACCTACAAAGGGATTCCGAATCACAGGATCGAGAAAGAGCGGTCGGCTTGAAGCTAGACCAAATATCGTGAGGCAAAGGGAATAGCATGTATATTATGTTGTGATGGTTCGTCTGATATGATCTTCGTGTGCGTATAGGAGTTGGCACGTCTTGCTAGAGGCCGCTACCGACTATTGGGCCGAGTAGGAGTACTCGGGCCATGTCTAGACGTATCCGAACCCATAGGGTCACACACTTAAGGGGCTGGAAGCCCAATTTGGATCTGATCCGAGTTGGATTAGGTTTAGAAGTACTAATGGGCCTCGGACCCAGAGGCCCGTTAGGAACCTCTATAAATAGAGGGGTGGGGGCGCCCTAGGGTTTACACCTTTTTGGCGAAACACATCTGCCGCGCCTCCCACACCCTGGCCTGTTGCAACTCGCGGATCTAGCACTCCGGCTTGCGACGCTTCCTCCCTGCACGTGTGGATACCTTGGAGGTGTTGCGCCTGCAGCACTTGGACGAGCCGCCGACGAGCCGCCGACGAGCCACGACGAGCCGACGACGAGCCGCGACACGAGGGCGATCTTGCTGCACGTGGACGAGCTGCTGAGGAGCTGCTGGACGTTGACGTGATCGACTACGTACGACTACGTTGATCGTCTTCACTGCATCGACGCAAATCTACATCTTCCGCACCAGTAGTGCGTCGAGTGGTAATCCCGTGATCCTTATACGGCAGTTCTTCCTAGTTTTACGCGGTAGAAATTTTGATTTGCGCTAGTGTAGCCTACCTCGTATCCCAACAGTGGTATCAGAGCCGTAGCTATTTAGTTTTGGATTCGGGATGTGTGCATATGGAGATATGCGAGTTTTCAGTTTGATCTATGTCCTGGTTTCGTGCTCTTGCTGCAATGGTAATGTAACGACATACTCCTACCGGTCGGTTTCCACCATCGGAGTTAAGTGATACACGTAAATCCAGTTGCAGTGAGCGAAGATCAATATGATTGGTCGAATCAAAATCCAGGGTCATACGCCAGGCGCATTAGATGTGCAAAAGTAGATGGGATCTACTACCGGGGTCGGGATTTTTGCCGTATGCGTATGCTTCGGTAAATCAGCCGTAACTTTTCGATACGATCTCGGATTGGGTCGAATTTTATATGAAAATTGATCTACAGAAAAAGTTACACATGAAATTCAATGGCTTTACCGTTTTCGGCGAAATTAGATTTCCCAAATTCGGCTTGGAAGATGGAGTTTCGGGCATCCGAAGTTTGGAACGTTAGAACGCCTAACTCTATTTTGCAGGATGTATGTATATATCTTGTGATCAGTATGGCCCCTTTGTGTATGTGATGCATGTGTGTAACTCATTCGTGACCTGCGTGTCACGCCTACGGCAACACGGCAGGAGCCATATGTGTTGTCACCTTAATGTATTTAATGGTCTGCGTACCAATCTGTGATGATCCAAGCAACTATGTAATCTTCATTACTAGCTTCTTTACTAGCTATTAGGCGTAATAGCATGTTCTAGTTCTTGGAGGACTCATCACCAGGAGGATGGCGCACATGGAACATGGAGATGGAGATCACCATGGTGAACAGATCCTATGGAGATGGAGATCACCATAAGAAAAAACGGGCCATACTGTGTCACAACTGTGTGAATGCTATTCTGTTTATATTTTACTTTCTGCATGCTGTGATGTTAGAAGTAGAACGATCCCTCACAAAGTTTAAGTTAGTATGCCCTCCCAACTAAAACTTGCACCGTCCCATGTCTTGTACAATTAGTGGTGGGTCTATGAAATTAGGGTACCACTAGTTTTCCTTGACTAGACGGGTTTGTGTCGGACACTTACGCGCATAAGGGTTGGTTTGCTTAACAAGGTTATCTTAACAGTTAAGGACCTTGGGGCATAAAGGTTGGGCGCCGAGACATAGAGATGTCACCCAACAACAGGAGTCATATGTGATATGATTAGCAAAATTTGCTTACCGATCTACCTTGTTTGCTAGCGGTGATGCTAAAGCTCACTAGTAGACTTGTTAGTTGTGGATCCTGAATCACTAAGTTTCAATAGAGGGATATTGATTTTAGTGGGAGTAGATTCTATTAAAATAGCTTAATGTGATTTGCTCTATCATGGATACGTTTGTCTTAGTGTATTTTGCATTACTTTTGTTGTAGATTAAATGACACCTAGCAACACCACCACATCGTTTGCTTTGCGTTCGGTCCTTGAGAAGGACAAGTTGAATGGAACAAACTACTCGGATTGGATCCGTAACCTGAGAATTGTTCTCAGGGCCGATAAAAAGGAAGATGTTCAAGACACCCCACTACCACCAGTACCCGCTGATGATGCATCAGCTGTCGTTAAGACTGCTTACAAGAAGGCATTTGATGCTAATCTTGAGGTAAGCTGTCTTATGCTTGCTTACATGGAACCCAAGCTACAGATGCAGTTCGAAACAAATCATGAGGCACACGATATGATCATGGCACTCAAAGACATGTTCCAGACACAGGCTACGACTGAAAGGTTCAATGTGTCCAAAGCCTTTCTGGAGTGCAAGCTAGCAGAAGGCGCAGCAGTAGGACCACATGTAATCAAGATGGTTGGTTACACTCAGCGATTGGAGAAGCTGGGCTTCCCAATGGGCAAAGAGTTGGCCACTGACTTCATTCTTTCATCTCTTCCGCCTAGCTATGGGAACTTCATCTCGAACTACCATATGCATGGGACGGAGAAGGGTCTAAATGAACTGTGTGGTATGCTCAAGACAGCAGAGGTAGACATTAAGAAAAGCGCTAGTACCAGCCATGTGATGGCTATACAGAACAAGCCTAGCTTTAAGAAGAAGGGCAAGGCTGGAACGTCCAAGCCAAACCCAACGCCCAAGGTTAAAGCTAGACCTGGATCTGCTCCAGACAAAAAGTGCTTTTACTGTCATGAACTTGGTCACTGGAAGAGAAACTGCAAGCAGTACCTAGCTTCGTTGAAGAATGGCGGAAGTAAGAGTACTTCTACCTCAGGTACGCTCGTTGTTAATGTTATAGACAACATTTTTCTCGCTGATACAATTATTAATTCTTGGGTATTTGATACCGGATCGGTTGCTCATATTTGCAATTCGATGCAGGGAATGATAAGAAGTAGAAGCGTGGAAAGAGGAGAAGTTGATTTCCGCGTGGGCAATAATGCAAGAGTTGTTGCGTTGACCGTCGGGACGATGCAACTCCACCTCCCGTCAGGATTTATTATGGAGTTGAATAATTGTTATTTCGTTCCTAGTTTAAGTCGAAATATTTTGTCTCCTTCATGCTTGATGAAGGATGGTTATTCATTTGCGAGTGAAAACAATGGTTGTGTGATCTCTAAGAATAATATGTTTATGGCTTTTGCACCCATTGTGAATGGATTATTTGTTTTAAATCTTGATGGTTCACCTGTCTGTAACGTAAGTGCTAAAAGGCCTTGGCCTAATGATTTGAGTCCTACCTACTTGTGGCATTGCCGTTTGGGTCATATAAGTGAAAAGCGCATGAAGAAGCTCCATTCTGATGGACTTCTAACTTCGTTTGATTTTGAATCATACGAGACATGTGAAGCTTGCTTGCTAGGCAAGATGACCAAGACCCCTTTCGCAGGATTTCCTGAGAGAGCAGTAGACTTGTTGGAACTCGTACATAGTGATGCATGCGGACCAATGAGCACGACGGCTAGAGGAGGATTCCAATACTTCATAACTTTCACTGATGATTTTAGTAGATATGGCTATGTCTACTTGATGAGGCACAAGTCTGAAACCTTTGAAAAGTTCAAGGAATTTCAGAATGAAGTTGAAAATCAGCGTGGCAAGAAAATTAAGGCCTTACGATCTGATCGTGGAGGCGAGTATTTGAGCTACTAGTTTAGCAATCATCTAAAGAGTTGCGGAATTGTTCCACAACTTACGCCGCCTGGAACACCTCAGAGAAACGGTGTATCCGAGCGACGTAATCGAACTTTGTTAGACATGGTTCGATCAATGATGAGCCAGTCAGACCTACCATTGTCATTTTGGGCATACGCTCTAGAAACAGCAGCTTTCACACTTAATAGGGTACCATCTAAATCCGTAGTTAAGACACCATATGAGATATGGACTGGAAAGGTTCCTAGTTTGTCTTTTCTAAAGATTTGGGGATGTGAAGTGTTTGTCAAGCGACTTCAGTTGGACAAGATCACACCCAAGTCGGATAAGTGCATTTTCGTGGGATATCCAAAGGAAACTTTGGGATATTATTTCTACAACCGATCAAAAGGCAAAGTGTTTGTCGCTCGGAACGGGGTTTTCCTAGAGAAAGAGTTTCTCAAAGGAGAAAAGAGTGGAAAGACAGTGCATCTTGAAGAAGTTCAATGAGTGATGCTAACGTAGCAGAACAAGTTGAGATACCCATGGCAAGAGAAGCACCACCACAACCACGAAGGTCAGCAAGGCTCCACGAAATGCGGGAAATATTATTGTTGGACAATGATGAGCCTGCGACATATGCAGAAGCAATGATGGACCCAGACTCCGAAAAATGGCAGAGTGCCATGCAATCCGAAATAGAGTCCATGGGAGATCATCAAATTTGGAACTTGGTTGACCCGCCTGATGGTGTTAAAGCCATAGAGTGCAAGTGGATCTATAAGAAGAAAAAGGACATGGATGGAAATGTTCACATCTATAAAGCACGACTTCTCGCAAAAGGTTTTCGACAAATTCAAGGAGTTGACTACGACAAGACCTTCTCGCCCGTAGTGATGCTTAAGTCCATTCGGATTATTCTAGCTATAGCTGCATATTTCGATTATGAGATATGGCAGATGGATGTCAAGATAGCTTTCCTGAATGGAAACCTAGCTGAGGACACGTATATGATACAGCCCGAGGGTTTTGTCGATCCGAAAAATGCTGGAAAGGTATGTAAGCTTCAGAGATCCATTTATGGATTGAAGCAAGCATCTAGGAGTTGGAACATTCGTTTTGATGAAGTGGTCAAAGGGTTTGACTTCACCAAGAACGAAGAAGAGTCTTGTGTTTACAAGAAGGTTAGTGGGAGCTCTGTAGTATTTCTAATCTTATATGTGGATGACATATTACTGATTGGAAATAACATTCCTATGCTTGAGCCCGTAAAGACTTCACTGAAAAATAGTTTTTCGATGATGGACTTAGGGGAAGCGGCATATATTCTGGGCATTAAGATCTATAGAGATAGATCGAGAAGGCTTATAGGTTTAAGCTAAGATACTTACATTGACAAAGTGTTGAAGCGGTTCAGCATGGAAGAGGCAAAGAAAGGGTTCTTGCCTATGTCACATGGCATACATCTCAGCAAGACTCAGTGTCCTTCGACTGCTGATGAGCGGGATCGCATGAGTAGAGTGCCATATGCCTCGGCTATTGGATCTATCATGTATGCAATGATAAGTACTCGCCCAGATGTTTCATATGCGCTAAGTATGACAAGCAGACACCAATCTGATCTAGGTGAGAGTCACTGGACAGCGGTGAAACATATTCTTAAGAACTTAAGAAGGACTAAAGATATGTTCCTCGTCTATGGAGGTGAGGAGGAGCTCGTTGTAACAGGTTACACCGATGCTAGTTTCCAAACCGACAGAGATGATTCAAAGTCACAATCAGGATTTGTGTTCACGCTAAATGGTGGTGCTGTTGGTTGGAAGAG